>NC_058385.1:626538-1253076 GCF_018350175.1 Felis catus | reverse complement strand
TCTCTCCATGCTTTCATCTTGTAAACCTGAATTCTATTTTGAGTACTCCAGGTTTATGCTTAAATGACAGTGCCTTAACAAGAGAAAAAAAATGGTGCTGCATTTTTCCTCCTGTAAGCTGAAAACATAATGGTGTACATATATTAAATATATTCTTACAAATGTCCAGGTCATGTTTACCAGCTGGAATTCTTTTACTTAATGTGTGGGTATTTTGCATTGTGATATTTAATCAAGACATTAACATGAGTAGAAGGCTGTTGATTTAAGACAAGTTTGAGATCCACTAAAATTAATTGTTGTATGTTTGTCCTTCTGGTGGCTGTGGAAGCTTCATATTTTCTTTGGACATCATTAGACGTCTTAGCTCTTGAAGTACAACTTTAATGCTATATGAGTTTTGCCATTTTGCTAACACTGGTATGCTCCGTGCATCCACCTGAAATGGGGGGAAAAGAGCAAAATTAACTACAAAATTTAAAGTACTATGGCACCGACTTACTATACATACTTCAATAAGAAGTGCTTTTAAAATTCATAGCCTGGCTCTACTTTCACAAAAGAAACACTATGACACTACAAGTTCATAATACAGGAAAAATAATCCTTTTGTAACAGGTATTTCCTAAAAATCTGCCTTTTTTGTGTGTATGCTTTTTTATATCTTACACTAAACATGTAGTGAACTTTGGACAACAGACATAAACAAATGTTACATTAAATAACTACACTGTAAACATAGTTGCCAAATCCTTCTTGATGAGACAACGTCTGAAGGTTCCTCTCCATTTCCAATGCCACTACCCAGAATCTGGGTAATTATCTCCACTAGAATTTAGAAAAGAGCTGTTAAACTGATCTCTGCTTTTGGATTTTTCTTATCAATGTCTTCTCTGCACTATACTAAATTAACCTTCCACTGTAGAAGACTGACAGAATGGGGCTGGAGCAACTTCAAAGCCTAATTCCCAGGTAACTGACATCACATGACCTGGCTGGCCATTCCCCGGAAAACCCCACTCACAGGCATGTTTGTTTGTTTGTTTGTTTAAGTTTATTTATGTATTTTGAGAGAAACAGAGACAGCATGAGTGGGAGAGGGGCAGAGAGACAGAGGGGGTGGGGGGGAATATGAATCCCAAATGGGCTCCATGCTGTCAGCACAGAGCCCAACATGGGGCTTGAACTAAGGAGACCATGAGATCACGACCTGAGCCGAAACCAAGAGTCCCAAGAGTCGGATGCTTAACTGACTGAGCCGCCCAGGGGCCCCTCAGGGTTTTTTCTTTATCTGACCTCAAAAGTCACCCACTGAGTACTGCATATTCCTCCTTCCACCCACATCCACACCTACCCCAGGCATTTTTCAAAAATAATCAGTGTCAATTGTTTTAACATCTCCGCTGCCTGGGAAGACAATAACAGGTCAAACAGGAAGGTGTTCAAAACATTTCATAGGAATAATTGGGAAATGAGATGTCCACAGGGGCTTTGAAAAGTTCCAACATATGCCTGTGAATCTAGAAGACCACACATGTACAGAATTGTACAAAGGCTCAACAGAAGAATTGATATGCTCTCACCTGTGGCTGACCTTGAGCAACACATAATAAAGATTACAAAGTAGGATTTATCCCAGAACTGTAAGTTGGCTCAGGATTTTAAAAAGCCAGTCAACATAATAAACGATATTAACAGAATAGAGAACAAAAATCATAATTATTTCAATAAGCATAAGAAAGCATCTGATAAAAATCCAACAACTTTTCTGATAAAAAACACTCAACAAACCAGGAACAGAAGGGAACTTCCTCAACTTCATAAAGGGCATCTCTAAAAACCTCTAGTTAACATATTTAATCATCACCGCTACTCAAGATTGTACTGGAGGTTTCAGCCAGGCAATCAAGCAAGAAAATGAAATGAGACATCAGATTGAAAAGAATGACTAAATCAATCTCCATTTGCAGATGACATGATCTTGTATACAGAAAATCCTAAGGTATCCATTAAAGAAACTAGTAGAGCTAATAAACAAATACAGCAAAGCTACAGGATACATGATCAATTTATAAAACCATGTTTGTAGGGGCGCCTGGGTGACTCAATCGGTTGAGTGTCTGACTCTTGATTTAGGCTCAGATCATGATCTCAGGGTCAAGGGATCAAGCCCACACCGGCTCCATGCTGAGTCTGGAACCTGCTTGAGATTCTCCCTCGGCCCCTCTCACCCAGTCTCTCTCTCTTTTTAAAATAAAAAATAAATCAATTAATTTTAAAAAACCCATGTATGCATACTTGCAATAAACAATCTGGAAATAAAATTAAGACAACGATGCCATTTATAATTGGGTAAGAATAAAATACATAGGTATAAATTTAACAAAAGAAGCGTAAGACTCATATAACGAAAACTATAAATTACTGTTAAAAAAAAAATCAAAGACCTAAATAAATGGAAAGACATCCCCCATACATGGATCAGAAGACCTAATATTGCTAAGATGACAATACTCTTTAATGTAGTCTACAGATTTAATAAAGGCCCTATCAAAATTTCAACTACATGAGTTTTTTTTGTTTGTTTTGTGTTTTTGTAGAAATGAACAAGATTATTCTAAAATTCATGTGGAAATGTAAGGAACACAGAATAGCTAAAACAAAAAAAATAACAAAGTTTTTCCAATGTTAAAACTTACTACCAAGGCAGTTATCAAAAAGGGTGGTGCTTACTTACATAAGGATGAACATCACATCAATGGAATACAATGGAGAGCAGAAAAGTCAAGTAATCTTTTGACAAGAGTGCGAGGAATACATATACAATGGGAAAAGGATAGCCTCCTCAATAAATGGTGTTGGGACAAATAGATATCCGACAAGCAAATGAATGAAGTTGAGCCCTTAACTCACATCACACACAAAAATGAACTCATACACATAAATTAAGAGCTAAACCTATTTAAAAAAAAAAAAAAAAAAACCTCCTAGAAGAAAACAGGAGTAAATCTTCATTACATTGGATTTGGTAATGGTTTCTTTAATATCTACTGCCATAAACACATTCAACAAAAAGATAAATTGGCTACATCAAAACTTAAAATTCTGAATTGCAAAACATAACCATCAAGAAAGCATAGACAATCCACAGAATGAGAGAAAAAACTTACAAATCATATATTTCATAAGGGGCTCTCATTCTATATATAAAGAACTCATACAACTCAGTAATGAAACGCCAAATATCTCTCAATTAAAATGTGAACAAAAGCATGTTTGTGGCAGACAGCTGTTACAAACTGTGTTCTCCCCAAATCCATACGTTGAAACTCTAAGACCATAGGGATGATATTAGGAGCTGAGATCTTTGGGAAGTAATTAGGTTTAGATGACATCATAAGGGTAGAGCTCCATGATGGGATTAGTGTCCTTTTTAAGAAGAGAAAAACTAGAGCTTGCTCTCTCCTTCAAGAAAGGGACAGTAAGATGTTAGTCATCTACAATTCAGCATGAAGGTCCTCACCAGAACCCAACCTTGCTGACAATACTGATCTCAGGTTTCTCGGCCTCCAGAACTGTTAAGAAATAAATTTCTGTTATTGAAACCACCCAGTCTATGGTATTTTTGTTATGTCAACCCAAACTGCCAAAAATCTTCCAATTCCCAATATTCATGTCCTATATAATCCTTTCCTTTGAGTATGGTGGACCAGACTTTATGACTTGCTTTATGAAGAGAATGTTGGGATGTTTATTTCCGATATTAAGTTACAAAAATACAGTGATTTCACCTTGCTCTTTCTTGCTTTCACTCACTTGCTTCACAGACAGAAGTCAGCTGCCATGTTCCAAACTGCTCTGTTCCACCCTGGCAAGGAACTGAGGGTGGTGTCTGGGAAACAGTATGCAAGAAACTGAGGCCCTCAGTACAAAAACCCAAAAAGAAATGAATCCTGCCAACAACCACATAAGTGAGGTTAGACTGGATGCTTCCTTAGTTGATCTTCACATGAGACCATGGCACAGGCTGACATCTTGATTGCAACCCTGGGAGAGTCCCTGAGCCATAGGACCCAGCAAAGCTGTACCTACATTCTTAGCCCACAGAAACTATGAGATAATTAATCTTTGTTGTTTTAAACCACTTTAATTTAAAGAAAAAAAAAAAAAAAGGCCCTGAATAGACATTTCTCCAAAGAAGATATGCAAATTACCAATAAATATGTGAAAAGATGCTCAACATCATTAGCTTAATCCAGGAATTACAAATCAAAACCACAATGAAATACCACTCCACGCCCACTTTGGATGGCTATCATCAAAAAGACACAGTAACAAGTGTTGACAAGGATGTGGAAAAGTTGAAACCCACACACCCTGTTGGAAAGAATGCAAAATGTTATGTCCATTTTGAAAACCAGTTTGGGAGAAGGGCCAACATGGCGGAACAGGAACAGCATGGAAGGTTTTTTTAAATCTCTCCTCCCTGAAATGCAGGCAGATCAACACTAAACACCTAGAAAACTGATTTGAGGATTAACACAACAACCTGCACAACCTGAATGACAGAACTCGGCAGGAACATGGCACAGAGAGGTGAACTGGGAGAGAGAGAAGCCGTGGAGGGCAGAGAGCTGTTTTTGCCTGCAGAGAGAGGAAGGAGACAGGGGAGAGAGTACAGGAAAAGCACTCCTCCCCTGGCAAAGCAGCTGGAGAGAAAAAGGAAGAGTGGAAACAGCCACAGGGACTGAACAAAAAAGGAAGAAAGGAGAAAGAAGAGAGTTTAAATTCCATTAAGACACTATAAACAGGGGGGGTGGTGTAGAGTCTGAAATTCCACAGATTGATACCTGGCAGTGCTCTGGTGGGAAAGGCAAATCCCTGGGAGCAGAGAGCAAGGTCCTCGGGGTCCTCAGGCCACATGGAGGGAGACATTTCCCCTGCTGGGAGGGCATTTGGTGGAGGCAGTGTGCCCCCCACCTCCAACCCGCCACAGGCAAAGGTCCCAGCAGACCCTGAAGAACAGCCACATTCACTGGTGTTGGAGCGAGGATGTTAAGGGTGAAGCCTGGCACTAGATGTATGTTGTGATTTGCCATAATCCCTGAAATGCTGCTGCTACACAATCACACTACTTCTGGGGTGGACTGGTGCACCGCCACAGTCTCTGGGCATCGGCAGCAACACAGTCTTGCGAACATTCCTGGAGGCGGGCTGGCACCCAGCCACATCTCCATGAGACCCTCCCTTAGAGAGTCAGAACAGGTAAAAGCTACAGTCTCTCAGAAGTGAAGGGTTGGGAAACAAAGACGCACCTGAGATACAACTCAGGAGGAAGGTGCCACCTGGCAGCCTGAAAGCTTGGTCACAGACAGTGTAAAAGCAAAGAGTGGATGGAAGCAAGAAACAAAGGAGGGGTGCTTGATTGCCAGTCGGGGAGACCACAGAGCTCTGATACTAGAGCATGGGTAGCTAGGTGACACCATTTTTGTCCGTCCCATGCAGGCACATACATGCCTATACATGCCACAAAAATCAATGCAGTAAGCTAAGCAGTGCCACCTAGTGGAAAATGGAGCTGTTACACTAAGCCCCACCCAACTGGGACAACCTCGCTCTTGAGGACCACAAGTCCCTCCATCTGCTTGGCTTACACACTATAAAGTGCTTCACAGTTTGACTTCTAGGGGAAACTAGATGTAATTTCAATCATATTTGATTCTGTTCACTGGGCCATCATTCAATTTTTTTTTTCCTTTTCTTATTCTTGGGCATAGAGAGAGAAAAAATTTACTTGTATTTTCCATTTTTATTAAAAGATTTTTCTTTAATTTTTATCCACTGTATTTTTTACTGTCCTGTAAAATCTTTACAATCTATTTCCTTCCATCATTTCATTTTATTCTATTTTATTGTATTCATTTTTTCAAATTTTCAAACGTTTTCCTTTTTTCTTTTCCCTTTTCTTATGTTTCCCTTTTTCCTCTAATCTATCAAATTTCTTTCAACAACCAGAACAAAACACGTCTAGGATCTAGCATCCTTTATTTGATTTTTTTGTGTTGTTTTAATTTTTTTTTTTACTTTATTCCTTTTCTTTCTTCAAGAGGACAAAATGAAGGAATTCACCCCAAAAGAAAGAACAGGAAAATGATCGCCAGGGATGTAATCAACACAGATACAAGCAAGACGTCTGAATCAGAATTTAGAATCATGATAATAAGAATACTACCTGGGGTTGAAAACAGATTAGAATCCATTTCTGTGGAGATAAAAGAAATAAAAGCTAGTCAGGGTGAAATAAAAAATGTTGCATCTGAGCTGCAATCTTGAATGGATACCACGGCAGCAAGGATGGATGAGGCAGAGCAGCGAATAAGCAATAAAGGACAAACTTAGAATAGTGAAGCAGAAAAAAAGAGGGAGACGAAGGCAAAAGCATGATATAAGAATTAAGAGAACTCACTCATTACAAAGGACTAACATCAGAATCATAGGGACCCCAGAAGATGAAGAGAGAGAGAAAAGGGTAGACGGGTTTTGTAACCAAATCATAGCAGAAAACTTTCCTAACCCGGGGAAAGATACAGACATGAAAATCCAGGAAGCACAGAGAACTCCCATTAGATCCAATAAAAACGGACCATCAACAATCATAGTCAAATTCACAAAATAGGCAAGGAAAGAATCATGAAAACAGCAAGGGAAAAAGAGTTCATAACCTACAAGGGAAGACAGATCAGGTTTGCAGCAGACCTATCCACAGAAACATGGCAGGGCAGAAAGGAGTGGCAGGATATATTCAATGTGCTGAATCGGAAAAAAATGCAGCCAAGAATTCTTTATACAGGAAGACTGTCATTCAAAATAGAAGTAGAGATTAAAAGTTTCCCAAACAAAAATTAAAGGAGTTCATGACAACTAAACCAGCCCTGCGAGAAATTTTAAGGAGGACTCTCTGAGGGGAGAAAAGATAAAAAAGAGAAAAAGAAAAAGAAAAAAACCAAAAGACCAAAAGCAACAAAGACTAGAAAGGACCAGAACACACCACCAGAAATTACAATTCTACAGGCAACATAATGGCAATAAATTCATATCTTTCAGTACTCACTCTAAACGCCAACTGACTAAACACTCCAATCAAAACACACAGGGTAACAGAATGGATAAAAAAATAAGATCCATCTATATGTGGTTTACAAGAGACCCATTTTATTTATTTTTTAATTTATTTATTATTTATTATTGAGAGACAGAGACAAGCGACGCATTTTAGACCTATGACACCTTTAGATTGAAAACAAGGGGATGGAGAAGCATCTATCATGCTAATGGTCGCCAGAAGAAAATCAGAGTCTCTATACTTATTTCAGACAATCTAGATTTTAAAATAAAGAGTGTAACAAGGGATGAAGAGCATTATATGATAATTAAGGTGTCTATCCACCAAGAAGATCTAACAATTATAAACATTTATGCTCCAAACATGGAGGCACTCAAATATGTAAATTAATTAGTCACAAACATAAACTCATTGATAATAATACCATAATAGTAGGAGACATCAACACCCCACATACAGCAATGGGCAGATCATCTAAACAGAAAATCAACATTGAAACAATGGCTTTGAATGACACACTGGACCAGATGGACTTAACAGATTTATACAGAACATTTCATCCTAAAGCAGCAGAAAATACATTCTTCTCCATTGCACATGGAACATTCTACAAAACAGATCATACTGGGACATAAATCGGCCTTCAACAATTACAAAAAGATCAAGATCATACTGTGCGTATTTTCAGACCACAACACTATGAAACTTGGTATCAACCACAAAAAAAATTTGGAAAGATAACAAATACTTGAAGACTAAAGACCATCCTACTAAAGAATGAAGTTAACCAAAAAGTTAAAGAGGAAATTAAAAAGCACATGGAAGCCAATGAAAATGATAACAACACAGCCCAAAACCTCTGGGACACAGCAAAGGCGGTCATAAGAGATAAGTATATAGCAATCCAGGCTTTCCTAAAGTCCATCTGAGACCTTTGTTCTCAGATATACAACCTAACCCTATACCGTAAAGAGCTGGAAAAAGAACAGCAAATAAAACCCAAAACCAGCAGAAGACAAGAAATAATAAAGATTAGAGAAGAAAGCAATGCTATTGACACAAAAAAACAGCATAACAGATCAATGAAACCAGAAGCTGGTTCTTTGAAAGAATTAACAAAATTGATAAACCCCAGGTGAGTCTGATCAAAAAGAAAAAGGAAAGGACCCAAATAAATAAAAACAAGATTGAAGGAGGAGAGATCACAACGAACATGGCAGAAACACAAACAATAATAGATTATGAGCAATTATATGCAAATAAATAGGCAATCAGGAAGAAATAGACAAATTCATAAAAACATATAAACTACCAAAACTAAAACAGGAAGAAATAGAAAATCTGAACAGACCCATAACCAGTAAAGAAACTGAATTAGTAATCAAAAATCTCCCCGAAAAGCAAGATTCAGGGGCGACTGGCTACCAGGGGAATTCTACCAAACATTTAAAGAAGAGTTAACACCTATTCATTTAAAGCTGTTCCAGAAAAAAGAAAGGAAAACTTCCAAACTCATTCTATGAAGCCAGCATTACCTTGATTCCAAAACCAAAGACCTCAACAAGATATTAGCCAACGGTATCCACCAATACATTAAAAAAAATTATTCACCATGACCAAGTGGGATTTATACCTGGGATTCAGAGCTGGCTCAGTATCTGCAAATCAATCAATGTGATACACCATATTAATAAAAGAAAGGACAAGAACACATAAACCTCTCAAACGCAGAGAAAGCATTTGACAAAATACAGCATCCTTTCTTGATAAAAACCCTTAAGAAAGTACGGACAGAAGGATCATACCTCGAGATCATAAAAGCCATATATGAAAGACCCAGTGCTAATATCATCCTCAATGGGGAAAAACTGAGAGCTTTCCCCCTAAGGTCAGGAACAAGACGGGGATGTCCACTCTCACCAATGTTATTCAACATAGTATCCAAAGTCTTAGCCTCGGCAATCAGACAACACAAAGGAATAAAAGACATCCAAATCAGCCAGGAGGAGGTCAAACTTTCACTCTTCACAGATGACATGATACTCTATATGGAAAACCCAAAAGATTCCACCAAAAAACTGCTACAACTGATCCATGAATTCAGCAACATCACAGGATACAAAATCAATGCACAGAAATCGATGGCATTCCTATACATCAAAAATGAAGCAACGGAAAGGGAAATCAAGGATTCGATCCCATTTACAATTGCACCAAAACCATAAAATACACAGGAATAAATCTAACCAAAGAGGTGAAAACTCTATACACTGAAAATTATAGAAAGCTTATGAAACAAACTGAAGAAGACACGAAAAAAGGAAAAATATTCCATGCTCCTGGATTGCAAGAATATATGTAAAATGTTAATACTACCCAAAGCAATCTACATATTCAATGCAATCCCTATCAAATAATACCAGCATTCTTCACAGAGCTAGAACAAACAATCCTAAAACTTGTATGGAACCAGAAAAAAAACCCAAATAGCCAAAGCAATCTTGAAAAAGAAAACCGAAGCTGGAGGCATCACAATCCTGGGCTTCACAATGTATTACAAAGCTGTAATCATCAAGACAGTATGGTTCTGGCACAAAAACAGATACTCATATCAATGGAACATAAGAGAAAACTCAGAAATGGGCCAACAAACATATGGCCAACTAATCTCTGACAAAGCAGGAACAAATATCCAATGGAATAAAGTCTCTTCAGCAAATGGTACTTAGAAAACTGGCCAGCAACATGAAGAAAAATGAACCTGGACCACTTTCTTACACCATACACAAAAAGTCAAAATGGATGAAGGACCTAAACATAAGACAGGAAGCCATCAAGATCCTCAAGGAGAAAGCAGGCAAAAACCTCTCTGACCTTGGCCGCAGCAACTTCTTACTCAACATAGTTCCAGAGGCAACACGTCTAAAAGGCTTCCAATGGAATGGGAGAAGATATTTGCAAATGACATATCAGATAAAAGGTTAGTATCCAAAATCTGTAAAGAACTTTATCAAACTCAATGCCCAGAAAACAACCCAGTGAAGAAATGGGCAAAAGACACGAATAGGCATTCTCCAAAGATATCCAGATGGCCAACCAACACATGAAAAAATGTTCAACATCACTCATCATCAGGGAAATACAAATCAAAACCATAATGAGATATCACCTCACACCAATCATAATGGCTAACATTAACAACTCAGGCAACAACAGATGCTGGCGAGGATGGAGAAAGAGGATCTCTTTTGCACTGCTGGTAGCAATGCAAACTGGTGCAGCCACTCTGGAAAACAGTATGGAGGTTCTTCCAAAAATTAAAAATAGAACTACCCTACAACCCAGCAATTGCAGAACTAGTTATTTATCCAAGGGATACAGGTATACTGTTTCAAAGGGGCACATGCACCCAAATGTATACATAGCAGCACTATCAACAATACCCAAAGTATGGAAAGAGCCCAAATGTCCATCAACAGATGAATGGGTAAAGAAGATGTGGTGTGTGTGTGTGTGTATACATATATATATATATGTATGTATGTGTGTGTGTGTGTGTGTGTATATATATATATATATATATATATATATATATAGGTATGTATACATACATACATACATACAATGGAGTATTATTCAGCAATCAAAAAGAATGAAATCTTGCTATCTGCAACTACATTGGATGGAACTAGAGGGTATTATGCTAAGCGTAATTAGTCAGAGAAAGACAAGTATCATATGACTTCACTCATATGAAGAAATTTAAGATAGAAAACAGATGAACATAAGGGAAGGGAAGCAAAAATATAAGAACAGGGAGGGGGATAAAACATAGGAGACTCTTAAATATAGAGAACAAACACAGGGTTGCTGGAGGGGTTGTGGGAAGGGGATGGGCTAAATGCATAAGGGGCATTAAGGAATCTACTCTGTGAAATCATTGTTGCACTATATGCTAATTTGGATGTAAATTTAAAAATTAATTAATTAACTTTTAAAAAAAGAAAGAAAGAAACACAGTCTGGCCATACCTCAAAAAGTTAAACATAGAGCCACCATATGACCCAGCAATTACAATCCTAGGTATACATCCAAATAGAAATGAAAGTTTTAACCATACAACCTTGTACACAAATTTTTGCTGCAGCATTATTCATGACAGCAAAAAGTAGAAAAACCCAAATGTCTATCAGGCGATGAATGGATTAACAAAATGTATAGACAGATTTATATATGGAATTATTATTCAGCAATAAAATGTTATAAGTTATAAAAAGTTATAAAGTACTGATACATGCTATAATATGGATGAACCTTGAAAACATGTTAAGTGAAAGAAGCTAGTTGCTAAAAAACACATATTATGATTTCATTTATATGAAAAGTCCAGAATAGGCAAATCTATAAAGACAGAAAGATTAATGGTTGTTTAGGGTATGGGACGGTGGAATAGGAAGTGACAACCAATGGGTAGGGGGTTTCCTTTGAGAGGGACAAAAATATTCTAAAACTCGACTGTGGTAATGGGTCCACAACCCAATGAAAACTAAAACACCACTTAATTATATACACTTTGAATGAACTGTACGGTATGCAAATTATATCACAATAAACTGCTTAAAATAGAAGAGGAAAATAATTTTCAAATAATTCTCTTACAAGTAACTGAAGCAATAAGAAGAATGTTATAAAGTTAAGATGTACTTAAAGGGCTTCCTCTAATGATTTAACTTCAGCAGTAGCAAGCCCCTTAGCCTGTTTTAAATAGACTCCACTAGCAAATAAGAGTTTTCAAGTGGAGAGAATACCAAGCTTTTTCCAAAACAGAAACAAACACTTCTAGCTGTAAAGTTACATGATAGTTAAATAAACATAAGCGATTGCAACTCCTGTGAAATACCAACAGGGTACGTACACACACACACACACACACACACACACACACACACACAATGGGGAAAAGAAGATGAAGAAGAGAGAGGAGGAAGAAAAGAACATGGAAAAATAAATATCATGTCAGAACAAATCTGCATCTTATCATTCTATAATATACAATAACTTCCAAAACTTGAGACTTCACAGCATAAAGCGCTACAATTTGTGCTTTCCTGTGCTAACCACCCGTAAGGAATAATTTTGCCTTGTTGTATTACATAAATATAAACCAAAATTACTAAAGCAACACTCAAAATTCATCAGGTACTTAACCTCAAAATGATATAAAATTATTCTGGCACATGACCAATGGTCAGTGTGAGGTTCTGGGCATCTATCTACTAGTTATGAATGTAGTATTTTAAATTCTTAAATATCCATCAAGAGAAAAACTGATGTCCAGTGTACTCACCCTATTTCTAACCTTCTATACACAACCTATGCTCTAATAATTAAAATCATTATTTCTTTTTCTTTTCAAATCGCCATCCCAGGTTGGCCATATGAGCATTGGTGAGAACGTACGATCACAGGATACTGTTACACACAGCTAGCAGGACAGATGCAGATACAACCCTGTGGAGAGTAGCTGGCAATTTTCAATCAAGTTGAAGGCAAGCCCTACACTTCAGCACACATTCCACTTCTAGGTGGATGTCCTGGAGCAGTGCTATGTTCCATGGAACAGAGTATGTTCCATGGAATGACGCCATGCCTTGAGCTAATTTTTTACTGGTCCACCACAAGACAGACATAGAAATGTGTTTCAAGATTTCTATGGTAATTTGACAGAGAAATTCTTGTTTAAAAAACCTGAGCTTATACAGTAAAACCTTGGCTTTTGAGCCTAAATCGTTCCGGAAACATGCTTGTAATCCAAAGCAATTGTATATCAAAGCAAAGTTCCCATAAGAAATAATGGAAACTCAGATGATTCATTCCACAATCTAAAAATATTCACATAAAAATGATTACAACAATATAATATGAAAGAATAAAGAAAATACAAAATTTAAATGAAAATAAACAAATTAACCTGCACTTACCTTTGAAAACCTTCGTGGCTGATGTGAGGGAGACAAGAGAGGAGGGTTACTGTGTAGGACAACTTTCACTATCACTAACTGATGTTGACTATAGTACAGTATTAATAAACTCTTATCATTTACTGTATTTAATGTAACTGGCAAAAAGGCAGCAGAGGAAAGGGTCTGCATCTGCAGGCAGCCTGACCTAGAATGAAGCAACGCATTCCTAAGCTCACTCTTGTCTGGAAAAGCAAAGGACTGTCCACAGGTGCTAAAGTGACAAAAAGACACTAGTGCCAATTGTGGGCACCTTCCAACATTCTGAAAAATCACTGATTTCTGCCAAACACCGCGGCCTGAGACCAAGCATCTGAGCATGGGAGATGATCACCCACAATCCCGCAGAGAGAGAGAGAGAGAGTGAGAGTGAGAGTGAGAGTGAGAGTGAGAGTGAGAGTGAGAGTGAGAGTGAGAGTGAAAGAGAAGAGAAGAGAAGAGAAGAGAAGAGAAGAGAAGAGAAGAGAAGAGAAGAGAAGAGAAGAGAAGAGAAGAGAAAGAGAGAAAAGAACCATGGCTCAGTGGTGATCATATGACGTTCAATGTCACATAATACTCGTATTGCAAGACATCAATCATTTATCACGTTATGATTTATTAGAAATGTTTGCTCGTCTTGCAGAACACTTGCAGAACAAGTTACTCACAATCCAAGGTTTTACTGTATTTTCTTTTTTATTTCATTTTCTTAGTAATTTTTATTGTATTTTACACAAGTACTGATCTACAACATATCGGATACCAACAAACCAACCATTAAACACCCAAGTCTTAAGAAACACTGCCCTAGGGTAGAAGAATACTTATATAAGAATGTCCATTGTAGCAATCTTTTCAGTGAAAACTGAAAACGGCCTAAATGCCCAGCAAGTGAAAAAAAGAGTATTAAAAGGAACAATCTAATTTAAATGACTCAACACGGATGAAACTCAAAATTCACTGACGTGATTCCACACAAAAGTAATACAATATAGAGGTATACACACACGTGCATAGTTAAAGAATAACAATCATGCATGGAAATGATAAACATCAAATTCAAGATGAGATTACTTCGGAGGAAAGTAGAAGGGGAAACTGGGGAAAGGTACACAGAGTTAACTACTTATAATGTAGTCTTTCTTTTAAAAAAGGCTATTACAAACAAGACCAAAATGCTAAGATGTGACAAGGGAAAATGGACGATGTTGGTTATATCACTTTTCTAAAATTTGTCTATGTATCAAAAATATTTCTTTTAAAAACACCAAAAATGAAAACAAAGAGAAAAGTAGTAATAAATTTATAGAAACTGCTACAAAGGAAAAGATTATCAGAGTAAAAAAAGGGACAGAATTCAAGAAAAGACTTTTTGAAGAAAGTGACTTTTACACAGAAAAGGGAAGGATCTGTAAGGATTAGCCAGAGTGGGGGAGATGTCCAGACAGGAAGAACAGTGCACTGATCCTGAGGCAAAATGAAAGGCATGCAGGGCAGTGTGGACCCTGTGAGTCCCAATGAACCATGGCAAAAAGCATGCACATTGTGGTTGAAGTCCTTAAAGGATCTTAAAGCACAGAAGTGACATAACACAATTTGTATTTTAGAAAGATCCTTCTGGGATACATGCACCCCAATGTTTACAGCAGCACTATCAACAATACCCAAAGTATGGAAAGAGCCCAAATGTCCATCGATGGATGAATGAATAAAGAAGATGTGGTCTATATATACAATGGAGTATTACTCGGCAATCAAAAAGAAGGAAATCTTGCCATTTGCAACTATGAGGATAGAACTGGAGGGTATTATGCTAAGTGAAATTAGTCAGAGAAAGACAAAATCATATGACTTCACTCAGATTTCAGATGAGGACTTTAAGAGACAAAACAGATGAACATAAGGGAAGGGAAACAAAAATAATATAAAAACAGGGAGGGGGACAAAACAGATGAGATTCATAAATATGGAAACAAACTGAGGATTACTGGAGGGGTTGTGGGAGGGGGGGATGGGCTAAATGGGTAAGGGGCATTAAGGAATCATTGTTGCACTATATGCTAACTAATTTGGATGTAAATTTTTAAAAATAAAAAAGAAATAAAAAAAAAGAAACTCCCTAAACAATATCCTTCTGTATGTTCAAAATGTTTTATAATCCTGCTTCTATCACATCTCTTAATATTATTTATCATAGAAATACTTAAGTATGCACACTGTAATTTCTAGAATAACCACTGAAAAAACAAAAATAGAATGAAAAATTTTGAGAACCATTTCAAAAGCAGAAAAGAAGCAAAAACCACATGGAAAATGAGAAACCACAAAATAAAATGATTTATTAAACCTAAACATATCAATATTATATTAAATGTAAAGGGACTAAATAGTCCCAATAAATTACAAAGACTGACAGACTGACAGGAAGGACTCTCAGAACCCAGCTTTTAGGTGGCATGCATCAGGTAGGTAGATTTGTAAGTGACCAGCAGGTTCAGGGCTGAGACTTCCAATGACCTGTCCACCTTCTTCCTGTCAGGGTCATGCTTTCTTCTAGCACATCCAGCAGGGAAGCACTTGCCATTGTGGGGCCTAGCTGTGGGTCTGCATACTAGACTGAGTTGGGGGCTAGAGGGATAGTTCTGTGTGTCCAGGGTTCAATTTGTTACCAGAGGGAATTACAAATGTGAAACAGATGAAATATGGAATAAATCCTACTGTGATGGAATAGTGTGTTGGTATAAACTCACAGTTTTTAATAGATGATAGGTAAGGCAGGTATATAAATAGATAAATAGGAAGGAAAGAGGGAGGGAGGCTAGGTATACACACATGATACATTGGGTAAGATAAAAAAAAAAGACAGTATATAAAAGAATATTTTTAAGATGTTAATTACTACTAGTGAGGAAAAGGAATATAGGAATAGGATGAGAAGGAGCACACAAGAAGTTAAGGACATTGATAACATTCTATTTCCTAAGATGGATGATGTTCATTTTATTATTATTGTGTTATTACACTTCCTAACATGTATTTTGCATGTGAGTGTACTCTCAACACGGCATATCAAGAGCCTGGATTTAGAAGTCTTAACATGAGCCCTAACAACCTAATCATAATGGGAATTCAGCCTTCCCACTAACTTCCAGGTAGAGCATGTCATTTTGGTTTATTTGCTTTAAACACACAACAATGCTCAACCATGACTATTTGTTCTAATACAGACACACTTGTTCCTCAAAGCCTCCCCTTCATGAATATTCATTTTTTTTAATCTCACCAAATGTACCTTAACCTTAAAGAAAAATAACAAAGAGAATGTTATCTTTTTACCAAATAAGGATTCAACTTAAATATGACTACTGAAGCAATTAATAAACCCTGAGAGAACTGTTGTCATCACATCTATCTAGGCTGGTACATACAGGTTTTTTAAGGACAGATTGATTTATAAGAGAAAAGACATATTTCTTTTAGACTTCCAACTAAACAAAGGTCTGTTTTATATTTTAACTTTCTTCTGACTATGTATTATTTTATAAAAATAAAATGACTATTTTAACTTACCATTCCACTGGAATTATTAATTCCATTCATATTAATTTTGGTTACAAATCTAACTGATGGAGGAGCTTCTGGGTATTTAGGTCCACATTCTACTTTCAGGCTATATATTCTGTTTTCATAATTTGTCTGGAAGGCAAAAATAATAATATTCAACTGCTAATGAAGAGGAAAAGTACAATATTAATGTATTTGATATTACTTTATGATCAATAATTTATATTTTTGTACATTCACATTTATGTGATAAGCTAACCAGCTATAGATTTCACTTACCCAAACCGATCCACAACTTCCTTTCCCTTAAGTAAGAACTATTCCCAAGTGGAGGTCAGAGCTGGGATATTAAACTACTGTAATTTAAAATGTATGCAACAATCTTGTATATATATTACTAATTATTTCAACACTTTGAAAAGAAACACCTGTATAAAAGTCAACCAAGGTTAACCGCACACATCCATGAACACGCCCAGCAGTTTGGATGTGTACAGTAAGGACTAACATCACGGAGATCGCAAGGAAATCATCCAGTCTGTGGTACTCAATCTGGATGAACAGTAACCTATCTACAAGACTTACATTAACAAGTAAGAATAATAGGGCCGCCTGGGTGGCTCAGTTGCTTAAGCGTCCAACTCTGGTTTTGGCTCAGGTCATGATCTCACAGTTTGTGGGTTTGAGGCCCAGGTCAGGCCCCATGCTGCCAGAGCAGAACCTGCTTGGAATTCTCTCTCTCTCTCCTTCTCTCTCTGCCCCTCCCTGCTCACTCTGTCTCTCTCAAAATAAAAAAAATAAACATTAATAAATAAATAACAAAAATAATAGTAATAGCCCCCAACAAACTCTATAATGTTAAATATACTCAACGTATATGGGAACAACCAGAACTCTCACACTTTACTGGGAGTAGAGGGTGGTATAACCATTTAGGAAACAAACTGGCATTTTCTTATAAAGATAAATAAGTGTGTACCTACCTACCCTATGATGTAACAATTCCATTCCTAGACATTTTATCCAAAAAAATGGAAACAAGCATGTTCACAAAAGACTTTTAAAAGACTGTTCATAGCAGCTTTATTTCAAATAGCCACAAAGTAGATAAAATCCAAATACCATGAACACAGTGATAAATACATTATGGTACAAATCCATACAATAAAATACTACTCAGTAACATAAATATTAAAAACCATAAATAAATAAAAAGAACCGCTACCACTACCGTGTGGAACAACACAACTAAATCTCTGAGAAATCGTGCTGAGTCGAAATAAGCAGACCAGTAAATACACACACTGCATGATTCCACTTACACGAAATTCTACCACAGCAAAACTGCTCCAGGCTGGGTGGGGGTGAAAAAGGGCACACGTGACTGAACTGTTCTATATCTAGACAGGAGCACAGGCAACAAGGTGTATTTGTGGAAACTCGTGGTGAGATTTGTGCATTTCATTGTATATAAATTATACCCAACTTTTTAAAATTAAATTAAAAAACTCTAAACCAGCCTTTTAGAGTAAACATCATCTTAACTTTGGACCAAGGTCTAATTTTATCACTCCAATTAAAAAAAACAAAAACAGGGGCGCCTGGGTGGCGCAGTCGGTTAAGCGCCCGACTTCAGCCAGGTCACGATCTCGCGGTCCGTGAGTTCGAGCCCCGCATCAGGCTCTGGGCTGATGGCTTGGAGCCTGGAGCCTGTTTCCGATTCTGTGTCTCCCTCTCTCTCTGCCCCTCCCCCGTTCATGCTCTGTCTCTCTCTGTCCCAAAAATAAATAAAAAACGTTGAAAAAAAATTTTAACATTATAAAAAAAAAAAAAAAAAAAACAAAAACAAAAACAAAAACAAAAAAAAACAGCCACATCTTTCTGTCATCCAATCAATAGCAAAATACAAAAAGGGGGAAAAAAGGAATATTTACAAAATATGTACTATAGTCAGGTACCTTCCTATTGTCTAATTATTAAGTCATTTAATTCTCCAAACTAAATGGGCAAAGCAGACCCATTTACACATAAGGAAAACTTGGAAAAGTTACTAAATCTCTAATGCTAAAAAAATATTGCTTCAGAAAATTTAAAACACAAACATATATGGAAAAACAAAATTGCTGATTATATAAATCCAAAGTACTAGAATAACATTAAAAAAATCAGGGATGTTAACAATGCATTAAAAAATTAAACACCCCTAACCAAGTAACAGTATGGTAAGGCAAAATTTTCCCATTATGCTGGTTAGATGTGGATACCTGAAGCTGGGGACAAACTGCTCTAAATATGGCACCTCCTAAAGAGAAAACAACTAAGGGGAGACAGTAACTCCTGCAGGTTTTATTACAAGGCAACTGAATGAGTGCACAAGTACTCACCCTCACTGGGTCTCAGTGAAGGAGGAAGTCGGGAGATGGTGACAGAAGGCAGAAAAATCATTGGCTGGCCAGAAAGATGCTGTGCCTTTGTAAGGTGCTCCCCTCCTGCCCCTTCCTGGCTTCCAAAGGAAGTAAGAAGAGGCTCCAACACCACTACCCTGAGAAAGGGGAAGGCCCAGGGTGCCTGGGTGGCTCAGTTGGTTAAATGCCTGACTTCAGCTCAGGTCATGATCTTGAGGTAAGTCTGAGCCTTGCATGGGGCTCTGTGCTGAGAGCCCAGAGCAGGGAGCCTGCTTTGGATTCTGTGTTTCCCTCTCTCTCTGTACCTCCCCTGCTTGTAATGTGTGTCTCTCTCTCTCTCTCTCTCTCTCTCTCAAAAACAAATAAAAGTTCAAAAAATTAAAAAAAAAAAAAAAGAAAAGAAAGGAAGGAAGGAAGGAAGGAAGGAAGGAAGGAAGGAAGGAAGGAAGGAAGGAAGAGAGGGAAGGCGGGAGGGAGGGAGGGGAAGGCCCAGTGACCAGCCGTCCAGCATGTCCAGTGGCCCAATGGCAGCATTGTGTCTACACAGCTCTTTTGAGCAAACCAAACCCACCCCCGCAAGCTAGAGCAGGCTTCACTATGCACTGAACACAGCCTGGACACAGAGAGGCTTCCTGTAATTCGGTGACACCAGGAAAGGCAGCTAGTCTGCATGTGAGATCAACTGGGAGCTGCTCTTCCATATTCGGGAGCTATGCTCCAGGCCGGTCCACAAAATCACTGAGGAAACTCACACACAAGCTCTAAAACATTCCTAAAGTTTAAAGTCCATTGGAGGTAGTGGCTGGAGAAAAACAATCTAAATAATTTCAAACTTATACTCTAGTATAAATAAATATACTAGATATCTAGTAAATAAATATATTAAATACAGTAAATATCTAGTATATACAAATATAAATTTATACTCTAGTATACTCAAGTTCAGACTGTCAAATCTTCAAACTATTCATTAAGAATGTTGTTCATAAATTAGGGGGCGCCTGGGTGGCTCAGTTGGTTAAGCACCTAACTCTTGGTTTTGTCTCAGGTCATGATCTCACAGTTTCAAGCCCAATGTCGGGCTCCGTGCTGGCAGCACAGGGCCTGCTTAGGATTCTCTCTCTCCCTCCTCCCTCACTCCCTCCCCCACTCACACTCTCTGTCTTTCCCAAAGTAAATACATAAAAACTTAATTAAAAAAAAAAAAAGTTCATAAACTAAAGTCCTTTCTTTTTTAACCAGACCATGTTAATAATGTTCACAAGCAGTGAAAATCAAGGTTCTCATTACAAATACTAAGTTATAAAAAAACACATCAAGAATCTTAACCATCAAATTACATTTCCTTCCTCAAATATCTTACGGGAAAACCAAAGCAGAAGAAGGAAATAGGAGTTTGTCAGGTTAGTAGTGTGCTCAAATTCTGCAAAGAAATACCAGAAAATATAAAACAGATGGTGATTCACTCTCTAAAGTTAACATTGCTGATTACTTGATTCATTTTTCTTTTGTAAAAATCAAGAGGCAATCTAAACTCCACCCAAAAGCAAAACAATTGAAATGCTCTCATCAGGTAGCCAATAGTATATAAAACCAAAGACTAAAAAAGAAAACCTTCAAACTGGTGCTCTTTGCAGAAGTCAAAAACATTATGGAATACATATTTCAAAGACTCACTGCCAGGAGTGCAGTAAATGGGATCTTTGAGTAAGGAATGCAACGTGGAAAAATATTTCCCAGTCTGGAAAAGATTTTGAGTAAAAATAAAACTTCTTAAGCTTGAGAAATACCTAAATAAAATGAAACACAATGGGTCTGTTGCCAACAATGCTAGAAAATATACAAAAATCATAGACTTTTCTCTGTATTTTATAAATGAAAAAATTGAGGCCTATAGTATATACAAGACAAGTCACATGTCAAGAGGGCAAACAGCAGTGTGCATTCAATACAAACCAATTTAGAAACCCTTGGTTACACCTTGGTTACACACATAGCGAGCGGGTTAGTAACAGGTTATGTCAAAATATACTGTTTGCTCTTCCCAAGTAACCCCTCCATTTCCTCACCTTTTCTCCTCTCTATCTGGAATGTTCTCCATCCCCATCACCACCTTCTGAAATCCTACCAGTCAGTCCTTTAAGGCTCATTCCAAAGGCAACTTCCTCCACTGTTCAGCCTTCCTCAATTATTCCAGCTAGAAGAAACATATTCTAAAGTCCCGTAGTGAACTTTCTCTGCCATATTTAGAATCTGTCATTTGTAATTATTTTTTCTTCTCTACTCAACTGCAAACACCTTGACGGCAATGACCGTATCAATATTTTCCCCCCAGTCCTCCACAAAATCAAGCATTATACCCTACACACAGGAAGCATCTCGATAAATGTATACAAAATGAATTAAAAGGGAGGAATTGTTTCAGTTAAAAGTGATAATTACTTTAATATCAATATTAAATAAAATGCTTACTCTAAAATGACAATAATATTAATAGAAAAAAATATAATTTATAGCACTGACCCTTGGTGGCCCAATAATCATGCCTGTCCACCTTGTAAGTGTCATATCTTCATCATCTTCAAGGCCCCAGCTAACCGTACCATCGCCTACTCCTTTTTGTCCTTCTTCAAGTTCTTCCAACAAGCGAAAATTACGAGGAACTTTAACTCCTATACAAAAGAATGTAAATGTAAAAAGCCCATAATTACAAGAGTTGCATATATTCAAATTGAGCTTTTTCCAGTTTAAACTTTACAAATTATTTCCAAAAATGTCAAATTCCCTTTAAGCATTCTCCCCCAGAAAACGCTCAATCTAAAACCACTCAAAATGAAAACCCTGAAGAAAACACCGTAACCAATATTAGCTGCAGCATAGAACATGTAGATAAATTCCTAACAAATCAATGTTATCCTGGCATAAATCAGTCATAAGGAAATCATTATAAAATGAATATTTTCCATAACTGAGATTTCTGTTCCAAGCCTAGAACACTTCATCAAGTAAATAGGCAGGACCAGAAAGTTCAAATTCATTAACATGTCCTCTCTAATGCTTTTTAAAGAACAGAATTATGTTCCATCTTTAAAAAAGCACTAGAGGGCACAATTTTTTTCAAGAATGCTGAAGCAGCCCCATCCATGGCCCCCAGTCAGTCTCCTTTCTTGTCCTCATCCCTAACTAGAGGGTCTTACCTCTCCCCATGTCAGCATGGGGTGTCATCATCCCTTGGGGAGCTCCTTGATTTGAGAATAACTCTCCTTATGGATATAGCAGTTTCCTAGGACCCACCCTTCACCTCTGGGCCCAACCCAGCAAATTTTGCACGATCCACTAGCCCTTCTCATACCTCCCCCTCTTTAGACTTCATCACCCCTACTTTATTTCTAAAATCTTAACACAGAAGTTTGCCTCTCTGCCCAGAACCTAGCATTTCACAGTTCTCACTCCTTCGTCCTCAACAGACCTGGTCTTTGCCACCACTGTGACTTCCAACCCCTGGAATCCAACCATGATTCTTCCAACTGACCACAACCTTTCTTACAATTACTGGTCTCACGTCTCCAAAGAACGGACCTTGTGGTCTTTCATGTTCTCAAAAGCATCTAGATTGAAACATCCCCCAGCCCCACCACACAAGTCTTGAAAAAATTAGGTAAATGCCCTCAGAAGCCTCTCTTTGGCTCTAGAGCTTGTGCACATGTGGCCGTGCACTCTCTCTCTCATGCATGCACACACACGATTATGATTTTTTTTGGGGGGGGGGGGGGATGACATCTCTTCTAAAGTGGCCATCATTTTGTATAACTTCTCTCTTGGTGAAACCAAAACATCTTTCACTTACTAATTGACAGTAACCCTTCTGGACATGTAACGAAAAAGCAATAAAAATACTGTAAATTAAAAGAACACTAGCCATTTTGTGCTTCATGAAAAAATGCTTGAAAATCTTGGGCCACAGAAATACAGAGCTTTTACAAATCACAAAAAAAAAAAAAAACACCAAAATAGCCATTATTACAACTACTATGATTATTAAAACCATTTGTTGAGCATATATTGTGTTCTATTTTAAATAAATCATCCCCTTTAATCCTAAAAGCACCCATTTTATAGCTGTGGAAACTGGGCTATGAAGAAGTTATGTCACACAGCTGTAAGAGGCAGATCCAGTACTGAAGTCCAGTTTTCTAGACCAAAGTCATTTTTACATCAAGTCACACAGCAGTACAAACTACACAAGTGGCATATCCTGTCACAGATCTAGAAATCAGACTGCCCAGGTCCAGATCTGCTAACCACTTAACATGTGACTCCCAGCCCTACTTTCTCACCCGTAAAACTGAGGTAACAATAGTTCCTACCTCACAGAATCACTGTGAAAATTAAACAAGGTAATCCACCTTAAACACAATAAATGTTGACTATGATGACCATTTTAGTGTTTGTATTAGATGGAATTACATAAAACTTCCATTAGCCTCCATCTATGCTACGTGAGAATAAAAGCTCTTTATTCTTTAAAAGAATAATATTCTATATATGAGAATATATTCTATGTATTAGAATATACTTTATGAAATGATATATATACTCTATAAAAGCTCTAAAAACTGTAGGGTGGTCCCTAGAAATTTTACCCTAAGCTGTTAGTTTCTATTCACCTAACATCGGGACAGCTGCTATTTTCCTGTAGCTTATACAGTCATGACCTCCACAATGCATTGCTACTGAATTCCTTTTTAAAATAACCTTAAATCAGCTTGATTATCCTTACCATTTAAAGCCATTCCCCAAGAATTATTCTAAAAAATTTTTTTTGATGTTTTTATTTATTTTTGACACAGAGAGAGACAGAGCATGAGCAGGGGAGGGGCAGAGAGAGAGGGAGACACAGAATCTGAAGCAGGCTCCAGGCTCCTAGCTGTCAGCACAGAGCCCGAGGCGGTGCTTGAACTCAGGAACCTCAAGATCATGCCCTGAGCTGAAGTCGGACATTTAACCGAACTGAGCCACCCACACGCCCCTCCCCAAGAATTATTCTAAATTTGCATTGAATTCTGTTGCTGATTTATAAACAATTCAATCAAGTGACCTTTATGAGCATCCAAAACTACAAAGGGAACTAGAAAATTAAGGTTTCTTCTTATATAAGTGCCATAAAAGTGATAAAGATAGTTACTACTAAACTTTTCACCATTTCTTTATATTGCATTTTAGGAAAATAATTGTAAGATTAATACATAATTACTGATAGTACTAACATTTGAAAAATTATAGCAGCTAAGACGATTTTGCTTTTAAAGTATAAGACAAAAAAATACAAGATTAACACTGAGTCATATTTTCAAATTCAGGGTTAGAGTACTCTGGTTTTATTTCAACCAACCACTAATATCTGTGAGGAAATAAAAGCCACAAGGTGGGGATGTTACTCCATGAAAATTGAAGTATTTACGTAGACTGCCCTCTGGATCTCTTGCCATATATGAGCCTTTTTCTATAGTTCTACTTGTCTTTTTCCTGTATGTCTGTGTGTGTTATTAAGTTTAAACTATTTTGTTCTGTTAGTCTTGAATCTTCATTAAAAGAAAAAAAAAAAAAGTCACCCATAAAGCCACCCTTCCTAGCTGAAGCTTTTAAAATGATGTCAATTTTTGGTCCAGAAGAATACCAAAGATCATCCAGTCCAAAACCTAATACTTTAGAGGAAATAAAATTATCACCAGTAAAAGTGGAGTGATAATCCTAAATTCACTTAACTATTAATTGACAAACCAAGTCAAAAACCTCTAGGCTTCTCCACTAATCTAGTTTCTTCTTTAGTACATTACAATGAACCTATACTCCTGGGAAATAAGACCAAAAATAATGACATTCATAACCAAAACCCTGAATGCAAACAAATGCATTCTAGAAAAATGCTTCCGGTTTTAAATGTGAAAGATATCAAATTGCACATCACTTGCCTTTAATTCCCATGATACCAAAAATAAAGGCATAAAGACTGCCAAATAAAGCCCAGAATGAATCTTGTCATGCAATGTTTATTAAGAAAAAAGATTTCCCAACTTTAACTCATACATTTTGACCTTTTTCAAGTTACAAGGAAAAAAAGGCTAAGAACTTGAATAGTAATAAATCTATCCAACCAGCCATACAAACATGAGAAACAACAGCAAAGCAAATTTACTATCAGTTTGCAATTAATCATCTAAATTAAGTAAGTTCTACCACAAAAAAAAGACAAGAGGTGGTATAGTTTTAGAGAGGGCAGTATAAATTCCAGTTCTACCTGATGGTGAACATTCTAAGATGTACAAAAGGCCCTTAAATTCAAAAAATAATTATTGTTACCATTTTAGTGTATTTCTCTTCAGATTATTTTCCATACAAAATATATGGCTTCCATGCTTTTTTCCCCAAAATGAGTTCATGCCTCAAAGTTTTGTAACTTCCTTTTCCCCCTACCTACGAACTTATTTCTGTGGCAAACATAATCAGGTGCCATCTTAAAATGCCCCAATGAATAATATTAGTCTTGCTTGGGGGGCAGGAATAGGAAGACTTGACTAGGGGAATCATCACCTACTCAAAACTTAAAGGAGGGGTGCCTGGGTGGCTCGGTCGGTTGGGCATCCGACTTCGGCTCAGGTCATGATCTCACCGTCCATGGGTTTAAGCCCTACATCGGGCTCTGTGCTGAAAGCTCGGAGCCCGTTGCATGCTTTAGATTCTGTCTCCCTCTCTCTCTACCCCTCCCCACTCAAGCTCTGTCTCGGTCTCTCTCAAAAATAAACATTACAAAAAAAATTTTTTTAATTAAAGGAAAATATCTGTAGAAATGGAATAAACGTTTTCTGTTTTATGTGCTTTTCAACCCTCCTCTAGCTGATCCTCACAAACACCCAGGTCCCAGGTTGGCTATGGGTCCCTTCCCCTCACCCCACTACCCAGAGGGTCTACAAGGTTAAGGAAGAGAGTGTATGGGGCATGTGTGCTGCGGGATGTGGCCAAGGCTGCTTACGTGTCCCCTGCAGAGTCCTTGGGCATGGATTTCAACAAACATGAGTGGACACACTGTTAAGATGGAATTCATGAAAAGCCCCACCTTTGATTTTAGTTCTCTGATTCTGCCCCACCCTGGGAGTTCTGAGTTCTCAACCCCCAACAAGCTGACTTGATTAAAAATAACATATTTACTGAGCACCTCCCATGAGACAAACATTTGCTAAAAGCTTTACAGGCAGAAGTCCTTCATTAAATCACCTCGTAAGCTGATATAACATCACCATTTCACTAGATAAGAAAATTAAGGCTTAAATTATTAGGCTGAACCTTATAAAATCAAAGTACAGTTATTCAGGCATCTTTTTAACCAAAAGAAAGAGAAATCTCATAAAATTCAATCTAATTACATGGCGAGTAAGTCAGGGTTGAAGCTCTTAGCCAGTATTCTCCACTGCCTACTCATGGAACCTACCAGGCCCGAATGGAGCTCCTTTCCCTACCTCCTGCTAATTTGTCCCCAATCCATGCAAATCTAATAGGGATGAGGGACACATCTTGACCAAATATGTAAGCAACTCTGATCAAATACATGCTGTTCTGAACTCCATTAAAAGGACTCTTCCCAGGGGTGCCGGGTATCTCAACCGGGTAAGCACCCAATTCTTGATTTGGGCTCAGGTATTGATCTCATGGTTCCTGAGATTGAGCCCCACTTCCAGTTCTGCGCTGACAGCACGGGGCCTGCCTAGGATTCTCTCCCTCTCTCTCTGCCCCTCCTCCGCTCACGCAGGGCTGGGGCTCCTGCTCGCTCCTTCTCTCTCTCTCTCTCTCAAAATAAATACACATTACAGAAAAAAAAAAATCTCTCTGTATGTCACATACTAGGCATGCTCAAAGCAAAATACTCCTATCCAGGGAAATAACACAGCACTTTATATTTTTCAAATTACTTTCTCATACTGCCACCTATCTGAATATAAAAAAAGTCTTTTTGAGGTACGATGGGCAGCTATACCCACATTTTACAAAGACCAAAGACATAAAGTAACTTATTCAAGACCACTGCAAGCTAGTAGCTTACTCAAAACTAAAATTCAGCTTTCCCAACACAGGTACAAACTGTCACCGTATACTGCATCTCAAAAGCCATAAAACTTTCTTCATTTTTATTCTTTTAAAGTGAGCCCAATGTGGGGCTTGAACTCACGACCCCGAGATCAGGAGTCACATCCTCTACCAACTGAGCCACCAGGCACCCCAGAATCCAGAAAACAAAAAACAAAGCAAGGGGTGCCTGGGTTGAGGGCATCAGTCAGTTGAATGTCTGACTCTTGGTTTTGGCTCGGGTCATGATCCCAGGGGGTCGTGGGATCAAGCCCTGCATCCAGCTCAGCACTGAGTGTGGAGATCCCCTCTCTCCTTCTTCCCCTCTCCCTACTTGTGCTCTCTCTCCCTTTCTAAAATTAAAAAAAAAAAAAAATTAAAATTAAAGCCCCATGGATTAAAAAAAAATGTAGGGAGATTACAGAATATGTACAACTTAAAATAAAATACACATTTTCCAAACACAACTCGTTGTTGAAATTTGCCATAAGCAAAAATATTGTAAAGGAAGTGTTAAAATTTAAGTCCAAGAAATTTATGGTTTTGCAGTGCTTAAAATCATATATTAATAAAAACATTTATAAAAGCTCTCTGAATAACACTTCACAATTTTCCAGAAATTTAAGAGTCAGATATTTGTTGAGTTTTAACATTTTTATCTATCTTAATGGGACAAAAAATTATGAAAACACCATGTAGAGAAACACGCATAAAACAGCAAAGTATCAGGAGACCTATATTCTGTCATCCATTCACTATTGTATTAATTCATGCCTTCACTCAATAATCATCTGACTGCTACCAGATGCAGTTACTATAATAGACGCTTGAAACCAGGAGACTAAAAGCTTAGTTTCCTCTCAAGAACTTTACGAACTAGGACAGGAAGATGATTAAAGAGACAGCACAATACAATGTGAAAAATCCTCTGGAATTATCTAGAAAGGACAACTTACCCCAAAAGAAGGGACAAGGAAAGTCTCCTAAAAGAAGAAACTCACCAGATGCACCATAAAGAACAGAAACCATCCAGGGTGAAGAACGGGTGAAAATATGTAAGACGTCAGTGGAGAAAAATTACAAAATATAAGTAAAGAACATCAAAAACCTGAATAAATAAAGCAATCAGCCTACATGACAAACTTATTGCAAAGGTTAAGTACTCAAATTAATCTAGAGATTCTTTCCATGTAAACTGAAATTCAAATAGCATTGTTCCTGGAACTTGACAAACAGTCCTAATATTCTTCTGGCAAGAGTTTAGAGAAAATTTTTAAAGAAAACAGAAGGAATAATTTCCCTAGATATTAAGATTTTCTCATCAGCCAAAGAAACTAACATAATGTGAAATTAGACTAACAGACTAATGGGGAGGAGCCCCAAAACAGATACATGCACATATGAACAGGATATATATACTCTGAAAACTACAGAAGACTTATGAGAGAAATTGAAGAGGGCACAAAACAGTGGAAAAGCATTCCAGGCTCATGGGCTGAAAAAATGAACACTGTTAAAATGCCTATACTACCCAAAGCAATCTACACATTTAATGCAATCTCTATCAAAATAACACCAGCATTTTTCACAGAACTAGAACAATCCTAAAATTTGTATGAAACCACAAAAGACCCCAAATAGCCAAAGCAATCCTGAAAAAGCAAAACAAAGCTGGAAGCATCACAATTCCAAATTCCAAGCTGTATTACAAAGCTGTAGTCATCAAGATAGTATGGTACCGTCACAAAAACAGACACATAGATCAATGGAACAGAAGAGAAAACCCAGAAATGGACCCACAACTATATGGTCGACTCATCTTTGACAAAGCAGGAAAGGACATCCAATGGAAAAAAGACCATCTCTTCAAC
Source organism: Felis catus (assembly GCF_018350175.1). NCBI lineage: Eukaryota > Metazoa > Chordata > Mammalia > Carnivora > Felidae > Felis > Felis catus. Next base: position 1,223,996 of record NC_058385.1, on the reverse strand, counting down.
AAATGGTGTTGGGAAAACTGTACAGCAACATGCAGAAAAATGAACCTGGACCACTTTCTTACACACCATACACAAAAATAAATTCAAAATGGATGAAGGAACTAAACGTGAAACAGGAAACCATCAAAATTCTACAGAACACAGGCGGCAACCTCTTTGACCTCAGTTGCAGCAACTTCTTACTAGACACATCATCAAAGGCAAGGGAAACAAAAGCAACACTGAACTATTGGGACTTCAGGATAAAAAACTTCTGCACAGCAAAGGTAACAATCAACAAAACTAAAAGGCAGCCTATGGAATGGGAGATACTTGCGAATGGCATATCTCATAAAGGGTTAGTATCCAAAATCTATAAAAAACTTATGAAACTCAACACCCAAAAAACCCAGTTAAGAAATGGGCAGAAGAGATGAATAGACATTTTTCCAAAGAAGACAACCAGATGGCAACAGACACATGAAAGCATGCTCAACATCATTCATCATCAGGGAAATATAAATCAATACCAAGATGAGATACCACCCCCTGCCTGTCAGAATGGCTAAAATCAACAACAAAGGAAACAACAGATGTTAGTGAGGATGCGGAGAAAGGGGAACCCTCTTCCACTGTTGGTGGGAATGCAAAGTGGTGCAGCCACTCTGGAAAACAGTATGGATATTCCTCAAAAAGTCAAAAATAGAACTACCCTACAATCCAGCAATGGCACTACTAGGTATTTACCCAAAAGATACAAAAATACAGATTCAGAGAGGTACTGCACCCCTGTGTTTATAGCAGCACTATCGACAATAGCCAAACTATGGAAAGAGCCCAAAACTCCAACAACTGATGAATGGATAAAGAAAATGTGGTATAAATATATACAAGGGAATATTACTCTGCTATCAAAAAAAGTGAAATCTTGCCATTTGCAATGATGTGGATGGAGCTAGAATGAATCATGCTAAGGGAAATAAGTCAGTCAGAGAAAGGGAAATATATGATTTCACTCATGTGGAATTTAAGAAACAAAACAGATGAACAGAAAGGCTAGAAGGAAAGAGGGGGCAGGAAACAAGGGGGGGGGGCAGCAAACAAGGCTCTGAGCTGTCAGCAGAGCCCGATGCCCACAGTTTGTTCTCTATCATTAAGAATCTCTTAGTGGTTCAGTCAGTTAAGGATCCAACTTTGGCTCAGGTCATAAAAGATTCTTAATGATAGAGAACAAATTGTGGATTGATTGGGTAGATGGGTGATGGGTGTTAAGGAGGGTGTACTTGTGATGAGCACGGGGTGTTGTATGTAGTGATGAATCACTGAATTCTACTCCTGAAACCAATATACTGCACTGTATATAAACTAAATAAGAATTTAAATAAAAATTTGAAAAAAATAAAAAAACAAAATTATTATTAAACCTGCTAATATCAATAACCAGTTCCTTGAACAAGCAGTAAATGGCCACACACATATTTATGACAATAAATGAATTATACATATTTAGACATGAAATACAAATGATAAAACAAGCAAAAAAATAAGAAAATTTGTAAAAAAAAAAAAAATGCACACTGAAAAATGATGAAATTATACACTCCTCAAAATTTAACTTAAAACATGCTAAACACAATGCTGGTAGAATTATGGGAAATTTTCATTTATACATAATTATACATTCCTGGAAATCAATTCCATATTGCTCAAGAGGTAATCTGATAAAATATAACAAGAATTTTTTATTCATATGTTCTGACTTCAAATTCCACTTTGTGAAATTCACCCTCAAGGAGTGTGGACTGCCTCCAAACAGCTATGAACAATTTTTCTCCCTCCAGGCACAGCCCCCTACCCCATCAAGGGATAGAGACTATCTCCCATCCCCTTGAATCTGGTATGGCCTTGCCACTTATTTTGACAGAATATGGTAGAAGTGATGCTGGTGCAGTTGTGGGAGGCCTGGGAGCTTCTGTTTAGCTGTCTTGGGAGCCAACCACCAATTACGACACTACTAGGATATGAAGAAGTCAACCAGGCCAGAGAATGGACACTCCTAATTGAATCAAGGCACCTGGGCAACAGGCCCAGCCCATCATCATATGAGACCAGCAGAACCACCTCGTCAATGAGAAATCATGAGAAAGAACGAATCACTGTTTGAAGCCACTAACCTTTGAAGTGATTTGCTGCTTAAGGACAAAGATGAGAAGGGCAGGTGGAAAAGTAGTTTAGAAGTGCAAAAACTCAAATTGGCATATATTCAGGTAACTACATCATACATTTAAAATATTATATAAAATCATTTTCAAATTCATGAACTATATCCCACAGCGAACATCATCTTTAATGGGGAAAAACTGAGAGCTTTCCCCCTGAGGTCAGGAACAAGACAAGGATGCCCACTCTCACCACTGTTATTTAACATAGTACTGGAAGTCCTAACCACAGCATTCAGACAACAAAAAGAAATGAAAGGCAACCAAATTGGAAAGGAAGAAATAAAACTTTCATTATCTGCAGATGACATGATACTCTATCGAGACAACCCGAAAGACTCCACCAAAAAACTGCTAGAACCAATACATGAATTTAGTAATGTCACAAGAAACAAAATCAACGTACAGAAATCTGTTGCATTTCTATACACCAATAATGAAGTGGCAGAAACAGAAATTAAGAAAACAATCCCATTTACAACTGCACCAAAAATAAGATACCTAAGAATAAACCTAACCACAGAGGTGAAAGACCCGTACTCTGAAAACTATAAAACACTGATGAAAGAAATTGAAGATGGCACAAAGAAACAGAAAGACATCCCATGCTCATGGATTGGAAGAACAAACACTGTTAAAATGTCCATACTACCCAAAGCAGTCCACGTGCAATCGCTATCAAAATACCAACAGCATTTTTCATGGAATTAGAACAAACAATTCTGAAATGTGTATGGAACCACAAAAGACCCTGAATAGCCAAAGCAATCTTGAAAAAGAGAAACAAAACTGGAGGAATCACAATTTCAGTTTTCAAGTTATATTACAAAACTATACTAATCAAAAACAGTATGGTACTGGCACAAAAATAGACATAGATTAATCCAACAAAATTAGAAAAACAGAAATAAACCCACAACTATATGGTCATTTCATCTTTGACAAAGCAGGAAAGAATATCCAATGAAAAAAAGTCCCTTCCAGAAATGGTGCTGGGAAAACTAGACAGCAACATGCATAAGAAAGATATTAGACCACTTTCTTACACCATACACAAAAATAATTTCAAAATAGATTCAAGACCTAAATGTGACACCTGAACCTATAAAAATCCTAAAAGAGAACACAGGTAGTAACTTCTTTGACATCGGCTGTAGCAACTTTTTTCTACATATGTCTCCTCAGGCAAGGGAAATAAAAGCAAAAACTATTGGGACAACATCAAAATAAAAACCTTCCATGCACAAAGGAAACAATCAACAAAATTAAAGGCAACCTATGGAATGGGAGAAAATATGTGCAAATGGCGTAACCAATGTTAGGACCCAAAATATACAAAATAACTTACAAAACTCAACACCCAAAAAACAAATACAGTAAATCTTGGAATGCGAGTAACTTGTTCTGTAAAGTGTTTTGCAAGACAAGAAAACATTTCTAATAAATTTTAATTTGATAAATGAGCAATGTCTTGCAATACAAGTAGTACATGACACTGAACGTCACATAATCAATCACAACTGAGCCAATGGTTCTTGAAATTTGCTTTGATATATGAAGACTTTGGATTACAAGCATCTTTCCAGAAGGAATTATGCTTGTAAACCAAGACTTTTCTGTAATCCAATTTAAAAATGGACAGAAGAGGGTGCCTGAATGGCTCAGTCAGTTAAGCTTACGACTCTTGATTTCGGCTCAGATCATGATCCTGCGGTTGGTGGGACGGAGACCAAGTCGGGCTCCGCACTGACAGTGCAGAGCCTGCTTGAGATTCTCTCTCTGCCCTTCCCCCACACTCTCTCTCAAAATAAATAAACTTAGACAAAAATGGATAGAAGACATGAAGAGATATTTCTCCAAAGAAAACATACAGATGGGCAACAGATACATGAAAAGATGCTCAAAAATCACTTACCATCAGGAAAATACAAATCAGAAGTACAATTAGATATCACCTCACACCTGTCAGAATGGCCAAAATTGGCAACAAAAGAAACACGTGTTGATAAGGATATGGTGAAAAACTCTCTTGCACTGTTGGTGGGAATACAGACTGCTGCAGCCACTCTGGAAAACAGTACAGATGTTCCTCTAAAAGTTAAAAATAGAACTACGCTATGATCCGCAATTGCACTACTGGGTATTTACCCAAAGAATACAAAAACACTAATTCAAAGGGATACACGCACCCCTATGTTTATGGCATCATTATTTATAACAGCTGCGATACAGAAGGGAGCCCAAGTATCCATCGATTGATAAATGGATAAAGAAAATGTAAAAGACAGAGAGAGGTAATGTGATATTATCCAGACATAAAAAAGAAGTCTTGCCATTTGCAAAAACGTGGAGCCAGAGAGTATTATGCTAAGCAAAACAAGTCAAAGAAAGACAAATAACATATGATTTCACTTATTATGTGGAATTAAGAGGCAAACAAGCAGGGGAGCCTGGGTAGCTCAGTCGGTTAAGCCTCCGGCTTTGGCTCAGGTCATGATCTCATGGTTCGTGGGTCTGAGCCCCGAGTCGGGCTCTGTGCTGGCAGCTCAGAGCCTAGAGCCTGCTTCAGAGTCTGTGTCTCCCTCTCTCTCTCTCTCTCTGCCCCTCCCCCCTCTCTTCTCTCCCTCTCTCTCAAAAATAAATATTTTTTTTTAAAAACAAGAAACAAGCAAATGGGAAGTAAAAAGGAGAGAGAAACCAAGAAACAAGAGAATCAAGTTCTCTTAACTATAGAGAACAAACTGATGGTTACCAGATGGGAGGTGGGTGTGGGATGGGTGAAATAAGTGATGAGCACCAAGTGACATTTGGAATTGCTGAATCACTACATTGTACACCTGAAGCTAATACAACACCGTACGTTTACTAACTGGAATTAAAACAAAAACTTAAAAAAAATAAAGTACATGAATTATATTAACTGTATAAACGAAAAAACAAATCTAGTAACACATACACATTGCTAATATTTAACAGAAACTTTCATATGTTCATCAATATGGACCCAAAGATAGGCTACAACTGGGGCTTTAAATTCACTAGGCCTTTTTACCTTACAATGTTATTAACAGCAAAATACTTTAGAAAAGTAAATGAAATCATCCAGTGTGATCACTTTACTAACCTGTATTTTGTACGAGGTATACTTACTGTCTCTTCCAGGCAACCATCAGTGGAATTCCTAGCTGCATAGGCCTCACCATTCATTATCTCTGACCATCCATTCAGCAAAGGAACAAATCTGACTGAATCATTAATCCTTATTCACACTTCTTTGCTCAGGAAAACCCATCCCACAATTGTAAATGGGCCTATAAACCCCACTAGCTTTTCAAAACCAACAATCACAACCCACTATAACTACTATCAACAAGAATGATGTCAAAAAGATCAAGAATACAGAATTACTGACATCAAGGCATATAAATTACATTTAGAACACTTCAGAACTGAATATTCATCAGACAGTATGAGCTGACACAAATACTGATTTAATATTAAAAATATTTACAGATAAGTCTCAGAAATAATCAAAATATTCTGTTTAGTTTTTGAGAGAGAGAGAGGGAGGGAGAGAAATCATCCCAAGCAGTCTCCACACTGCCAGCACAGAGTCCGAGCAGGGCTAGAACTCACGAACCATGAGATCATGACCTGAGCCGAAATCAAAAGTTAGATGCTTAACCTACTGAGCCACCCAGGCGACCCAAAAATAAGAATATTCTTTTGTTGAAATAAAGACTTAACATGTACAGTAATTTTAACTTTTGTCTCTATTTCAAGAAACTGCAGGAGATTAAAAATGATTTCACTAAAGGGGAGGAACCAAGATGGCAGAGCACCATGGAAGTTTTTTTTGCGTCTCACATCCATGAAATACAGCCAGATCAACATGAAACCATCCTGTACACTTAGAAAACTGATTTCAGGATTAACACAACAATCTGCACAACCTGAACCACAGAACTCAGCAAGTATGCGGTGCAGAAGTGAACTGGGGGAGAGAGAAGCCATGGAGGGCAGGGAGCTGTTTTTGCTTGTGGAGAAAGGACAGAGACGGGCAGAGAGTACGGGAAAAGCACCCCTCCCCCCAAAAGCAGCTGGAGAGAAAGTGGAAAATTGGAAAAACAGCCACAGGGAATGAACTAAAATGGGAGAACAGAGAAAGGAGAGGGTTTAAATTCCACTAAGGCTATATAAACAGAGAGAGCGCAGAGTCTGAAACTCTGCAGCTCCATACGTGCCAATGCTCTGGTGGGAAGGGGAAATCCCCAGAAGCAGAGTGAGGTCCAAGAGTCTTCGGGCCACACAGGGAGAGGCAGTTCCCCTGCTGGGAAGACATTTGGTAGAGGCTTTACAACCCCTGAACAGGCAAAGGTGCCAGCAGACTCCGGAGAACAACCACATTCGCTGGTGCTGAAACAAGGTCAGTAAGAGTGAAGCCAGGTGCCAGATGTGTGTTGAGATTTGTCACAATCCCTGAAACGCTACCACTACACGATCACGTGAACATTTCCTGGGGCAGGCAGGCACCCAGCCGCAGTCTCTGGGCATCAGCAGCAGCACAGTCCAGAGAACGTTCCTGGGTGTGGCCAGCACCCGGCCATTGCTCAGTGAGACCCGCCCCCAGAAAGTTTGAGCAGCACAAAGCCACAGTCCCTCAGAAGTGAGGGGTCGGGAAACACAGCCTACTCAGACGTAAAATTCAGGAGGGAGGTGCCACCTAGCAACCTGAGAGCTTGGTCACGGACAATTTAAAAGCAGGGAGTAGACAAACGCTGGAAACAAAGGACGCGTGCCTGACTGCTGATCACGGAGAACAGCATTCAGATACTAGAGACTAGGTAGCTGGGTGACGCCATTTTCACCCCTCCCACGCATGCACAAAAACACCTACAAAGCGGCACTATACACCTCAGTAAGCTAAGCAGCGCCATCTAGTGGAGAACAGAGCCGTTTCACTAAGGTGGCCCAACTAGACCAACATCACTCTTCAGGAACAACAGAAGTCTCTCTGCCTGCTTAGTTTACAGACTATAAATTGCTTCATGGTTTGACTTCTAAGGGAAAACGGTGTAATTTCAATCTTATTTCATTTGTCCATCTATTAAATTTTCTTTTTTCTCTCTCTCATTTCTTCTTTTTCTTAAATATAGAAAGAGACAAAATTTATTTTTATTTTCAATTTTTATTAAAAATATTTTTTTCTACTATACCGTTTACTTTTTGGCAATTTTCCCGAATTCTATTTTGCTTCCATCATTTCACTTTATTCTATTTCATTGTATTCATTTTTCAAATTTTCAACATTTTCCTTTTTTTCCCTTTTTTTCCCTTTTTTCTCTAATCTATCAAGCTCCTTTCAACCACCAGATCTTTCAACCACCAGACCAAAGGACCACACCTAGGATCTAGCATAATTTACTTGATTTTTGTGTGTATGCATGTTGTTTTTAATTTTTTAATTTTAATATTTTTGTCATTACTTCCTTTTCTTCCTTCAAAATGACGAAATGAAGGAATTCACCCCAAAAGAAAGAGCAGGAAAAAACAACAGCCAGGGACTTAACCAACACAGCTACAAGCAAGATATCTGAACCAGAATTTAGAATCACAATAATAAGAATACTAGCGGGGGTCGAAAATAGATTAGAATCCCTCTCTGCGGAGATAAAAGAAATAAAAGCTAGTCAAGATGAAATAAAAACTGATATAACTTAGCTGCAATCTCAAATGGATGCCACGGCAGCAAGGATGGATGTGGCAGAGCACTGAATCAGCGATATGGAGGACAAACTTATGGAGAATACTGAAGCAGAAAAAAAGAGGGAGACTAAGGCAAAAGAGCATAATTTAAGAATTAGAGAAATCAGGGGTGCCAGGGTGGCTCAGTCAGTTGGGTGTCCGACTTTGGCTCAGGTCATGATCTCATGGTTCGTAAGTTTGAGCCCCGTGTCGGGCTCTGCGCTGACGGCTAGGAGCCTGGAGCCTGCTTCGGATTCTGTGTGCTCCTCTCTCTGTTTCTCTCTCTCTCTCTCTCTCTCTCTCTCTCTCTCTCTCTCTCTCAAAAATAAAGATTAAAAAAAAATTTTAAAGAAAAAAAGAATTAGAGAAATCAGTGACTCATTAAAAAGGAACATCAGAATCATAGGGGTCCCAGAAGATGAAGAGAGAGAAAAAGGGTTAGAAGGGTTATGTGAGCAAATCATAGCGGAAAACTTTCCTAACCCAGGGAACGACACAGACATGAAAATCCAGGAAGCACAGAGGACTCCCATTAGATTCAACAAAAACCAACCATCAGCAAGGCATATCACAGTCAAATTCACAAAATACTCAGGTAAGGAAAGAATCATGAAAGCAACAAGGGAAAAACAGTCCTTAACCTACAAGGGAAGACAGATCAGGTTTGCAGCAGACCTATCCAAAGAAACTTGGCAGGCCAGAAAGGAGTAGCAGGTTATATTAAATGTGCTGAATCGGAAAAATATGCAGCCAAGAATTTTTTATCTAGCAAGGCTGTCATTCAAAATAGAAGGAGAAATTAAAAGTCTACCAGACAAACAAAAGTTAAAGCAATTGGTGACCACTAAACCAGCCCTGCAAGAAATTTTAAAGGAGATTCTCTGAGAGGAGAAAAGATGGGGAAAAAAAGAGAGAGACAGAAAGAGACCAAAAGAAACAAAGACCAGAAAGGAACAGAACACCACCAGAAACTCCAACTCTACAAGAAACATAATGGCAATAAACTCGTATCTTTAGGTACTCACTCTAAACGTCAATGGACAAAATGCTCCAATCAAAACAATGGATAATAACACAATGGATAATAAAGTAAGATCCATCTATATGCTGCTTACGAGAGACCCATTTTAGACCAAAAGACACCTTCAGATTGAAAGTAAGGGGATCAAGAACCATCTATCATGCTAATGGTCGACAAAAGAAAGCTAGAGTAGCCGTACTTCTATCACTCTTAAAAATAAAGAGATGAAGAAGGGCATTACATCATAATTAAGAGGTCTATCCACCAAGAAGACCCAACAATTGTAAACATTTATGCTCCAAATGTGAAAGCACACAAATACACAAATCAATCACAAACACAAAGAAACCCATTGATAATAATACCATAATAGTAGGGGACCTCAATACCCCATTTACAACAATGGACAGATCATGTGAACAGAAAATCAACAAGGAAACAATGGCTTTGAATGACACACGGACCAGATGGACTTAACAGATATATACAGAACATTTCACCCTAAAGCAATGGAATACACATTCTTCTCAAGTGCACATGGAACATTCTCCAGAAAAGATCATATACTGGTACACAAATCAGCCCTCAACAAGTACAAAAGATCAAGATCACACCATGCATATTTTCAGACCACAACACTAAGAAACTCAAAATCAACTACAAGAAAAAATTTGGAAAGATAACAAATATTTGGAGACTAAAGACCATCTTACTAAAGAATGATTGGGCTAACCAAGAAGTTAAAGAGGAAATTAAAAAGCACATGGGGGTCGCCTGGGTGGCTCAGTCTGTTGAGCTTCTGACTTTGGCTCAGGTCATGATCTCGCAGTCTGAGTTCAAGCCCCGTGTCGGGCTCTGTGCTGGGACAGCTCAGGGCGTGGAGCCTGCATCGGATTCTGTGTCTCCCTCTCTGTTTGCCCCTCCCCCACTCATGCTCTGCCTGTCAAAAATAAACAAACATTAAAAAAAAAAAAAAAAAGCACATGGAAGCCAATGAAAATAATAACACCACAGCCCAAAACCTCTGGGACACAGCAAAGGCAGTCATAAGAGATAAATATATAGCAATCCAGGCCTTCCTAAAGAAGGAACAAAAGTCTCAGATACACAACCTAACCTTACACTTTAAAGAGCTGGAAGAACAGCAAATGAAACCCAAAACCAGCAGAAGACAGGAAATAATAAAGATTAGAGCAGAAAGCAATGCTATTGAAACCAAAAAAACTGTAGAATAGATCAATGAAACCAGAAGCTGGTTCTTTCAAGAATTAACAAAACTGATAAACTCCAAGTGAGTCTGATCAAAAAGAAAAATGAAAGGACCCAAATAAATAAAATCAAGAATGAAAAAGGAGAGATCACAACCAACAGAGTAGAAATAAAATCAGTAAGAGAATATTGTGACCAATTATACGCCAATAAAATGGGCAGTCCGGAAGATACGGACAAATTCCTAGAAACATATAAACTACCAAAACTAAGAAAGAAATAGAAAATTTGAAGAGACCCACAACCAGGAAAAAATTCAAATCAGTAATCAAAAATGACCCCAAAAACAAGAGTCAAAGCCAGATGGTGTTCCAGGCGAATTCTACCAAACATTTAAGGAAGAGTTAACACCTATTCACTTGAAGCTGTTCCAAAAAATAGAAATGGAAAGAAAACTTCCAAATTCTATGAAGGCAACATGAGCTTGATTCCAAAACCAGGCAAAGACCCACTAAAAAGGAGAACTACAGAGCAATTTCCCTGATGAACATGGACGTAAAAATCCTCAACAAGATATTAGCCAATGGTATCCACCAATACATTAAAAAAAATTACTCACCACAAGCAACTGGGATTTATACCTGATATCTAGGGCTGGTTCAATATCCGCAAAACAATCAATGTGATACATCACATCAATAAAAGAAAGGACAAGAACCACAAGATCTTCTCAATAGATGCAGAGAAAGCATTTGACAAAATACAGCATCCTTTCTTGAAAAAAAAAAAAAAAACCTTAAGAAAGTACGGAGAGAAGGATCATACCTCGAGATCATAAAAGCCATATGAAGGACCCAGTGCTAATATCATCCTCAATGGGGAAAAACTGAAAGCTTTCCCCCTAAGGTCAGGAACAAGACGGGGATGTCCACTCTCGCCACTGTTATTCAACATAGTATCCAAAGTATTAGCCTCAGACAACACAAAGGAATAAAAGACATCCAAATCAGCCAGGAAGAGGTCAAACTTTCACTCTTCACAGATGACATGATACTCTATATGGAAAACCCAAAAGATTCCACCAAAAAAACTACTAGAACCAATTCATGAATTCAGCAATGTCGCAGGATATAAAATCAATGCACAGAAATCAATGGCATTCCTATACATCAAAAATGAAGCAAGAGAGGGGCGCCTGGGTGGCTCAGTCGGTTAAGCATCCGACTTTGGCTCAGGTCATGATCTCACAGTTTGTGAGTTCAAGCCCTGCGTTGGGCTCTGTGCTGACAGCTCAGAGCCTGGAGCCTGCTTTGTGGATTCTGTCTCCTGCTCTCTCTGCCTCTCCCCCGCTCGTACTCTGTCTCTCTCTCAAAAATAAATAAAACATTAAAAAAAATTTTTTTTAATTTAAAAAAAAAAAAGAAGCAACAGAAAGGGAAATCAAGGATTCGATCCCATTTACAATTGTACCAAAACCATAAAATACGTAGGAATAAATCTAACCAAAGAGGTGAAAAATCTATACACTGAAAACTATAGAAAGCTTATGAAAGAAATTGAAGACACAAAAAAAGGAAAAATATTCCATGCTCCTGGATAGGAAGAACAAATATTAAAATGTCAATACTACCCAAAACAATCTACATATTCAATGCAATATCTATCAAAATAACACCAGCATTCTTTACAGAGCTAGAACAAACAATCCTAAAATTTGTATGGAACCAGAAAAGACCCTGAATAGCCAAAGCAATCTTGAAAAAGAAAACCAAAGCAGGAGGCATCACAATCCTGGACTTCAAGCTGTATTACAAAGCTGTAATTATCAAGACAGTATGGTACTGGCACAAGAACAGATCAATGGAAAAGAATACAGAACCCAGAAATGGACCCACAAACGTATGGCCAACTAATCTTTGACAAAGCAGGAAAGAATATCCAGTGGAATAAAGACAGTCTCTTCAGCAAGTGGTGCTGGGAAAACTGGTCAGTGACATGCAGAAAAATGAACCTGGACCACTTTCTTACACCATACACAAAAATAAACTCAAAATGGATGAAAGACCTAAACGTAAGATAAGACAGGAAGCCATCAAAATCCTCGAGGAAAAAGCAGGCAAAAACCTCTCTGACCTTGGCTGCAGCAACTTCTTCCTCAACACATCTCCGGAGGCAAGGGAAACAAAAGTAAAAATGAACTATGAAACTTCTGCACAGCAAAGAAAACAATCAGCAAAACTAAAAGGCAACCAATGGAATAGGAGAAGATATATGCAAATGACATATCAGATAAAGAGTAACTTTCCAAAATCTATAAAGAACTTATCAAACTCAACACCCAAAAAACAAATAATCCAGTGAAGAAATGGGTGAAAGACATGAAGAGACACTTCTCCAAAGAAGACATCCAGATGGCCAACCGACACATGAAAAAATGCTCCACATCATTCATCATCAGAGAAATACAAATCAAAACCACACTGAGATACCACCTCACACCTGTCAGAATGGCTAACATTAACAAGTCAGGCAACAGATGCTGGCGAGGAGGATGCGGAGAAAGAGGATCTCTTGCACTCCTGGTGGGATATGCAAACTGGTGCAGCCACTCTGGAAAATAGTACGGAGGTTCCTCAAAAAATTAAAAACAGAACTACCTACCCTACGACACAGCAATTGCATTATTAGGTATTTATCCAAGGGATACAGGTATGCTGTTTCAAAGGAACACATGCATCCCAATGTTTACTGTAGCACTATCAACAATAGCCAACGTATGGAAAGAGCCCAAATTCCCATCAATGGATAAATGGCTAAAGAAGAAGTGGTGTATATATATACAATGGCGTATCACTCAGCAGTCAAAAAGAATGAAATCTTGCCATTTGCAACTACCTGGACGGAGGGTATTATGCTAAGCAAAATTTGTCAGTCAGAGAAAGACAAATATCATATGACTTCACTCATATAAGGACTTTAAGATACAAAACAGATGAACATAAGGGAAGGGAAACAAAAATATTATAAAAACAGGGAGGGGGACAAAACATAAGAGACTCTTAAATATGGAGAACAAACAGAGGGTTACTGGAGGGACTGTGGGAAGTGAGATGGGCTAAATGGGTAAGGGGCATTAAGGAATCTACTCGTGAAATCATTGTTGCACTATATGCTAATGTGGATATAAATTTAAAAAAATAATAAATTTAATTTTAAAAAATTACTTCACTAAAATATACTTAAGTTTAAATTTATAACAATTTCTCAATATCCAATTAAGAAATGAGAACATATTGGGGCGCCTCGATGGCTCAGTTGATTCAGTGTCTGACTTCGGCTCAGGTCATGATCTTGCAGTCCATGAGTTCGAGCTCTTGCGTCAGGCTCTATGTTGACAGTTCAGAGCCTAGAGCCTGCTTCAGATTCTGTGTCTCCCTCTCTCTCTGCCCCTCCCCTTCTCATGCTCTGTGTCTGTCTCAAAAAGAAAATAAACATTTAAAAAAAACTTTTTTAATAAATAAACATTAAAAAAAATTCCTTTCAGGGCACCTTGGTGGCTCAGTTGGTAAACATCAGACTTCAGCTCAGGTCATGATCTCATGGTTTGTGAGTTGGAGGCCCGCATCAGCCTGTGTGCTGACAGCTCAGAGCCTGGATCGAGCTTCAGATTCTGTATCTTCCTCTCTGCTCTTCCCCTGCTCGTGTGCTCTTGTTCTCTCTCTCTAATATAAATACACATTTTAAAAAATTTTTTTTAATTTTTTTTTAAAGAAATGAGAACACATGTTAACATATTTGTAGGACCTTGTACTTTAAAATCTGGTATATATTCACCTCACTAAATGTTTTATAATAGACTTTAAATATTTTCTTTCATCAAATCTAAGATAGCATAAACTATATGATGAACCATTATTAAGAAACTAAAGGTGAGACTGGATGGCTCAGGTGGTTAAATGAGTGACTCTTGATTTCACAATCGTGATTTCACAGTTGTGAGATCAAGCCTCTCTCTCTAAAACAAATAAATAAAACTTAAAAAAAAAAACCTCTCTCCCTTTCCCTCTGCTCCTCTCCCACTTGTACTCACCCTCTCTCTCAAAAAATAAATTTTTCTTAAAAGTTCATTTCTTCACTTTCAGAGAAAGGGGGCAGGCAAACAGGGAAGGGACAGAGAGAGAGGGAGAGGAAGATTCCCAAGTAGGCTCCATGCTGTCAGCGCAGAGCCCAACAAGGAGTGTGATCTCACAAACCGTGAGATCGTGACCTGAGCCGAATCAAGAGTCTGACGCTTCACTGACTGAACTACCCAGGTGTCCTGATAAATCATTTTTCTTTAATTAAAAAATACTACCATTAAACTATATGACATATATCTATTTCGGACATTAAAATGTGTCTTAGAAGTGATGAAACACGGTAAATAAAAACATCTGAAAAAATTTCAAATCAGATATTATACATCTGAAGCATCTCTACCATACCTTCAAATACAGGTGGGAAAACTTCTGGAATACAGACTCTGTCAGTGAAGACAACCATGAAAGCAGATACATTCAAGATGCAAATACAATGCAGTGAGTTATTAGAGAAGTCTTTGCTCAGATACACTATAGATAGCTCAGTAAGATAGGTAAACCAAGGGAGAATATATTAGTTACTTAATATTCTCCAGGAAAGCAGCTAACAATGTTTATTCCAGAAGTAGAAAAGGACATTTTCTTTAGAATAAACTAAGTGGAGATCCAACAAGGCGGAGCAGCAGGGGGACCCGAAGTCCCCTCGTCCCTCAAACACAGCAGTGTTGAGGCCAAAGGACTTTGAATTCCAAGAGTCCGGGCTCCAGAGTGACAGAGACGTCTCTGGGCACCCACGGGGACAACCTGGTGGGCCATAGGTGCGTGATTGCGAGTTGAGAGAGATAAACCGAGCTGCGTAGGCACGGAGGGGCAGGATCCCCTTCTGCAGAGAGACAAAGGAAGAGGAACGGAGGCTGGGGAAGCACAGGACTGTATCTGGGGGAGAGAAAAACCACCGACCCAGCGACAAAGACCCAACCCCTGACTGCGGGGCCTCCTCCGGACTGGGGCTGGCCGCCCTGCCCTGTTCCTGCACCTGGGGAGAAGGGGGGCCAGCCCGGGGCTCGGGAACTAGTTCGGAGGCCCAGCCCGCGGTGGGAGAGAGCGGTCCCCTGCCCTGGAGTGCCGTGGGAAGAAGGGGCTTAGCCGTTCAAAGGCAAGCAGCTCTGCCTGCGACCGCCAGCCAGAAGCCATGTATCAGGCCATGTACCAGGCCAAAAGCCGGGCGCAGAGAGCGGGCTCCTTGAAGACATCGGGATGTGAATCCCAGCCGAGCACCAGGGAGGCACGGGAGTCGTCCGAGCGGGATAAACCGCCTGGACGGCGCCCGCGGCACTGCGACGATGGCTTGAACAGAGTGGTGTGGGACACCCAGTCCGTGGAGCAGTCGCCATTTTTTCCCCCCATCACCAAGCTGGGGCCTCAGGGAAGGGACAGCGGGACCCGCCACACCAAACCACGCCCCTCCGCACACCCCTCCACGTGTGCTAAGCTAACTGTGGTTCTCCTGGAGCTATATTGACGCTGATGAACCAGACAGCCCCTCCTCCAAACCAGCACTGCCACCGCTTCCAAGGCACCCAGTGGTTTTACATTTATTCATTTAATTATTGGACAATTAATATTATATATATATATATATATATATATATATATATATATATATATATATATATATTTCCTTCCTTTTCTCCTTCTTATTTCTTCCCTTCTCTAGTCTGGTTATTCTGGTTGTTGGTTTGTTTGAGCAGACACCTTCAATCTATCGCTTTAGGCCTGTTCTACACCTCCTTCTTTATTTCCCCTCTCCCTCCCCTCCCCCTTTCTCTCTCTCTGCATAAAGCCGTTTAGTTTCTCTGCCTGGTCAATTTTGTTTTCCTTTCTTTTTCCCTGCCCCTGTCATGTCTCTCTTTGCAAGGGATAAGTCCTCTTCTATCAAGAACAGCCTCACCCTGTTGTTCTGCTATAGCTGGTGTTTTGGGTTTTTTTCTGTTTTGTTTGTTTTCTTTTCCAGGACTACTTCCACGAACAACTCAAAGCACACCTGGTGGAGGGCCCAAACCATCACTAAGAGTAGGGAGATAAAGCAGCCAGAGTCAAAACAACAGAGAGCAAGTAACACACTCTAAAAAACAGCTCCTGAAGGTCCAGGCCCTGGACAGTGTTACGACCCCTCTTTAATATAGTAGTGTTTGCAGGAGAAGGACATGTAACAAGCTTTTAAAACACATAAGGGACAGAAAACTAGCCAAAATGACAAAACGGAAGAATTCTCCTCAAAAGAAATTCCAGGAAGAAATGACAGCTAAAGAATGACCAAAACAGATATAAACAATATAACTGAACAAGAATTTAGAATACTAGTCATAAGATTAATTACTGGGCTTGAAAAAAGCATACAAGACAGCAGAGAATCCACTGCTGCAGAGATCAAGAAACTAAAAAATAGTCATGATGAATTAAAAAATGCTGTAAATGAGCAAAGTGAACTAGAGGCAGTGACAGCGAGGACTGAAAAGGCAGAGGGGAAAATAAGTGATATGGAAGATAAAATTATGGAAAAATATGAAGCTGAGAAAAAGAGATAAAAAACTTCTGGACCACGAAGGGAGAATTAAGAGAACTAAGGGATTCAATGAAACGTAATAATGTCTGTATCATACAAGTTTCAGAAGACGAGAGAGAAAAAGGGGCAAAAGGTGTACTTAAAGAAATGACAGCTGAGAACTTCCCCAATCTGGAGAAGGAAACAGACATTGAAATCCAGGAGGCACAGAGAACTCCCTTCAGGCATAACAGGAATTGATCTTCTGCATGACACATCACAGTGAAACTGGCAAAACACAAACAGAGGATTCTGAAAGCAGCTAGGGACAAATGGGCCTTAACCTACAAGGACAGACACATAAAGGTAGTAGCAGACCTATCTACTGAAACTTGGCAGGCCAGAAAGGAGTGGCAGGAAATTTTCAATGTACTAAGTAGGAAAAATATGCAGCCAAGAATCTTTTATCCAGCAAGCCTGTCATTCAGAATAGACAGAGAGATAAAGGTTTTCCCAAACAAAACTGAAGGAGTTCACCACCACTAAACCAGCCCTACAAGAGATCCTAAGGAGGACTCTGTGAGTGGAATGTTGCAAAGACCACAAAGGACCAGGGACCTCACTACAGGGATGAAAGCTACAGATAGCACAACGACTCCAAATCCCTATCTTTCAATAATAACACTGAATGTAAACGGACTAAATGCTCCAATCAAAAGACATAGGGTATCAGAATGGATAAAAAAAACAAGACCCATCTATTTGCTGTCTACAAGAGACCCATTTTAGACCTGAAGACACCTTCAGATTGCAAGTGAGGGGATGGAGATCTATCATGCTACTGGAAGTCAAAAGAAAACTGGAGTAGCCATACTTGTATCAGACAAACTAGATTTTTTTTTTAATTTTTTTTAACGTTTTTATTTATTTTTGAGACAGAGAGAGACAGAGCATGAATGGGGGAGGGGCAGAGAGAGAAGGAGACACAGAATCAGAAGCAGGCTCCAGGCTCTGAGCCATCAGTCCAGAGCCCGACACGGGGCTCAAACTCACGGACTGTGAGATCGTGACCTGAGCCGAAGTCGTATGCTTAACCGACTGAGCCACCCAGGCGCCCCCAGACAAACTAGATTTTAAACTAAATGCCATAACAAGAGATGAAGAAGGGCATTAGATAATAATTATGGGGTCTATCTATCAAGAAGAGCTAACAATTTTAAATGTCTATGCAATGAATTCGGAAGCACCCAAATATATAAAACAACTACTCACAAACGTAAGCAATCTTATTGGTAAGAATGTGGTAATTGCAGGAGACTTTAATACTCCACTTACAACAATGGACAGACCATCTAGACAGAAAATTCAAAAAAGAAACAATGGCCCTGAAGGATACACTGGACCAAATAGACTTGACAGATATATTCAGAACTTTTCATCTTAAAGCAGAGTACACATTCTTCTCGAGTGCATGTGGACCATTCTCCAAGATAGATCACATACTGGGTCACAAAACAGCCCTCAATAAATATACAAGAAATGAGATCATACCATGCACACTCTCAGATCACAATGCTATGAAACTTGAAATCAACCACAGGAAAAAGTTTGGAAAACCTCCAAATGCATGGAGGTTAAAGAACATCCTACTAAAGAATGAATGGGTCAACCAGGCAATTGAAAAAATTAAAAAATATATGGAAACAAATGAATATGAAAACATGACAGTCCAAACCCTTTGGGATGCAGCAAAGGCAGTCCTAAGGGGAAAATGCATTGCAATCCAGGCCTATCTTAAGAAACAAGAAATATCCCAAATACAAAATCTAACAGTACACCTAACAAGAAGCAGAACAACAAAGGAACCCCAAGACCGGAGGTAGACGAGAAATATAAAGATCAGAGCAGTAATAAACAATATAGAATCAAAAAAAAACAGAACAGATTGATGAAACTTAGAGCTGGTTTTTTGAAAAAAAAAAAAAAAAATGATAAGCCCCTAGCCAGACTTCTCAAAAACAAAAAAGAGAGGACCAGGGTACCTGGGTGGTTCAGTCGGTTAAGCATCTTAGCCATGACTCTGGCTCAGGTCATGATCTCGCGGTTCATGGGTTTAAGCCCCACATTGGGCTCTGTGCTGACAGCTCGGAGCCTGGAGCCTGTTTGGCATTCTGTGTCTCCTTCTCTCCCTGCCCCTCCCCTGCCTGCACTCCATCTCTCTCTCAAAAATAAACATTAAAAGAGAGAGAGAGAGAGAGAGAGAGAGAACCCAAATAGATAAAATCACAAATGAAAATGGTCTTATTACAACCAATCCCTCAGAGATACAAACAATTATCAGAGACTACTATGAAAAACTGCATGCCAAACAGGGCAACTTGGAAGAAATGGACAAATTCTTAAGACACTACCGAAACTCAAACAGGAAGAAATAGAAAATTTGAACAGACCCATAACTAGTAAAGAAATTTAATCAGTAATCAAAAATCTCCCAACAAATAAGACTCCTGGGCCAGATGGCTTTCCAGGGGAATTCTACCAGATGTTTAAAGCAGAATTAATACCTATCCTTCTCAAGCCGTTCCAAAAAACAGAAACAGAAGGAAAACTTCCAGCATCATTCTATGAAGCCAGCATTACCTTGATTCCCAAACCAGACAGAGACCCCACAAAAAAGGGGAATTACAGGCCAACATCCCAATATATATAATTCAACAGCATATAAAATGAATTATTCACCATGATCAAGTGGGATTCATTCCTGGGCTGCAGGGCTGGTTCAATATTCGCAAATCAATCAATGTGATACATCACATTAATAAAAGAAAGGATAAGAACCACATGACCCTGTCAATAGATGCAGAAAAAGCATTTGAAAAATACAGCATCCTTTCTTAATAAAAACCCTCAAGAAAGCTGGAATAGAAGGAACACACCTAAAAATCAAAAAAGCCATATACAGAAAGCCCAGAGCTGACGTCGTCTTCAATGGGAAAAAACTGAGAGCTTTCCCCCTGAGATCAGGAATACAACAGCGATGTCCACTCTCACCGCTACTGTTTAACATAGTGTCAGAAGTCCTAGCATCAGCAATCAGACAACAAAAGGAAATCAAAGGCATCAAAATTGGCAAAGATGAAGTCAAGCTTTCATTTTTCACAGAAGACATGATACTCTACGTGGAAAACCCAAACAACTCCATCAGAAGGCTGCTAAAACTGATACATGAATTCAGCAAAGTTGCAGCATACAAAGTCAATGTACAGAAATCAGTTGCATTCTTATACACTAATAATGAAGCAACAGAAAGAAAAATCAACAAAGTGATCCCATTTACAATTGCACCAAGAACCATAAAATACCAAGGAATAAACCTAACCAAAGATGTAAAAGATCTATATGCTGAAAACTACAGAAAATGTATGAAGGAAATTGAAGAAGACACAAAGAAATGGAAAAACATTTTATATTCATGGATTGGAAGAATAAATATCATTAAAATGTCAATACTACCCAAAGCAATCTACACATTCAATGCAATCCCAATCAAAATTGCACCAGCATTCTACTCAGAGCTAGAACAAACAATCCTAAAATTTGCATGGAACCACAAAAGACCCCAAATTAATTATTGGGGTACTACTGAAAAAGAAAAAGTACTATTGGAAAAGAAAACCAAAGAGGGAGGCATCACAATCCCAGAGTTTAGCCTCTACTACGAAGCTACAATCATCAAGACAGTATGGTACTGCCACAAAAACTGACACATAGGCCAATGGACTAGAATAGAGAACCCAGAATTGGATACACAAATGTATGGCCAACTAATCTTTGACAAAGCAGGAAAGGGTAGCCAATGGAAAAAAGACAGTCTCTTTAACAAATGGTACTGGGAGAACTGGCCATCAACCTGCAGAAGAATGAATTTAGACCATTTTCTTACACCATTCACAAAAATAAACTCAAAATGGATGAAAGACCTAAATGTGAGACAGGAAACCATCAAAACCCTAGAGGAGAAAACAGGCAACAACCTCTTTGACCTCAGTTGCAGCAATTTCTTGCTCAACACATCTCCAAAGGTAAGGGAATTAAAAGCAAAAATCAACTATTGGGACCTCATCAAGATAAAAAGCTTCTACACTGCAAAGGAAACAATCACCAAAACTAAAAGGCAACCAACGGAATGAGAGAAGATATTTGCAAATGACATATCAGATAAAGGGTTACTATCCAAAATCTATAAAGAACTTACCAAACTCTACACCCAAAAAACAAATAATCCAGTGAAGAAATGGGCAGAAGACATGAATAGACACTTTTCTAAAAAAGACATGCAGACGGCCAACAGACACATGAAAAGATGCTCAACGTCACTCATCATGAGGGAAATACAAATCAAAACCACACTGAGATACAACCTCACACCAGTCAGGCTGGCTAAAATGAACTAATCAGGAAACAACAGATGCTGGCAAGGATGTGGAGAAACAGGAACCCTCTTGCACTGTTGGTGGGAATGCAAACTGGTGCAGCCACTCTGGAAAACAGTGTGGTGGTTCCTCAAAAAATTAAAACTAGATCTACCCTATGACCTAGCAATAGCACTGCTAGGAATTTACCCAAGAGATACAGGATGCATAGGGGCACTTGTACCCCAATGTTTATAGCAGCACTTTCAACAATAGCCAAATTAGGAAGGAGCCTTAAAGCTCATCAACTGAACAACAGATAAAGAAGACGTGGTTTATATATACAATTGAATACTACTTGGCAACGAGAAAAATGAAATCATGCCATTTGCAGCAACGTGGATGGAACTAGAAGGTATTATCCTAACTGAAATAAGTCCAGTCAGAGAAAGACAGAGACCATGTTTTCACTCCTATGTGGATCTTGAGAAACTTAAGAGAAGACCATGGGAGAAGGGGGGAAAAAAATAAAAGAATCATTAAGGGAATCATTAATCAATAAAAGAATCATTAAGAATCATTTGCCTGCAACACCAAATTTGTGCTCACAAAAAAATCTGTGTAAACGTATAATGAGATTTAGGTATTAATATCAATTTTCTTGAGGCGCCTTGGTGGCTCAGTTGGTTAAGCATATGACTTTGGCCCAGGTCATGATCTTAAAGGTTCAAGAGTTGAAGGCCTGCATTGCCTCTCTGCTGTCAGCACACAGTCTACTTCAGAATCTCTGTCCTCTCTCTCTGTCCCTCCCCCACTCCTCTCATGCTCACACTCTCTCAAAAATAAACATTTAAAAAACACACATATCAGTGTTCTTAAATTTTTTGTTATTCTTTCAACACAATCATTTACATCTTAAAACATGTAGCGTTAAATACTTACAATGTCATTAGACCCTATCAACTGTCTTCTCTTCACCCTAATGGTATTTATTTATGAAATCACCTTGTTAGGTTCCCACAAAATGAAAGCAAACAACGTTTATACAGTGCAATACAGAACCAGTTATCAAAGAACCTGAAATCAAGAAACTACCTCTGGACTCAACATCTAGCTAAGTAATCTTGAGAAAGTCATTTCCTATCTAAATTTCCATAGCTCATCTATAAAGTGAAGCCTAGATGATCCATAATGTGCTTTCCATTACAATTATTATTTCAACATATGTAAAGACCTACACAGGCTTCCTCTCCTGTGATCCGAAACTTTGCTGAGTTCTAACTTAAACTGAATATAACATTTGCTTTTATACAAATCAGCTACGACTTTGTAAAGAAGAATAAATCACTCCCAAACCCAGTCCTACAACTGTAGGACTGTCTTACCATATTATCTCAAAGATTTATTTATAAAAACATCTTGGGGCGCCTGGGTGGCTCAGTCGGTTAAACGTCCGACTTTGGCTCCGGTTATGATCTCGCTGTTCATGAGTTAGAGCTCCGCAATGGGCTCTGTGCTGACCGCTCGGAGCCTGGAGCCTGCTTCGGATTCTGTGTCTCCCTCTCTCTCTGCCCCTCCCCCACTCATGCTCTGTCTCTGTCTCTCTCTCTCTCTCTCTCTCTCTCTCTCTCTCTCTAATATAAAACATAGAAACTATTTATATAAAACATTCATTCCTTTTAAAAAAGTCAAATACACTTGAAATAAACTTTTGAACACTGAACTTTATTCCATTTATTCTAGTCTACAAGCCTCACATATCCACTTTGAAGTTTTGTGTCAAACAGCTCCCCAAGTAATCGGTCAAGTGGATGTTTCCACTAAGGATCTTTCCTTTTCATAGTTTCCATTTGTATGGCTTTCAGTCAGCATGGTTTAAATACTACCAGTCCCCCAACATCACGGATGAAGCTTCAGTTAGCACAGTCCCCTAACCATGAGTAATCACATTAAGTACAAATTCTGTTGCAAGCTCCCCAGTCCACAAATCACTATGTAAATAATAGGTGAGCATCCTAACCAGTGGCCAATCGCTTCACATCTGTCAA
This sequence comes from Felis catus, assembly GCF_018350175.1. Lineage (NCBI taxonomy): Eukaryota > Metazoa > Chordata > Mammalia > Carnivora > Felidae > Felis > Felis catus. The sequence continues at coordinate 1,200,739 of NC_058385.1, read as the reverse complement.
AGTCAGTTGGTGATGGGTCCCTGCACATTTGTGAGTCACATACAGACAGCAAAGCTCACAGTAGTGTGCCAGTAGTAAACCCATGTGACATTCTATAAAAATAGCCAGAAAAAGAAATTAGCCAACAAAGATCAAAGTGCAGCAAAGAAAAAACTGGTAACACTGATGTGAAATGTGAATCAAACGTAAATGCAGTTATAGAAAAAAACACGCAACTGGAAGTGTTGGGAAGACTCTAGATGAGCAAACACCCAAACTGTGTGAATGGGGGCTTATGGATGTAAATGAGGAAGGCAGTTACAAGAAAAGGATGGCAATGTTCCACAGAAAGTGAAAAACTTCACAATAAAGGAAATCTGAGATTATTTCCAACATCGAAAGCACAAAGGATAAAATACTGGAAGTGATTCAAACTGAGGAGTATGACAATTATCAAAGCACAGAAAAGATGCTTGCTCCACATCGTAAGTGTACGATGAGAAGAAAAAGTCAAGCATTGTTCAAACTACTCTTGACAAATTTTTTACAAATAAAACATTCCAATTCTTAACGTCTCGTTTTTAAATTACAGTACTGAACAAATATTAGTTTTACTATTTTTTTTCATTTTCCTAAATACTTATAACCACAAAGAGTTTTTCATATCTAAGCAAACATTTTCAAAGGTCACGGACTAACAGTTTTTCTTAGTAAGATTGCTTTGAACAGTCTCAGTCTGCATGGTCATTTTTACCATCCTGCAGTATTGTGCAAAGGGATGAATGCACGTACAGCAAAGCCGGTACGATTTAATCATATTGTCAAAAACAAACATGTATCAAGAGGATCCAGGTTGCTAACAGACACAGAAAAATCTATCAAGCCAGTTATTAAAGTCTCAAGAGGGAAAATGTACTAGACTACTACAATTTGGCTCTTATATTGTCCAGGTCCCAGGTTCTATGTTATGATTTACACACCATGCACACCTCTTCTGATGCTACTCCCAAGTTCTGCCTGCATATCATCATCTTGAAGATAGGGAAAACAAAATCATGTGGTCCAACCTTTCACAGAAGGGATGGGGAAAGCAAGGTTTAAGAGATTCAGTGGCATGCCTAGCATGCCACACTAATCTGTCAGAGGCAGCAGTGGAATTAAAGCACTGCTAATCCAGTTCTTGTTCCAGTATACACAATGCTGCCCACTTCTGAAGAAGGTAGTAAGTTTTACTTATCGTTTCGTTTTTCAACCTTATGGCTTACACAGACCTACTATCAAAGACAAAAATATTCCGTTCTTTTCTGAGTCTCTCGTTATTTAATTTTACAATCATCTGCATTCAGAGATTAGAACCCCACTAGTGTAACTCAAGCGATGAAAAATTTTATTTTTTTTTATTTTTTATTTATCTTTTTAATATAATTTATTGTCAAGTTAGCTAACATACAGTGTGCTCTTGGTTTCGGGGACAGATTCCCAAGATTCATCACTTACACAACACCCAGTGCTCAACCCATTTCCCCCTCTCCTACGCCCCCATCAACCCTCAGTTTGTTCTCTGTATTTAAGAGTCTCTTATGGGTTTGTCTCCCTCTCTGTTTGAAACTATTTTTCCCCTTCCCTTCTCCCATTGGTCTTAAGTTTCTCAAGTTCCACATATGAGCGAAAACATATATCTTTCTGTGACTTATTTCACTTAACATAATACCCTCCAGTTCCATCCACGTTGTTGCAAATGGCAGGATTTCATTCTTTCTCGTTACCAAGTGGTATTCCATTGTATATATAAACCACAACTTCTTTAAGTGATAAGAAATTTTAAATTTTCATTTAACAATGTATCCTGGATGGGATCCTGAGACAGAAAATGAACATCAGGTACTCCCATGTACAATCTTCTCTGTACTATCTTCACAACTTTACTGCAAAATTAAAATTATCCTAAAATTTTAAATTTATTTTTTAAGAAAGTGTGGCACGCGCTTTTTCATCTAACAGTAACTCTTTTATTAGTAGTGGGATCTAATTAAATTTCTGAATCAAAGGTACTAAATGTACTAATAAATTTCTATCGCTTAAAGTAGTGGTTCTTAAGCCATGTCCAATGAAATCCTCTTGACCTCCAAAGGTGACTCTGCCTCTTGGAAACGGGGGGAGCTAGCCAGTGGGTCTCCACCACAGCCCAACTTCCATCCACAAGAAACATCTAAGTGTGAAACAAAAATTCTGCTAGAAAGAGAAGTGTGAAAGCCACTCTCAAGCCTAAAAGGGAGTAAGATTCATGATTGAGGAATATTTCAAACTGCACAGTTCCTCATAACAGAAAGAACACAAGACTGAGAACAAAATAAAAACAAAAACGCAAATTTTAACTTTGAATCCATCACTAACCAACTGTATAAAATCTTGTAATATTTTAGCCATCATTTTTCTCGTCTGCAAAATAAGAAGACCAAGGGCACCTGGGTGGATCAGTCAGTTGAGCGTCCAACTCTTGATTTTGGCTCAGGTTATGATCCCAGGGTCCCAGGATTGAGCCCCCATCGGGCTCTGCACAGAGCATGGAGCCTGCTTAAGATTCTCTCTCTCTTCCAGGGCACCTGGGTGGTTCAGTCGGTTAAGCGTCCAACTTCAGCTCAGGCCATGATCTCATGTCAGCTGTGCTGACAGCTCAGAGCCTGGAGCCTCCTTAGGATTCTGTATCTCCCTCTCTCTCTGTCCCTCTCCCACTCATGCTGTCTCTATCTCTCATAAATAAATAAACTTTAAAAAAAATATGTTTTAATAAAACTTAAAAAGAAAGAATCTCTCTCTTCTCCTCTGTGCCCTCCCCTCTTAAATAAAAGAGGATCAAATGGTATGGCAAAGTATGTTTCGGCTTAAAAATCTCAGGCTAGCTGGAATTTTTTCTCCCCAATTTTTCTTCTAGTAAGAGGAAGGATAAAAGTATATGACTTAGATAATGTACATTAAAATATAATGCCTTAATAAGGATCAAAAATATTTGTCAGCTATCTCTTCTTTTTAGCCTAGCAAATAACTATTTTTATCAAGATTATTTTGTCTTAAATAAAAACCATGTATATTATTCTTTAATGATTTTTTTTCAAAGTTTATTTTTTTCTTATAATCTCTATGCCCAAAATTGGGCTCGAACCCACAACCCCTAGATCAAGAATCCCATGCTCCTCAGAATGAGCCAGCCAAGCACCCCAAAACATGTACATTATTATATGACCTAGCTCATCTCATTTTAAATTTTAAGCTATATTTATTTCACAAATATACAGTACTATTTCCCCACAAAGAATACAAAAGTATAGCTAACAGAAAGTATAATTTAAAAAGTCCAAAGCTGCTTCTGCACTCGTCTTCCTCTCAGTTCAACAATACTGTGAATTATGTAAGGCATACAAAATGAATAAACAGAATACTGAAATTGACCAAGACAAGTTTTTAGCAATAGTTTCAAAATAAATTTCATTGAAAAAACCTCAAATGCCTAAAATACATCCTTATTAGTTATGCTAAGGTATCATATTTCATAAATCTGAAAACAGGATGAAAATATAACAATTGTGATGATGAAATATAAACTAGAAAATACAGGCTTCCAATGTATAAGGAAATGTGCCAACAATCAGCAACATCTTTATAACTTATATTCGACTTCTGTAAAAGATAACTGAAAGTGGATAACGAAAAGTATCTGCCACCAGTAACAACTAATATTTGTTCTTTTCAAAATATTTCCACACTCTCATATGTATAATGTTGGGGGGGGGGGGGGGGGGACATGTTTAAATAAACAATGCAATCCACAAAATGAAAACTATCAAATTAAAATGTACCATTTTATTACTAAATTTTCAAGAACCCATAGTACCAAGCACAACAAGAGGGATATGGCCCCATTTGCAAGCACGCTGGATTTCCGACAGCAAGTACAATAAAGTTCTAACACTAAAATCTCATTTTTAAAATAATCCTTGCTTTTACTAGTTCGCTAATACCTCAAGTATGCCGAAATACTCCCCAACGCTAAAACTGGTAAAGATCCTATCACCTATGACACCTGTACACATTAAAGATTAGACTTAAAAGACATAACTTTCCATTAAAATGTATATTGAATGTATCCCAAGATATAACCTTACAAATTCCAATAACATATACTGCAACCTTCCACTTTTTAGCACATATACATTTAAAATTTTGTTTTATTATGCAATGATGGCATGAAATATTAAATCACACTGTTCTACAGCCTGGTTTCAATTGTAATTAGGAGAAATGAAAAATCAGACGTTAAGTAGTAAAACTTAACATTTTCATTTTAACATATTGTAAAATGGTCAAGTTTCGAAAATCTCAGTATTAATATTTAACTTCAAAGTCTGTGCTCGTTGGACACCAAACACTGTACTCAGTACGAAGAGAGGAGTTGAACAGTCTAAGAAACAAACCACTTCTTAAATTGGCGTTTTCTTGCTCTATGGTTTCATTTTTCTTGCACTACACTTTTGCCCTTAAATGAATAAAAATAACACGTATTCAGCCAAGTAAGAATGATCATCATTTCTCCCTTATTACAAACAGCAACAGTCCTCTTCTTAGTCCTCTCCTCCTCCACCCATATAAAGGCAAGTCCAACAGAACGGGACCCCCCTCGATCCAGGACGCCCCTTACCCGAAACCCTTCCGTGCCCGAGGTTGACACTGCCCACCTTGGGCCTCCTCTCCTCCCTCCCACACTGCCCTCAGCTCAGCGATCTGACCCGCACCCGCTAGCCCCTGCGTGTGCGCCCGCGCCGGAGCCACCCCGCCCCCAGCTCGCGGGCGCGCGGCCGACGCGCAAGCACGACCCGCCACCCCCGACGGCCGCCCCGGGCCCTCGGCGCCGGCGCCCGACCCGCCCGGACCCTCCCAGCTCCCGGGCTTCGCTCCACGGGTAGCACGGTGTCCGAGAAGGCGCACTCTGGATTCTCCCACACGATCAGTGCCCGGCCGCCAGCAGCAGGCGGAGGGGCAGAGCCGGGTTGGAGTGGGAAAGCAGGCAGCCCAGCCCGGGAACCGACCTGTGGAGACCGCCATCTTCTCCTGCAGCCCGACGCAGCCGCCTGCACGCACAGCGACGTAACGCGCCACTTCCGGGAGCGCGCCGCCCCGCCCCCCGTCCCGCGGCTTCCCGTCCTACGTCACCATAGGCTCCGCCCCCGTCGGCAAACGCTCTAGCCGCCTAGCCCCAAGGGCGTACAGGGCCTTGCTGTGGTCTGGATGTCTTCCTAAGATTATACGTGGATTCAAAGCAAAATACTTAAAGTTCATTAGGAGACAGAGTTGTGGCGGTCACCATAATGTAGAGCAAAAAGACAACGGGAAATATTTTTTTTTAAGGCATGTTCTGTGAAGGGAGGGGGAAAAAAAATTTTTTTTTTAAATAATTTATTAAAAGTCGTGTGCAGCGAGGCTTCAGTCCCAAATACGGCAGGCATGTGTCCTAATAGTTCGTAGGTGATGTGCTGTAAGGAAGACCGCGCAGGTTTGCAAAACCTTAATATGTTAGCCAATATATATAGAGAGAGAGAGAACATAAACAATGTTTTATATTGACTAAATATTGAAACTATTTATTTTGATATTGAATTAAGTGAAGTATACTATTAAAAGTCATAACTAGGGGCGCCTGGATGGCTCAGTTGGTTAAGCCTCCAACTTCGGCTCAGGACATGGTCTCACGTTTTGTGAGTTCAAACCCCACTCCCCCTACCCCTGTCTCTCAAAAATAAGTGTAAAAAAAAAAAATTAAGTCATAACTAAATAGGGCATTGGCAATTCTCTGTTTAAAAATGATTCAGAGGGGTTGGACAAAAAAAATCAAAAGAACCCCTTGGAATTAAATGAATTTATATCATTCATACTTTTGAGATAATGCATGGTAGTGAAACATTAAAATATTTATCTAAGTCTGAAAAGTTATTTCAAAAGCGTATAAAATAAAATTTGTAAGTAGTTAGCACCATGTGTTTCAAAAAACAAAGATTTTGCATCCTTAGTTTTCAGTATAGCGGCACAGTAGAACTATGTTGCCATCTAGTATTGTGTACCTATCATGGCTCTAAATACCTGCCTCACAAATATAGGTAGTAATATTTCATACTATCATCCCCATTTTATAGGAAATGAAAATAAACCCCAAAGAACTTAAATGACTTTCCTAAGAATGTGAATCTACCAGTAGTTACAAGAAAGCTGGAATTCTGATGAAGTCTGATTGCCAAGTCAATGTTCTTTTCATTCCTGGTTGCCCTTAAAATGCTGGGCCTAAGAGTAAATGCTGATTCTGCTATAGTAGTGGGTGTCTGAAGTTTTTACTTTTAGTGGTCCTTAGTTCTTTCCATCCCACATACTTGTTTACCCCATCTATTACATGTTCTGAAACTTTGGGAAGAGAAAGACCCTATTCTTAGTTTTTGAACTTGGAGTGCCAGCTGCTCTTTCTTCCTCGTCAGTCCCAGTTCTGTCCTCTAATATGAAGTGATGCTAGGCAGCATTAAGTTAGTGTTAGTTTCACTCTCTGTGGTAGGCAAACCTCCAGGATGGCTCCCAATGATCCCCTCCTGGTGTTCATGCCCTTGTTTTTTATAATCCCCTTGCCTTTTGTGGGTTTACTAACTGGCTTTCAAAGAATAAGATAAGACGGAAGTGCTGGGATATCACTTTGGAGATTATGTTTTAGAAAGACTAGATTCCAACTGCAGCACTCATTCTTGCTTCCCCCAAAGGTAGCCAGCTCCCACACAGAGGACCACCCTACAGAGAAGCCCAGGTACCAAGGAACTGATATCAGCTTCTGGCAAACAGCCTTGGAGGAAGTAAGGCCCACAGTTCAACAGCCGTGAAAAACTGAATTCTGTCGACAAACATGGGGGTGAACTTGAAAGCAGACTTTGCCCTGGTCAAGTCTTTAGATGATACGGTAGTCCTGGCCAGCACCTTCATTGCCTCTCTGCTAAGGCATGCCCAGATTCCTGACCCACAGAAAATAAGATAACAAATATTTGCTGTTTTAAGCCACCACGTTTTGGGACAATTTGTTATGCGGCAATAGGAAACTAATAACATTCACCCTACTTATTCTGTTAACTATTCTTACAAACATTGTTTGAATAACCGTTACCATACATTTTTCACAAATGTCCACTTACATTTGGATGTTGATGAACTTCTGCTGACATGTATTTACCATCTTATTAGGCCAGAGATGGATAATGGCAAGATTAAATAGTCCTCCTCACAACAGAATCAAAATTAACAGCTAGCAAAACATTGACCAAATTCAATTCTACTTGACCAATTATAAATATTTACTCAGGAAATGTTTAACTCTTAAAATATGTAAATATTGCTTCACATTTTGTAAACAAGACTTGCAAAGCCAATAGCAGTCCTGCCGTCTCTATTGTTAATTGAAGAATAAATTACAATACATGGGAGGAAGTCAGATATTGTGTAACTTGAAAACAAAAATGCTCAATTTTTGCCTATTCGCAATAGTGTATAAAGCAACAAGCCTCAATGACAACCAGGAAAAAGAAGGGGAAAAAATTACCTCAAATTTCTTAGGAACCAAAATGGAAGAAAATAGAAAAGAAAAATAAATGAAAGAAGAATAAAATCAAATTTTTAAAAATGGACTCATCGAATAGAACATTGATCAATATGGAAATGAAATTGAAGGAAGAAGCAAATCAAAAGGTAGTCTGGAGTGTTAGAAACAGTCAAAGAACAGCTGTGCAAGCAAAGTCTGGCACTTGTGGGGTACCAGCATGAGGCAGGAAGCAGCATGAAGGGCTCAAGGGCAGAGGAGAGGCAGGAAAGGCCAAGGAAAGCAACGGGTGCAGTTTTCCCCATCACCTACCCACCACAGCTCACTCAGCCCCGCAATGTGCAATGGAGAAATGATGGATTTGGAACCAGAGAGATCTCAGTCCAACCTCTTGTTCACCTTGTGACCTTAGAAGATACATTTAATCTTGTAATCTCCAATTTCCCACCAGTGAAATGGAGGTAATGTTAGAATTTATACTTAACATATTAAACATAGTGTCTGGCCCCATTCAATGTGCACAACAAATGGTTGCCATTATGATGATGACACCATCAGAGAAAATTATTCTTTTTACTAGTAGGCAAATCATTTTTTTGAAAAAAAAAATTTTAATGTTTATTTATTTTTGAGACAGAAAGAGACAGAGCATGAGTAGGGGAGGGGCAGAGAGAGGGAGACACAGAATCCGAAGCAGGCTCCAGGCTCTGAGCTGTCAGCACAGAGCTCGACGCGGGGCTCAAACCCATGAACCGTGAGATCATGACCTGAGCTGAAGTCGGACGCTCAACCGACTGAGCCACCCAGGCACCCCAGGCGAATCATTTTTATAGGCATTTTGTGTTTTCCTCTGGCTCTGGCTGTGAAGAAACTCAAAACCAAATCTGTAGCACATCTTTAATAAATGTTTATGGTATAAAATGTATGCACTGACCTCACCAATCAATTCACTTTGCGTTCTTATTTCTCCCTTATCACACTTCACACTTATTTGATTCCTTATCGTGGTATTTAATATATCTCTGTAAGCTACCACAAATTCTCATTCTTTAGAAAGAAGGACGGTATTAATAAATGATAAGTTAGCTATTTATAGGCTTTTGATTTCTATATAACCACTGGATCACTGGTATGTGTCGTTTCCTAATCCCTCCTTAAAATGCCCAATCATGTGCTCTAGTGAAAGACACCCTAAACTGTTCCTTGAACAAAAGTGGTTCAGCTACAACAGTTAAACCACCTCCTTCCAGCTAGGGGTAATATATGAATCAAGGGTGTCCATTCTGTAGACTGGCCTATGTGATGATCTGTCACAACAAACATCTTTGTCAAACATGAACATCTCTCTCTGTCTCTATTTTTTTTAAGTTTATGTATTTATTTTAAGAGAGAGAGTGCATGCACATGAGTGCACCCACACATGAGCAGGGGAGGAGCAGAGAGAGGGAGAGACAGAATCCCAAGCAAGTTCTGCACAGTTAGTTCAGATCCCAATGCAGGGCTCAACCTCATGAACCACAAGATCACAACCTGAGCTGAAATCAAGAGTCAAACTCTGAACCAACTGAGCCACCCAGGCACCTCCCCCCCTCTCTCTCTCTCTCTCTTCCTATCGCTATCTCTCTCCCCATCTGTCCAAGAACATGCAGAAAACACAGCCATGGATGGAAGCAGAAAGAAACGAATGACATACGAGAAGACACATAGACACAAAGTCACAGAATCCCTTTAATGGCAATTTGAAAGCATTAGGGTGACAGGTCCTTAGATCCATGCTGGGTCCCTCTAGTTGCCAAAATAACTGTTCCTCTTCTTCCAACAGTAGAGGTACAACTCCCATGAGGTTTCTGCCTCCCTTAGTGTCTGTGGTGGGTAGTCTGAGACAACCCATGATCCCACCTTCTGGTGTTCATTCCTTAGTGTTATCCCATCCCCTTGAGCTTAAACAGGACCTATGGCTTCCTTTTTTCAAGCTTTATTGAGGTGTTACTGATAAATTAAAAATGTGTACATTTAAAGTGTACATGATGTTTTGATATATTTATGTATGTGAAATGATTGCCACAATCCATCACCCACATAGTTCCCCTTTGTGTGTGTGTGTGTGTGTGTGTGTGTGTGTGTGTGTGTGGTGAGAACACTTAAGATGAACTCTTTTTAGCAAATTTCAGGTGTATGATACATTACTATTAACTATAGTCATCGTGCTGCACACCGGGTCTACAGAACTTACTCATCCTATTACTGAAAGTCTGTAACCTTTGATGAGCATTTCCCCACTACCCCTCCATCCCAGCCCCTGCCAATCACCATTTACTCTCTGTTACTGTGATTTTTGTCAATACTCCACACAGAATTGAGATCATACAAAATGTTTTTCTGTGTCTGGTTTATTCCATTTAGCGTAACGTCCCTTAGGTTCATCAGTGTTATCAGAAAACGCAGGATTTTCCTCTTTTTTTTTGAAGAGGAGAAGTATTCCACTGTAGGTATACACACCGCATTTTCTTTGTTTGTTAATGAACGCTTAGATTGTTCACATGTACTGGCTACTGGTAATAATGCTGCAGCGAACGTGGAAGTGCAGATATTATTTAAGACGGTCATTTTATTTCCTTTGGGTATGTACCCAGAAGTGGGACTGCTGAATCATATGGTAGTTCTATTTTTAATTTTTTGAACAACCTGTATATTGTTTTCTATAGTGGCTGCACTGGAACTTGTCTTTAATCGTTAGAGAATATGGTGAAATGATGGGATGTTACCTATGCAATTATGATACCTACAATTGTGATGATCATCTTACAAGGAAGCTTTTTCCTTTGCTAGATTCGAGAAAGCAAGCTTCACTTTTGAGAGGGCCATGTGTCAAGAAACTGAGGGCCACCTCTGGCTTATAGCCACCAATAAACTGAGGCCCTCAGTCTGATGGCGTGCAAGAAACTGAATGCTGCTAACAACCACATACACCTGGAGGCAGCTCCCTCCCCAGTCAAGCCATGAAATGAGACCACAGACCCCGAACTGACACATAGATTGAAGCTATGCAGAGCACCTAGTTGGGCCATGCCCCAGCTGTGAAAAAATAAATATGTGTGTTTAAGCCACCAAATTTGTGATAATTAGTTATACAGCAATAAAAACTAATACCGTATCTTTATATAAAGTCCCCATGATTTGACAAAGCCTGAGGGAGTCTTTTTTTTTTTTTTTTGAAAGGAGCCTGACATAATAACCCAACTGGAATTTCTTACCACTGTGGAGGGAAAAAAAAAAAACCTAATATCATCAAATTATTAAATACACTTTCCCCAAGCTTGTTTTCTTAATTTCTACCAACCTTAGCATTATATTTCATACCTAGATTGCAACAGCCTCTCAGCTGAACTATCCTAAATGTCAATATTTCTTAAGCATTGCTTTTATTCTATCCTTTCTAGTGGAGAAAATCTACATTTGCCCCCTTTTGCTTCCCACTGGGCTGGCAATGAGTTTCATATTTATTGTCAATTCTAATAAATTCATAATGGCTACCTGAAGAGCTATTTGGAGAATTCTAAGCCTAGCAGAAAAAGAAGTGCTGTCATCAAAGCTGGAAGTCTGCCTTAGGAAGTTACAGCAAACAACTGTCCACTTAACAACCAGGCCAAGGATATCAAGCCCAAATACCATTGCCTGGCCTTCACAAACTTCCAAAATCCAGCCTCCACTGACGTCTCCTAAATTATTTCTCATCGCTCTCCAATGGACACCTTGCACTTTAATCAAACCATCTCTCAGGTATGCTACTGCTATGTGCTAATGGCCACTTTCATGGTTGTATCTCTACCTTAGGTTTCCCCTCTCTCCTCTACCTTTCAATTTCTTGTCCTTCCTTAGGCCAAATTCAAATTCTACTTTCCTGAATCCTTTCCTGATTAATTTTTCTTGTCCCTTCATTAAACTGCTCTGCCTCTTTTCGTCTGTACTAGGGAGGCAGTAAAGGAAAATGCAGACATGTTCTGTCTGCAACATAAAAGATCCAATTGAAGCCAACTAACTTGTTGATTCAGGAAGTTATAAGGCCTCAAAAACCAATACATTCATAGACTTTATCACAAGTAGGAAGCTCAGTACCTGTGACTGAAACACACTTATGCACATATATACATGTAAAACCTCATTATTCATTCTGGGAGTATTTCTTTCTTCTCAACATTGTAATGCTATCTCCTCTGTGTTGCCCTTTTGTAGCTGGGCTTTTTTTCCCCCTTGTTTGGGACAAATTTCAACCATTTATTTAAAAAAATCTTTTTTGATGTTTATGTTTGAGAGAGAGAAACAGCATGAATGGGGGGAGGGAGGGACAGAGACAGACAGAGACACAGAATCAGAAACAGGCTCCAGGCTCTGAGCTGTCAGCACAGAGCCCAACGTGGCTCTCAAACCCATGGACTATGAGATCATGACCTGAGCTGAAGTCAGACACTGAACTGACTGAGCCACCCAGGTGCCCCACAAATTTCAACCCCTTAAAGTCTTTGCTCCAAAGCTTACCTTTCTCCACTGTTGTTATCTTTTCCCTTAAAGGCCTTCCAATATTGAAATGCTGTCCAATTATGGAATTTGATGGTCAACTCCCAGCGCTCATCCTACTTGACCTGTATGTAGATGATAGCATAATTGACTATTATGTTATCTGGGGATTAATTTTTTCATTTGGCTTCAAACTCACCACACTTTCCTGGTATTTTAAGGGTAACTGTGATTCGTTTTAATCAGATATGGTAAGACACATAGATACAGAAATGACTCTCGTGAAGGAAGAAATCTGTTATACTCAAAGTTCCCTAGGAAAAGTAGGCATGGTATACCATTTTGGGCCACTTGGGGAAGCACCAGGGTCAGTTAGGAGGCAGAGTAGCTGAGGGGGTAGTGTAGGAAAGAATCTTTACTGTGGATTCCACAAGAAAGAATGGAAAAGGCAGGATAAGCAGGCTGAGGATTGGCTAATCTAAATAACAGTGGGTTCCAGGACATTAATCCCTCGCTCAGGAGTGACTAAGTCAAGGAATAGTGATCCAGAGTGTGAGAGCATGATAAAGGAGGTGATGGAGGTGTAAACTCTGGATGGCTTGGTTTGCTTTTGAAAGGCACAATCTCCAGAGAGGCATTTACCATTTTTAGGAATTGGCTAACCCTGTAGGAGCTATACCTCAGGTCCTAGCAAAGACAAAGGATATCAAAGCATCAAAATACAGAAAATAGGAGCACCTGGGTGGCTCAGTTGGTTAAGCATCCAACTTCGGCTCAGGTCATGATATCATGGTTCGTGAGTTCAAGCCCCACATTGGGTTCTGTGCTGACAGTTCAGAGCCTGGAGCCTGCTTTGGATTCTGGGTCTCCCTGTCTCTCTGCCCCTTCCCATTCATGCTCTGTCTCTGTCTCTCTCTGTCTCTCTGTCTCTTTCAAAAATGAATAAACATTACGGTGTGCTTGGGTGGCTCTGTCGGTTAAGCATCTGACTTCAGCTCAGGTCGTGATCTCACAGTCCGTGAGTTTGAGCCCCGCATTGAGCTCTGTGCTGACAGCTCAGAGCCTAGAGCTCGCTTCAGATTCTGTGTCTCCCTCTCTGTCTGCCCATCCCCTGTTCATACTGTGTCTCTCTCTGTCTCAAAAATAAATAAAAACATTAAAAAAATTTTTTAATAAAAAAATGAATAAACATTTAAAAAAACATTAAAAATACAGAAAATAAGACATGGTTAATACTCCTCATCTTCCTCCTTCATCACTGGCCATTCCTTCTGAGTCTCCTTTTCTGATTTTTCCTTTTCTGTATGAATCAGAGCATTGAGGGCTAGTTCTCAGTCCTTGGAAGTTTTTTTCTCTCCACATTCACTTAGTGATCACATCTAAGCTCATGATTTTAAGTGGTGTCTATATGCTCTGACTCCAAAAAGTCTTTCATTTCTCCTTCTCTTACATCATGTATTCAGTCCATCTGGAAGATCTGCTGGCCTTGCCTTCCAAATATATCTGAAATGCTACACTCTTTTTTTTTTTAATTTTTTCAACTTTTTTTATTTATTTTTGGGACAGAGAGAGACAGAGCATGAACGGGGGAGGGGCAGAGAGAGAGGGAGACACAGAATCGGAAACAGGCTCCAGGCTCGGAGCCATCAGCCCAGAGCCTGACGCGGGCTCGAACTCATGGACCGCGAGATCGTGACCTGGCTGAAGTCGGACGCTTAACCGACTGCGCCACCCAGGCGCCCCTGAAATGCTACACTCTTAATGGTGTCCACTTTTCCTGCCCTGCTATAAGCCTCCATTATCTCTCACCTGTTTATTCCAAGAGCCTCTGTGCTGCTACCTACCCTTACTCCAAATAGCTCATTCTTACCATAGCAGCTAGTTATCATTTTAAAGTATAAATCAGATTAAATTATTCCTCTGCTCAAAAGTGTCCACTGATTCCCAAAATCTGTGGAGACTGAACAACATACTTCTAAATAACACAAGTCAAAGAAGTAATCTCAACATAACCCTATAAATAATTTGAAATAAATGAAAACACAACTTATTAAAATTTGTGGGATACAGTAAAAGCAGTGCTTGGAGGTAAATTTATAGCATTGAAAAATGTATTAGAGAAGAAGAGACCTAAACTCAGTAACCTAAGCTCTCATCTTATGAAACCAGAAAAAGAAGAGCAAATTAAATCCAAAGTAAGCAGAAGAAGTAAAAATAAAAATTAGAGTATAAACCAATGAAATTGAAAATAAGAAATCAATAGACAAAATCAACAAACCCAAAAGCTGGTTCTTTGAAAAGATCAATAAAATCAATAAGCCTCTAGCCAGACTAGCTAATACAAAAAGAGAAAGAGAACACAAATCACTATTATCAGAAATGGACATTAAAAGTATAATAAAAAAAATACTAAGATTAAATCTATGCCCCAAATTCAACAACTAATTCCCTGAAAGACACAGTCTGCCAAACTCACAGAAGAAGAAATAGACAATATAAAGAGGTCTAGATCTATCTTCCAAAACAGAAAGCACCAAGTCCAGATGGGTTCAATGGTAAATTCGATCAAACTTTTAAGAAACAGGGGGTACCTGGGTGGCTCAGTCAGCTCAGCATCCAACTTTGGCTCAGGTTGTGATCTCATGGTTTGTGGGTTCGAGTCCCACATCAGGCCCTGTGCTGACAGCTTGAAGCCTGGAGCCTGCTTCGGATTCTGTGTTTCCCTCTCTCTCTGCCCCTGCCCTGCTCATGCTCTGTCTTTCTCTGTCTCAAAAATAAATAAACATTAAAAAATAAAAATAAAAAATTTAAGAAACAATTTATACCAATTCTCTACAATCTCTTTCAGAAGATAGAATGGAGGGAATACTTCTTATTTCATTCTATGAGGCCAGCATTATCCTAATACCAAAACCAGATAAAGACATTACAAGAGAAGAAAACTACAAACCAATATGTCTCTTTAACATAAATGCAAAATTTTAGCAAATAGAATCCAACCATGTATAAAAAGAATTACACAATAACTAAGTGGGATTTATCCCAGGAATGCAAAGCTATTTCAATATTCAAAATTCAATGAAAGTAATCAATCACATGAACAGGCTAAAAGGAAAAGCATATGATCATATCAATAGATGCAGAAAAGCATTTGATAAAATTCAACAATCATTCATGACAAAAACTCTAAATAAAATAGGAATAGAGGGGAATTTCCTTGACTTGATAAAGAATATCTACAAAAAACCAACAGCTGACCTGATACTTAATGGTGACCAGCTGTAAGATTTTCTACTAAGATCAAGAATAAGACAAGGATCCCTTCCTCACCACTCCTCCTCAACATTGTACTGGAGAAGAAAGAAACAAACTGTTTGCCAAAGACATAATTGTTTATGTAGAAAATCTGAAAAAACAACAACAAAAAAATGAAGCTAACAAGGTTGCAGGATAAAAGGTTAATGTACAGAGGTCAATCATTTTCCTAAATATCAGCAATGATCAAGTGGAACTTGAAATTAAAAACACAATACCATTTACATAAGCACCCTAAAAATTAAATCAAGTATAAATCTAACAAACTGTGTATAAGATCTATATGAGTAAATTTAAAAAACTCTGATGAACAAAATCAAAGAAGAACTGAATAAATGGAGAGATATTCCATGTTCAAGGGTAGGAAAACTCAATATTGTGAAGATGTCAGTTCTTCCCAACTTCATGTATAGATTTAATGCAATCTCAGTCAAAATCCCAGTAAGTTACTTTATGGATATGGATAAGCTGATTCTAAAGTTTATGTGGAAAGGGGCACCTGGGTCACTCAGTTGGTTGAGCATTCAACTCTTGGTTTTGGCTCAGGTCATGATCTCATGGTTTGTGAGATCCAGCCCCATGTCAGACTCTGCACTGACAGCACAGAGCCTGCTTGGGTTTCTCTCTCCCCCTTTCTCTTTGCCTCTCTCTCTCTGAAAATAAATAAATAAACATTTTTAAAAAATAAAGTTTATGTGGAAAGACAAAAAAAAAAAAAACAGAATAGCCAACACAATATTAAAGGGGAAAAACAGGGCACCTGGGTGGCTGTCAGTTAAGGGTTCAGCTCTTGATTTTGGCTCAGGTCATGATCTCACAATTCATGGAATAGAGCCCCACATCAGGCTCTGTGCTGATGGTGTGGAACCTGCTTGGGATTCTCCCTCTCCCTTTCTATCTGCCCCTCCCTGCTCTCTCGCTCTCTCTCTCTCTCTCTCTCTCTCTCTCCCACTCTCTTTCTCTCAAAATAAATAAACTTTAAGAAAAAATAAAAGCAGGGGCATCTGTGTGGCTCAGTCAGTTAAGCATCCAACTCTTGATCTTGGCTCAGGTAATAATCTCGTAGTTTGTGAGTTCAAGCCCCAAGTCAGGCTCCACTCTGACAGAGTAGAGCCTGCTTCGAATTCTGTGTCTCCTCTCTCTCTCTCTCTCTCTGCTCCTCCCCTACTTTTATGCTCTTCCTCAAAATAAATAAATATTTAAAAAAATAAATTAATTAAAATTTTAATTATTTAAAAGCAAAAAATTCAAGGAGAAAAACAGTTGGAAAACTGACACTACTCAACTTCAAGACTTACTACTAAGCTACAGTAATCAGGATAGTGTTGTATTGGTGAAAGAATAAATAAATACATCAATAGAACATACTAGAGAACCCAGAAATAGATCTATATAAATATAGGCAACTGTCTTTGATAAATAGCAGAGGCAATACACTGGAACAAAGATAGTTTTTTCAACAAATGATACTTGAACAATTCATATCCACATGCAAAAAAAAGAAAAAGAATCTAGACACATAAGTACATCCTTCACGGAAATTAACCCAGTATGGATCATAGACTAAAATATAAAATGCAACACTATAAAACTCCTAGAAGATAACAGGAGAAAATTTAGATGACCTTGGGTTTGGCAATGACTTTTTAGATATGACACAGAAGGAATGATCCATTAAAGAAACAAATAACAAGCTGGAGTTCATTAACATTAAAATGTTCTGCTGTTTGAAAGACACCATCAAGAGAATGAAAAGACAAGCCACCTACTGTGAGATATACTTGCAAAAGACACATCTGTTAAGGACTGTTATTCAAAATATAAAAAGAATTTCTAGAACTCTACAAAAAGAAAACAGCCGACCCAATTTAAAAATGGGTCAAAGACCTTAACAGATATCTTACCATAAAAGATATACAGATAGCAAATAAGCATATGAAAAGATACTCCACATCACATGCCCTCAGGGAAATGCAAATTAAAACAATGATAAGATATCACTATATACCTATTAGAGTGGTAAAAAAAAAAATCTGGAACACTGACAATACCAAATACTGATGAGGATGTAGAACAAAATGGCTCTCATTCATGGCTGGTGGGAATGCCAAACAGCAAGACCCTGTGGAAGTCAATTTGGTGGTTTCTTACAAAACTAAGCATATTCTTACCATATAATAGGCAGCTGTGCTTCTTGCTACTTACCCAAAGGAGTTGAAAACTTACATCCACACAAAGACCTGCATGTGAATATTTACAGCAATTTTGTTCATAGTTGCCAAAACTTGGATGCAACCAAGAAGTGCTTTAGTAGAGAATTGGATGAACTATGATACATCCAGACAATGGAATATTGTCCAGCACTAAAAAAGAAATGAGCTATCAAATCATGAAAAGACATGGAGAAAATTTAAATACTAAATAAAAGAAACCAATCTGAAGAGGCTACATGTTGTATGACATTCTGGAAAAGTCAAAATCACGGAGACAGTAAAAAGATCAGTGGTTGCCAGAGATTACGGAAGAGGAGGGATAAATAGACAGAGTACAGAGGATTTTTAAGACAGTGAAAATACTTTGTATGATACTATAATGGTGGATACATGTCATTTACATATTTGCCCAAATCTATAGAAGGTACACCAATAGTAAACCCTAATGTAAACTATGGATTTTGGGTGATCATGATGTAACAGTGTGGGTTTATCAATTGTAAAAAAATGTACCAGTCTGGTGGGGGATGTTGATAATGGGAGAGGCTAGGTGTGTTTAGGGGCAGGGAAGTATATGGGAAACTCAATTTTGCTGTGAACTTATTCTGGGGGAATTAAAAAAAGGGTCTATTTTTTAAAAAGTCCTCTGGTGGCTTCCATTTTACTCATGTTCTTGCACTGCCAGCATTCTTGAAGTGGGCCTAGAAAGCTCTATATGGTCTGTTCCCATGCCTAACCCATTATCTCCCACCCTCATCTACTCCTCTCCTGTTTGCTCTTTTATATCCAACCCAGTGAGGGCTTCCTCACTGTCCCTAAAACAACATAGATTCCAGGGTCTTTTCACTGGCCATTGAGTCCACTTGGACCTCTTTTCTCCCTGTCCTTATCAGCTGGGTATCAGTCCTGCCCATTGTCTCTTGGCAGTACCTCTGGCCAAAGTCCATAAATGTTCACCCATTATCAGTCACAATGATCAGATCCATCACCTGGGATCTGGACAGGGATTATTGCTGACTATGTTCCATTAAGGGAAACTCCCACAGGAAAGTCTACGCATTTTTGCTGCTCATTCTAAACACACTTGGATGTTGTGGTTTTTTTCTGAAGAGTCCACACATGACAAAGCTGTTAGGGGAAAGTAGAGTCATTCTTGACCATCTACTGAGAGGTGATTATTCAAACCCAGAACCCTGAAAATAAGCATTTTCACCACAATGCCAATGTTAAACTGCATAGCACTCTCAATTCTCCTTCTCTCATCTGATAGAATACTGATTGATCGTCACAGTGTTAAGTACAAATTCAGTGGTCCATTCTTCTTCCTCCTCATATTCAGCATCTGAAGTATTCTTAAACCTAAATAAACAAGAGATGATGAAACCCAAGATAATACAGATTTTGTTGTTACTCTCTTGTTGTTGTTTTTGTTGTTGTTGTTTTCTCACTATGTAAGGGAATTCTTAGGAATAGAAGTAATTTTTGAAGTTTTCAGTTCCTTAGCTGGGAAGAATGGATGGCTACTGAAATAACACGAACTCTGTATGCTAAAAGTAGGGAGCTGACTCAGTTAAGGCTACACAGAATTCACTGAGAGGGAGGGTCTGACAAAAAAACCATTTCCTAGATATCCAAATTCCATTTTTTTTAAGAAAAGAGACAACGACATTAAATATTTATTAATAATTCTAGTGTAATAACTTATTTATAACTTTATCACTTTAACACATACACTTTTGGTTCTTGTATGTCTTTCACATGAACATGTTTTCTTATTGCCATAGATTATTTGCTACTTCCAATAAAAATATTTTTCCATTCAGTCTTCATAGATACAAGTCTAAAAGCTTTAAAATACATATCACACTATCAAGCCATTCTCTTAATGTTTCAGATTTGTCAGCTGCTTCCAATATTCACTATTGTTGACAAGCCTTTAGTCAGCACATTTTGCTTATTTTGAACCATTACAACAGGATACATTTTTAGGAATGTAATAGTTGGATCAGATAATACAACCTACATAGCTCTGCCTATATAATTGACATTAGATATTAAAATTTTAATTGTATGTTGCTACAAAGAGCTGCGGTATGGCAGTCTGTGCCAATATAGTCATCATAAAATAATTCAGTGAGCTTAACAACACATAGTACATTCTAAGATTTTTATTCTCCACAAATTCTCAAATTTCTGAGTGTGTTATAAAGAAGAAATACTTTAAATTATTAATTTGATTATAAGTCAAAATTTTAAGTGACTAGAATGCCTCAATATTTTCAATAAACAAGGCTTCTATGCTTCTCTCATTTAAATTAAGCTGATAAAATCTATAGTTGGAGATCTTGGTTTGGAAAGTAACCTGACTGATTGAAGATGACTCAGTCATTCCTATCAAGTTTTCCATCTCTCTGAATTATGTTAGGTTTTTATTTCCTCCTTTAAAATTATTTATTTTAACCAGCAGAACATACTTGAAATCCAGACCTGACAACAAGATTTTACATATAGGACCCTTTTCAGAAAAGTCTTATCACCAAAATGCATCCTGAGGACCCAGTACATTTATTAACTTCTAATTACCACAAACATGGGCGCTCCTTCCACTTCTACCTGGTTGAGCAAATCAAAGGATTGTGTACTAGGTCATGATCAGGGAAATCAGAGGACTGGTTGGCTGTGTTTCACAAGGGAAAACCTCCCTAGAATTTTAGTAGAAAACAAAGTGTGCTACATAGCAGATGATTATAGTGACACTTCTCATACAGTATCTAAGTGGTATCACTTCGGGTGCACTGTGAACACTCAGAGAATGCTTAGCAGTGTGTCCAGAAACATAAAATAAGTCTACTATTTGTAAATAATTTTCCAATAACATGATTTTTTATTTTATTTTTTTTAACATTTTTTTATTTATTTTTGAGACAGGGAGAGACAGAGCATGAACAGGGGAGGGTCAGAGAGAGGGAGACACAGAATCCGAAACAGGCTTCAGGCTCTGAGCTGTCAGCACAGAGTCTGACGCGGGGCTCGAACTCACGGACCACAAGATCATGACCTGAGCCGAAGTCGGCCGCTTAACCGACTGAGCCACCCAGGCGCCCCTAACAAGATTTTTTAAATGGACCTTTGGTGCCTTCTGGCCATAAGATTATCTTGCCTTTAATTAGACAATTGTTGGTTGGGGCACCCAGCTGGTTCAGTCAGTAGAGCATCCAACTCTTGATCTCAGGGTCGTGAGTTTGAGCTCCATGTTGGGCATAAAAAATTAAAGGGACGCCTGGGTGGTTCAGTTGGTTGAGTGTCTGACTCCTGATTTCAGCTCAGATCATGATCCCAGGGTTGTGAGATCGAGCCCTGTGTTGGGCTCTGCACTGAGCATGGAGCCTCCTTATGATTCTGTCCCTCTCTCTCTGCCCCTCTCCCCTGCTCAAAATCGTGCCCTATCTCTAAAACAAAGTTTTTTAAAAATTTAGAAAAATAATTATACAAGTGTTAATCCAAGCCACTTATGAGTAAATTAGTCTAGGTCTATGTGAGAAATAAGTCCACTGACCCAATAAAATAAGGGATGTGGAGACTAGGAACACAGTGAAGTGAGGCTTTAATCAACATTCTTGCGGAGAGCATGTGATGGACAGGCACACTGGGGACAGTTACAGCAGGCAATTTATCTCTTAGAATGCAAGTCCCCCCCCCCCATTCCTCATTGGCTGAGCACTACAGAGGCAAGTCCCTCCCCCTGATTCCTCATTGGCTAAGTACTACAGAGGCAAGTCCCTCCCCTGGTTCCTCATTGGCTGAGCACTACAGAGGCAAGTCCCTCCCCTGGTTCCTCATTGGCTGAGCACTACAGAGGTTACAGCCTTACCCAGAAGTCCCCTAAACCCATGTAAGGTAAAAAGTAATCTGATTGGAACAAATATACATTCCTTGAGGTGACACAGGGACTTCAGCTCTTTGGTGCATGCTCATTTCAAAGCCCGCAAAAATAAGCCCACAAAATGGAGAGGGGAAGAAGAACCAGCAAGTGAACTGTCTAAGGGTTTGGGACACTCATTCTCCATTGTTGGGGTGGGGGTGGGGTGTTATACACATTTCCAATAGGTTGTAAATCTATTGTTAACTAGACCACACAGCTTTTATTTGGTATTTCTGAAAATGAATCATCTCACTTCTCACAGTCTATACTAGAAAGACCATTGTACTATTAATAAAGTGTGAAGATTACTAATTTAATATTTTCTCTACAAGTATTTATTGAGTTCTTACTATTTTTATTAATAAATAATATTGTAGGAAAGAAAATAAAAGAATAAGAAAATTAAAAAAATTTTTTTGCCTGAGGAGTTCCCAGTTCTGAGATAAGAACAGACGACATGTGAAAATAAAGATATTAGAAAACAATTTTCACATACTAAGAATGAAAGGGTGGGCCTACGCTGGCCAACTCCATCTTGTTCTGTGTCCTCCACCTTGACCACACTTCCTCCCCTTGAGTAACGCCCCCCCCCCACCTGCCTAACAGGACTCGGACCCTTCCCCAGCGAATCGGCTGAGGCCATAGCCATTACCTCACCAACTGCCCCTAGGCCCCAATAAAACCTTTGTCCTTTTGAAACTCACTCTCTCTCCCCGGTATCTCACCGCTGCCTCGGTGCAGGTAGGGGATTGAGCTCGAGCTAGCTCGAATCAAGGCTCTTTTGCTTTTGCATCGGACTCGGCTCCCTGGCGGTCTTTGGAGATCACGAATTCTGGGCATAACAATAATACCATTCAAAAATATTAGCACTCAAACCTAAGGTACATAATTTTAGGTGCATAGACCTGAAGTATATAATGATACTTTCCCCCTTCCTGGCAAATTCCTTCAGAATGTACTATTATATGACATCATCAAAAGCTCTCAGCATGGTAGGGCTCCTCAGTGGAAACAGCGAGCCTGTTAGTGTGATAGAATAAAGGCTACATCTGGTCTTTGTTTCCAGTTCCTGGCCCAGAGCTTCAAACATTCTTGGAATTTCCAGCACGTTAGGAGTGCCTTTGCTATGTTAATGAGGTTACTCATTAAGATACCTTAGGGATGGGGAAGAGTCGACAGAAAGACCAACTACATGACTCAAAGACTGGAACTTTGGGACAGCCCAACCTCTGGGGAGGGAAGGGAGGCTGGAGACGGAGTTCAATCTTAAGTCCAATTGCTTAATCAATTATGCCAATATAATGGAACCTTGATAAAAATCTCTGGACATGAGATTCCATGGAAACTCCTAGTTGGTGAACACATTGGTGTAATGGAGGATACGATGCCTAGACTCCATGAGGGGAGGACATGGAAGCTCTGCTCTGCCACCTCCCCAGACCTTGCCGTCTGTGTCTCTTCATTCGACTGTTACTATCTGTATCATTTGCCAGAGTTCTCCAGGGAAACAGAACCAATAGGATGTATATACAGGGAGAAAGATATTCGTTATAAAGAATTGGCTTACACGGTTATGGAGGCTAAGAAGTCCAAGGTCTGAGTCAGCAAGCTGGAGGCACAGGAGAGCCAATGATGTAAGTTCCAGTGCGAGGGCTAGCAGACCCAAAAAGAACTGATGTTTCAGTTCAAGTCTGCAGGCTGGAAAAGACCAATGTCCCAGTTCAAAGCAATCTGGAAGAAGGAGCTCCCTCTTACTCATGGGAGGTCCACCCGTGAGTTCTGTTCAGGCCTTCAACTGATTGGATGTGGCTGAGGGAGAACAGAAGACATGACCCCAAAATATGCCAATTTGGCATGTGAATAATTTTGAGCTGAAGGCAATGAGGACCCAGTCGACTTAAGAAACACATTCACCTCTCTATTAACTACCTAAAAGATTTCAGATAGGGGGGCTGGCTCAGGAAGAGAGCTATTATCAGATAACTTTAATCTGAATGACTTGTGCCTATGGCAAATCACGCATGTAATTATTATACACCTGTTCTTCTTATCAGCCTGTGAATCACCTCCTCTTCTTTGAAGCTCCGGGCCCCTATCTCATCCCTTCGCTCAGGATGGTATAGAAGCCTCAACTCCTCAACCTGCCCTTGAGTTTCATATTGCTATGGATTTCCCAAATGTATGAAATTAAATCTGGTTTTCTCCTATTAAACCGTCCTATGTCGATTCAATTATTAGAGCAGCCAAAGAACATAGAAGGGTAGAAGGAGGGGTGCCTGGGTGGCTCAGTCGGTTAAGCATCTGACCTCTCAGCTCAGGTCACGATCTCACGGTTTGTGGGTTCAAGTCGCATGTCAGGCTCTGTGCTGACAGCTCAGAGCCTGAAGCCTGCTTCAGAT
Source organism: Felis catus (assembly GCF_018350175.1). Classification (NCBI taxonomy): domain Eukaryota; kingdom Metazoa; phylum Chordata; class Mammalia; order Carnivora; family Felidae; genus Felis; species Felis catus. The sequence continues at coordinate 1,176,784 of NC_058385.1, read as the reverse complement.
TCCGTGTCTCCCTTTCTCTCTCTGCTGCTCCCCCACTGTCTCTCCCTCTCTTTTTCTCTCCCAAAAAAACATATTAAAAAAATTAATAAGAAGGATAGGAGGAAAAATATTCCTTCCCTACAGAGCCTACTCACAGTAGGGAGAGCAACCTGCTTTACTCAGTCTAACAATGAATACATTAATCATTAATCTTATCCAGAAACACCCTCACAGACACATCCTCAATAACGTGTAACTAAATATCTGAACACCCATGGCTTAGTCAAGTTGATAACATAATATTAACTCTCATGGTATTCTTGGTAATGAACCTGCAATCATAAGAATAACACTTTTCGTGAGTTCTGTGAGCAGCTCTGGTGAATCATAAAGCCTGAAAGGATTGAAGGAAAACCCACATTTATAACTGCTTGTAGGAAGTGCAGGTGGCCTCCAAGGCTCGAAGGTGGCGGCGTCTCAAGTGGAGACAGTCTTGTCACAGGCTTTGTCTTTCACCTGTGGGATCTGTGCTAAGTCTGGTAGTTAGTACCAGAACTGCACTGCAGTCCCCCCAGATGGAGTGGAAGCATAGCATTTCGGAATTTGTAGCAAGGTGGGCAGAAGTGTGAGAGGCTTGGGGACACCCACAGGTTGCAAACGACGTCTGAAATGGAAGCGGTCTTGTTGTGAGGTCTGTGTTAACTCTGGGTAGTTAGTGTCAGAGTTGAATTGAATTGTGGGACACCCACAGTTGGTGTCAGAGGTGGTGTTTGAACACTGGTAGTCTGCAACAACCCTTTTTGTATAGTCCTAGTCACTCGTCAAAAGACAAGGCATGCTTAGTGCTGATCACACCTTGGTGTTTTCAGCTTTATGGTAGATCGTTAAGTCATCTTCCACGGAGTCACCTCCAGCAGCAATAATGACCATACACTAAGAACACTGCAACATGACATCACCCTGAAATGTGGTGTTGCAAGGGTAGTATTGTAAAAAAGATCTTTTGGTGGGCCAGAAGTACAAGAAATGATATTCCAAAATCTCACATAAGCATTTGTCACTGTCAATATATCTAGACCCTTGCATCCTCTTTGTAAGTTTGGTTGCATTTATAAGTAAATTTAAATATTCAAGTGACTCTATAATGGCAAGAATAGCTACATCACCAACGAAAATCATAGTGTATGTCCAGTTAAATTATCTCTTTTATTTTTGAATGGCTAATACTTTCCCAGTGTTCATAATTGAACTATAAGAAACTATAGCAAAAAGTCTTACTTCCATCTGTGTACCATCTGCCCCATCAACTCTCCAAGTAACCACTTTTATTAGGTTTTTATATATCCTTCCAGAGATTTCTTATGCATTGTAGCAAATTAGAATGTAGATTCTTACTCCTCCCCAGCGTTTTTTATACACAGGAAGGATAATTAAATACATTATGTTAGACCTTGCTTTTTCTTCTTAGCAATATTTCCTAGAGGTCTTTCCATGTAAGTACATTGAGAGCTGCCTCATTCTTTTTTATAATATTATTCACATAATGTTCCATTGTATGGATATGTATAATTTATTTAATCAGTTTCTACTAGTGTGTATTTGGGTTGTTGTTAATTTTTTTGCAGTTGTAAGCGATATACAATTATCTTATATATAAGTCCTTTCTTATGTCTGCAAGTATTTAGACAAAATAGTTTTGTGCAGTCACAGTGATACATTATGGCAAGTTACACCGTAACAATTATTGACCACTAATAGTTGCTTCAGGTCTCAGGACAAGCAGTTAGTAAAATATTTTAAGAAGGAGGAAAATAAGATTCTGAGAAGTCAAGGTGTCTCCCTAGGATGCTGAGCAGTTCTACAGCCCAGTCACCACCTCCTGATTCCAATGTCTGAATTCCTTGTTATGGAAGGCGATTTCCGTTTGTGTCCCATCACTCAGAAATCCTTTCCAGTTAAGCCTGGAAGCCTCATCAAGTCTAGTGATGGAAGGATTATGTTTTCAGAATCTAATCAGACAAGAAATCTTGGCAATATCTTCATGTTTCAAATTTTGCACATTCTATGCTTTTCAACTGCTCTCTTACACAAAATTTTAATTCCTCTTTATTTTCAAACCTTCTGTTAAACTGGTTACCCTGTAGGAAGAACACTCTGGGGAAGAGTGTGGGGGAAAAAAACCCAAAACATGTTTTTGCAATATATCCTTTGGTAATGTTTGAAATTTTAAACCAGATATTACCTTGTTCTGTTCTCTTTTCTTTTCTTTTCAAATGCTGTCAATTTTACTTTTGAAAGAGAAAGAGACAGAGCAGGAGTGAGGAAGGGGCAGAGAGAGAGGGAGACACAGAATCCGAAGCAGGCTCCAGGCTCTGAGCTGTCAACACAGAGCCCGATGTGGGCTTCGAACCCATGAACTGTGAGATCATGACCTGAGCCAAAGTCGGACACTTAACCAACTGAGCCCCCAGGTGCCCCTATCTTGTACTTACAAAAAATAATTTTAATAGGCAAATAAAATTGCTCCCAAAATCTTTTCTTTAAACTACAGTTATCCCAGGAAGTATTTCCAACTAATCACACATGGCCACTTTCAAACTCCTCCCCCACTACTTACCATCTGTATACATGATGTTTGTTATTCAGCAGGATATGGAAAATCCTTTTTGAATCTCCTGTTTAATCCCCAAAGTCTTTTGATTTCCTTTCCAAAAAAAAATCTATTCTAAATAAGGTCACGTGCACCAATACTGGGAATTAGAATTTGGACACAAACCAACCCACAATGGCATGTATTCATTATTTTATAATCTTTTTCTTTCTTTTTTTAAATTTTCTTTTTTTTTAAGTTTTATCTATTTATTTAGAGAGAGAGAGAGTGCAAGCAAGCGGAGGAGTGGCAGAGAGACAGAGGGAGAGAGAATCCCAAGCAGGCTCCACACGCTCAGTTCAGAGCCCAATGCAGGGCTCAAACCCACAAACCATGAGATCATGGCCTAAGCTGAAAATCGAGAGTCAGACGCTCAACTGATTGAGCCACCCAGATGCCCCTATGACTTTTTCTTAATAGAAAAGTAAAATTAATTGTAGAAAATTAATTGTAGAAAATTAATTGTAGAAAATTAATTGTAGAAAGGTTAAAAATAAGTAAAATTGTATAAAATATGTCTGGAAGAATACATAAAAATATGGCAACCTTGCTCAGCTCCTAGGAAGGGAGCCGGAGGGACAAGAATAAGAGAAAGACTTTCCACTGTGCGTCATTTTATATCCTTAGTGTGTTTCACTATGTGCATGCATTCCCTAATCAAAAATATAGTTTAAGTATCTTTAAAAGGTAATACGAATAAAGAGGAAAAGTAAAATTACCTATAATTCCAGAGACCACCCTGTATCATTTTTAGATGCGTCCTTTTCAGTATTTTTCTCTGTGTGTATGTGCATGTGCAGCATGGAGCCCAATGTGGGGCCTGAACTCATGACCCTGAGATCAAGGCCAGAACTGAGATCAAGAGTTGGGCGCTTGGGGTACCTGGGTGGCTTAAGTTGGTTAAGCATCAGACTCTTGATTTCGGCTCAGGTCATGATCTCACGGTCGTGAGCCCCATATTGGAACCTGCTTGGGATTCTCCACACTGCCATCTCTCCCTGAGCCCCTCCCCGCTGCTCTCAAAAAGGAAAAAAACAAAAGAGTTAGACACTTAACCAAATGATCCACCCAGGTACCCCTAAGATGCATAAGTTTCATCACGTGCAAATAAGTGTCCTGGGAGATTGTCTTCCTGACATGATGGTGAAGAGCAATCACTTATCAAACTCTTACTCGGTACCAATCAGTACTTTATATACATCATCATTTCTACCTGTGCAGGTAAATTTTCCGATCTGCTGGTGGGCTAGGTGGGTACTGGCAGTGGATACCTCTTGTTTTCCTTCAAGCATCCATCTCCGTTCCGGTCACAGCACCCTGCCTTTCCTCTGGAGAAAGACCTCTGCCCCGCTCTCAGTCTGATTTGCAGGCAAGGCTGTGCCTACTTCACCAAGACTTAGGTAGACAAGGGACTGAAGCTGGGGCACCCGCATATTCCAGCCACCCACTGTGAATGGGTACAGAAAGTTCTAACTGTGAAAGGAAGTCTGTCTTTGGGGTTGATGACTTCTATGGTAGCCACCTAGCCTCCACCCCCAGCGAACCTCCCTGAACAGAGGAGACCACAGAAAGCAAAGCTGTGCAGTAGAGACAGAAGCCAACCACATCAGTAGGCCTCTACACCTGGCCAAGACTAAACCCATACGCCCATAAACATTCTAGTTATGCAAGCCACATATTTCCTTTTTTTAAGCCAATTTATGCCAGGTTTTTTCCTTTGCCAACTAATTTGGTAGCATTACCTCTATTCTACATATGAGAAAACTGGGGCATGGAGGGGTCAAGGAATTTGCCCAAGACCATACAGCTTTCAGGTAATAAAGCCAGACTTAAACCTGGGCCTGACTACCTGAATGTTTAAAGCAATATACTATATCGTGAACAAGTGTACCTACCAGTGCCTCCGTTCATAAGATACAAACAGGTTTCATTGCTTTGTGGAAAGGCAATTTAAGTGGCTCTGTATAAATGAGCAGATTTTCTCACCTGTTCTGTGCAGGTGACCTCATTTAGACACATTTTCCCAGAGCAAATCAATAAGACTACTTCTTCCACAAAATAATGCAGTAATACAAGAACACTTTCTAAATAATCACAGCTAGAACACCACATTCTTTATAAAACCAAACGCAAGTTTTAAGATATAGAGTGTGTTTTCTAGGTTTTACCAGCACCAAAGGACAGAAGACTGGAACTCTCTTAATAATGAAATTGAAGTGGGCGTGCCTGGGTGGCTCAGTCGGTTAAGCGTCCGACTTCGGCTCAGGTCATGATCTCGCGGTTTGTGGGTTTCAGCCCCGCGTCGGGCTCTGTGCCGACAGCTCAGAGCCTGGAGCCTGCTTCAGATTCTGCATCTCCCCCTCTCTCTGCCCCCTCCTGCTCATACCCTGTGTCTCTCTGTCTCTCAAAAATAAATAAACGTTAAAAAAAAAAAAAGAGAATGTTTAGTAAAAGTGACTTCATAGGCAAATATAAAAGCCAGTAATATTGAAATTTTAGTCTGTAACTTCACTTTTTATTTTCTACAGGATTTTAAAGAGAAACGCTTACAAATTACATATCTACGTCATTGGGCACGCAGTGTATGAAAATAGAATTTGTGACATCAATAACATAGAGGAGGGAATGGAGACATGTAGAGTTTCCGTATGTGAACAAAGTTGGAATTGATTTAAAGTAGACTGTTACAACTTTAGGATGATATATGTAAGCCCATTATAACCCAAACAAAATATATCTATATAATATACACAAAAGAAAATGAGAACAACAACAACAACAACAACAAAATTAACTAAACTCAAAAGAAGGAAGTAATAGAGGAAATGAGAGGCAAAAGCTGTAAGACATAAAAAAAACAAATAGCAAATGGCAGAAGTAAGTTCTTCCTCATCACAAATTACTTTAGGGGCGCCTGGCTGGCTCAGCCAGTGGAATGTGCAACTCTTCATCTCAGGGTCATGAGTTTGAGTGCCACTTTGGGTGTAGAGATTATTTAAAAATAAAATCTTTTTAAAAAATAAATTTAAAAAAGGAATTACTTTAAATTTAGATTAAATTCTCCAATCAAAAGGCAGAGATCCGAAGAATGGATTTTTAAAAACACAACAGCCTTATTTGAGGTCTAAAGATACAAATAAGGGGCGCTTGTCTGGCTCAGTCAGTAGTACGTGTGCCTCTCGATCTCAGGATTTTAAGTTTGAGCTCCATGTGAGCTGTAGAGTTACTTGAAAATAAATCTTTAAAATACATGCATACATACATGTATACGTACATACAGAATACATTAATAAGTTGGAAGCAGAAGGATGGAAAAGATATTCCATGCAAATAGTAACCAAAAGAACTGGGATAGCTATAGTAATATCAGACAAAATTGATTAAAATTTTTAAAAATATTTATTTATTTTTGAAAGAGAGAGAAAGAGAGAGAGAGCGCAAGCAGGGGAAGGGCAGAGAGAGACACACACACAGAATCCAAAGCAGAATCCAGGCTCTGAGCTGTCAGCACGGAGTCTGATGTGGAGCTCCAACTCACAGGCAGTGAGATCATGACCTGAGCCAAAGTTAGACGCTTTGACCAAATGAGCCACCCAGGCGCCCCAGACAAAATTGATTTTAAGTCAAAAGCTGTTACAAGAGACAATGGATATAATATATTGATAAAAAGATAAATTCACCAAAAGATATAACAATTACAGACATATATGCACTGTCTTAGTTTCTTCAGGTTACTATAACAGTATATCACAGAATGGATGGCTGATATACAACAGAAATTTATTTCTCAGAGTTCTGGAGGCTGGAGAGTCCAAGATCAAGATGTTGGCAAATTTGATGCATAGCAAAATCTTGCTTCCTGGTTCATATATGACCATCTTGTTCCTGTGTCTTCATGTGACGGAAAGGTCAAGGGAACTCTCTGGGTCATTTTTCATAAGGGCACTTACCACATTGCCCCGTCTCCTTCTACCATCACATTGGGGGTTAGGTTTCAACATGCAGATTTGGGAGGAACACAAACATTCAGTGTATAGCATTCACCAAACACTAAAGTTCACAAATACATGAACCAAATACTGACAGAACTGAAGGGAGAAAAAGACTGTCAAAAGACATAGACAAAGACAAGAGAGAATCTTGAAAGCAGAAATACAAGCATACCTCAGAGACATTGCAGGTTTGATTCCAGATCACCACAATAAAGCAAGTCAAATAGTTTTTCTGTTTCTTGGTGCATATAAAAGTTACGTTTACACTCTACTATAGTCTATTAAGTGTACAACAGCATTATGTCTAAGAAAAATTTCTCTGTAGCATGTGATGCTATTTGATAGCATTTTACCCACAGTAGAACTCCTTTCAAAATTGGAGTGAATCCTCTCAAACCCTACTGCTTCTTTATCAAGTAAGTTCATGTAATATTCTAAAACATTTCTTGTTGTTTCAGCAATCTTAACAGCATACAGCATCTTCACCAGGAGTAGTTTCCACTGCAAGAAACCAGTTGCTTTGCTCATCCCTAAGAAGCAACCCCTCATCCGTGAAAGTTTTGCCAGGAGATTGCAGCCATTCAGTCACATCTTCAGGCTCCACTTCCAATTCTAGTCCTCTTGCTGTTTATACCTCACCTGCAATTTCTTCCTCCACTTGAACCCCTCAAAGTCATCCATGAGGGTTGGAATCAACTTTTTCCAAAATCCTGCTCATGTTGATATTTTGGACTCTTCCGTGAATCCTGAATGTTCTTAGTGGCATCTAGAATGGTGAATTTTTTCCGGGTTTTCAATTTACTTTGCCCAGATTCATCGGAGGAATCATTCTCTGTGGCATCCATAGCTTTATGAAATGTATTTCTTAAATAAAAAGACTTGAAAGTCAAGGCACCCGGCTGGTTCCATGGAGCATGTGACTCTTGATCTCAAGGTCGTGAGTTCAAGCCCCACATTGGGAATAAAGCTTTTTTTTTTTTTTTTAAAAAAAAGACTTGAAAGTCAAATTTACTCTTTGATCCATTAACTGAAGAACGGATGTTGCGTTAACAGGCATGAAAACACACAATGTCATGGTACCTCTCCATCAGAGCTCTTGGGTGACCAGGTGCATTGTCACTGAGCCATCATATTTTGAAAGGAATCTTAGTTTCTGAGCAGTAGGTCTCAACAAATACCACAAGCACTAGAATCATCACTTTGGGCATTACATTTTCAACATAGGAATTTGAGGAGGAAATAAATATTCTAAACACAGCCGTTGAAGAGTTGGATGAGGACCTCAGCCATCCCAGGGAATTCGGATTTTATTAACAAGGTTGTGAGAACTGTTGAAGGACTGTAGGTGAGCTAGTCACATACACAAAAAGATGTTTCTGCAGGCCAGGGATGACGCCTTTTCCTCAGAGGTAGGAGAAGGAGTGTGCGGCTGACCAGGAAGCCCTGTACGTCTGCCTAGATGCCTCACCTCTCTCAGACTGCTCAAGCTGCGATTTCCGCCTTCCAGAGTAGTCTGACAATTCAGAGGCACAGGGCACTGCCTCAAAGTGGCGTTAGAGTTGGACACAGTGGGGGAAAAAATTCTGTTTTGCCGTTTCTTTTTAAAAAAAATTTTTTTTTCAACGTTTATTTATTTTTGGGACAGAGAGAGACAGAGCATGAACGGGGGAGGGGCAGAGAGAGAGGGAGACACAGAATCGGAAACAGGCTCCAGGCTCTGAGCCATCAGCCCAGAGCCTGACGCGGGGCTCGAACTCACGGACCGCGAGATCGTGACCTGGCTGAAGTCGGAGGCCTAACCAACTGCGCCACCCAGGCGCCCCTGTTTTGCCGTTTCTTGACATATGTTTCATTTTAAGTTTATCTGAGAGCTTTCATGTCTTCGTATGCAGGAGACACAAGATGTAAAAATGAAATATTATTTTAATCAAACATGCTTATCAACACCACGAATTAGTCTTTTCCTGGTGGATAAAGTTCTATTGTTTTTTTCATAACAGCTACTAATTAAGCAATAGAATAATTTAACATGACAGTAAATTTTTCATCCTAAGAGAATCACTAATATGTAAAATCAGTTTGAAAAGTACCTAGAACTCCACGTTCATAGCCTATTTCATTAAACTGTCTGTTCTTTGCCCATAAGAACTAGAGTTTGTATATGATTATCTACAATCTGGAAATCAGATATTGAGAATTAGTAAGCAAGTTGTTTAACATACTTGAAAATTGGCTCACCCGGCATTTTTTCTTCTGAAGCCTTACTAACTTATAAACTCATACAAAGTAAAATTTCACATTTGATAGTGGTTTGATGTATAACCCTTTGGAAATATTTTGCATTTTGACAGCAAACTTCAATGTTAAACTCTAGGCATGAATGATTTCGTAATGTTAGGATCTGTGACAAAGCCACGGAGAGAATTATTTGGGTCATAAGGCAAAATTGTTATAAATGTTTGTAGATGTTTATTGAATAAGCAAACAAGTATATACTACATCTGGTTCTAAAGCTTATTTTTCTATGTTTGTCCATAATTTTTATTTCTTTACCTACCTTTATTTTATCCTTTTTTTTTTAATTTCCAAGAGTCTCATGAGAAACAGACATTAAATTTTAATCTTCAGTCAAATATGGCTTTGCTGTAATAGTACCAAAAGCTGTGAGGAGGAGTGTTTGCTAATTAGTTATTTAATTCTCTAGAGCTTTTAGCCCTTTTCAAAGTTATATGATTCAGCGGGGAAGAGACTTTAAATTTTTTTTTTAACGTTTATTTATTTTTGAGACAGAGAGAGACAGAGCATGAACGGGGGAGGGTCAGAGAGAGAGGGAGACCCAGAATCGGAAGCAGGCTCCAGGCTCTGAGCTGTCAGCACAGAGCCCGACGCAGGGCTCCAACTCACAGACCGTGAGATCATGACTTGAGCCGAAGTCGGACACTTAACCGACTGAGCCACCCAGGCGCCCTGGAAAAGACTTTATTTTTTATTATTATTTTTTTTTTCCCCGCGTTTATTTTTATTTTTGGGACAGAGAGAGACAGAGCATGAACGGGGGAGGGGCAGAGAGAGAGGGAGACACAGAATTGGAAACAGGCTCCAGGCTCCAAGCCATCAGCCCAGAGCCTGACGGCGGGGCTCGAACTCACCGCGAGATCGTGACCTGGCTGAAGTCGGACGCTTAACCGACTGCGCCACCCAGGCGCCCCATGAAGGAAGGGACTTTAAAATACAGCTTTGCTGAGCTTAAGTTGACCATGTGGTCTCTCAAATGTTCGGAATGTCTCTGATAACAAAGAAGTAAACTAACTATAATGTTCAGGAAATCTTTTGCTGTAACCCTGTTTTTAATAATCACATCAGATAGCTTACAGACATTGTCATGACAGATGCTATATGCAATTTTCAAACTGATTTAAAAATTTTTAATTAACTATGATATTACAGTATACTCTTCCAACTAAGGACTGTTTTCGTTTTTTAAGATGGTGCATTCAAGTTTCTTAGCGCTGAAAGACATCAGAAGGCACACTTTCCTTTTGAAATCCCATTAAAAGAGCAGGGAGTCCGTGCTAGGAGAAGTAACAGGGCATCTGAAGGCATCTGAGACTTGAATTTTATCAGCAGCATAATTAGAAATTTCAATCTAAAGGCTGATGCTATTTTATTGAGGCAAAGGAGGGGGGCCCATCTAGTCTAACTGCTCTCAGGTGGTAACATAGCAAACGCTACTGAAGTCTGGGGCCTTCCCTATAAACGACTTCTTACCCTTTTTAGAAAATAGCCCGCTATTGTAAAGTTAAGGTGAGGAGACTACAAAGAAGAAAAGGTGGGGGGCAACCAGCCATGCACTGCTGTGAAAGGGGGGATAGCACTTGAGGCTTATAGAGACAGGAGGAAAAGCAAAGGGGGGTAAAAGGCAGCAAGGAACGGGCAGAAAGGGCGCCGAGGAGCCAAAAGGGCGCCGAGGAGCCAAAAGAGCGCCCCCGGGGGGCAGCACTGAGCCTGCACCCAGGGGCTTGCCAAGAATAACCTGCCACTGTGTGCAAGCTCACACTTCAAGGTCACGCACAGAAAATGGCCAGGAGGGAACAGCCTGACCCTTTGAAGAGTCTGGGTTCACTACAAATAGCCCTGTTTTATGAAATATTTTTGAATTACACATTATTACTACATAAAATAACTGCATCAATGTATATGAACATGTATACTGGTTAAATATATGTACAGGTGAGTGCAAATATATGTATATTTGTTTTTAAATTATAATCCAAAAACACAATATTTTCATGTAACTCTCAACCCCCAGAATATGCGTACCACTCTCTTTTGCCTTTGTGGTTTTGTAATAAAAAAATAAAAATGAACCCATTAAAATTATACGGGTAGTAAGAGATGAATAGCATAGTTTAACTTTTTTTTTTTTTCAAGTTTATTCATTTGGAGAGAGAGACAGAGCACACTAGCAGGGGAGGGGCAGAGAGAGGAGAGAGAGAGAGAGAGAGAGAGAGAGAGAGGAGAGAGAGAGAGAGAGAGAGAGAGAATCCCAAGTGATGAGAGAACGTGGGGAGGGCACAGTGCAGGCTAACAGCCCCCACTCCCCACCCCAGGTGGGATCCGTGTGATATTCCCTGGCCACTCCTAGCTGCCCAAGAGCAAAGGAAAGGGGTTCAAGTGCTTGCCATAGTGATGTGGGAAACAAAGGCAAATGAAAAATTAAATTCCCTTACTGCCTAACAACCCATTGACAAGTCCTTGAAACCCAGCAGAGTAACCTCCTAGGAGCTCACCTGCCTCAATGATGACACTTCGCTGGGGGCAAAAGGGAATCTTGGCTTAACATTATCCTGACCCTTCCCCCACCCAGGATCCTGTAAGTCTACTTTAACATATAAAAATTCCTTTGGAAACTTCCTTTATCTCAACTCCCCCAAGATATATGCAGGCAATCATACCCCAAGCTTATGGTCCCCGATAGACATCTAAAGGGTCTCATGACTGAGGTTTTACTAAACAATAATAAATGGCATGTTTCTAACAGCACCTAGCCTCTCAAAGTCCTGGAAACCTTGCTTCCAAAATTCCTTAGAGACTTATTCTATCCCTAATCCTCTCTAAACCTGAGTATATATAATCAGTTACGCATCACAAGCCCAGTGCAGCTCTTTTCGCCCACAGGTCCTGTCCCTGTACTTTAATAAAATCACCTTTTTGCGCCAAAGATGTTTTCAAGAATTGTTTCTTGTCCATCAGCTCCAGACCACCCCACCATCACCCCAAAAGCCCATCACTCTGCACTGTCAGCACAGAGACTGATGTGCGGCTAGAACTCACAAACCTCGGGATCATGACCTGAGCCAAAACCAAGAGTCGGATGCTCGACTGACTGAGCCACCCAGGTGCCCCTTAACTTTTTTTCAAAGAGCAAATTATGTGAGCCTCTAATTAATATGTGGAAATAAATGAAGGCCACCCGAATGAGAAAAGCTAGGGCTATTTATTCATAGCTTGGTATGTTGCAAGGGAGTCAGCTGCTGTCACTTTCAATACTTTTTTTTGTCAGAGACTCAAAGCCAGGTAAAGGAGTGGGCAAGTTTTATAGTGGAAAAAAGTGAAGGTTCCTATGCCCTGATTATTGGTGATAGGACACTGTAACAGGGCTGTGATGGGTTAAAGGAATGTATTTGACTTTCTCCTGTAGATCCTCTGTAGGGACAGATACTAGGGAAGCTGGCCATTTTGGACTGTTAGGGAAGCTTAGCCACCTAGATTGTCACTAGAGATAGAAATCTGACATTCTGCAGGTCTTACAGCACTCGGGCTTCCTGGGCTGTTTATTGTAGATGAAGGACTGGTTTCCTGGACAGGTTCTTGCAGGTTATGGGTCAAAGTTGTACTTTTATATATAGTCTAGCTGTTGTCCCTCTGTATATTCAGTCTCTCAAATAATATTAAAATAAAGGTATATTCTGTTGCACAGAAGTACATGTTTAAAACATTTTGTTCTGAAAATGCAGGCATCACTATCCGAAGAATTAGGTCAACATACAGAGTTCAAAGGATAAACACCCATGATTTTTCTTTTCTTTCCTTTTTAATTTTTTTTAAAAGTTTATTTATTTTGAGAAAGGGAGAGAGACAGAGTGTGAGCAGGGGAGGGGCAGAGAGAGGGAGAGAGAATCCTAAGCAGGTGCTGCACGTTAAGTGTAGAGGGTGGTCGAACTCCAGAGCTGTGAGATCAGGACCTGAGCCGAAACCAAGAGTGAGATGCCCAACCAACTGAGCCACTCAGGCGCCCCCCTTTCCTTTTTAAAAATTCCGCACGTAAGTGAGATCATACAATATTTGTCTTTCTCTGCTTCACTTAACTTTATGCCCTCCAGTCCATCCATGTGGCTGCAAATGGCAGAATTTCCTTATTTTTACAGCTGAGTAACATTCCATTGTATGCGTACCAGACATCTTCTTTATCCATGAATATGTCGATAGATGCTAGGTTGTTTCGATGTCTTGGCTATTGTAGGTAATGCTATGAGCAGGGGACCCAGGAGATTTCATAAATCGCTGAATGAGCCATAGGCTCCCAGAAGCAGAGAGGGGTCAGATCCAGTAGTGTATTAATTATGAATGATTAGGAGTTTCTGTTTTAATTAGAATCAGAAACCTTTGAAAGGTTTTAAGAAATGAGATGCCAATTTGTATGGCACAGTAATGTGATTTGTTTTAAAAAGATCAATTCCAGTATTAAAGGGTAAATGGGATCATGTGTGCAGCTTACTCACAACATTTGATAGGAAACAACACTTAGATACCCCAGATTATCTCCCCACAGGATACTTAGAATTACTAGGGGGAAAAAAATAGTAATTTACAATGAAGAAACCTAGCGGACACCACTTTATTCAAGTGATCAAGGCTAACCATCAGTAAAGGATCAGGCTTACTACCCTCCTGATATGATGCACTGAGGTCACTACGTCTCTTCTGTGGTTCCTGCCAGAAATGGATACCCAGAATCTAATCACAAAGACGTCAGACAAACACAAATTGAGGGGCATTTTAAAAAGAACTGGTTTGTACTCTTTAAAAATGTCAAGGTTTTGAAAAGAGAAATAACCAAGGAATACTCCAGACTGAAGGAGATGAGACATTAAAAGGAAATACAACTTATGAACCTGTAACAGAAATAGGTATTTTTTACTTTTACTCCGAAAAACATGATTGTGACAACTGATGAAATTTAAACATTTGTAGATTAGGTAATAGTGTTCATGTTTATTATTTATTTATTTTTAAAGTTTATTTACTTTGAGAGACAGAAAGCGAGCAAGCAGGAGAGACGGAGAGAGAGAGAGAGAGAGAGAGAGAGAGAGAGAGAAGATCCCAAGCAGGCTCCGTGCTGCCAGCGCAGAGCCTAATGCAGGGTTCGAGCTCCTGTGAGGTCAGGACCTGAGCCGAGATGGAGAGTCAGATGCTTAACTGACTGAGCCACCCAGGTGCCCCTACAGTATTCATTTTTAAAATTATGTTATGAAATTGTTCTGAGGTTACATGAGGCAATGTCATTGTTTTTAGGCTATATGTGGTTTTTAGGAGGTTTTTAGAGGTAAAGAGGCATCCTCTCTGTAACTTACTCTCAAATGATTAAAAAAACATTTATAGAGAATGATAAAAGCAGACGTGAGAATATGTTAACATTAAAGGAATTTGAGTGAAGAATATATAGGAATTATTTTTACTATTCTTACAACTTTTGTGTAAATCTGAAATATATTTCAAGAAGTTTTAAAAATTGGATTGCAGAGGCATTTTAAGAAATTATCTTAGATTTAGTAAGTAACAGCACTCTCTTAAAGGACATATGTCCTGACCTGTGTGCTAAGAGTCATTAAGTTCTGATTTCTTCATTCTTATTAAATTTTGACTCCTTTGGATGGAATTGTTATATTTATGATGTATAATGGAAGGAGAATGGCATGTGTATATTTGCATAAATCAAATAAAGCCACTGTAACCAGCAAGTTTGGATATCTTCCAGGGTCAAAATCAGAGAGAATTCAAGTGGAATATATTGTACTGTCATGTTTAAAAAAAAAAAAACAAAAACAAAACATACACATTCATAGGAATTAAGCTGAAACTGTATTGTCCTAGTTAGAAAAACCCACATTGTCCTTATTTTGTTCACAGTAACAGTACTGAGCATTTATGGCGCTAGTGTCCTATGCACTGCACGTTGGCAGTAAGCCATGGGCCAGGATTTGAGCCTGGCAGCCTGTGCTCTCTTAAACCATCTGATATAAAAAGAAGACGCTCTTCAGTCCAAGGCAGCGTTTCTCGACCTTTCCTTCCCCATACTCCTGAGGGGTATGATGTGCTGCAGCTGAGTCATGAGGCACACCTCCCAGGAGCACCTGTCAGAATTCAGGGGGGCGGAGCTCTAATTTAGCACATCCTTTTATTCTTCCACTCTACATCCTAAGAGTTCACGGATTTCGAGAATGTCCTCTGGTAAGCATTGCACAGAGGTTGTCGCCATTCCTGCTTTCAGAGACCTACAGACCATTGGAAAGTCATAGATGCGAATAAGAAATTCACTGAAATAAACTTAAATTAACTATGATGGAACCAGCCAGCAACAGGATATCCACATTTTCGTTCAGCTAAAATTCCCTTAAAATCAAACTATGTATATATTTCATTTACATTGCATATAATTTCCATCTTGGTATTGAATGACAAGGTTTAGAAAAAAAATCACTAGTGTATAAACTCCAGGGAGAAAAACGTTAAGTCAACAACTATTTGAGTATACATTATTTCCCAAGCAATTTCAGGTACTACAAATACACATTATTCAATTTCAAATATGGCTTCCAGTATTCTAGTCATTGCTGTAGACTAAGAATTTGGAGAAAGAACCTGCCTTCATTTCCTATACCAATTCTAACTCTACAGAAATGAATAAAGGAATCAGCTCTGGAACTTTATGAACCTTGATTTCTAGCTACGTAGTGGCAGCAATGCAATGTTTTTAATTAGTTTATATTTGTGCAAGGGACTCATTTCTTTGTGACTTTATTCTGTATGCAATTTAGGGAAAAAGTCAAGAGCTCTTTCTCAGCGGCCATGGGACAGTTTGCTACTGCTTTCAGGTAACTGCCTCACAAAACTCTACATAATGCAGTTTCCATAATGATGATGTATGCTATTTACAGCATGTCAGTGGCGAGCTCAAATACAGCCTAAGAACCAGTTATCTCTGAGTAACTCAAGGGATGTGAATAAAGCACTTCTAGTCTGAATAACACGTGGTGACAAGAACACAGTTTAACAGATTCAAGCTTCTCAGTAAAACGTTTAAGACGTACGTATCACGTGACGGGCGCGGGGGAAGCTTCTCCGCCTGGTTTGAGAAGAGTAAGCAGCATGTCCAAAAGCCCTGAACCGTTCCAAACCTGAGCAATAATAGCCAGAGTGTGGCATAGTTACATAAAGTGAAATTTGGAAAGTCTGAAGCCTTGACTGTAATTCCAGCTTCATCTCTTGCTTTGTGTCTTCAGGCGAGAGATAAGGCTTCTTGCTTCCTTCATCTATAAAAGATTGAGCCTACGGAGTGGATGAGGATTACATACAAAAGGGTGTCCTACACAGGTGAATTCTTGAGGAAACCTCACTAGTAAGGTCACTTGGCGGGCGGTTGACCTGGATCCTGCGGTGACGCCCCAACCTAACCACTGCCTCCTTCAACATATGAGGTGTTTTGCAAACCTGGCAAGAACAGCACAAATAAGAACGCCGACTCACAAAAAAAAGTTTGATGAAAATGGCCTCCAGGCGGAAGGCGGCGCGCGAAAGCACCTGGAGCCGAGGCCGCGGCCGGCCGTGGGAGGGAAGCGGCGGCGGGACAGGCCGCGGCCACGGGAGGGAAGCGGCCGCGGGGTTCGCCATGCGACGGCCCTGCCCTGGCTGGGCACCGGCGGCTCCAAAGCCCGGGGGCCTGAGGCCCCTCGCCTCGGCGGCCGGGGGTGGAGGGCGGAGCCCCGGGGTCGGCAGTCGCTGAGCAAGCTTTGGTGCGGCCGCGAGGCCGCGTCCGGTCCCCCTTCGCATTTAGGCGCCACGGCTCCAAGTTCTGCGATGAGGAAGGGGAACGGCTCACGAGGAGACAGTCGTCACCAGGAACGGGCAGAAGCGGGCCAAGCCGAGGCGGGTACCTAAGAACCTGCTTCCTCAGGGCCTCGTGAAGCTGGATCCTCCCCGCGTCCACGTGGATTTTCCTGGGATCCTCTATGAGGTGTGAGCCTGGGGAGTGGCAGGCGCAAGCACTCCCTGCCCCAGGAAGAAACCCCCAGGCTCGAGGAGTGGCTTCCATTAAGGAACGGAAGCTGGTGCCACGACCCCGAATAAACCGCAGTGGCCGGGAACCTTCAGTTGTGCGCCGGGCGGTCCTGCAATGTTGGTTGGGTGTTGGTTTGTAAGTGGACAAGAGGTGGCTGGTGTCTGGCGAGGGCTAAAGGCAGAGTTACCAGCCCACCTTCCCCAGCAATCCCTACAAGGAGCACAGCAGGGCATATGCTGGTCAGTGACATATGCCGGGTCAGTGACGCCTCATTCCTGCACCCTTGCCTGGTCTGCTTTCTTCCAAGCTGGCCCAGAGACCAGCCCTGCTAGGGGCTACTGCACTTTACAAGCAAGATCTGCCTTCCTCCAGCCCCTGGGCTGTGGGAATTGTATTCAAGTGGGAACTTCTTGCCCTCATTTCCCTTACTGCCGTGTTTGCTACCTTGGCGACTCCTGTGTTGGACAGAGGTTGGGGGCAGGGCAAGCCTGATTCTTCCTGCCTACCTGCTCATCTGTTCCCACTCCCAGATGGATGGGCAGTTGGCCAGCTGTTTGTAGAAGATGGGACTGGTGTAGAATTCTCCCTCCACCCAGGGTTGGGCTGATTCCTCCCCACTGCAACTAAGTCTTTCCCCCCGGAGCCCCGTCCCCCCTCCCCCCAAGGGCTGGTGCCAAAAGCTGTAAGGAGCCCACCACCCCTTCCCCTAAGTATACCCATCCCTTCAAGATCGGTCAAGGGAAGGTACTGGAGCCCCTGGGTAGGGACAGAAGGGAGAGATCAACCATAAAAGAATACTTAAAAGGTGAAAGTTTGTAAATAGTCTAGTCCATGACGTTGGGGCAGAGTCTGATTTCTACTTCTAAATGATTTTTTTTAATCCCTAACTGTGCAAGCTCTGTGCTTTTAAGAGTGTGGGAAATGGCTTGAGAAGGGTGGCCCCCACTCTAAGAAGCCTGTTGTGTTGTTTAGTTTCAATAAGATTATTTGTAGACCCTGCAAAAAAAAAAGGCCTCTAAATATCATTCCAAGGTTAACATTTTAATGCTATTTAGCCATTCATTTGGACCTATCATTTTCTTTGCATTCTGTATTAATGAATGTTGACCCTACATTATAAAAAGAAGGCCTACTCGTACAACAATTTAGGTTTTTCATGGATTATTTATTATAATCCTATTTCCATATAAGACTTCAGCTCATGGTGGTTTTGTAAGAATGCCTGTGAGGATTGAAATAAATTTTAAATTTTTTTTTTTTTTTTTGTCAACGTTTATTTATTTTTAGGACAGAGAGAGACAGAGCATGAACAGGGGAGGGGCAGAGAGAGAGGGAGACACAGAATGGGAAACAGGCTCCAGGCTCTGAGCCATCAGCCCAGAGCCTGACGTGGGGCTTGAACTCCCGGACCGCGAGATCGTGACCTGGCTGAAGTCGGACGCTTAACCGACTGCGCCACCCAGGCGCCCCTCTTTTATGACTTCTAAAGCACTATCATGAATTTCCATGAATAGAGTGTTTATTAAAGCTTTTTTTCTTGATGAAAAATTATACCAGGTAACCCAGTATTACTTAATCATTTATTTAGGAAAAAGTTTACAGATTAGGATAAAGTAGAAATTAACCTAGAACCTAACCATTTCCAACCATCTTATTTTTTTTTGTCTTATGGGAGCCATGAGAACAAGCCTCTGGAAGGAATGACACTTGAGAGTTTTAACAGGGAGAAAGGCTCTGGTCCTTCATTACCTTACACTGAATGATATGCTCTGGCTAAGTTTTATCTCATATTGCAAAAACCTCAAGCATATTCCCTGATTCCCTTAGGAAATCCAGCACTGACATCCTGTGATATATATAAATACAGATTAAAAATCCTGGTGCTATAATAATGGCACTTACAATAACTTTTACTGTACGTTTGTCAATTAGCACAGAAATTTTACTTATAATGTTAAACAAGCGAAAACACACACTTCACTATGAAAACTGAATCCAGGTTAGAAAATTTTTATGGAGCCAAAAAGATGACTTTAAGGAATCTATTTCCACTGACGGCAGCAGTGGCAGCTGACTGGCCCCATGCTGTACACATATGCAAGCAAGTGCAACGACCAAGTGCAGACAAGCCACAAACAGCGCTGTCCCGGAGAGCTTCAGAGCAAGCGGACGGTTTTGCCAGTTACTGTCAAGAAGTCGTCATCAGCCAAGGCACGCAGGGCTTCTTCAAACATATCTTTGGTAATCGCCTTTGGGGAAGAGATGAAAACAATTATTTTACATGTCAAGTACTCCTTACCTGTAGAGATACAATGATTTCAATTTTTTTAAATGTCTTTTATTTATTCATTCATTTATTTATTTTTAATGTTTATTTATTTTTGAGGGAGACAAAGACAGAATGCGAGTGGCTTAGGAGCAGAGAGAGAGGGAAACACAGAATCCGAAGCAGGCTCCAGGCTCTGAGCTGTCAGCACAGAGCCCGACGTGGGGCTCGAACTCACAAGCCATGAGATCATGACCTGAGCCGAAGTCGGACGCTCAACCGACTGAGCCACCCAGGTGCCCCTTAAATGTTTATTTTTGAGAGAGAGGGAGAGATTGAGTGGGGAGGGGCAGAGAGGGAGACCCAGAGTCCAAAGCGGGCTCCAGGCTCTAAACTGTCAGCATAGAGCTTTAGGCAGGGCTTGAACTCTTGAGCCCTGAGATCATGACCTGAATCAAAGTTGGACGCTTATCTGATTGAGCCACCAGGAACCCCTACAATGAATTCAATGTTGAAGAAATACTAGTCTCTTTCCTTTCTGATGGCTGTATACATTCCTTAGGTTCTTTTTTCTTTTCTTTTAATTTAAAAAAAAATTTTACTTTTTGAGAGACAGAGCGAGCAGGGAAGGGGCAGAGAGAGGGAGAGAATCCCAAGCAGGCTCCACGAACCATGAGATCATGACCTGAGCCAAAACCAAGAGTCTGATGCTTAACCAACTGAGCCACCCAGGTGCCCCTACATTCCTTAGGTTCTAACTCAGGACGGGCAACTATTTCCCGTAGAGGAACAGACGGCAATACACAGGCTTGACATCTGCCCATATGATGTAGAAATTACTCAACTCTGCCCCTGTGGTGCCAATGTAACTGAAGATACACAAGTGAAGAAGCATGATGAAAGCAGGCAAAGGGCTGGACTTGGACCCTGGAGTTCTTTTCACTGGACAACTCAACTCTACTTACATCAGGGAACCTGAGCATTTCATCATTAAATTAAGATGCAAGACAACACTATGTACAATAGCAAAACACTGCAAACATCCTAAATGTCCGACAACTGGTTAAGTAAACGATGGAATAGGCATAAATTTTATGATTATTTCTTGATGGGTTTATGGATGGTTTTACTTTTTAAAATATCGTATCTACATTTAAGAAAAAAAGTTAAAAAAAAAAACCCTAAAAGCAGTATTAAAGAAAAAAAAAGAAAAACTCTATTAAGCAAAAAATTAAACACTTACTATGTCAGATTGTCCACGGATATCTTCAAAAAGTTGCTGATATTTTAGAGCTGGTGTTTTGCCCTTAGATAAAATAAGTCTTTTCAATGCTTCAGCTAATTCTTCTTTCCGTTTACGAGAGGTGGCACTCATTCCTGATTTAAAAGAAATTAATGAAAATATTTCTGCTACAGGGAAGTGAAATATTTCAAATTTCCATAAGTATTTTAGTAGTATTGCCACAAAAAGGTTAGGGGACAGTTGGGTGAATGCCAAAATATATTCAACATTGTGAGTTCTGAATTCTCTGTTGTTTCCAATTTTCTATAAGTGAGTAGCCACTAGTTTCCACTAAAACACAGTCCATATAATCTGAAAGGCAAGCAGTGCTCATTAAGAAATGAATTACTTCTTTAAAATGGGCTAACACAGGTGCCTACAGAACAGAATCCCTGTGAAATTAGATACAACACTGTGTGCATGCACATGTGCTAGTGCATTTTTTTCTCGGAAGTTAGCATATTTTTCTCACAATTTCTAACATATTCTCAAAGAGGACCTGATCTGAAAAAGGTTAAGTAAGAACCCCTGCTGCTTCAAGCGATTTGTTAGCTCAAATGTGAAATACTAATTACGTGTACGCTCAGTGCACACAGACCTGTAGTTAGAATGGAGATGTCCACAATGCCCGTCCGGGGGTCGGTGGCAGACTGCTTTAGAGCTTCCCGATGGAGGCGCTTTGCTTCTTCAACATCAATTGCTTCAACTTTGTTTGAAAATCGTACTTTAGCATGGGCTTCTGCTAACCGAATTAATGATTCCAGCTGTCGAGGGTATGCGGAAACCATTCCTCGGCTGCTGCCAATCTTTCTCATGTCTACATAAGCCTAGTGTAGACAGGAAAAAAAACCCCAAAACTCCTTTTAACAATAACCTTACTTTCGTGGTTGAACTTTGAACAGTTAATATTCTGTTAAATAAACTACCAGCTGCCAGGTGCAGCACCGAGGGGAATTAAAGTCAGATCTAGCCATGGCCCTTGAAGCTAGCTCAGCAAGAAGGTGGTATCTGATGTAGCTGTGAAGAATGGGAGCGGGCAGTGGGGTGCCTAAGGGTTGGCACTCAGGGGACACAGTGTACTGGGGGTAAAGCGCAGGCCACAATTACAGCAGAGGACTAATCAGGGTGCCTGTCTGAAAAAGATGCTCAAGGCACCGTCTCTGATTTATGCCCCTGCTGAGGGTTCATTTAATGAGCAAGGTGGGCAGACTACTGGGATAATGTTACAAAGGTGAGTTGTATTAAACTCACATTTTTATGACATAATTTTATTTCTTTTTGAGCAACCCTCAAGTATATGATACAAATGGAAAATTATGCATCACTTACAACTTTCATTGAAGCATTTTTCGGGGGTTTAGGATATATAGCCCATCAAAGCACGAGGAACCTTCCTAATATCATAAATAACTTATCATTATGCATTGTATACATGTGAAAGGACACTGAAAAGTGAACATCAGATACTTGCAATTCATTTTATGTTTTAGAAACAAGCAAATGGAAGCTCAGAGAAATTAGATGACTTCTCCAGAGTTACAAAGTTAGTAAGCAGTATCTCTTGTACTTCAAATCAGGTATTCTGATCTTAAATTCACTGTGCTTACAAATATTTAATTACAGAAAGGTTTTACAACATATACAAATGAATCCTTTCCCCCCTTTTACCTTTAGAAAAGTTAATTTTGCAACACAGGAGAAAAAAATGAGTTATAGAAAATAGTATGTCATAAACTAAATTACTGTTTTAAAGGGGATGACCAGTCAATTCCATTGATGCAACCAGCTACCAGCTCAACAGACACATTTTCAGGGTTTTAATAGGGACCTGTGTTACCTCGATGAGAGCCTGGCTGGCTTCCTGGCTCAGCCGAGGCACGACCGCGCCGTGGGCGTAAGCGATGTAGTCCTTCAGCACTGCCATGTCCATGAACTCCTCTTCCACTTGTTCCTCACTCTGGTAGTACAGAGACACAAGATGGTGAGCCAGACGCCTGTCGTATGCTTCGTCCTGAGGGTCCAGCATGAGGAAGATCAAATCAAACCTGAGAAAATATTGTGAAAAAAACCTGTTTTCCTGCTCGGGACACCAACGTACCCACAAATTTAAATTTGCTCCTGAGCCACATAGACACGCAGAGCGTGTGCACATGTAGTCAGGGTTGCCAAGGGACAATTAAGGGTCTGCTGTCCCGTGGTCCGGTGAGCCTTCAGTTCAACCCCTTCTCCCTGTTCTGGCCCCAGCAGGTGCCTGTTCTTCTGGCCCTTAGCTCTGCCCAGGAAAAGGCTTGTCACCAAATAGCCGAGTCAAAGAAGTACGATTCCTCCAAGGGAAATGTTATGGTAATTTGGAAGACTGGAAGATTTAAAGGAAAATGCAAAACAAACAAACAGAACAAAACAACTTTGGTTAGAAAAAAAAGTCTAGGGGCACCTGGGTGGCTCAGTCGGTTAAGTGTCCGACTCCTGATTTTGGCTGAGGTCATAATCTCACAATTTGTGGGTTCAAGCCCCACATCGGGCTCTGCACTGACAGTACAGGGCTTGCTTGGGATTTTCTCTCCTCTTGTACCCTTCCCCCAAATAAATAAACTTAAAAAAAAAAAGTTGAGTAATTAAAATCTCAAAATCCATTTATGAAATACATCAATACTTGTAGTAATGGGGCTGAGAAAAAGCATGGACCACAGAACTCCACTTTCACAAATTTAATTTTTCAGAACCTTATCTGTCATGTGAAGCCATTCCCTGTACTTAATATTCTATAGTGGCTTTAAGACTGAGATGAGCAGTGACTGATGGACAGTATCTTGAGTGATGTCAAGGTGAAATGTCCCAATAGTTTCAATGTTAAGATGCCACTCACAGCTGAGTAGAGAAGCACAGTCCTTGCCACGAAAACCCTGACCAACCATATTAGAAAACTTTGCATTAGAATGAAGAATTTGATACTAGTAGCTGCTGAATGCTATTATTATTATTACTGTTATTATTATTTATTTAGAGAGAGAGAGTATACACAAAGGTGGGGAGAGGGGCAGAGGGACAGGAAAGAGAATCCTAAGCAGGCTCCATGCTCAGTGTAGAGCCCAATGCAGGGCTCGATCCCATGACCCTGGGATCATGACCTGAACTGAAATCAAGAGTTGGACGCTTCACCGACTGAGCCACCCAGGGGCCCCTATTATTTTATCTCACCCTGAAAATTCTACAAATGAGCAAAGTAAGAACATCTCTTTTATGTTCTCATACCTTGATAATAATGTGTGAGGCAGCTGGATATTTTCAATGGTAGTTTTTTTAGGATTCCATTGAGACTCAATAGGATTTGCTGCTGCCAGGATAGACGTGCGTGCATTGAGCTGGCAAATGATCCCAGCCTGTCAGAGAAAACAGTGCAGTTAGAAGCTTTACCCTAACGCTGGCAGGAACAGTGTGAGCGATCTTCCGCTGGCACGCCCTCTGCCATGTATCCACTGTCAACAGCAGCCATGCAACAGCACCTTGTAAGGGTGACGTCAGCAGATCCACCTGGGACAATCCCATCCTCAGATTCATGCCAAGAACAGAGTTTTAGATAAATGCAAGCCGTAACTGCATTTTTGTCACAAACTAAACCCCTTGCAGGACATTTTGGACAAACTCAAGTTCTACGAATTCCACACATTAGTGAGCCAGTACAGCAAACAAAAGATGATCTTGCGGAAAATACTTTTTCAAAAGCATTTAGCTGACACCTAGCAGGAGAAGTACTGGAAAGTATTCACGAGTTTCCCAAAGTTCTAGATTTCTAAGTGTACCCACGTTAAGCATGCAGAACGGGCCTCACCTTTGCAATGGAAAGAGTCTGCTGTTCCATGACTTCGTGCAGTACTGATCTCGTACTTTCATTCATCTTGTCAAACTCATCAATACAGCAGATACCATTGTCACTCAGAACAAGGGCACCAGTCTGCAAGACAAGCTGCCTTGTCTCAGGGTCTTTCATCACGTATGCGGTGAGGCCAACTGCACTGGAGCCTTTCCCAGACGTGTACTGGCCCCTGGGGACCAGATTGTACACATACTGCAGCAGCTGAGACTTGCTGGTACCAGGGTCACCACACAGCAGGATGTTGATCTCAGCACGAAATTTGCCTCTGCCTGTGTGACTAAAATCCTTTCTTGTTCCACCAAAGAGCTGAAGCAAGATTCCCTAAACAAACATGTTAAACATTCAATTACTACATAGTAACTGAGATCCAGTATAAGCGTTAGTGGGATTTTCTTACTCTGTGAATACAAAAATTACAATTAAGAAATTAAAGGAAGGTGGAAATGACACAACAGTGCTTTAAATGATCACTAACCAATTTGTATAGAAGCACACACCACTATGCCAGAATAGTGGCCATGCAAATCCCTATTCTGACCCCATCTGGTTATGTTGAGAAACATCCAAGTTCAACGTAGACATGAGGAAATGGACAATGATGCTGTGATTCTTGTTGACCAATAACTAAATCAGACTGTGAGCACCTGCTCTATGGAACAGGCAACAACTCTTATCCTTTATGGGCTGGGGGGCAGGGGGGATGTTTATACCTTTTGATCTCAAAGAACTACAAATCCTGATCAAAGTTAAAAATCCATTGTTACCTTCTTTATATCTTCGTGTTCATAAATGCTTGGAGCCAAGGCTGAAGCAAGTCTCTCATAAATGTCTGGTTTTCTGGAAAGTTCCTTAAGCAACTCCACACGCTTCTCTGAAAACAGTTTCTGCTCTGCTTCTTCATCAAGGCCATGTAGACGTTTTGCATCAGTTTTCCGATAGTGAATGACATCAATGTGGGTTTTGTAGACAGACTTCACATTACTCACACGTGAGTTGACTCGAATAGGAACAGCTCGATAGATGCCTGAGGACACAACCAAGACACCTGCTTTTATCTTCTCCTCAATGGATCATAAACCAGCATGGACAACAGGGAGCACCGCAGAGATCTGACGGCTGGCAGGGGAAGTGAGCCTCCACGCACACTGCCTTCGCGGCCCTCCTAGAATCAAGGGCTCAGGCCTTTGCTACAAAGCTCCCCACTGAAGGGGGCAAGTTGGGAAGAACACAGGTTTTTGAAAAAAGCAGACCCAAAAATGTGTTCATCTGTGACTGTTAGCTCTATGACCTTGAGCACCTATCTGAGTATAACCACTGCATACAATCATCCTGAGATTAAATGAAATTATTTTGCTTTTAACACAATGCTGGCTGATGGCTGTGTTCTGTAAACAGTATTCTGAAATAGTTATTTTCACTTCTCTTAAGCTTAGTGTACTGAATCTGCTTAATAATTATTTGACAAAGTACTATTATTTAGAACAAAGTCCTAAAATCCTGTACCAAAAATTTGGAAAGAAAGGAAATCCTAAAAGCTCTTTTACAAATTACTCAAAAATTACTTAGACATGACAGCCTACGGAGTCAAAGGTGAAGATATGATACAGGAAAAATAAAAGTGTTTCTAGGTGAATGGCCATGCCCCAGTGTGCTTCTTAAATATAATTTAAGAACATTAGAGGTAAATGAACAATCAGCGCTTCAAACGTACCAACTCATTTGTTCTTTAAGAAGTGTTTCCCGGGGTGCCTGGGTGGCTCAGTTGGTTAAGCATCCAACTACAGCTCAGGTCATGATCTCATGGTTTGTGAGTTTGAGCCCCTCTCACGGTTTGTGAGTTTGAGCCCCGTGTCAGGCTCTGTGCTGACAGCTCAGAGCCTGGAACCTGCTTCGGATTCTGTGACTCCCTCTCTCTGCCCCTCCCTCACTTGTGCTCTGTCTCTATCAAAAATAAATAAACGTATAAAAAAAAAAAAAAAAAAGAAGTGTTTCCCAACCTGATAGGTCTGTTTATGTTTCCTGACTTTCAAGCTGGAAGGCCTGGACTCCGGGACAATCCACTTTCCTGCTGCTTGAGGAGCAAGCATCTGTGCCCTCTACCAACAGCCTTCACGACAAGCCTCCATAGATTGCTGGTCCTTCTGTTTATTAGCAGGTCACGTAATTCTTTTTCAAGACGTAAAAACCAATTTAAATGCAGTATTCTGAGACTACACACCCTTCTTCAGGCAAGCCAGATTAGGGATGGATGATGATTTAAAGTGGTCTAGTTATCTCTACTGGTGCTTGCAGGGATTCACTGCCTTAGAACAGCACAAACAATACTTACTTTACATTCATACGGTGCTTTCCACAGCACCCCCCCCCCCAATACGTTCACCTGTATCATCACATTAATTCCACTTGGAGGTTGAGGAAATTAAAATAGCAGACTAAATACTTTACCAAAGATTTCAAAACAGTAGGGGCAGAACTAGTCGTCCACATTGTTATCAGGTTGCCAGGGACAATGCTGGGCTTCATACCGGGAGACACGGGATGAGAAGTCCTAACTCACTGAACACAACCAAGAGGCTGCCCCGGGAGCCACGGCCACTCCCTGGACTTAGTCCCCTCACTGCCCTCAATGAAGAACTGTGCTTGCTGTCCAAACACACCCCCTTTGAGAAACCAGGTGCTCATGCTGCTCAAAGCAGAGAAAAACTGGCATGTGTGCGTGGCGCAGTGACATAGCACTCTCGTGGCCAGAGGAGGGGAGGAGCCCTGTGCCACAAATTAGAACCTCAGCTACAGTGATCTGCAAGTCTCAGTGTCCACTCCCTCCAAAACTATCACGTGACTCGTGCGTGGAAGCAAAGTGCTCTGACCCATTCTTCTCTATGACAGGTGAGTGTTAACCCTTGGCTGTGCATTTGGGAAATAAGTAGCAAATTACTTAAAATTCCTGAGTTGGTGAGTGCTGCTTCCTGGACCTGCTCGTATGATTTCAATCTTAGCAACACCAGCCTTGTCTGAGCCGTTTTCTCAAGATACCAACACTATCAAGTCAAAATACACTCACAGCTCTGGAACACAGAGATGTCAAAAGCAAGCAACTGCAAGGACAATGACTGGAAAGGTTCTATCCTGCTAGGTAGAAAGGTGATTAAAGCAGGACTCATTTCCTCAAGACTCGAATGACTCCTGCAGGCAGGACCAAGCCAGAGGACTAAAAAGTGTCAAAAAAACAAAAACAAAAACAAAAAACAAGACAGACTTCTCTCATTAATACAATTTACGTTCTTACCTGTAACGTTCACTCTGTCTCCAGGCTGAACCGTGTCAACAAGATCATTGTGAGCAAAAAGGATGACAGTGTGAGGCGTCTGCCCTGCAGGCATATCTTCAGGAGACTCTTGAAGTTTGATCTGAAAGAGCAGTGGAAACCAAAATCTCAACAAATGACAAGCATAATTTGCACAAAACTGCCAGTCTTACTTACAGATAACTACTTTTGATGTTTACCCTGTTTGTTTTTTTTTTAATTTTTTTTAACGTTTATTTTTGAGACAGAGCATGAATGGGGGAGGGGCAGAGAGAGAGGGAGACACAGAATCGGAAGCAGGCTCCAGGCGCTCAGCCATCAGCCCAGAGCCCGATGCGGGGCTCGAACTCACGGACCGCGAGATCGTGACCTGAGCTGAAGTCGGACGCTTAACCGACTGAGCCACCCAGGCGCCCCCCGTGTTTGTTTTTAAAACACCATTCTTTGCTTTTATCTCCAGATAGCTAACATTTTCTTAAAAGCTTTTCATGTGACACGATCACATTTTTGGAAGGATATTGTTTATTTACACATTACCCTAATTGGGGGAAGTGTCTGGTGACTTGTCACCATTTTTTTTTTTTTTTTTTTTTTGCCATTTCAAGGTTGTAGTCGGTATTTCTTGGTTTAAATGTCTGCCTATATTTCTAGTTATGTTTTGAGAAATTACTTCTAATAGATTTCCTAGGTGGAGAAGTACACTTTTCAGATTCATGGTTAAGCACTTCTGTGCATCTCTCCTAGTCACAAATACCTGCCTATTTACTCATCTAAGAGGTATTGGCTGAGTACCTGCCATGTGCTGGACCCTGGTTCTAGGTACTGGAGACTGCAGTGAATGAAGTTCCCTCCCTCAGAGTGGAGGACAGACAATACACAAACACACAAGTGAGTACGTAACATCTGACAGTGACAAATCCAACAGACAGAAGAAAATACAGAGTAAGGAGCACAGGTGGTGGGGGTGAAGAGATGCTTTTTGTAAAGCAAGGCTAGGGAAGGCCTTTCTCAGATCAAGCAACCTCTAGGCAGAGGTGTAAGGATGTTAGAGAGGAAGCCACGTGTTCTGAATGGTAAGAACATTCACTGCAAAGGTCCTGAGGCAAACTTATGCTTGGCTGAGGAAGGAAATGGTTGTATAAGGAAATGGTTGAGACGCTGTCATTGAGGTCTGTGGGTACACAAAGTGTGTTGTGGTGATGTGGGGCCACATAGTTTAGAGGCTACTCTAAGACATTAAAGGTTTTATTTCAAGTCAGTTTGGGAATTCTAAAAATACTATACTAAAGCACCTAGGGAGCAGGGTTGCCAAATTTTTATCTCCAACTCAGCACCACGCTGGCATTGAGTTGAGGTATATTTGCTTATATTAGATAAAAATTTACCAATATTCACCAACATTAAACATTTCTATCTTAATTTTCAATTCTTTGGTTAGTAAAAAGTTGAACACTTTTTCACATTTGCTAATATTTTTCTCACTGACTCCCCATACAGGAAATTACCTTTTGTAGTATTTTGAACACATTCTCTACTTAAATTTTTAAAAGTTGTTTAAATATTGTAACAACAACAAAAAAACAGTCCTTGACCCTGTGTGTGCCTTTACACCATCATAATCGTAGCAAATAAATTATTTTGCTTTTTCCTACTTATTTGTAAGTCATCTTAATAACTTCACCCTAAAATGTCTAGGATTAAAGACGCAAAAGGCCAAACTTCCTTTATAATAAAATCTGTGAGAAAAACTTTAGAAAACCTGTCAATTCATTCTGTACCACTGGCACAGCCGAAAAATGACAAAATCAAACCGAATAATGTTTATCAATCTTTTAAAAAAGATTTTTTAAGTAACCTGTACACTCAACGTGGGGCTCAAACTTACAACACTGAGATCAAGAGTCACATGCTCTACTGACTGAGCCAGCCACAAGCTCGGTTTTTACTGATCTTGGAACACTGCCATCCCAAAGCTGAAGGCTTAAGTTTCAAGTACCCAGCCCAAAACCCTGTAACAAAATCTAGTGTCAAAGAAGGAATGAAATAGCTGGATTCCATTTAGGAAGCCAGGTTTTAGAGCCTTACTAACGGACGTGTTAAATTTGGCTTTTTGAGGATCCAGAGATGTAGAACAAACATGCCAAAGGGGCCTCCCAGGGCCCCAAGAAAGCACACACCATCTGCTTGTCGGAGAACACAGAGCGATTATGGATCAGTGCCATGCTGTGGGTGGTGTGGCAACGCTCACAGACGGAGGGCTCAGCGATGCGACCACGGTCAATCTCCACCCGGGTTGTGTGGGCGCACACTTGGCACTGGAAGAAAGCTTCTTGCATCTCTGGAATCAGCTGGGATGTCCTGATTACCATGCCACTGATGGCGATGAGCTGGTCGATGTCTGCAAGGGGTTGGGGAGAGAGATCAGCTTGTCCATCAGCCACTGTCCACAGCCCAGCCAGGTGTGGTCTTCCCTGAGCTATACGCCTGCCAGGGCAGGTCTGGGCACGCTGTGAAGCCCAGGAGAATGCTACTGGGAGATGCAGAGGTAGCTGGGGATGGCTGGGGTCGCAGACAGGTGCTGTGGCCAGGGCACAAATGTTTCACTGGGTACCCTCAGGTCTGGCTTGAGATGCCCTTCCTGTGTTGTCTTCCTTCTTCTCTGCTCTGATGGACCTCTGGCCCTATGTCCCAGGGCCCCGTCTCCAACAGGCCTCTACCACGTCCCTGCTCGTCTGCCTCTTGTTCTGTCCACCTTCCGGTTTTGGATTAGAAGGTTTACACTTTTGCCTCCTTTGTGCCACGGCCCCCCCCCTCACTCACTGTATCTGTAGAAGTCCTGCTGTGTCATTTTATGTGAAAAGCATGGGCCCTGGAGCCAGATGATCAGGACTGAGAACCTGTGTGACCTTGAGGATATCCTTAGCCACTCTGTGCCTATCTACACATGGCAGTGAGGATGGCACCTACCTTATGAAGTTGTTGAAGATTAACAGCCTGCATACATCAAGCTTAATAAGAACAGTACGTTGCAGTAATAAGCACTATAAAACTTAGGCAATCTTTACTGCCATTTATACAAGAAAGCTCTTATACAGAATATTTTTCACTCTTGTTCCTGGTTCCTCTACAATTTGGGCCTTCCCTGGCAAAACTTTTACCCGACTAATTCCCACTGGTGGTTCCAAATGAGTTACACTGTTATCTGTAGTCAATAGAACTCAGCCTATAGTCAGCCACTGCTGGCTGTGTAGATTGTTTTAGCCTTCCAGTACTTACTGATGATTCATGAGGTCTTTCGCACTTGGCCCAGTCCTCCCTTCCACCTACTTACAAATCTTCCTTTCTTGTCTCCCCACCAATCCTTTTACCTTAACAAGTAACCTCTGTAACTAGTTACACAAATAAACGTAGAAGTTAGAACACTTTTGAAATTAGTTGAGTATCTGGCAATTCCTCTTCCTCCAAAACTGTGATAATCTTCTATCTTACCCCGAATTCTTCATGTACCAGCGCTCTGCCTCTGGAAACTTAACTGTAGCACTCTTACTCAAACAGTCTCCTACTTCCTTCTGCGTCACCACTGAATGGCCGATCATAGCAGTGAGGTCAGGAACAAATTTCATGATACACACATATATGTATATATATTCCTTTAATCAACAGTGAACTCCAACACTTGCTTGCTTATTGGCCGTTGTGTTTTCTTTTACCGATATTTGTGTCTTTTGCATGTTCACCTACAGGGGTATTTACTCATTCTCCATACTTTATACACCTCAATTTTCACACATGGCAAATACTATATTTGTCCTGTATTTTCACTCCCATGGCCACTGTCCAGCTTAGGACCCTGCTGTTCCACACTGGAGCTACTGTTAACATCTCCTAACTGAATTTCAACATACCTTGCACACCAGACCGACCCACCATAAACTTCTCAAGAGTGCAAAAGCCTTCTTGCCTTCTCCTGAAAAAGTATCAATGGCTCCCTATTGACTTTGGAGTAAAAATCTGTATTAAATTGGAATTCCAAGTTCTTCAGGACCCAGGCTTTCCAGCCCTCACACAAACATTAACTCCCTGCTTCAGCCAGCATTTGCTATTCATGCTCAGCTCTGGTTCACTTCTGCCTACATCCCCCTTTGTGCTGTATCATGATTCCTTCATGCTTGCTTTCCAAATCCTTACTATAACCCAAATTTCTCTCTCAACATGAACTCTTTCCACCTGGGCCTAGAACTCCTGCCCTCCCTCAGCTGAGACATCTCCTGCACTGATCTCCTGTTCTACATTTTTCTTTTATTACTTTCCGAACTAGAGTTCTTTCTTAAGCTCCAAGGCAGGGATCATATTTTGCATTTGTTTTCTACAGTGATTTTGAAAAAAGTGCTTACTTAGTAACTGTGAAATTATTATATTTGAGCAAGTTCTTCTTAAGATAGACAGTTGTCAAGAGTTATAACATTTTTTATGTAATTTCAGTTAAGTTAAAAAAAGGTACAGTGGGTTCAAAGGTGTGTAATTTGGGCAAGTTCTTCTTAAGATAGTTGTCAAGAATTATAACATTTTTAATATAATTTCAGTTAAGTTAAAAAAGGTACAGTGGGTTCAAAGGTGTGTAAGGTAAATGAATTTGCCATATAGTCAAGTTATAATCCATTATCATCACTATCACATACACCAACTCTTTTAAAGTTCCTTGATAATGAAATAAGATTTTGTTTCTGTATTTTCTTATTAAAAACATTACCTTCTGGATTCAGGTTTCTCATATTTTTTGTCTTCAGTGCGTTGAATGGTCTTACTTGAATCTGATGTTCTAAGATTGAATCAGGGTAACGGTCAAAGAAGATCTCATTGACAGCCATGTCAAAGGTTGGGATAACTTCCTGTAATACATAGAAAAAAATACATAGAAACAAAGGTATGTTTATATTTCCATCTTAGAATTAAATACAAAAAATAGACCATTTCATATTGGCAATATAAAAACAAACACACAGCATAATCTGAATATCATATATCACCTGAATATAATCATAACATGCATTTTACAAAACCTTGGGTACATTGAGACTGAGCTATCTCACCTTTGCATATTCTCATTTGGGTTAAGAGTGACCACGCATATGAAATCTTCACAATGTATTGCCTCGTCTTAGGCTTTTAATTAGTAACAAAAGGATTTTAAACTTTTGTGTCTTATTTTTTTCCCCATAATGATACCAGAATAAATAAATCATAATTACTGCAAATTTGTTAACATTTGTTTTCCATTTTACAGGTGAAAAATCAGCCTCTGAGAGGCTAGAGAACTTGACCAAAGTCACACAGCTATTATGTAGCAAGATCAAGATATAAAACCAAGTCAGCTTGCCCCAAACCTACAATCATAATCAATATAGCTCAGGGGCGCCTGGGCAGCTCAGCTGGTTAAGCGTTCAACTTTGGCTCAGGTCATGATCTCGCGGTTTATGAGTTGAGCCCTGCATCAGGCTCTGTGCTGATGGCTCGGAGCCTGCTTTGGATTCTGTGTCTCCCCCCCCTTTCCGCCCCTCATGCTCGTGCTCTCTCAATAATAAATAAACGTTAAAAAGAAAAAATCAACATAGCTGATACTTCAATAAAATCTGACCGAAAGCTTAAAAAAAAGTTAACATAATCTGTTACAGATGGCACAAATACGTAATGCATTTATTTATAAAATATTTCCACTTAAGATCATTTATTTCATCCAACCCAAGGAGCTATCAATTTTAAGATTCACCATTATTTTATATACTGTTAAATATTGCCAATTAAACTATGACATGCCACTAACAATAATACATATCCCTATTTTGGAAAGGTAAAAGTATGAGAAAAATGTTCATCTTAAAGGAGAAGAAACATGATTTTCTTAAGTTTTTGTGCTCTGGAAGCCCATTTTGGAGACCAATGAAATTCAGCTATTAAAAAATCCTCTAGATATTCTGGATGTTTACTGTAGTTCATCAAGGTCAAAATCAAATTCTTACCTGTGGGTAGCAGATGAGCTGTCTGTATAGATTTTTGTCAAACGATTTTATGTGTTCACAGTTTACATTTAAAAATGGCTCCCCAATGACATTAATCTAGAAAAGAAGACAAGTTATGTTCTGCTAACTGTTTTAAAATACATAATTTGAATTTATAAGACTATTTGATTACCTCTCCAAGTCGCTGCATGTACAGAGGTTCCGTAATATCTATGCCAATATTTTCTTCTTCTTTAGCCAGAGGGTCAATAAAACGCTGAAGGAACCTCTTGATGTAGAGAGAAAAACATGAAATCTGATGCATTTAGGAATAAGCAACTACTCAAAATGCAAAAAATTATAAGCCCATCACTATTTGGAGGCATATGTATTCTTATACAGCCAAGTGTTATGGCTACTTATAGTTCATAAACTCTTTCTCCCAGCACTTTCAGAGCCATATTAAAGTACAGCTTACCTGAAAACTTTCTTTGCATGTTGCTACATTTACATCTGTTCCCCAAATCACAAGCTTTTGGCCTAGAGACTGCTCACTCGCCACTATATCTTCTGTTGCTGGCTATACACAAAAACACGATAGAACAATGTTAATGGGGAATTACCCATCCCATGTCCCCCAAAACCTCTATCAGAAAACCGTACTGTGTACTCACCACATCGGACTGCAAATCCACCTGCAGGCCTTTCCGAGCAGACCCCAGGTCAGGCCTCTGCCTCACAGGCGTGCCTCTAATAGCACTCCTTGGGGTTCCCTCTACCCGAGAGCTGGGAGTGCCATATGTCAGTGGTGAACTAACGTCAAAGTCAAGGGGGATTGCTACAAAAACAAAGTTTGACAGTCTACAATAAAATTCTGGTAGCCTATCAAATCAAAAACTAGAGCATGTTATTGGTTGATCTAAGTCATCTAAACACAACAGCAAATAACGTTCCTTGCAACCTGAAGTGATGAAGATCCCAGGACTATTAAACCTTCTAGTAAAAAAGCACCAAAACTTTCTTTCTCTGCTCACGAAGCCCTTACACCTACTATCTTGTACTCTTGCTGAACATACAGTTACATTAACCACCCGTTAACAAACCAGCACATCTGACCAGCAGAAGCATCATCATATATTAACCACAGTATAACTTAGAACGCCAGAAACACACTTGAAGAATGTATCTGAGCAGGGCTGGAAAATAACGTGTCCTGAGCGGCAGGGCTCTGTAGGTCAGCTCCGGGCGAGGTCGGCATAGGCTGCAGCTCTCCTGTAGAGGTAGAATCTTCGCCTCTACGTCTCTGATACGGTGATGACCTGGCATCCTCACTTCGAGCTTGTGACATACAAAACAGAAAAGATGGCCATTAATTCTCACGTTTGGTCTTCCTCGAGTTCCATCAAATCTTTTGGGAACAAGCAACAAACCAAACAAAAAGGAGACAAATGGGCATGGACATATTTACAAATAAAAAACAGCTTGGCAAGGGTGGAAATGAAGGCCCAGCGCTGCCTGCCTCACAAACAAAGTGCCTGCACACTAGAACTGGCAGAACACCGGGCAAAGGGCTCGCAGTCCGCCCATCTTACTCCATGCCAAGACTTAAAGACACCGCTCCGAAACTGAAACCCGCGGGGCCCTGCGCACAGACCAGGGTGGCGGGAAAAGGCCAAAAGAGAGGCCAGGGTAATGCGGCGAGCCCGACCCACGGGAAGGGACTTACGCGTCTGCGCGGGAGTGATTCGCCCGCGCCGGCTGCCGCGGCGGCTCGGGGTGGACGCCGGAGACGACATGGTGCTCGGGGTACCTGCGCAACGAAAAGGGAGGTTCACGCCGCGTCCGCCTCCGGTTTTCCCCTTCCCCACCGCACAGACAACCGCGCTGGACACCGCGCCGCACCGCCCCCGCCCTCTAGCTGCTGCTGGGGAAGCGCGGCCACCTTAGAGGCGCGCAGGAGTCCCAGACGCACCCGGAGGCTAGTGTCCCGAAACCGCGGGGCTGGGCCTAGATTTCCCGCCAGCGGCACTGTCGTCCACGCCCTCGGCGGTGCGCCACCAATCACAGAGGCGCCCATGTATGGCCCCGCCTCCGGGAGACGCCACTGCGCACCTACAGGGGAGATTGAGCAGCCTCCCTCGGCGCCTCACGGCAACAGACTCAAGCCTCGCTCGGTGCCGCCCCCTCCGTTTAGGTGGTCTGACCCCCTACGAGACGGCGTTTTCGCGGGAAAACTGGGGTGTCCGGCCAGACCAGGTTTACGGAGGGGTTTTTCTACACTGTGGTGTTGGCTAAGAATGTTTTTCTGTATCCGTTAGGCACTTCATTTTTAAAGACATTACACATGCATTTTTCACTCTTTATCAAGGGACAACTTTGTCGATCTTGACCCAAGCCTCTAGCTTGTTTTTCTTTTTCCTGCCTTTGATTGACCCCAAGTCACCAACATTCCGCCCCATTTATTTCGAGGCCAAATTGTTGAAGTCCTGTTTCTCCCTAGGCTTCGATGTAAGCGTCCTAAGTGTATTGTGTGTAACACATTCGTTGGCCTTCTAATATCTTAACTCACATCTAAGCGGCTCTTCTTCCAGAGAAGTCTCCATTCAAGGTCTCCCGCAAGAGCCCAGACACCGCGAGCCCCGCCCCTGCCCCGGAAACCCCAGCCCCGAACCCGTGAGCCCCGCCTCCGAGCCCCGTGGCATCTCGGGATCCCGGCAGAGGTTGCGCACGCGCGGTGCCGGGTTTGGGCATCATGGCTGACTCCGGGTTAGGTGTGCAGGGCTCCCTACTGCAGCTGCAGAAGTCCTTGTCTGCCGGGGACCGCTGCAGCGCCGCGATGGCCAGTTACCAGCTGATCCGGGGCCTGGGGCAGGAGTGCGTGCTGAGCTCCGGCCCCTCAGTGCTGGGTGGGTACTGTCCCGGCCGTGCCGAGGGGGGCGCAGACGCGCGTGCGCGTTTGGGGTTGCTGGAGCCCGACAGCCTAGCGTTTCTCCCGCCTTGGGTGCATCTAGCGGTATTTTGAAGTCCAGCCTTTTGATTCTGGATTGTCGGAATTTCTGTGGAAATTTTTGTGGAAAAAAAAGTGACTTATTATGCGGCTTTTTTTGTTGTTGTTGTTGTTAGGAAAGATGTTTTAAAAGTAAAGTTGGTGAAAATGCCTTAAGTTTAGCAATCCTTACTATGCAAAGTGGGCAGAGAGAACCAAAGGAAAGTATTTTCCTTCACCTTAAACGCGCCTAAACCCTCCAGTACCTTTCTCATACCCTCAGGTTTGAAACCTCAGAAGGAAGGTTCCTACTTTTGAGAAGCATTGCAGAAATGTAACCGAAAAGTCACATCTTTGTGAGCAATCTCTGAGAACTTTTTGTTCCTTTGTAGTAAAAGTGCTTCTTTTCAGCACTTTAAAAATATATCATTGCTTGAAAACTTGCGATGCTATCTAATACCTATCTATTGCCAAGGGTGTATTATCAGCGGGAAAGTAAATTTTAAAAACTAACCTGTAAATGTTTTCTAGTCTCAGCGTTTCTAAGTTAGAATTCCTTTTTCCTTCCTTTAGTTAACTTGTTGATAAAGCCGTTCCAAGTTTATTCTGAATATTTAGTATGTGTTCTTTCACGTGAGAGACTATAGGGGAGTGTATTAGTTTTCTCTTGTTGCGGTAACAAATACTACAAGCTTAGTGGTTTGAGTTTGTTAATCTTACAATTCTGTAGTTGGAAGCCTAACATGGGTTCACCAAATTAAAACCCAGGCATCAGGCAGGGTCATGTGGAATTCATTTCCTTTTTCATTCAGGTTGGCACAATTCTGTTCTTGCAATTGCAGGGCTAAGGTCCCTTTTTCCTGCCTGATGTTCCCTGCTTGTAGAAACCACCCATATTTCTTGGATCATGGCTTCCATCTTCAAAGCCAGCAACCATGGCTCCAGGAACCCCTGTGCTTGAAATCTCTCTTCTCTCCTGCCCCCCTCTTTCCAACACTCTTCTTTCTCTCTCCTCCACTGTTAAGGGCCCATGTGATAATACTGGGCCCACGGATAATCCACGGATAATTATCCACGGATAATTTCCCCTCTTTAAAGTCAGCGATGAGCAACTTTAATTCCATTTGCAACCTTAATTTCCTTTGGCCATGTAAAGTTAGCGTATTCACAGGTGTGACGTTGGGATTAGGGCTCAAGTATCTTTGGAGCCATTATTCTGCCTGTGTCATCTCAATGGAATATCATCTAGAATTTCCTGTTTTCTTTATTTAAATACAGCATCCTTAAGTTAGTGTTTAATTGTTTATAAGGCTGAATTGAGAAATATGCAACCCACTTAGGGTGGGTTTATGGAGTGCTTTTTGGCAACTCTCTTACCTTACTTGTTTTTTTTTTTTTTTTTTTGTCCAGCATTACAGACTTCCTTAGTTTTTTCCAAAGATTTCGGTTTGCTTGTATTTGTTCGGAAATCACTTAGCATTGATGAAGTAAGTTGAAGATCTTTATTTTCCTTTTCGTGTGTATTCCTAAATGTTGGAGTGACTCTTCTTCTTACCCATATTTACTATATTTTTTACAGTTTCGTGATTGTAGAGAAGAAGTCCTAAAATTTTTATGTGTTTTCTTAGAAAAAATTGGCCAGAAGATCACACCTTATTCTCTTGATATTAAGGTAAGGAGAAAAAACATATGTCAATATTGATTGTAATTTATGGTGTAAGTTAAACTTGAGTTTGTATTTTATTCTTGTCTTTCTCATCGAGGAGTTTACTTATTGTGCATGATTGTGTTAGAAATGAAGCGGGTTATTCTTTTTAGATTTAATAAGCTAAGACCCTAATCAAAAACTACTTTGATTTGTGGCATATAAGGTAAATAATGTCTTTTATAAAAAGTCATACATAATAAATTTGGTTTTTTGAATGGTGGGTAGATTTCAAAACACTTTAAAAAACAATTTTAAAGAATTCTCCCTCTGGGTAAGATTCATATTTCATGTAGTTCGTGTGTTCCCTTTGGCCATAGTCTGAAAAGTTTGCCTTTTGCCTCCGATTTTCTTCCAACCTGCCTTCCTCAGGTTTCCTAGTGATTTACTATGGAGCTAGTAATCATAAATTAAGTTGTTAATTTTCTTTCTCAGACTTGTTTGCACTTTCAACAAGTGCCAAGGTAAGTTGTTTTTAGTTGGTCCTGAATTGCCTTTAGTTCTTGGATATTCTAAGATTCGAAGTATTCAATCTGGAGGTAATTTATAAGAAGTTATTTTATTAATTATAGTTGAGTCTAATATATAAAGTAATAATCATCAGTCTTTTTTTTTTTAATAGGTTTTAATTTTATTCTCTTTTGATTTCTAGTCTTGCTGGTTTAGAATCCTAACACAGTTGACCCGTGAACCTGGGGGCTTCCGGGCATTGACCCCTCCCCCATCCTCCTGCATGCAGTTGAAAATCCATGTGATTGACTTTTGACTCCCCCAAAACTTAACTACCGCTAGCTAGCGTACTGTTGACTGGAAGCTTTACTGATAAACATAAATAGTTGATTAACACGAATTTTGTATGTTATATTCTTATAATTGAGTAATAAAGAGAAAAAATATTACTGAAAAATTATAAGAGAAAATATATTTACAGTACTATACCCTATCAAAGAAAATCTGGGTTTAAATGGACCTACACACTACACAGTTCAAGCCTGTGTTGTTTAAGAGTCACTGTGTTTTAAAAAAATTACCTCAGTATAGGAATAACCAACGTTTGTAGTGTGCTTCATAGTTTACAAAGTTCTTTAATGTACAGTTTGTCTTACTTAATTTTACCAAAACTCTATGAGGTAGGTATTTTTAATCACTCTAGCTTACAAATGAGACTTAGAAGTTGAGAAACTCACCCAAAACTTGGAGCCAGAAGGCCTCTGTCCAGAGTGCCTGCTGGTTTTGTGAGACTGAGCTGTCCTCCTATGGAGTCCCAACCATTCTTCTCTGGATTGCTTTAGTTACCTTTTTAAATTTTTCATGCTTGCTTTCTTGACATACGACAAGTGCAATGGGAGGTGTGCAAGAAAGTGTAACTTTTTTTTTGTTTTTGATCTTGCTGAGGTGTTCATTCACTTTGTGTTTTTGTGATTGTTGACATCATTACCATTGCATACTGCATAAATACCTTCAGTAATTAAAAAAATTTTTTTTAATGTTTTTATTTATTTTTGAGACAGAAAGAGACAGAGCATGAGCAGGGGAGGGGCAGAGAGAGAGGGAGACACAGAATCTGAAGCAGGCTCCAGGCTCTGAGCCATCAGCACAGAACCCGACATGGGGCTCGAACTCACAGACTGTGAGATCATGACCTGAGCTGAAGTCGGACGCTTAACCGACTGAGCCACCCAGGCTCCCTCTTCAGTAATTTTTAGTCTATATGTTTATATACTCTAATATATTTTAAATAACTGAATGCTAAATTATAGTATGTCATGTTGGTATTGCTCCTCTCAGAAGTGTAGTTTTAACTCTTGGGAGGTTTTCTAAGAAATAGAATCTTATTGATGACTTTGGTATGTCTCTTTTTAACACCTAGAATACTTGTACCAGTGTTTACACAAAAGATAAAGCTGCTAAATGTAGAATCCCAGCCCTGGATCTTCTCATTAAGGTAATTTTATTATTTCTAGGTATGTATGTTTTGTATTATATAACTTAAAAAGCAGAAAATTAGAGTTTTAAATTGTGTTTGGGTGAGAGATGTTGGAGGTTAGGCTTTGGTCACATTGATGTATGGACAAGATTTTCCAACTGTCACCTGGTAATTCCTTGGCCTTTTGCTCTCAGACTCTTCTGGAAAGTAGAGGAAGGACTGGGTTGTGAGGGGAATTAAGAGGACAAGTAAGCAAGGAGTTTACTGCTCCTCTGTTAACTCTCATCACCCTGCCTCTTAAAACTTAATGTTACAAAAAGTTGCTGGAATTTGCATCATTTGTCGTTCTGAGTTCTTTCCTAAACCTTACCTTGAAAATGGGTGTATACGTTGTATTTAAGTGCTTCTTGGGGCTTACTCTCACCTGTTTCTCTCTCAGATGCATCTCTTGTTTTGCATCTCTATTTGAGAATTTGGGTCTTGTTAGTCCTTCCCTTAAGTGCCTCAGAGAGAATGGTTCTAACCATAGTATTGGTTTCTTGGGAAGGTAAAATAAAGTCTACACCCTCTTCCCCTTGGT
This sequence comes from Felis catus, assembly GCF_018350175.1. NCBI lineage: Eukaryota > Metazoa > Chordata > Mammalia > Carnivora > Felidae > Felis > Felis catus. Next base: position 1,135,904 of record NC_058385.1, on the reverse strand, counting down.
AATCCTTGTGTTCTTCTACCACCCACCTCTTCTTAAATAATCAGGCTACATAGGTGTCCTGAGAGGCCAAGGAAGTCCCCTAGAGGCACGTGACTTTGGAGCTTTGTTGTGTAGAAACAGTGCAGTACAGGAAGCTTTGTCATTATTTTCCTGTTTAGATAATGCTGGTTTGTATCATTTTAGTTACTTCGGACTTTAAGAAGTTCGAGACTCATGGATGAATTTGGAATTGGAGAGTTATTTAGCAAATTCTATGGAGAACTTGCATCAAAAACAAAAATACAGGATACAGGTGAGGTGCATTTAAATGTTATTTTTAAGTATTTTGACAAATTGATGTTAAAAAAATCAGTGTAAAAACTAGGATTTCTCAACGAAAGCACTTATATGTTTCACAGGTGAATCCTTTTTGTTGAAGACAAACCCAAATGAAAGCAAACAAACATGTGAAGTCTTCTGCTTATAAAAGTTTAATCTTTACAAAATGATTTCTTAAGCAGATTCCACACCCGATATGGGGCTTGAACTCGTGACCCTGAGGTTAAGAGTCACACCTCAGTCAGACCCTGAGGTCAAGAGTCATGTATTGACTGAGCCAGCTAGGCACTCCATGAAATAATTTCTTTAAAATAGAAAACTCACAACACGTGTCAAATGTGACTTATAATAGTAGCTTGGCATAAAATTATCAGGGAAGGTTCTAGTACATAAAACTATTTTTTTATGTCTTATTATAAAATTACTTTTGAACTAAACGTCTTCTTTTGTTATTCATACATTTTTGTTTAATTTATGTAAATGTAATTTTAGGTCTTCATTTATCTAAAATTTATTTTTTAGTTTTAGAAAAAATATATGAGCTCCTAGGAGTATTAGGGGAAGTTCATCCTAGTGAGATGATAAATAATTCGGAAAACCTGTTCCGGGCTTTTCTGGGTGAACTTAAGACCCAGGTATGACAAACTTTATGCTATTCTGATTCCATAGATTTGATTGTGTTTTTCTCTTTTAATGGTATCTTTTTTTAAAACTCTCCTTCTAGATGACATCAGCACTAAGAGAGCCCAAACTGCCTGTTCTGGCAGGGTGTCTGAAGGGATTGTCTTCACTCATGTGTAACTTTACCAAATCCATGGAGGAAGGTATTGATTGACTTCACTTGATTTTCTTCCTTAGTTCAAAAACTATAATTCTAAAATGGATTGCGTGTTTCGTTTTTGGAACCTTTAAACCAATTGTGGATTCACATGCAGTTTGGAGAAATAATACAGAGAAGTTCCATTTGTTCCTTACCCACTTTCTACTTTTATAACTAGTGATGACCTCTTTTATAACTAGTACAAATAAACACAACCAGGATATTGACATTGATAAATCTACCAGCCTTATTCACATTTCACTAGTTTTAGGTGCACACCTTTGCATGTGTGTATTCCATTCTAGGCAGTTTTATCATGTATACATTTGTGTATGCACCACCACGGGCAAGGTACTGAACAGGCTCACCATAAGGAGCCTTTCTGCTACCTTTTCATCGCCATAGCTACCTCTCTTCCCCACCTCCACCCCAAAACCACAACTTTTTGACTATTGTGATTAATGCTGCCGGAAAATGGGTATGCCAATATCTGTTGGAGTCCCTGCTTTCATTTTTTTTGGAATTTCTGGATCATATTGTAATTCTATGTTTAATTTTTTGTCATACGGTTTTCCACAGCAGCTGCAACTGTTTTGTATTCCCACCAGCAATGCATAAGGGTTCCAGTTACTCCTTATCTTTGCCAGTACTTGATATTTTCTGTTGTTTTTTTTTAATTTTTTTTTTTCTTCAACATTTATTTATTTTTGGGACAGAGAGAGACAGAGCATGAACGGGGGAGGGGCAGAGAGAGAGGGAGACACAGAATCGGAAACAGGCTCCAGGCTCTGAGCCATCAGCCCAGAGCCTGACACGGGGCTCGAACTCACGGACCGCGAGATCGTGACCTGGCTGAAGTCGGACGCTTAACCGACTGCGCCACTCAGGCGCCCCAGATATTTTCTGTTTTTGATAATAGCCTTCAAAATGTGAAGCGGTAGCATTGTGGTATTCATTTGCATTTCCCTTATGACTGGCAATGTTGAATGGCTTTTCATGTGCTTCTTGGCTATTTATATATTTTCTTTGAAGAGATGTGCATTTAAGTTCTCTGCCTGTTTTTTAGTTGGGTCGTTTGACTTTTTGTTGTTGAATTGTTGAAGTTCTTTATGTATATGTATCAAGTCCTTACCAAATACATGATTTGCACGTATTTTCTCCCATTTTATGGGTTGCCCTGTGTCCTTTGATGTGTAAAAGTTTTTTATTTTGATGAAGTCCAGTTTATCTGTTTTTAGTTTTGTTGCTTGTGCTTTTATCATGTCCATGAAATTGCCATATTCACTGTTGAATTGTTTTTGTGCCTTCATAAAAAGTCCTTGGGCACATATGTGCGAGTCTGTTCCACTGGTCTATGTACGTATCCTTCTGCCAAAACCACGCTGTCGTTCATTCATTCGTTCATTCATTCAGAGCCTGGCATAGGGGTGAGGGGCAGCAAGACAGGAGAGAGAGAGAAAATCCCAAGCAGTCTCTGTGCTGTCAGTGCAGAGCCTGACGTGGGGCTGCATCTCACAAACCATAAGATCAAGACCTGGGCCGAAAATTTGGACTCTCACCCAGCTGAGCCACCGAGGTGCCCCCACGCTGTCCTTTTGACTGTGACTCTATAGTAAGCCTTAATGTAAAGTCTTCTCATTTTATTCTTCTTTTTCAAAATCATTTTAGTATTTTAAGTGCTGTGCTTTTCCATGTAAATTCTGGAATAAGTGTGTGGATTGGATTTGCTTGGATTTTGATGGTCATTGCATTCAATCTGTATATTAATCTGGAGAGAATTGACATCTTTGCTATGTTGAATTTTCCAATCCATGAACATAATTTCTCTCTCCATTTATTTTAGGTCTTTGATTTCTTCCATCAGCATTTTGTAATTCTTGGGATGCAGATACTTCCTTATCAATTTTAAAGTCTGTTTAATATATTTTTCTTTACAGCTATCGATAATGTTTCCTTGTAGTATCAACATGAAAGGTTTGGAGGGTAATCTATCTTGGATAGCATTATGTGCACTACGAAATTCATTTCTTTTTTTTTTTTTTTTTCAACGTTTATTTATTTTTGGGACAGAGAGAGACAGAGCATGAACGGGGGAGGGGCAGAGAGAGAGGGAGACACAGAATCGGAAACAGGCTCCAGGCTCTGAGCCATCAGCCCAGAGCCTGACGCGGGGCTCCAACTCACAGACCGCGAGATCGTGACCTGGCTGAAGTCGGACGCTTAACCGACTGCACCACCCAGGCGCCCCGAAATTCATTTCTTTTTAAAAAGCAAATGAAACTTTTTTTTTTAATTTTTTTTTCAACTTTTATTTATTTTTGGGACAGAGAGAGAGAGAGAGAGAGAGAGAGAGAGAGAGAGCATGAACGGGGGAGGGGCAGAGAGAGAGGGAGACACAGAATCGGAAGCAGGCTCCAGGCTCTGAGCCATCAGCCCAGAGCCTGACGGCGGGGCTCGAACTCACCGCGAGATCGTGACCTGGCTGAAGTCGGACGCTTAACCGACTGCACCACCCAGGCGCCCCAGAAAGCAAATGAAACTTTTAACGCTAAGAACAATTACCAAATTCTTCTATCTCCTGTGCGTTGCTTTTATTAGGTTGGAACATGAAATTCTGGTTGTCTCCAATATTTTTATATTTCAGTATCTAATGAGTTTTGATCTACAAAAACAGCAATTTCATGTTTTAATGTAATATTTTTACTTTCCCCTTTCTTGCTTCTTACCAGGGATGTTGTAGTAGCTCTATGATATTTCTCTTCCTTTATTTTCTCACTTTTCTGTCCCATATTCTGTTGCCAGCTTCCCATTCATCAGATTCTTGCTCACAAGTCACCCATTTGAAGCCCTTATGATGCCCCTGAGATGAGTCACTTCCTCTGGCTTCTGTATTCTCTATAGAATATTCCTCTATGTTTTTCTATATTCTCCTATTATAGCACTTCCTGTGAGGAATTTTTAATTTTTTTTTTAACGTTTATTCATCTTTGAGAGATGGAGAGAGACAGGCATGAGTGGGGCCGGGGCAGAGAGAGAGAGGGGGACACAGAATCTGAAGCAGGTGCCAGGCTCTGAGCTGTCAGCACAGAGCCTGATGCGGGGCTCGAACCCACAGACTGCAAGATCATGCCCTAAGCCACCCAGGTGCCCCTTATGAGGTATTTTTAACTTACCAGGTTATATGTTTGTTTTTGCCACTTGATACTGGCAGGTAATGTTGCTGAATTGTCTTTGTACTTGATTGGTATATTGATTGATATTCAGTGAACACATGCAGGTTAAGAAAAATAACAGTGCTTATTGCTCATTTACCATATGCTAGAATAGTTGCAAGGAAAATTCCGGTAATAACTCTCTAAGATAGACAGTCATATTCTGTTTTCTAAATTAGGAAGCTAGAACTAAGACAGGTTACTCGCCCAGAGTAACACAACTGATGCAATAACAGAGTAATGGCTCCCAAAGATGTCCTCATTCTGAACCCCTGAAGCCTCTAGAAAGGAGGCTGACACCCTGATTTTACCTCAGTGAGACCTGTTTCAGATTTCTCATCTCCAGAACTGTACAGTAACCAATTTGTATTTTTAAAGCCACTCTGTGATAGTTTGTTGCAGCAGCAATAGAGTATATAACCAATAAGTGGCAACACTGTGATTTAAGCCTTGGTCTGAGGCTGTAATTTATAGTTTTTCTGTCATGCCATGATCATGTGACTTCAAGCACTAAATGCTAATACTGATGTTTTCATTCATATAGTATGTGTTTCCTGGGTGCCTTCTATCTAAAGAGTAATGAATTAGATGTGTTGGATGTAGTGATCAGAATTACCAGGTTCCTTCCATCATTAGCTCAGTCAAGTAGAGGAAACAGACCTTAAACAGCTGAAAAAGCTATTACAGATTTCAGGGTTTAATCATGCAAACAGGTTGGGTACAGTGAATAGGAATATCAGAGTGTGGAGAGGGTGGAAGATGTACCCAACTTGCTGGTTCTTTCTGAGGAGACAACCAGAAGCTAGGGCCTAAGGCCAAGCTAAACTGTGGCAAGGAGCCAGCTGGGAAAGAGCTCAAAAGAGCATTCCAGGCAGAGGGACCAGCAGGTAACCAGGCCTCCAGTCTGGCCAGCGCACAGTGGTCAGAGGGGCTCAAGAGAGTTGGCGTGTCTGTAGCTCAGTGGCACACAAAGAGTGCCTGGGGGAAAGGTGGCACAGGACGTAAGGTCAGTGGATGAGGCCTCCTGAGCTGGAATTTCATTCCAGATGGAATGGGAAGCCATGTTTTTTCTCTAGTGAATAGGTATGAGCTAGTTGGTGTTTTAGAAAGGTCTACTTGACTGCTGCCATTGTATGTGAGATTTGTTTTAGTGTAGGATTAACAGACTTTGCTCTTGAGTGTAGCTGTGAGCAACTGAAGTCGCTGCAGTGGTGACTAAGCTGGGCGGGATGGGAGAGGATGGTTTTCAGGCAAAAATCTGGCTTGTTTGGGACATGTGTGACATGTTATGGCACATCTCAGATGTTAAGTGTGCAGTTGTAAGACTGAATCTTGTAGGAGAAATTAGACATCGATATATAAATTTGGAAGTCTTCAGCTTAGAGGTAATATGTGAGGCTGTGAGTGTGGGCCAGATCACCTAGGGAGTGGGTGCAGGTCACAGATGTAAGGTGCTTTGCCCTGGGAGGAGTCTGAATGCTAAGAGCTGCAGAGTGGACCCAGCTCAACAAGGGCAGCTTCAGTTGAGTGTCCGGACAGGCCAGACAGAGCAGTGTGAGGGTTAATAGGGTAAAGACAAGGTTGGAATGGAAGGGAGGAAGTGGAGGCTATCTGCAGAAAACCCTTTAGCAAAATCTTAACAACAGAGACCAAAGAAATGTGGTACAGCTGATGGGAGACATGGTGGTAAGAGAGGGTTTTTAGAAATAGATGCCAGAGTGTATACACTTACATTCTAGCAGAAAAGGGAGAAACAACACGTGTTCATCAACACATGAATGGATAAACAAATGTGGCATATGCACACAACAGAATATCAGTCAGCCTTTAAAAAAAGGAAATTGGGACTCCTGGGTGGCTCAGTTGGCTGAGTGTCTGACTTCGGCTCAGGTCACGATCTCACGGTTTGTGGGTTTGAGCCCCGCGTCGGGATCTGGGTTGACAGTTCAGAGCCTGGAGCCTGCTTCAGATTCTGTGTCTCCCTCTCTTTCTGCCCCTCCCCACTCGCACTCTGTCTTTCAAAAATAATTAAATGTATAAAAAAATTAAAAAAAAGAAATACTATCCCATACTACAGCATGTGAACTTGACATTACATTAGGTGAGGTAAGCCACTCATGAAGGTATAAATACTGTATGAGGTAGCAGGGACAGGGACGTTCATAAAGTAGAATTGAGGTTACCAGGGGCTGGGGGCAGGGGAGTCAGTCTCTAACAGGTACATCCTTTCTGTAGGGGATGATGAAAACATTTTGGGTGTAGATAATGGTGGTGAGTACACATCAATGCGAATGTATTTGATGCCCCTGAATGGTACACTTACACATAGTTAACATGGTAAGTACTGTTACATATATTTGACTACAACAAAAACATAAATATAAGAGCATGCTTGTAGAGGGAGTGGTCTGCCAGAAAGCAGAGATGGAGGGGCATTTGAGTGGCTCAGTCAGTTGAGTGTCTGACTCTTGATACCTGCTCAGGTCATGATCTCAACGGTTTGTAAGTTCGAGCCCCGAGTGGGAAACTGCGCTAACGGCGTGGAGCTTGCTTGGGATTCTGTGTCTCCCTCTCTCTCTGCCCTTCTTCTGTACTCGGTTGCTCCTTCTCAAAATAAATAAATAAATAAACTTAAAAAAAAAAAAGCAGAGGTGGACACAGGAGAGTGGACTGTGGGAGGCAGAGCCTGGAGGTGGTGTCCATTCCCGCTCCTTAGAGCTTAGGCCCTTCCATCCCTGGGCCTCACTGTGTTCACCTGAGTCTATACATTCTACACCAACTGTGCGCTGACAAGTGTCTGGTATCTTGAATCTGCACATCTCTGTTTACACGGTTACTTTCTATTAGAATGACCTTTTTTACCATGAGTTTCCATTCTTTTAGGCCCAGCTCAAGTGCTGCCTTGTCTGTAAACCCTGTCTTGAATCCTCACACCCAGAAGAAATCTCTTCTTGTACTGAATTCCAAAGGAACTTTTTAAATATCTCTTTTCTGGCATTATCCTACAGATATGATGTTTCTGTCCTCTTAAACCCTCTCTGACCCCTTCTCCGTCTATTTTCTGTCACAGTTGGGCTCTGTTTTCAAATGTATCAGTCCTGTCCATCAAAGCAAACACTTTTTGAGCGTCTCTGGTTTGCACGTCACTGTTACAAAGGCAGAGAACTTAGTGATGAGAAAAGCATGGTATCTGGACAGCTGCGGTGAATACTGGTGGGAGACAGTTAAATAATTGTGACGTCCATTAGGTCAGGATAAGAGCTTTGGGTTATACTTGGGCACCTGTTTTGTCGTCTCTTTTAGGTGATAAGTTTGCTAAGGTCAAAGGTCATATTTTATTCATATTTGTAATGTATACAACGTGCTGAATGAGTGCCTGGGAGTACTGGGAGGATGAGCGTGTGTGGCCTTATGTAATCCTCCATACAACTCTCAAAGAAGCTATACAGTGTCCCTTTTTATAGATAAGAAAACTGAGGCTCTGAGAGATTACCTAACAGAGCTTGCAAGTGATGAGTTGGAATTGAAACCCGTGTCGAGAGTCCACATTTTCTTCATATTTCACTGCAGTAATAACTGTTGCAGCCGTAGCTTACAGCTCACCAGCTGCAATGAATGATAGCAGACACGATTCCTTAATTCAGGCTGTCTGAAACAAAGCTGTTGGTTGTGAAGTGTTTCCAGGTTTGTTAGATGATGCTGTTGGGATTTGTAACAGGCTTCTTTCTGTTTTTACCCAGACCCCCAGACTTCAAGGGAGATTTTTGATTTTACATTAAAGGCAATCCGTCCTCAGGTAGGATTAATATTACTCCAATTCTTCCATAACTGAGACTTGTGATTGTTAAACATTGATGGTAATTTTTTTTTTAATAGATTGATCTGAAGAGATATGCTGTACCCTTAGGTAAGATTGTGTAATTAATAACGTGGAATATTAGAGATGATTAAGTTAATGTCTTGAGTAAACTTTTGCTTAAACTGTGCATGAAAGTAAGTATGTGATGTTTCACATGCAGTTACTTACAGGGAGGCTTTTGGTGACTTTGTTTTTAGCACACAAACTCCAGTTAGATGGTCACACTTAGATTACATGATTTAAAAAAAAATTGCTTTAGAACACCTTTCAGAGGATCCAGATTGTTTGGTTCTGACTTTATCTAAATAAACCTTGATCCTACTTCTGAACTTTATTTGGGGGCGGGCGGAGGGTCATTGGCCTGTTGATTCAAATGGACGTTGGCAGCATTAGAACTCTGATTAGGATCTGTAGGTTATTATAAAGATAGTGGATCTTCATGAACAGTTTTAGTTTTGACATATACCTGAAGCTTTCTTAGTTTTTTTGTTCTGCCTTTGTTGTTCTTTTTTTAAACATAATGGTTTTTGCAATTGCAGCTGGCTTATGCTTGTTTACCCTGCATGCATCTCAGTTTAGCACCTGCCTCCTGGACAACTACATTTCTGTATTTGAAGTATTGTCAAAATGGTGTAGCCATACGAATGGAGAAATAAAAAAAGCTGCACATTCAGCTCTGGAATCTTTTCTGAAACAGGTATTCAACTTTTGTTTAAAAATATTTTCTTCCATGCAAAAAATTAAATTCCAATCTTGTGCATGCACATTTGAAAAATGAATACAGGTTATTTTTTAGCTCCTGTAGTATTTAAATAAAAAAGCCTGGTTATTAGTCAGCTGCATGGGTGGCAGCAGGACTGAGAGATAGGAAGATACCAGATCTGATCACAGCCTCAGAGCGAAGACTGGGAGGCCTAATGGACATAAAAGTGGCAAAGAGGAGGTAGAAGGAAGAAGGACTGGAAGGTCACGGATCCTCTGAGTCAGGTTGGGGTGAGAAAACATATTTCCTTAGAGGTGAGGGCCAGCTGTCAATGTTAAGATGTTTGTGTTTGTTTCACATTACTTCAAGAACAAGGAGAGTCCATTTGCCCTTATGTATTTTCTGTCTAGATAGGATTGATTGTAGAATTGAGCCTGCAAATTTGGAAACATGTTGGCTAGGGAGAATGTGCTATGGCTCTCAGCATCCAGAGGTGTCTAGAAATACCTGCTGTTCAGGCCAGGTGTTACAGATTTAGACTGCTTGAGTGGGCTGTGATGGAAAACTCTGAAGATTCACCAAAAGTTTTCTTTGGAGCAATGTTGTAAATGGTAGTTAAATTTGCAAGCTAGTCCATGAAGACCTACCTGAAATGTGGCACAGACAGTATCCTGTTGTAGGGATATAACAGTCTGTTTACAGACACTCTGGTTGTTTCCATTTAGGGGTCCTTTTATTTATTTATTTATTTATTTATTTATTTATTTTATTTTATTTATTTATTTATTTTTTTAAATTTTTTTTTTTTCAATGTTTATTTATTTTTGGGACAGAGAGAGACAGAGCATGACGGGGGAGGGGCAGAGAGAGAGGGAGACACACAGAATCAGAAACAGGCTCCAGGCTCTGAGCCATCAGCCCAGAGCCTGACGCGGGGCTCGAACTCACGGACCGCGAGATCTTGACCTGGCTGAAGTCGGATGCTTAACCGACTGCGCCACCCAGGCGCCCCTAGGGGTCCTTTTAAATAAAACAGTTAAGAACATTTGTGACCAAGTGTTTTTGTGGACATACGCTTTCACTTCTCTTGAGTGAAAACCTAGAAGCAAGATTGCTGGGTCGTGTGGGAGGTAGATATGAAACAGTAAGAAACTGCTAAACTTTTCAAACTGGTTGTGCCATTTTATATTCCCAGCAGCAATGCTTGGGAGTTCCTGTCAGCCCATATCCTAATCAACACAGGGTTTTGGTGGTCTTTTCAATTTTAGCACTTCTCATGGGTGTATGATATTGCCTTACTGTGGTTACAAATTTGAGTTTCTATGGTGACTGTTGATAATGATCTTTTTTTCCTGTAGTTACTAGCCATTCTTTTTTTTTTTAATTTTTAAATTTTTTTAATACACAGCCAAGTTAGCATATAGTGCAACAATGATTTCAGGAGTAGATTCTTTAAGCCCCTTACCCATTTAGCCCATCTCCCCTCCTACAACCCCTCCAGCTACCCTCTGTTTGTTCTCTATATTTAAGGGTCTTTTATGTTTTGTCCCCCTCCCTGTTTTTATATTATTTTTGCTTCCTTTCTCTTCTGTTTGTCTGTTTTGTATCTTAAATTCCTCATATGAGTGAAGTCATTATGCTATTTATCTTTCACTAATTTCACTTAGCATAATACCCTCTAGTTCCATCCACATAGTTGCAAATGGCAAGATTTCATTCTTTTTGATTGCCGGAAGAATGCTGGTGTTATTTTGATAGGGATTGCAGCCATTCTTATATCTTATGAGATACTCAGATTATTTCCCTCATTTTAAAATTAGATTGTATGTCTTTTTATAAATGAGTTGTAAGAGTTCTCTACATCATTTGGTACAAGTCCTTTTCTAAAAGTATTGCAAATAATTTCTGTGGCTTGGCTTTTCATTTTCTTAGCATCTTTGAAAGAGCAAATGTTTTAAAGTTTACATCCAGTTTACCAGTTTTCCAATTTTTTTATTAAAAAAATTATTTTTAATGTTTATTCATTTTTTTAGGGGGGGAGAGAGAGAGGCAGAGAGACAGAGTGTGAGCAGGGGAGGGGTAGAGAGAGAAGGAGAAGTTGTTGAAGCAGGCTCCAGACTCTGAGCTGTCAGCACAGAGCCTGATGCAGGGTTTGAACTCATGAACTGTTAGATCATGACCTGAGCCAAAGTTGGGTGCTTGACCAACTGAGCCACCCAGGTGCCCCTACATTTTTTAATTTAAACATTACTTCTGAGGGAAAGAAATTTTTCAATAGCTTTATGTAAAGTTTTTATGAAAAACATTATAAGGTAGTAGCATATAAGTATAAAAAAAATGTAGAAGGGTACAAACAACATTTAAAATATCCTGAAATCCTACCGTTAAGAAAAAAATCACGATTTCAGTGGCACTGCTTCTAAACCTTCCCCTCCCTTTCTCTGTCCCTCACTCTCTCCTTCTCTTTCTTCTCCCTTAACCTTCTTTCATTCCCCTTCTTCCCAGGGGGAAGGTAGGGGGATAAAAGAAGAGAGATATCTTGGCCAAAAGGAATATTCATAATTTCTGTGACCTTAAGGTTTTCTGCTATGTTGTGTGTGTTTCCCTGATAGCACAATGAAATCTACATGATTAACTTATAATGGCAACATAGTTGATATATATAATTGTATTTATGTTTAAGTTAGAGTTCCGTTTATCCTCTACTGTTGGACAATTGTTTGCAACTTTTTGCTACTGTATCAGAAAATAATTGGATAATAATGTATAAAAAGGATGTTTGCTGAAAGCATAATAATAAATTAGAAAGTTTTAAAAAAATTTTTATTTAAATTCTAATTAGTTAATATATAGTATAATGATGGTTTCAGGAGTAGAATTCAGTGATTAATCACTTATGTGTAACACCCAGTACTCATCACAAGTGACCTCCTTAGCCCCTCCCCCATCCACCTCCCTCCATCAACCCTCAGTTTGTTCTCTATGGTTGAGTCTCTTATGGTTTGCTTCCCTATTTTTTTTAATCTTTTTTTTTCCTTTCCCATATGTTCATAGGTTTTGTTTCTCAAATTGTCCACATGAGTGAAATCATATGCTATTTGTTTTTCTCACTTATTTTGCATAGCATAAGATACTCTAACTTCATCCACGGTGTTGCAAATGGCAAGATTTTATTCTTTTTGATGACTGAGTAATATTCCACAGTATATATACACCACATCATCTTTTTTTTTTTAATTTTTTTTTTTTCAACGTTTATTTATTTTTGGGACAGAGAGAGACAGAGCATGAACGGGGGAGGGGCAGAGAGAGAGGGAGACACAGAATCGGAAACAGGCTCCAGGCTCTGAGCCATCAGCCCAGAGCCTGACGTGGGGCTCGAACTCACGGACTGCGAGATCGTGACCTGGCTGAAGTCAGACGCTTAACCGACTGCGCCACCCAGGTGCCCCACATCATCTTTATTCGTCAGTTGGTGGACATTTGGGCTTTTTCCATAGTTCGGCTATTGTTGATAGTGCTGCTGTAACCGTCGGGGTGCATGTACCCCTCTGAATCTGTATTTTTGTATCTTTTGGCCAATACCTGGTAGTGCAATTGCTGGATTGTAGGGTTCTATTTTTAACTTTTTGAAGAGCCTCCATACTGTTTTCCAAAATGGCTGTACCAGTTTTCATTCCCATCCATGGTGTAAGAGGTTTCCCCTTTCTCGACATCCTTGCTAACATCTGTTGTTTCCTGTGTTGTTAGCCATTCTGACAGGTGTGAGGTGGTATCTCATTGTGGTTTTGATTTGATTTGTATTTCCCTGATGATGAGTGATGTGGAGCATCTTTTCATGTATCTGTTAGCCATCTAGATGTCATTGGAAAAAAGTCTATGTCTTCCACCCATTTTTTACTGGATTGTTTGTTTTTTGGATGTTGAATTTGATAAGTTCTTCATAGATTTTGGATACTCGGCCTGTATCAGATATGCCAGTGGCAAATATCTTCTCCCATTCCATCGGCTGCCTTTTAGTTTTGTTGATTCTTTATGGTGCAGAAGCTTTTTATCTTGATGAAGTCTCAATAGTTCATTTTTGCTTTTGTAGAAACAGTGTATAAATGTGAAAACATTAAAATATATTCATAAAGTAAAAAAGTATTTGTTTACTTCTTGAAGGAATGTTCTTTTAAAAAAAAATTTTTTTTAATGTTTATTTTTGATAGAACGTGAGTGGGGGGATGGGGCAGAGAGAAAGGGAGACACAGAATCGGAAGTAGGCTCCAGGCTCTGAGCTGTGCACATAGAGCCTGATCCAGGGTTTGAACTCCCACACCATGAGATCAGAGGAACATGTTCTTGATGTGCATGAAGAAGGAAATTCTGAGGCAGTATATGTGATATCCCATTCTTCTAAAATAAATGGTTTTGTGTGGGATTGGGGTGTGTGTTGGTAGTTTGGCAATGGAAGTGTGGATACCTGTTTTCTGCTTCTGATAATTATCTAGATTCTCTCTGTTCTTGTCTTGGACAGTCTTTGTGTTGAAATTAGGAATGCTTTCTTGAATACCTGTGTTAGTTCTTGCATTTAGGTTACTGTCCCTTGGTAGGTAGAGATCTACTTGCTTCTCAGAGTACTTTTTCCCCTTGCCTCACCCAATTCAAGCTTCAGTGTATAGCTTATTTTTTTTGAAAGGTGAGTTACACATGTGTAACACAGTGTAACACACTGTGAGTTACACATGAGGTCTAACTAGGCCTCCTGCTACATTGGGAGACCTAAATGCAAAACCTTGTTTTTGTGCATGTGGCTTTCTACATTTGCCTTATCATCTTCAGTCCCTTTCTGTAGGAACAATGTATCCTGTATAATAAAGCCTTATTTAAAGAGAGTGTCTTTTCTGAACTTGATGCAGACTAAGCAGATTAGAGCAGTAGTTCTTTGTCAGTAAAAGCAATTGTGTAGAATTACAACAACATATTGATAATATCTAGTTCAACAATCTACCCTTTTTACATTTTTGTAGATTCTTATTCTTTTGTTTTGCTGTTAAATATTCCTAAAAAGTAAATATTATGCCGTTGCAGATTTCTTTTATGGTGGCAAAAGATGCAGAAATGCATAAGGATAAACTGCAGTACTTTATGGAGCAATTCTATGGAATCATCAGGAACACAGATTCAAACAGCAAGGATTTATCCATTGCAATTCGTGGATATGGACTTTTTGCAGGAGTATGGCCCATTAATTTACTCTGATCTTTTTATTTTCATTTGAGTGTCTAAAGGAATATAATTTATTGTGTTTTTGAACAGCATCTCACACTTGTGACAGTATTGTTACTTGCTTTGTTGTTAACTTGATTTTTCAGTGCCAACTATGTACTAGGATTTTGTGCACATATTACCTCAAACTCTCATAACTCTCCTATAAGCTTTTAGGAGTATCATTCCACTTTACAGATGAGGAAACAGACCCACAGGAATTAGGTAACTTGTCAAAGGACATAGTAATTGACAGAGCTATGATATAAATTGAAGTCATTTTTTCAGTTACGCTATGCTGCCTGTTATTTATGAAGTAAAATTTTAATTGCTGTTACACAGTGTTTTAGAAAGGTTCTTATGACAGGAGTGTATTTAAGAATACTGATGGTAACTATAGTTATTTTCCTCTTAATGGATCTCTAGGACTTCTACTTTATAGAGAAAATGGCTTGCTACCTCTCTTTCTACAGATCTGTTCAATCAGTGTCTACTCTCTTTTTCAGGGAAGGAGAGTGCCTCTTCCCAGCTTTCTACTCTTAATACTCATTCCATTTCTGATAATTTCCTCACTTGCTTCCAAATCATCTTTCCTCCTCTTGCTTTGTTTAAATCTTCATTTCCATTTGTCTCTGTTGGGTCCTTTAAATATATTTAGGGCAGAAGAACCTGTATGTGAAGAGGCTCAGATGTAAATGAAAACAAGGAATTTTTTTTTTTTTTTTTTTGAGAGAGTTTTGCATGCGTGCACATGCGTGAGCAGGGCAGGGGAAGAGGGAGAAAGAGAGAGAATGTTAAGCAGGCTCTATGCCCAGTGCAGAGCGTGACTCAGGGCTCGATCCCAGCACTGTGGGATCATGACCTGAGCCAAAATCGAGAGTTCGGTGCTCAGTCCCGACTGAGCCACCCAGGCACGCCAAGAACATGGAATTTTCAACTTTATACACTGTGGTCTGGCCAACTTCAACTTGTTCACTGTGGTTAGATATGTTCACAGTGTAGCTGGAGCGTGATAGTCAAGAATGAAGGGAGAGGGACTCCACAAAGATGAACCAGTCAGATCCTCAGGGAAGCTAGATTAGGTCTGAAGTCCAAAGAAGCCTTTGAAAAATCTGAAGCTCGATAGTAGCATTATCAGATTTGTGAGTGACACAGGTGCCTCCGGATGTAGTGTGCAGCACGGTGTAGTAGTGAATTCCAGCTTTGTGTTTACTTCTCAGTCTCTCCTTCTAGGTGACCGGCCTCACGGTGCAGAGACCACATCTTACTGGTCTTTGGTAGCTGCCATCTAAGCAATATCTAGGATAGTCGACAATCAGTAGATGTTTTGTGTATAAATAAATATTTAGAGTGACAGATTATTTTTAAAAGCATCTTTATGAGATATATTTTATAACTGTGTTTCATCTCCATTAAAAAGTTTGTTGATATTCAGTTTATATCACATGGTTTAACATGATACTTTAAATCTTATTATTTTGACATTGACGAGATTGATAGACTTTTGTTTACCTTTCTGAAAGCCTTGCAAGGTTATAAATGCAAAAGATGTTGACTTCATGTATGTAGAGCTCATTCAGCGGTGCAAACAGCTGTTCCTCACCCAGACAGACACTGTTGATGACCACATTTACCACATGCCAAGTTTCCTCCAGTCTGTTGGAAGTGTTTTGCTTTACCTTGATACAGTAAGTGAAATTAATTAAACTGAGCACTATTTTAATTAGTTAATCTCAGTTCTTCAGATAATTTGATGGTGTCATAGGAATTGTATGCATTCAGTATAGGCACTGTTGTGATCAAGACATTTTTAATTAGTATTTTGTGTTAATTACTGTCATGAAGCTTGACTTTTTGTTATCCAAAGCAGGGAAACTTATTTGTTATTTGTTCCATTTTTATAAAAAGATTAAGATTGCTGCTTGGGGTAGTTTGCACCGTAAGTATCAGACAGTTTTTACTCTTGATTTTTTTAGGCAGTCACAGTGTTGAGCTTATTAGATTAGGTATAAACCAGGTTTTTCATTTATCTAATATGTGTCTACTTGAGTTGTAATTATTTTAGATATTTATATCATTCCTGTATTTATTTATTTCCTTCTCTAACTTTTAGTTTGCTTTCCATTTCTGCTAGGTTCCTGAGGTGTATACTCCAGTTCTGGAACATCTCATTGTGGCACAAATAGACAGTTTCCCACAATATAGTCCGAAAATGCAGTCAGTGTGTTGTAAAGCCATAGTAAAAGTTTTCCTGGCCTTGGTGGGGAAAGGACCAGTTCTCTGGAATTGCATCAGTACTGTGGGTGAGTTTGGAACTCACCCTTGTTTTTATGATGATGAATGATGAATACCTAGCATGTTGTTTGATGTAGATATCTTTTGTATCTTTGGATGCCTGTTGGGGAACTAATGCTTTGGTGGATCAAAATCTCCTTTCTCATCCTTTTTTTTTGAATCTTTTTTTTCTCCCTTTTGCTCCTGAATCTTAATGGTCTAAAATTTTACACTGCGGATATTAATAGACTTGAGAGGGAAAATTGAGAGGTGTGGTTATGTTTAGTAAAATAGTGGCTGTCATTTTCACTGAGTGGGTGTACTTTTTGATGTTTCCTTCATTTTTGTTTTCATTTTGTTTTTTTCAGTGCATCAGGGTTTAATTAGAATATGTTCTAAGCCTGTGATCCTTCAAAAGGTAAAGTCTGAATCTAATGTTTTGAAAATTAGTCTTTTGTCACTGAAAGTTAGAAGTGATGCTGAGATTTTTAGTCTGTAAATATACAAAAATGGCCTTTTTAGTTATAAGCCATGCCTTGCATTGTGAAAAGTGTAGGACATAATGCCTCTATAGTTTTTCAGGTGAATAAATTCCTAAGTTATGGGACATCCTTAAATGTAACTTTACTGTTATATACACATTTTTACAAGAAGGGAGTGGCTTCTCTTGAAACTCTGAGACAGAATGCTTAGGCGTATCATGGGAGACATATCTTAGTTGCTTGAAGTTGTAGGAAATAGGAGGAGGTGGGAGATGGACCTGAGTAGGAAAATGAGACAAATGACCCCTTGCAGATTCCTTGGGCATTGTTTTGAGATATTTTTTAATTCATCGCTATTTTAGTCCCAGTTAGAAAAATCATGATTTTTTTTTTTTTTAAGCTTGCTTTCTTATTATGCTTTCATGCTATACTATCTTTCTCAATCAAATTAGTATCTGACTAGTGAATGTTTTAGCTTAGGCAGTTGTGAAAATCAGAACATTCTGGCAGCCATGCTTATTTTGTGAATCCACCAGTAAATACTGGTTTGTTGTCTTCCTGCCCAGGGTGTTGAGTCTGAATCTGAAGACTATCGTGCATCAGGGGAAGTTAGAACTGGCAAATGGAAAGTGCCCACATATAAAGATTATTTGGATCTTTTTAGAAGTCTCCTGAGTTGTGACCAGATGATGGTAAAAATGACTCGTTTAAAGCCATGAAAGTACTCTAATTCCTCTTTATTAGTTTCCATACTTTTACCCTTAGGACTTGCTAATTTCAGAATTATATTTTATTAACTATTCAGTTGTTTTATTGCTAAAGTACTTCATGTAATAAAAAATTAAAGTGGTATCAGGAACAAAATCATAGAACTCATATAAACTTAATAATTGCCATAGCTGAGTCCTTATTTCATCTGTGAGTAGCCAGTGTAGTATGTTTGATGCTAAATTATTTTTCCTGACAGATCAGCCTCTCAGGTAGCAAAAGTATAACAGTATTATCACCATGGAAGAGCTATTCTCTTTTTATTTGTTAAAGATGAAGATTAAAAAAAAAGATGAAGAGAAATGTCACTGACTCAGTAGTGTGAAGGCGATTGGTATATGGTTTTTTACGTCATTTATGATTAGAATAATGCCTCCTGCTTAATGTTTCTGATAGATGTTTCTCTAATGTCTCCTTTAAGCCAGGTTCTGGCCACCATTTCAGCATAGACTTTGACAAAGCATTATACCCTAGGAAAAACAATTTGTGTCCATAGATAATTTCTGTTCTCCTATCTTAGGAGTTTTTAGTTGTTTTCTTACTGAAGTAAAATAGTATAGCAGTGTTAGTACTTTTACTTACAATATTTCTTTTTTATATATGATGTTCTTTTATATACAATGTTCTTTTTTATATATGATGTTTTGTGGTTAAGTTCCATAGAATATTTGCCTGAGTAAAGGCAGAGTCATTGGCCTATTTTTTGGAATAGTAGAATAGTTTCACTAAAAAAAAATGTTTACTTATTTATTTTGAGAGAGAGAGAGAGAGAGAGAAAGCAGGTAAGAGGCAAAGAGATGGAGAGAGAGAGAATTCCCAAGCAGCCTTTGTCTGCCAGTGCAGAGCTGACATGGGGCTTGAACCAATGAATTGTGAGATTGTGACCTGAGCCGAGACCAAGAGTCGGATGCTCAACCAACTGAGCCACCCAGGTGCACCAGAATAGTTTCACTTTTAAAGAAATGATAAATTATAAAGTCCATTCTGAGGATAGGTGTGTATTTATCCACGTGTATGTATGCTTGTATGTGTGTATATACAGATATGTGTGTAAGCATGCTTATTTACACACATATATATAAATGTATATGCATGTGTATTTGTACAAACGTGTATGTAATATATGTGTGTGTGTATATATACCTAAGTGTTTTTACACACACGCATTAGGTGGGATAAATGCTTTGATGAGGATTGGTCTAAATCTTCTCATTTGCCACTTTGTACTTAGTAAGTATCTGTTACATGTATGGGTTAAGTCCTATCTGACTGAAATGATACTGTCCTAATAATTTAGGAAAGTGTCTACATTTTGCACCTGAAAACTTCCAGGTAAATCTCCTCCAGTTTACACAGAAGTTGCTATAATATCTGAATATGCAAGTACACATGTGCATTGTAATTTAATATGGATACTGCTAGCTTTTTGCATAAAATTTTGAAGCTTATTTTCTTTATTTTAAAGGATTTTCTTTTAGCAGATGAAGTATTTCTCTTTGTGAATTCCTCCCTTCAAAGTCTGAATCGTTTACTATATGATGAATTTGTCAAATCAGTTTTGAAGATTATTGAGAAACTGGATCTTACACTAGAAAAACAGAATGTTGGGGGACATGAGGTTAGAAGTTTTTGTCAGTAATAATTTTGCATCATTTTTATAGCAGCTCTTTGTATGTAAACATCCAGGGGAAAATAGCACTTTTGTAGAATATTGTAGGAAATTGATTTCTACAACATTCATGTGTGTCATTGATGCTTTGCTAACTGAATAGCTCAGTGTGTAGAAAATGTTATCTCTAGATTGTTCAAAAAGTAATTTATATGTTTAATATTTCAAAACCATTTATTTTAAAAAATTTGTTTCCTGGGCTTGTTACTCATTTCTTAGCAATAGTAAAGAGTCAGATCTTACTTTGTGTAGGGGTGACTTACTATAGCAGGATAGGGAAACCTGGGATTCCTCTTGTTTATAGCTAAGGAAATGCTGAACTCTGGGTTCAAGGTTAAATGTGTTCTTGAGATAGTAGAATATAGGCAATAGGGAGAAAAGGAAAATATACCCTCTCTTTTTTCTGTACTCAGATTTCCTGGCCTGTGTGAAAAATAAGTCATGGTTTAAGGTTGCCAGCTAGAAGCCACTGTGCTCTTATCTGAGGGTGTGTTTTAGGAAAGCACGATGGGAATGACACTAGTGTCAAAGGACTTGAGTTCCAGTGGAAAATACTAATTTGCTTTTCAGCCCAGGGATTTTTTTCTGAGACTAGATTCTGCTTGCTAGTGCATATGTACTTGCACTGTAATACCATGAAGTTAGACAAAAAATAGTGGAGTGATTATGCAGAGGATAGATAAAGGAAGCAGTAACTGTATTGCATTTGCATTGTTCTGTTTTTTATGCTGGTTGATGGGAACAGCAGTATTTTTCATGCTTTGCGTGTGTCTAAAATAATTTCATTGAAAAACTTGCCAACAGGGACTTCTAGAACTGTGTCCTCCCAACAAACCTGCTTTTTAGGACTTGCATCTTTGTCACTTTTGTTGTCTTCAGTGGCTTCCCTTGTACTTCCTTTCTCTTCTTGTTTTCTCTCTTCTGTTTCCTGCCCTTTTTACTTCACCTCCAGCAGGGCAGTGGTCACCTCTGCGACCATTTCCCATGTAAACCTAGAATCCACCCATATCCTCCTTTATAGCTTCCAGTGTGTATTTCTGACTGCTTGTTTTACATTTCCACCTGAGTTTGATGACACATAGTCTGTTCATAGTGAGTTGCTGTTACTTAATACTTTTAATGATTCCTGTTTCTCAGTTTGAAACCTCAAAGTCCTTATGGACACGTTCTAATGTTCTGAACTTGTACCTCTGTCAAGGCATCATTGCTAGTTCCTTCAAGAAGGTATAGCCCTCCCTCTTCATATTTTTGTATTCGTACTATTCTTTTATCACTTCACTTTGTCACTTCCTTTGTCTTTTTCTTTAATGTTTTTGAGCTTTGTCATCTTTATTAAATTGTAAACTTTATTAAATTGTATTACTTGTAATTGAGGACCCATATATGCCTTTCTCACTTTGATAAGTCTTTGGATACATCTACTTTCAAGGATGAAAACGAAGCTACTGGTGTTTGGGTGATCCCGACCTCCGATCCAGCTGCTAACTTGCATCCTGCTAAACCCAAAGATTTTTCAGCTTTCATTAACCTGGTGGAAATTTGCAGGTATTTAAAAAAATTCTAATTATTTAACGGTGGAAATCACCAGCTATTGGCTATAATATAGGAAAAACACTTCTATGGATGTGTGAGATGAAAAAGTAAAAGACTTAAAATCTAAAATTGCTTATATGAATCTTTATATCTAAATGTACCAGCTTAGAATTATTGTCGTTTTCTGTTTAAAAGATCCTCAGGTAGGGAGGGGTGTCTGGGTGGCTCAGTCAGTTAAGCATCTGACATTTGATTTCGGCTCGGGTCATGATCTCATGGTTCCTGGGATCAAGTCCCATGCTGGGCTGTGCACTAAAAGCGTGGAGCCTGCTTGGGATTCTTTCTCCCTCTCTTGCTGCCCCTACTCTGTGCTTGCTTGTGCACATGCTCTCTCTCTGTCTCTCTCAAAATAAATAAATAAACCTAAATAAAAAAGATATCCTCGGGAAAAGAGGAACATGAAAATGTTTACATAATGGAATCATATACCTTTTTGATTACATCCCTTATAATTTTGAAGCAAAATAAAAATATTATATGATAAAAACTTCTACATTAAGCTTTTAATTTGTTTTTACAGAGAGATTCTTCCTGAGAAACATGTAGAATTTTTTGAGCCATGGGTATATTCATTTGCATATGAATTAATTTTGCAGTCTACACGGTTGCCTCTCATCAGTGGTTTTTACAAATTGCTTTCTGTTGCTGTGAGAAATGCCAAGAAAATAAAATATTTTAAGGTGAGTGTTTTTTTTGTGCGGAAATGAATATTCCTGTGTTTTTTAGGTTGCACGAGTGTGTATAAGTGCATTATAAAATAGTATAGTATATTGCAGTTTTAAAGTCTGATTCTCTGTGCTTTTAAAAATAGTGTGAGTGGCAATTGGATGACACTGTAAAAAAAGTTAATGGTATTTTCTGCTCTGCTTTACAAGCATCTGGCTGAAGGTTAGATTACCAGAGGTTCTCAAAGTGTGGTCCTAGGACCAGCAGCATCAGCATTACCTGAGAAATCTGTGCCCTCTCCAGACTTAGCTAATCAGAAACTCTGGGGGCAAGGCCACACAGTCTGTGCTAGTAGACCACCCAGGTGATCTGGTGGCTAGTGACATTTGAGAATAACTAGGTTAGTGCACCTAATGCTCCAGTTTATCCCGAGCAGTCCAATCGGTTGATCACAGGGTGGGCAGGGTCTCTCGGTTCGTAGGTGTATGTACTGGAAGACAGGAAAGGGAAAGGGGAAGTGGACTTACCCAGGCCTCTGGCTTTTGACTAGTCATTCACCTATTACCTTAACGTTTTGTTTCTTTCTGGCCTCTGCCTAAAGTGTTATCAGAGCTGGGGTTTTTTCCCCCTCCGCGCAAGACGTTGGCAAAGTGAAAATGGATTCACTCCTTAGAAGTAAGACTGAGGGGCCCCTGGGTGGCTCAGTCGGCTGAGTGTTCCACTTGGGCTCAGGTCATGATCTCACGGTTCATGAGTTCGAGCCCTGCGTCGAGCCATGTGCTGACAGCTCAGAGCCTGGAGCCTGGTTCTGATTCTGTGTCTCCCTCTCTGCCCTTCCCTGGCTTGTGGTCTCTCTCTTTCTCCCTCTCTCTCAAAAATAAATAAACATTAAAAAAAAAAAAAAAGAAGTAAGACTGGGAACTGCTAGATTAGGACACAGAATTACATGATGTTGTTCACTTTACTAATTTACTGCTTTATTCAACAGGGAGTTGGGCTAAAGAGTCAGACACAGTCTCCTGAGGACCCAGAAAAGTATTCTTGCTTTGCTTTGTTTGCAAAATTTGGTAAAGAGGTAATTTTTAAATGATTTATCCAGTGTTTTCATGGGCTATTTAAAAATGAAAGTATGTTGATAAAAAAGTCTTAGTGATCATAAATTATCTAATGACTTAAAAATTGGTTTGCTTAATCCAGATTGGGATTAAGGGATTAGGAAGCACTAACAGAGGAAATCATTGTATTTCAAAAGTCCCTTGAGTTTTCATTAAATAGTTTGTATGATGTCAACTCAAAACTAATGGATTCTTTAGCTCTCCATATAATGAGAATTAAGTACTTCAACAGATGAATTTTTCCTGGAGATCAGTGCTTACTTTGTAAATGACAGTAGCCATGTCATATAAAAGTGGCGTGATCAATTTTTGTGTTTGAGAATAAGGGTAAATATTTTTTGGTTGATTCTCAGATTATAGGCTCTATTCAGGTACACAGCTCCGTCTTTTTCTTTTTCTTTTTTGCTAAGGTTTCAGTTAAAATGAAGCAATACAAAGATGAACTTTTGGCCTCCTGTTTGACCTTTATTCTGTCCCTGCCACATGACATCATTGAACTTGATATTAGAGCCTATGTTCCTGCATTGCAGGTAAATACACTGTCTTAAGCAAATCCATTTTTTTTCCCCACATAATGTTATGTTTTCTAGAAAACATGAAACTGTCAAGGTCTTGCCACTATAGTTATAGCAGGTGCTTACCCATCAGACACCCCTGGTTCAAGTTCTGCTTCTGCCACTTAGTAGCCTTGGGACTTGGGACACTTGGCTTGGCCTCTCAGAACTTCCCTGACCGGTGGATGTGAAGATTAAACTTTCCTTGTGTTGAAAGTTTGCAGTAGAACACCAGCTACATAGACTGGTGGTGCTCCTTTTCCCAGGAATGACCTTGGATGCCCCTACTTACCTCCAGCAGTATCTGTCAGTAGAAAGGCTTATTCACTAGAAACCACAACTAATTGGTGTTTTTTTCTTTAAATGTTAAATTCCCTGTATTTCAGTTTACCTTGTTTGTATTGATATGTAGATGGCTTTTAAACTGGGCCTGAGCTATCCCCCACTGGCAGAAGTAGGCCTGAATGCCCTAGAAGAATGGTCGGTTTACATCTGCAAACATGTAATTCAGCCCTATTATAAAGACATTTTACCCAGCCTTGATGGATATCTGAAAATTTCAGCCTTATCAGGTAAGGTTTGGAAGAATTGTGATTTGTATCTTAAATAAAATGGCAATGTAATAACTTTAGTAGGACTATTTGTATTTCTGCAACTTCTGTAATTTGAGCCTAACGTATTCAAAATATGTTTGATTGAGATTTTTGTAATATTCCCAATTTAGTCAATATAATTGGGACATAAGAAAATACTTGATATTAAACCTTGTTTTCATTTTATTCACTTATATCCTACCAAGATTTATAAAATCTTCAAGGGCAAAACTCTAATATATTGAACTCCTTATAAATCCTAATACACTGCCTTGCAAATAAATAAATAGTTAAATAAGTAGGGATTAAAACTATGAAAATTTAACAGTAATTTTATATTTTGTTAATTTTTATTGGTTTTCCAAATATAATTGATGAAACACTAATGTTAGCCAGTTAAGAAGAATTGCCATAGTCGGTTTGGGAAAAGATTCAAAGGAAAAAAATGATTGGGCCAAGCAAAAGTGTGACCAGTCAAGAAAAGTAGTAATTAGAGTTCAGGGGAACAGATTTACTTGAACCAGAATGAACATGGACACTGTTCTTAGATGGAGCAAAAAGAAAGATTCAGACTGGAGAAAGTGAAACATTGCTAAGACTTTACAAGTTAGTGACATGAAAAATTAAGTGAATTAAGTATTAAATTTGTAAAATTTTATCTACATGAACTGTTTTATTATTCAACTTAAGTATTGTTGATTTAGAAATAGTAAGTGAAAGTTGTGTGACACATTTTGTTCACTGAGTCGGTTTTTCTGACACCCTTGATGTATATTCAGAGTTCAAGAAGAGTCACAAGTTTGGGAGATTTTTCTGTAAATGTTAGCAATAACAAGCTTATTTAGAGACAAAAAAAAAGTAAGTTAATGTTTATAGGTTACTTAGGCTTTTAAAATTCACATCATATAAGGATTGCTGTATTTGAGTAGATCACTACTCAAAAACATGGACTTAGTTAAAAAAAATGAAGATATCTAATAGCAAATACCTTGTTGGTACTTTTTGTTTTCTAGAATTTAGTTCTGTCAATTAGCTCATTGAAAAGATTTATGTCGGGGCTCCTGGGTGGCTCAGTTGGTTAAGCATCCAGCTTAAGCTCAGGTCATGATCTTGTGGTCTGTGAGTTCGAGCCCTGTGTCGAGCTCTGTGCTGACAGCTCAGAGCCTGGAGCCTGCTTTGGATTGTGTGTCTCCCTTTCTCTCTCTGCCCCTCTTCCACTCATGCCTCTGTGTGTGTCTCTCTCTCAAAAGTAAATAAAATTTTTTTAAAGAATAAAAGAAAAGATTTATGTTTTTTAAAAAATTATAAGGGAAAATACTGTGATTATTTTTTTAAATTGTTTTGAGAGAGAGCATGTGTGCACACAGGCATGCAAGCAGGGGAGAGGGGGGAGAGAGAGAATATTAAACAGGTTCCACGCCTACCACAGAGCCTGAAGCTCACGACCACGAGATCATGACCTGAGCTGAAATCAGGAGTTGGACACTTAACTGAGCCACCAATGCACCTTGATACTGTGATTCTTTTAAGCAAAAGGATATTGCTACTCATAAATATGTGTACTTTAGACAATTAGAAGATAGGGAAAAACAGAGAGTAGGTAAAGCAAATAATAAAAGAAAATCCATAAACTTAAAGACAACTCCTATTTTTAGTAATGTTTTATTTGAAATTATATCAGACTTTCAGGACAGTTGCACTAATAGTGAAAGGAACTCCTGTATACTCTACGCAGATTCCACAAGTAAGGTTTTGTTCCCTGTTTTATTGTTGCATGTATTCTCCTTATATTAGGTGATAATATGTGTGTGTATTTATACATGACATTTTTTTCTGAACCCTTTATAAGTTGCAGACATCATGGATGTTTATGCCTAAATGTTGCAATGTGTCTTTCTTAAGAGTGAGGACATTATTTCATACAACCATGGTATCATTATCAAAATCAGGAAGAATAACACAGATACAGTATTTTTTTCTAATCTATAATCCATATGTAGATTTCTCAGTTGTCCCATTAATTTCTTTTATAGCTATACTTTTCCTGATACAGCATTCAATCTAGGACTATGTGTTGGATTTAATTATCATAATGCCTTAGCTTTCTTTAATGTGGGTAGCTCTTTAGCCTGTCTTAGTTCTCATGTGTGGGCTTGTCTGTTTTCTCATGATGAGGTTCAGGGATGCTATTTTGGCAGAAACACCCAGAACTGATGCCATGGTCTCCTCATAGCATCATGATAGTAATTCGTTCCATTACCAGTTATGTTCATTTTGACAGTTTGGTTAGTGAGTTTCTGCTCCACCTTTATGTAACCCTAAAGTTATAGTTTTACCTTTGTGGGAGTTAGTCGTTTGAAATCCTCTTCCTTTCTTCTCCTAAAGTATTCAGTCCTAAGGCCTTTAGGCAGCACAGAGCAAGTTAGGTGTTAGGGTAGCAGTGGTCGTCCCCAGGAACATAAGGGGGGCAACTTGGAGGGGCAGCCTGGCATGGAGCTGGAGCAGGGTGGGGGGTTCCCGCATGTTGGGCTTCATAGGGTGTGGAGGTCAAGGCGGGATGGGGAAGGTGACATATGGGTGATTGATCAAATAAATAAATGAAGGTTAATGGAAGCTAGATTTCTCTTTGTTAGAGAAGGGAGTTACAAATAGAGAAAGAGAAAACTAAAGTGAACCCTATGGTATTGGATAGCAAATGGATGTATTGGTGTGAGATCATGGTACTTCCTCTTTCCCTCTCCCCGTCTTTTTCTCTGCCTTTCTTCCTCTCTGTCTCTCTCGCTCACACACACAGACACTTACATATATACATACATATGGGTAAATTAAGGTAAAAATAGAGACGACAGAGTGAGTCAAGAGTTGGGTAAAAATAGAGATGACAGAGTGTGTGTGTGTGTGTGTGTGTGTGTGTGTGCGCGCGCGCGCACGCACGCATGTATTCCAAATCAGTCCATTGAAAGGGCCTGCTTTGGAATAGTGATGAACAAACCTAATAGGAATGAACAAACCTAGTGCCCAGATCATGGTTTCTAAATGTCATTTTACATTGAAAGGAGCCAGAACTCCTTGGAGAGATGACTGGCTCCAGCCTGGGACAGGGAAAATACAAGATGAACCTAGAATGTTATATTTTCTGAGACATCAGGAAATTAAGAAGATGTTCAAAGAATGATAGAGAAATGTTACAGGCAAAATTGGGGATAATTTGGATCAGCAAAAAAAGATAATCATGGGAGGATCAAGACAGTAGAGTAGGAGAATCCTGAGCACACCTCCTTCTGTGAACACACGAAGGCTACAACTACATATAGAGCAACTCTCGCTCACAATGACCTGAGACTAACAAAAGAGCTCTTTTATGGCTAAAGATCAAGAAAAAGCCACATTGAGACACATAGAAAGGGCAGAGATGCAGACTGTTGAGACCCTTACCCCTAGTGCAGTGACCCACAGCAGGAGGGTTATCACAGGCATGGAGGAGTGAAGGATTCAGGCCACATTGGGGACCTGTATCAGGAAGATGAGCCCCATAACATATGGCTTTGAAAACCAGTGAGACTTAATTCTGGAAGAGCTGGAGGGCTATGGGAAACCAAGACTGCATTCTTTTTTTTTTTTTTGATTTAATTTTATTTTTTATTAAAAAAAATTTTTTTTCAACGTTTATTTATTTTTGGGACAGAGAGAGACAGATCATGAACGGAGGAGGGGCAGAGAGAGAGGGAGACACAGAATCGGAAACAGGCTCCAGGCTCCGAGCCATCAGCCCAGAGCCCGACGCGGGGTTCGAACTCACAGACCGCGAGATCGTGACCTGGCTGAAGTCGGACACTTAACCGACTGCGCCACCCAGGCGCCCCTATTTTTTATTTTTTAAAATTTACATCCAGATTAGTTAGTATACAGTGAAGCAATGATTTCAGTAGATTCCTTAATGCCCCTTACCCATTTAGCCCATCCCCCCCCACAATCCCTCCAGCAATCCTCAGTTTGTTCTCCATATTTATGAGTCTCTTGTTCTGTCCCCCTCCCTGTTTTTATATTATTTTTGTTTCCCTTCCCTTATGTTCATCGGTTTTGTATCTTAAAGTCCTCATATGAGTGAAGTCATATGATTATGTTTTTCTCTGACTAATTTCACTTAGCATAATATCCTCCAGTTCCATCCACGTAGTTGCAAGTGGCAAGATTTCATTCTTTTTGATTGCTGAGTAATACTCCATTGTATATATAGACCACAGCTTCTTTATCCATTCATCCATCGATGGACATTTGGGCTCTTTCCATACTTTGGCTATTGTCAATAGGGCTGCTATAAACTTGGGGGTGCATGTGTCCCTTCGAAACAGCACACCTGTATCCCTTGGATAAATGCCTAGTAGTGCAATTGCTGGGTCGTAGGGTAGTTCTATTTTTAGTTTTTTTGAAGGCCCTCCATACTGTTTTCCAGAGTGGCTGCACCAGCTTGCATCCCACCAACAATGCAAAAGAGATCCTCTTTCTCCGCATCTTCGCCAACCTCTGTTGTTCCCTGAGTTAATGTTAGCCATTCTGACAGGCGTAAGGTGGTATCTCATTGTGGTTTTGATTTGTATTTCCCTGATGATGAGTGATGTGGAGCCTTTTTTCATGTGTCGGTTGGCCATCTGGATGTCTTCTTTGGAGAAGTGTCTATTTATGTCTTTTGCCCATTTCTTCACTGGATTACTTGTTTTATGGGTGTTGAGTTTGATAAGTTCTTTTTAGATTTTGGATATCTGATATGTCATTTGCAGTTATCTTCTCCCATTCCATCAGTTGCCTTTTAGTTTTGCTGATTGTTTCCTTTGCTGTGCAGAAGCTTTTTATTTTGATGAGGTCCCAGTAGTTCATTTTTGCTTTTGTTTCCCTTGCCTCCAGAGACATGTTGAGTAAGAAATTGCTGCGGGCAAGATCAAAGAGGTTTTTGCCTGCTTTCTCTCTTTTTTTTTTTTCTTAATGTTTATTTTTATTTTTGAGAGGGAGAGAAAGAGCGTGAACAGGGGAGGGGCAGAGACAGAATCTGAAGCAGGCTCCAGGCCCTGAGCTGTCAGCAGAGTCCAACGTGGGCGTCCAACCACAAACCATAAGATCATGACCTGAGCCAAAGTTGGGCGCTTAGCTGACTGAGCCACCCAGGTACCCCAAGACTGTACTCTTAAAGGGCCTGTGCAGAAACTTACTCACTCTGAGACTAAACAAGGAGGCAACAGTTTGAAAAGCACCTGGGCCACATATGAGGGAGATTTATTGACTGATTTTAGAGTGTGCCAGAGGGGCAGTGCTGTTAGTAACTTTCTATGGGAATAGAAGTGTTGATGGATGCGAGGCTGACACCTTGTCTGTCTTGCAACACTCATGCCACCCCGGTGTTCCCTGCAAACCACCTTTGTGCGACCTACCCACCTCAGCAGGCACCATTCCAAAATGGCTCCCACCCTGCTGTACTGGCTGGTGGCCTTGATCCCACCCTAAACAGATGCAACTCCACCACATCCTGTGGGCAGCCTCAGCCAGGACTGCCCCCCACCCATCAGCTTCTGCCCTGTGGGGGCAGCCCCACCACCAGTGTACCTAGAACAATCACAGCTGGGCTTCAGAGCCAGCAGATTAGATGATACAGAAGAATGGATCAGTGACTGGAAGACGGAGTGGTGGAAGTTACCCAAATGAAACAGGAAAAAGAAAAATGAATTTTTACAATTAGTATAGATTAAGGGCCCTTTGGGACAACATCATGCATACTATCATTGGCATTATGGGAGTCCAGAAGAAGTAGACAAAAGGGCAGAAATTTTACTTGAATAAATAATGGCTGAGTACTCTCCTAACCGGGGGAAGGAAACGGATATCCAGGTACAGGAAGCACAGAGAGTTCCAAACAACATGAACCCAAAGAGGTCCATATCAAGCCACATAATTAGAATGGCAAAAAATAAAGATAAAATCTAAAAGCAGCAAAAGAAAAGCAACTAATGTAAAAAATAAAGAGAAAAGAATCCAAATATAACACTAAAGAAAGTCATCAAATCACAAGGGAGGAGAACAAGAGAAGAGGAATGGAACAAGAAGAACTAAAACACAACTAGAAAACAATGAACAAAATGGCAATAAGTGCATACCTATCAATAATTAAATGTAAATGGACTAAATGCTCCAATCAACAGACAAAGGGTGAATGGATTAAAAAACTAAATTAAGACCCATTAATATGCTGCCGGTAATGACTCATGTCAGACCAGAAGACAAAAAGACACATACAGACTGAAAGTGAAGGAATGGAAGATATTCTATGCAAATGGAAATGAAGAAGAAAAAAAGCCAGGGTAGCAGTACTTATTTCAGACAAAATAAACTTTGTTTTAATTATATTTTTAAAAATTTTTACTTTTTGTCTCTTTTATGTGAGGCACAATAGTCTTAAAGACTATAACAAGAGACAGGCTAACTGGATAATGATAAAGGGATCAATTCAATAAGGGCACATAGTAGTTGAAAGTATCTGTGCACTCAGTATATGAGCACCTAAATACGTAAAGCAAATATTTACAGACAAAAGGAGAAATAATACTAGGGGATTTACTTTAACACCCTACTTACATCAATAGATAAATCGTTTAGATAGAAAATCAGAAAGGAAACAGTGGCCTTCAGTGACACACTGGGCCAGATGGACTTAACAGATATGTACAGAACATTCCATCCAAAACCAGCAGAATATGTGTTCTTTTCAAGTGCATGTGGAGTATTCTCTAAGACATTCTTTAGGACAGATCATGTGTTAGGCCACAAAACAAATCTCAGTAAAGGTAAGAAGACTGAAGTTGTATCAAGCATCTTTTCTTACCACAATAGTACAAAACTAGAACTCAATTGCAAGGAAAAAGAATTGGAATAGACAAACACGTGGAGGCTAAACAACATGCTCCTAAACAATTAATGAGTCCATAAAGAAAGCAAAGAGAAAATTAAAAAATATACTTTGAGACAAATGAAAATGGAAATACAACATTCCAAAGTCTATGGGACACAATAAAAACAGTTCTAAGAGGGAAAGTTATAGCAACATAGGCCAGCCTCAGAATACAAGGATAATCTCAAACAATCTAACCTATACCTAAAGGAACTAGAAAGAGAAAAGCAAAGCACAAAGTTAGCGAAAGGGATAAGGATCAGACCAGAAATAATTGAAACAGACTAAAAAAAAAAAAAAAAAAAAATCAATGAAACAGAGCTGGTTCTTTGGACACTTAAAAAAAAAAAGAAAAAAGAGAAATCTTTAGTTAGACTCATTAAGAGCCCAAATCAAATCCATAATAAAAGAGAAGCTATAACTAATACCACAAAAATTTTACAACAGATTATGAGAGACTACTACAAATAATTATATGCCAATAACTGGACAACCTAGTAGAAATAGATAAATTCTAGAAACATGTTGAGGTGCCTGGGTGGCTCAGTCGGTTGAGTGTCCGACTTCAGCTCAGGCCATGATGTCACGGTCTGTGGGTTCGAGCCCTGCATCGGGCTCTGTGCTCACAGCTCAGAGCCTGGAGCCTGCTTTGGATTCTGCGTGTCCTCTCTCTGCCCCTCCCCTGCTTGCATTCTGTCTCTCTCTGTCTCTCTCTCTCTCCAAAATAAATAAACGTTAAAAAAATTTTTTTTAAAAATTCTAGAAACCTGCAATCATCCAGGACTGAATTAGGAAAACCTAGAAAACCTGAACAGACCTATTACTAGTAATGAAATTGAATCGGTAATCAAAAACCCCCCTCACAAACAAATGTCTGGGACCAGATGGCTTCACAGGTGAATTCTACCTCACTTTTAAAGAAAAGTTAATACCTATCCTCAAACTGTTTCAAAAATTGAAGAAGAAGAAGGAATGCTTTGAGATTAATTCTGTAAGGCCAGCATTGCTCTGATACCACAACCAAAGACACTACAAAAGAAGGAAATTACAGGTCAGTGTCCGTGATGAACATAGACACCAAAACCCTCATCAAAATACTAACAAACTGAATTCAAAATACATTAAAAGGATCATACACAGGGATCAAATGGGATTTATTCCAGGGATGCAAGGATGGTTCACCATCCACAGATCAATGTGATACACTCCATTAACCAAACGAAGGATAAAAATCATAAGATCATCTTAATAGATAATAGAAAAAACATTGGACACAATTTATCTGTTTTTGATAAAAAAAATCTCAAGAAAGTGGGCATAGAGACATATCAACATAATAAAGTCTGCGTATGACAAAGTCACAGCTAATATACTCAATGGTGAAAAGCTGAAAGCTTTTCCTCTAAGATCAGCAACAAGACAAGGAGGATGTCAACTCTTACCACTTTTATTCAACATAGTACTGAAGTCCTAACTAGAACAATTAGATCTAAAAATAAAAGGCATCCAAATTGGTAAGAAGTAAATCAAAACTCACTATTTGTAGATGATGTGATAGAAAATCCTAAAGATGCCACTAGAAACAAAAATAAATTCTGGGGCCCCTGGTGGCTCAGTCGGTTGAGCATCCGACTTTGGCTCAGGTCACGACGTCACAGTTTGTGAGTTCAAGCACCGCGTCGGGCTCTGTGCTGACAGCTCAGAGCCTGAAGCCTGCTTCGGCTTCTGTGTCTCCCTCTCTCTCTGCCCCTAACCCATTCACATTCTGTCTCTGTCTCTCTCAAAAATAAATAAACATTAAAAATTTTTTTTAAAAATCAATAAATTCATTAAAGTTGCAGGATTAAAACTAATATATGGAAATCTGTTGCATTTCTGTATACTAATAATGAACTGTCAGAGGAATTAAGAAAATTCCATTTACAATTGAATCAAAAAGAGTAAAATATTTTGGAGTAAACTTAACCACAGAGGTGAAAGACCTGTACTCTGAAAACTATATGACGTTGATGAAAGAAATTAAAGATGACACAAGCAAATGGAAAGATGTACCCTGCTTATGGTTTGGAAAAATTAGTATTGTTAAAATGTCCATACTATTAAAAGCAATCTATAGATTCAGTGCAATCCCTATCAAAATACCAATGGCACTTTCACAGAGCTAGAACAAATAATCCTAAAATTTGTATGAACCACAAAAGACCACAAATGGCCAAAGCCATCTTGAGAAAGAAGGACAAAGCTCGAGGTAGAATATATAATGGGGAAAGGACAATCTGTTTGATAAATGTTATTGGGAAAATTGGAGAACTGCATGTAAAAGAATGAAACTGGATCATTTTCTTACACCATACACAAAAATAAAATCAATTAAAGACCTGAATGTAGACCTGAATTCATAAAATGCCTAAGAAGTAAACATATATAGTAAATTCTTGGATTAAACACTTTTTTTCTGTGCCCTCAGGCAAGGACAAAAAAATAAGCACAACCTTAAAGAAGCAGTTCTGTCTCAGGGAGTTCATAAAATCACTTTTCAAAGTAACACTAACATCTTAGGTGGTATGCATGTTAACATATCTTTAATTCAGTAAGTCTTAAAAAAATAGTATTTGCTTTTACTACGGTAACTATTACTAGTTCAAACCCACATAAGCAAAGATATATGGGGTCTTACTAAGACCCAGTTGTGAAACGTGTTCTAGACACCAAAAAGCCCAAGACTGTGCTTTGTGAGAAAACTGTCCTTAAGAGAGAAGCATACCGCAAATTATATTTCTGCAGTATTGCTTCTACAGTAGCTTCAACAGCTTATCGAATATAACTTACTACCAAACAAATTTCGTTTTTACCAAGAAAACTCAGAGTGGATAATTGAGAATTGTCTTCCATACTCACGGACTTCTCAAACTCAGTTTGTGAGCACACATGACACCATTGTCTTCAGCCATGTCCATCCCTGTACAACTCCAATTGGCAGTATATACACATTCATTAACATGACCCCAAGGTCCTTTCTTGTTATATCCTATAAACACAAACAAAAGCACACAAACTTAAAAGTGATGCTGACTGATCATCGTTTCAGATTTTATTTTACTGAGTAATTATCTGCATGTATAGTGATTTTCTATTAATTCAGTCCAAGGTTTCAAGTTGCCTAAAGAGCTTAGAAGTTATCTTCCAGCTGCCGTCATGCTACAGAACATAAGTATTAGGGAAATAAAAAGTTTGTCCAAATCATGGTTCAGGTTTAGTTGTACATAAATTTATACTGTTTTTCATAACTTAAAATTTACATAGGACTGTTTGTGATAATGAGAAAGTTCTCGAGGTAGATGGTGGTGATGATTAGGCAACATTGTGAATGTAGTTAGTGCCACTTAAATGTACACATAAAAATGGTTGAAAGAATACATTTTATGTTATGTGTCTTATATGGCAATAAAAAATGTTATGAGAAGTATGTTAGCACATTGGCTTAGTAAGCCTGAATAAGTATAGGGAATAATAAGCCCAAGTACAGTAATGTACACTTGTATTGTAATTAACACTAATAGATAAAAAGACATGTTTAAAATTTAAACCAAGCATCCAAGTCTTGATTTTGACTCACGCCATAATCCTAGGATTGTGGGATTGAGCCCCGCATGGATCCTGCTTGAGATTCTCCCTCTGCCCCTTCCCCACTCTCGCATGCGCTCTCAAATAAAAAAAAAAAAAAAGTTAAAAATAAAATTAAACTTAAAATTATTAAACTTGTCTCATTTAACAAAGATATGCCTTAGTTATGTAATATGGATTCCTGAAATGTTTCTGCGTTAGTTTCTCTAAGATTTTTTTTTTAGTATGGTGCATCTAAAGCATTATAGTAAACATTGAAAGCATTTTCAGAGAATTATAGGAACATTCATTTTATATTTTATATGTACGAGGCCCAACAGAGCTCCTTGAAGATAATTTATAATCTAATGTATTAATACCTTTCAGATACAGGAGAATATTATGCACTTTAGGAGAAGTAAAGGCCTTTGTCAGTTCAGGCACA
Source organism: Felis catus (assembly GCF_018350175.1). Classification (NCBI taxonomy): domain Eukaryota; kingdom Metazoa; phylum Chordata; class Mammalia; order Carnivora; family Felidae; genus Felis; species Felis catus. Next base: position 1,101,046 of record NC_058385.1, on the reverse strand, counting down.
TCGCTACAACAACAGATGGAGAGCATAGTGCTTTAGATCTGCAATTTGAGTCCTAGCTCCAGAGACACAATAGTAAGGTAAAACATTGACCAATTCAGATATCAAAGAGCTCTTGTTCCCATTGTACAAAATTCTGAATTAGTCTGAGCTCAAAAAACAAACAAATCCCTCTTTTCATCTCTGGCCCATCAGAGAGTAGATCTCTAACATCTGTACACAAAAGGTCACCAAATGGTCAGCAAACAAATTCTTAGTTATTGCTGCCACCCATGGAGACTTGCTTCTTGGGAATAAGCAAACCAAAAGCACAAAATTATAGAGAGGGAAACCAGACAAAGCAGAGGTAAGGTTCTGTTGTCGTTTAGGTTTCATTTCTGGAGCCAAGAAAAGACGTGCTGGGATTAAATCACCTGTGAGGTGTCTTCCAACGAAGATAGCTTACTTGGCTCTGTCAGCCAATCTTCTGGGCATCTGCAGAACTCATGAAAAATAACTTTATAGCTTTACAATTAGGACTCTACACTGGTAATAAAGTGTACATGTGTCAAAGAATTTATTTAACTCAGTAGTTAATAAAGGCATTGGTAAAATGTTATAACTGGCTTCTATACCCTGAATCGAATCACGAGAAAACATTAGACAAATCCAAATAAAGGAACAGTATACAAAATTCCTGGCATATAATTTTTTGAGTGTTCATTAAATTCAAAGGAAGACTAAATTGTTTCAGTTTAAAGGTTACTAAAAAGACAGGACAGCTAAATATGATATGTGGTTTTGAATAAAGACATTATTAAGCTCAATGCTGGAACCTGAGTGGGGCTGAAAGTTAATTGTGGGTCATGTCTCAAGATGAATGTCCTAATTTGGGTAGTTGCAATGACTGTCATGTAGGAGAATGTCCTTGTAGCAAACATAGCTAAAGTATTGAGGAGTGGTGGGGCATCAGGCTGGTAACTTACTCTTAAATGGTTCAGGAAAGAAAAGTATGCTTTTTCCATACTTCAAAATTTTCTCTAAGTTTGTAATCATTTTAAAAAAAATTTATGGAGAGATACTTCACAACTGTAAATATTCTTGCTCCTCACGAGTACCCCTTGATTATTTTTCCTGAATCTCTTACTACTGTGATGGTTGTAAAATAGTGATTTTCTGACTCCATCATTCCATCATACTAGTTGGCATTCTATTGTAAGAAGCTACTTCATTTTCTCACTTCTTTATATTAGTAGGAACTTGTGGATTCTTATTTTTCCAGTGGCTCTAGTCTTTTATCTTTGTTTTTCATTTTTATGCTCAGATTGTTCCAGATTTGGCTTCCATATAAGGAGTGGGAATTGGCTGCTTCAAGCAGCTCCTTCCTAGAACCAAAAAGGTGATTCAGGCTCCTCTTATAAATATAGGTCTACCCAATGTCTGGAGTTAGCCACTTCTTCAAGGAACCATGTTTCTTTTAGTAGACAATGATATTTAAAACCAAGACAACCATTATTAATTATTTTTGTTGTAGAAACTTAATATTTTAATCATAATTAAAATTAGGATTTTAATGTCTCTATTTGGCAGTATTCTGTGTACTCCTTAGTGTGCATCAAATAAATGAGTGGATGCTATTTGAAATTTATTTTTGTTTACTGTTGATAGATGAGACCAAGAACTGGGAAGTGTCAGCACTTTCTCGGGCTGCCCAGAAAGGATTTAATAAAGTTGTGTTAAAGCATCTGAAAAAGACAAAGAACATTTCATTGGTAAGATATCCTTTGTATATTCTTTACCTTAAACAATGGAGAGATCAGATTCTAAACTTATGAAGAGTAAAAATCTTTGTTTAAAATGTTAGTTATTCTTATCTATAAACTAGAGAACAGTATAGAAATAGTTTCAGTGTATTTTTAGCCATAAAAATGTAAGAAATATTAGCTATCTGGTTTATTGTCTTGATCGTGTTTTCTTGTTTTCTTTACCTTCAAATATATTTAGTGGCTGAAAGAAAGTAATATGGATCATCTTCAGTAAGCAATCATAATATTGATATTAAGGATATGTAAGATTGATTCATTTAGGCCTTAAATATATTATTTTGTCAAGTTTAATTGATGCCAGGGTTTATGTTTTTTTGGTGATGATTTCTTGAGATTAGGTTTTTGAGATGTGGCTTATGATGTAATAGGAAACAAAGAATAAAGAGAGAAGAGGGACTATAGAGAAAATACCTATTTTAGGTATGGAGTGAAAATTAAAATTTGAAAAACTTTTAATGTCTAGAACTGATAATGTAAGCTCTAGGGTAAATTCCTCCACCTCGTTATTTTTGACAGCTTTTGATTGAGACACTGCGTAGAACTGGAGATGGCTGTCTAAAATATTTAAATTCTTTTATCACATATAAATAAAACAAAATAAAATTACTTGAGCATATTTCTGGTTTTACAAATAAAACTTCTTTACAGATATACAATTTCTCATTAGGAGAGTGGTTCTTGATGTGAGGACTCTGTGGGTTCCAGGGTGCAAGGCCAAAGCTATTTTTACTCATTGACATTTGCACTATGGTGTAATGACGGGTAACACTGTTCATTCCTAAGCACTTTATTAAATCTTGACCCTTGAACACATGTCTTCTTAATGTTCTGTGTGATGAAACAGGAAGTGTGCATAAAGCAGTCTGTTGCATAGTGCAGTGTGGCGGTTGTCTTTAGGGAAAGCACTTTGTGATGTTTTGAGCTGTGAGCTAAAGTAGGCACTTTTTCAGGAACACCATTTTTACTTGAAAGAACAACTGACAAACTGTGGCTGTTCGGTATTTGGCAGAGATTTTATCTAAAATAGAGTGAGACTGTCACTTCAAAGAAAACATCTGAGAGTATTTGTTGCCAATGATAAAATTGTAAGGTTTTAAACAAAAATTAAATTTTGGAAAACTTGCAACCGTCACCGTGAACTTGACAGCTTTTTAATACTTAAAGAGTTTTCTGATAATATTGTTGATATTAACCAATGTGATTTTTTTGCATATATAATGAAATGTGTCAACATTTGTAAGATCTGCATAACCCAGTAAACCAGTATTTTCACATCACCAGTACATTATGTTACCAAGTCATGCATAGGTAAAAAAATCCACTCGAAATGCAGGATAGACCAGTGGATTTTAATATAACAGACTACATCAAATTCATTGGTAAGGTTTCAGATTCCACATTGTAACTAAGAAATAACCGGGGCGGGGGGTGGGGGGGGCCGTCTGGGTGGCTCAGTCAATTGAGCGTCTGATTCTTGGTTTCAGCCTAGGTCATGATCTCACGGTTCATGACTTCCAGCCTCGCATCAGGCTCTGTGCTGACCATGCAGAGACTGCTTGGGATTCTCTCTCTCTCTTTCCCTCCCTCTCTGCCCCTCCTCTGCTCATTCTCTCCCTCTTTCAAAATAAATAAGCTTAAGAGAATTTAAAAAAAAGGAGAAATTTTGATTTGTTCAATTTGTATCAAGCTGTTATCTAAAAAGACTATGAAAACACTCCTCCAAGTGTAGCCTAACAACATATCACTATAGTTGTTTCCTAGTGAGACACACAGTAAAGAGATTTGCACAAGTGTGAAACAGTGTCACCTTCCTGAGGTTTTTTGTTTTATTTGGAAAATGTAATTACTTTTCCTAAAATTATGTCATTTGTTAACATGTAATGGGTTTCAGTGGGGTTTTTTTTGTTGTTGTTTATTTGTTTTGTTTATTTACTTTGAGACAGAGAGAGAGGATGCGAGCAGGGGAGGGGCACAGAGAGGGAGAGAGAGCATCACCAGCAGGCTCCACGCTGTCAGCACAGAGCCCAACGTGGGGCTGGATCTCACGAACTGAGATCATGACCTGAGCTGAAATCAGGAGTCAGACTTTCAAACAGCTGAGCCACCCAGGCACCCCTGGGTTTCGTATTTTTAAATAAAACAATAAATAATTTCAAGGTTTTAACTTCTAGTAGGAGAAATTATCAGTAAACGTGACCCACTTAAACAAAAGTTCTTTGGGGATCCTCAGTATTTTTTAAGGGTGTAAAGGATCCTGCCAAAACTTTGTGACCACTGGCCTTGGAAATGGACATCTGACTGCAAAACTGGAAAAGATGTGACTTCTTTCCATGAATTTGCAGTAATATTTACAGCAGTACTGTATAGGATATAATGAACCATTGAAAGAAATTAATAACAGAGAGGGTCATAAAATCGTTTTTTTTCTTCTCATAATTCTCTTAATCTTTAATTCCGTTATCATCACATGTGTATTATTGTTCAAATTTGCAGAATGAAGTACTGTCCTTAGAAGAAATAAGGATTAGAGTAGTACAAATGCTTGGCTTTCTGGGAGGACAAATAAACAAAAATCTCCTAACAGGTAAACTTTCCTTTAAAATAAATTTATCTCTGTAGATGTATTTGTACTTTGAGTATATACAGATCATGGTATATTGTAGTATTTGTTCCTATATGTGATTTATATATTTTCAAGTGAGATTACAAAGAATAATATTTTGCCAAATGAAATGTTTTGACAATACCCATGCAATCTGGATAACTCAATACTCGTTGACAAGATGTTCTAGTCTGGTTTGTTAAACACATTTTCCATTTCGAAACAGAATCTAATGTGACACTTTTAATATTATACTTTGTGTCAGGAATTCAAAGTTAATCTTTGAAAATTCTGATGTTCTTAATATTTGGATATTAGAGTGTTTTTTTTTCTATCAGAATCAGCATTTTAGATTACTAAAAATTCATCTGTATTTTTAGTTTTGATCTTTCATATTAAATATACTAATGACTTTCGGTTATTTAGGAAGTTAGAACCTACATTGGGAAAATTAATGTTTACAAAGGGGAGATTTTTATTGTTCATTTATCATTTTTCCACATAACACCTAAAATAATTCTTACTGAAAATGGAAACTAAACATTCCGGACTATTAAACTTGCTTAAAAATAATTTTACTTTAAATCAAAGTTAAAAATAGTATGTCAGTGATAATGTAATGGCATGTACATGTCTGAAGTAAAAACGAAAAAGGAAAGATGAATGATGTGTTAAAAGTATAAAAGCATTCTACTTTCACTAATGAATTGTAGAGCAATTGATGTTAGAAAGATCTTGAATGAAAACATGCTCTTCCTGATTTTTTTTAACAGCCACATCCTCAGATGAAATGATGAAGAAATATGTGGCATGGGACAGAGAAAAAAGACTCAGTTTTGCAGTACCATTTATAGAGATGAAGCCTGTCGTTTATCTGGATGTGTTCTTGCCTCGGGTCACAGAGTTAGCTCTTTCAGCTAGTGACAGACAAACTAAAGTACTTTCATTTTTTATTATTTTACTTATAATCTATGCTTTTTAAGACCTGTATTTGTTTGGAAATAGATAACATATTTCAGACATTCCAATATTATTAATTCTGTATATTCTGTAATATAGCAATTAGTGACTTAATTATCAGAAGTAGATGTTGCTAATAAAAAGCAGACGTAAATCTTAGTAGATAATAACCTGGCAAAACACTAATATACCAAAAAACTGTCCAGAATAGAAAATGCAGTACAAAGGGTACTTAAAACTTATTTCCAATTTGTGCACCATTATTATCACCTTAACTTGGGAGGTTAGAAACAGATAATCTCAAGTTTTTATGAAATTCATTTGTAAATTTCCAAAAAATGTTTTAAAAATATATTTACTAAAAGTGAAGGTTAAAAATGTGCTGACAAATGAAGTTCTGTGATAATGGTAGCAATGAAACATATTTCTTTGAAGGTACCATTCTCAGTTTGTCTAAATCGTTTAAGTTTTCATTCTTACCTCTTGGATGCAGATCAAAGTGCACAGAAGCATTAGTTTTATGCAAGAAGTGCTGCTTCCAGTTAATTTATATTTGGGAATGATAGTTACCTGCTACAGAAGTTTTTCTTTTTAAAGGGCCAAGTTGAGTCACATTTCAAAATATTCTTCTCTTGTAAACCTGGAAACTTAAACTTGTTGAACTCCTGGCTTGTTTTAGGTTGCAGCTTGTGAACTTTTACACAGCATAGTTATGTTTATGTTGGGAAAAGCCACTCAGATGCCTGAAAGTGGTCAGGGTTTCCCACCCATGTACCAGCTCTACAAGCGAACTTTCCCTGTGCTACTTCAACTTGCATGTGATGTAGACCAGGTAAGTGAGTGACATTGAATCTGGCACAGTTGGCAAAGCTCAAAAAAGTTGGATCTTGTTCAGTGATCATCAAAGCTTGCTGTGGGTTGGAATACCCTGGGGATCTTAACATAAATGCCGCTGCCTGGCCGCTGCCCCTTGTAACTGTGATTTAATTCTTCAGGGGTATGACCTGGGGATCAGGACTTTTAAAAGCTCTCCTGGTGATTTTTACTGTGCCACAGTTTGGGAATGAATCACTGATCTAGTTAATAGTTGCTGATAGTATAGGCATCTAAAGCTGAATTTGCAGTCTGCCCTCATGGAGGGACTTAACAGTCTCTAGGAATGAAGAAGAGACAAGTAACCATGTACAAGAGTGGAAATAATGACAAGTGGCCTCTTTCTGATGACTTTGTGGCAAATTCTCCATTGCTGCATGAAGCAGGAAAAAGTAGAATTCTCAGTTCATTTCATGAAGCTACGATATCTTCGGTACCAGGATGCACACACAAAAGAGGAAGCTAAATGAAAGATCATTTATTAAAAACAAGAAAACTCATTTCTAAATATAATGGAAAATTCTTCAACATATATGAATGAATACAATCCAGCAATGTATTCAAATGTGCTGTGATTAAATAGGATGTTTGGTTAAAATTGGAAATTTACCATAGAAACGGATTTCAGAAGCAGTAATTCCCTCCATAGAACCCTCAAAGGTGTTTGTCCTGCTGAAACTATTAGTAGTTTAGTGTTCTCTTTAATATGAAAAGAATGTCTCCCTGAATTCTAGAGTTGAATCATCCCCAGGCATGAAGCTCTAATGCCGCCTTGTGCCCGGGCCAGGATAGAAGCCCAAGGTGAGAAGTGAGTTGGCCTGTTGAGGGGCAGTGCCTGCAGTATGGAGTGGTTGCTCAGTATTGCTTCATGTGCATTCAGTTAGTTATTTGCAGTGGTTAGTATTTGGGCCTCTCACCAGGCCATGAGTTCCCTGAGGGCAAGGGCATTAGAAAGGAAGAAGAGATTATTATTTTGAATGTAATTTTTTTTAAACCTGGAAAGCCCAAGAGTGTCAACCGATAAACTGTAGGAATTAACAAAGGAAGAAACTGACGAATTACAAAACAAAATTCTCATATATCAGTGTTCTCATTTATCTTAAATATTAGGATTGATCACTTTGAAAATAGGCCTACAGTATCTTACTCATAGCAGCATCAAAAATATATATAAAATGTCTATAAATGAACTTTAATATATCAGGTAAATATATGTTTTATGAATACAAAATGAGCATGCTCTGTATCTGAGATAGAAGAATCAATATTGAAAAAACACCAGCTGTTCCCTGATCAGTAAGTTCGGTACCATTCCAGCAGAAAGCTCATAATTAATTTCATTTTGAACCTAAAAAGTAATCTGAAAGAATAATTGCTTGAGCCTCACCAAGAACAATTTTGAAAGGGTAGAGTAGTGAAGGAAGTCTTGCTTTAGCAGATGCTAAAGCCATGTTATTTATAATAGGGTTGAGCTAGGCAGAGATAGACCAGTGGGAGGGTCTTGTGGCTGCCAAGTGGGTTCATGTATGTACATCAAAATTGTATATATGGTAGAAGAGGCTTTTAAGTTAGAAGTGGATCATTTAATAATCTTAGGCCAGTCAACTAACCTGAAAAATTAATTCAAATTAAGAGAAGGATAAACAAACTATGAATATATTACAGAAAAATGTAATTAGTTACAGCATGCTGTCTGTCCGTGTGTATCTTTGGAATGGAATGGTCTTTTTCATGGTAAAATATGTTTTTTAATATAGAAACACATGAAACTAAAAGTGAACCTCCATCTCATCACCCCTTTCCCAGTCTTATTTCCCTGGAAAATCTACTTTATCCTCTATTGAAAATTTCATGAATATATGCCCAGATCTTTGTGAAAATACGTTTTTACAAATGTGCATATATGCTTTACTTATAAAAAGGATCATAGCATTCAGAAACTCTTTATGTACAGGATGTGATTTCTGCTACTCGGATAGATTTTATTATCGTTACAGTGTAGACAGCCTTCCATGCCTTTCCCTAAAGTTTTGCGTAGAAGTGGAGATTTTCTGACAAAATACAGAAAGCAGATATATAGAAAAAAATGTTAATGTCTTGATAGTTTTGACTTTATAAATGTTTAAAAATACTGAATGGCACAAAACTCACAATTGTAATGTATACATAATGTGGGGAATTTTTTTGTAACATTCTACTGAAGATACAAAAGATTTAAAAATGAGCAAATAGATAAAGAACAAAAATAGGCAGCTTATAAATGAAGAGATACATATGGCCAATGAAATATATTTTAAAATATTCGATCTTTTTAGTAAATAAGGAAATTAAAATTAAAATGCTATTATCTTCAGCTGTTGTAAAATATTTTAAAAATTGACAATGGTAAGTGTTGCCAAGCATGATGGAAAGGACCTCGGGAGTTGTGGCTGGAGAGAATGTGGGTGGGCACAGGTTCTCTGTGAGTAGAACAAAACGCTGGGTGACCTGCAGCCCTGGTCCAGCACTTTCCTGACTAGAGATGTGCTCAGACCAGTGTATATTGGACTTTGCCATGATTTCTTCAGAACAGTCACAAATTAGAAATGCCTGCATCTCTAGGGGCACCTTGATGGCTCAGTCAGTTGCGCGTCCGACTTCGGCTCAGGTCATGGTCTTGTGGTTTGAGTTCGAGCTCTGTGTCGGGCTCTGTGCTGACAGCTCAGAGCCTGAATCTGCTCTGGATTCTGTGTCTCCCTCTCTTTCTGCCCCTTCCCTGCTCGCACTTTCTCTCTCTCAAAATAAATAAACGTTAAAAAAAAAAAGAAAAAGAAAAATACCTGCATTTCTAATAATAGGATTTGGGCAACTGGTCATGGTATGTCTATATAAAAGATACCAGATAGCTAGTAAAAATGCTGTTATAGCTTATATATTTATACAAAAATATTCAACATTAAGAGGAAAAGTGGTTATAAAATGTGTATTATTTTTAAGTGTGCATATACATATATTTAAATGTGTTTAAAAAATTATTTTGAAAGTTAACAGTGATACTGAATGTTCACAGTGGTTACCTTTGGGATATAGGGTTGCAGATGGATAGTTTTCTATATTTTCTATAATTTGTGTAAGGTGTGTGTACATATGTGTTGTATGCATGTGTCTACGCATATATATGTACACACAGACACATATATATGATTTTGTGAATAATTGTGTGAATTCACATGTAGTATGAATAAGAGTGTATAATTCTTTTGGGGAAAAAAAATAATGCTTTAAGACCAGTTAAACTTTCAAACTGAAAGAAAGGTAAGAGCTTTTACTTTGATTAATCCTTAAAATGGCTTCAAAGGTTAGAAAGCTATTCTTTTGGGGAAAAGTATCCAAGTGCAAGAGGACTCTGTGTTTAGTCTGAATCCCAAGACATTTCACCTGATTTTTGGCCTGGTATACACACCAGTGTGCTTCATTCTTGAGCTCATTGTCAGTGGGGGAGATAAAACTCCCCTAGATTTCTTGGTATTCTGTAGGAGCCTTACTATTTTGAGACACAGAAATGTTGAGGATATAAAGATAGGGAATGTTTGCCTTCACTTCTGCTATAAACTTTTTACTTTTCATGTATAATGAGGATCTGATGTGTAACCGTTTGTCTAGGTAATTGCTGTGTTCCAAAAAGATAAGAATACTTCTTTTATCTCCCCAAGATGTTCACATGGTCACACCAGATGAGGCCACTGGGTTAAGTTCCCCAGGTTCCAGGAAGATAAGTACTGTCTCCCTGGTTATTTCCCTTCAGAAGGAAGGAGTCCAGGCCTTGGATTGTAAAAGCCAGGGACCCACAAGTCTCTCTGCCCCTGGAGAAACTCTGTTTATATTCTAGAACGTTGGAGTAAGAACCCAGGATCCTTTCCATCCCAGCTCCAAGTAGTAAAGATTTTACTCCTTCTTTTTTGGCAGGATGGGAGAGGTGCTTTTTTCTCCCGTATCTCTTCTGTGAAATAGGTTTTGAAGTTTGTCTGTGTAGGGCATTGATCTGATTTCCTTTTGTCACCACAAGGGTGTGAATCAGGATGTAGGGAATAACATGATCATTATTTGCTTTGTAGCTGAATAATGATAATGTCTGTGATCCAGAATACCTTGTATGCATGTTTAGGATCAAATAAAGATAAATATTAAAAAAACAACAATATCTGCCTCCATATTAGAAGAACAGTAAGTTTTAATATGCATATTTTTCTCTGCTGTATTCTAGGAAAAAGAGAAAAAGGAGCTAGAAAGAGCATGTTCCTCATTGAATTTTAACAAGAAAACTAATAAAAAACCATAGGAGTATTATCACTTAATTTTTCCTGTCATTTAAACAGAACTCTATCCAATGTAAAATTACTTTAACATGAAGAAAGTAAACTCTAATGGTATTGTTTCTTCAGGTGACGAGGCAACTATATGAGCCACTAGTTATGCAACTGATTCACTGGTTCACTAACAATAAGAAATTTGAAAGTCAGGATACTGTCGCCTTATTAGAAACAATATTGGTGAGTAATGGTTGATTCTTTTCCTGATGTTTGCATTGTCTAGTTATATGTGATCTATGTTTATAGTTTTATTTATTTATTTATTTTGATAGAGAGATAGAGAATGAGTGAGTGTAGGGGGGAGGGGAGAGAGAATCCCAAGCAGGCTCTGCACTATCAGTGTGGAGCCTGACATGGGACTTGATCTCATGAACTGTTGAGATCATGACCTGAGCTGAAGTTGGGCGCTTAACCAACTGAGCTACCCAGGCACCCTTACTTGATCTATATTTAGAACTTTAAGAAAAGTTACCTGTCCAAATATCAAAATGTAGCAAATAGTTAGGTCATATTGTCTTTTTTCTTTTGTTTTAGTGAATAGGTGAAATGACATTTTAACAGACAGGATGCTGTAATTATTTACTGAAGTGTTGCTTTTATTTTATTTATTTATTTTTTTTAAAGTTTTTTTTTTAATGTTTATTTATTTTTTTTTTTTAATTTTTTTTTCAACGTTTATTTATTTTTGGGACAGAGAGAGACAGAGCATGAACGGGGGAGGGGCAGAGAGAGAGGGAGACACAGAATCGGAAACAGGCTCCAGGCTCTGAGCCATCAGCCCAGAGCCTGACGCGGGGCTTGAACTCCCGGACCGCGAGATCGTGACCTGGCTGAAGTCGGACGCTTAACCGACTGCACCACCCAGGCGCCCCAATGTTTATTTATTTTTGAGAGAGAGTGAGTAGAGGAGGAGGGGCAGAGAGGGAAACACAGAATCCGAAGTGGGATCCAGGCTCGGAGCTGTCAGCATATAACCCCACGTGGGGCTCAAACTCATGGACCGTGAGATCATGACCCGAGCCAAAGTTGTACGCTTAACCAACTGAGCCACCCAGGCGCCCCTACTGAAGTGTTACTTTTAAATATTTGCAAGCAGTGTGCACATTTTTTTGTTCTGTCCTCTTTTTTTGGAGAATAGTTATAAATTGACAAAGTTCATCTAGATTAAGGCTGTGTGTATGTGTGTGTGTGTATGTGTGTGTAGAGTAGGAGTGAATAAGAATGTGCTTGGACTTTTATTAGAGTTGCAGAACGCTCTTTTTAAAAAAATATCTATAGTACAGTAATTAAGAGTAAAAGTAATTTGTTTGAGCTTATCCAGTTTTCTCCTGCATTCAGATTCAACAAGTGAGGAACCTTAGAAACAGTGGCCATTTCCAACAACTGTCCTGAGATTGTAGAGGTAGAATCATTAGGATTGATCACTGGTTCACTGAGGACAGAAGCAGGGAGGTCAGCTTAAAGCCTTAGTGTCATTCGACACTGATTTTATTACAGTTTTCTGAGTTTTTGCAAATAAGTTTACTTTGATTCCTTTAAATGTCATTTTACTTGATTTTTACCTGTTACTTCATCCCTGATTTGGTCTCGTTGTATACTGACTCTGGAATCAGAAGCCCCAGTTAAATGCATAGCAAGTTTGTCCAAACAGACGTTGTGTGTTCCTTGCACGGGAGCATGTTGTGAGGCGGCCTGGGAAGACACGCTGCGCAGAGCAGCAGAACACATGCTCCAGATCCCCCAGGACAGTCCTGATGGTACCGTCCTGATGACAGTCCTGTTGTGTGTGTAATTACAATAGGGCTCTTCCCACTCTTAGAGTTACCCTATGTGGGTGCTGTGTTGTGGTAGTGGAGTTACTGAACATTTTTAAAAAAGTTTTTTTTTTTTCAACGTTTATTTATTTTTGGGACAGAGAGAGACAGAGCATGAACGGGCGAGGGGCAGAGAGAGAGGGAGCCACAGAGTCAGAAACAGGCTCCAGGCCCTGAGCCATCAGCCCAGAGCCCGACGCGGGGCTCCAACTCACGGACCGTGAAATCGTGACCTGGCTGAAGTCGGACGCTTAACCGACTGCGCCACCCAGGCGCCCCTGAACATTTTGAATTAGGATAGTGACCTGATGTCTGTGGTTTAATTCCCTACAGTGTCTACCAGAGAATCCTGCCTAGAATAAATACGTTTAGGTAAATTTAACTTGTGGCTTATTTGCAATTCAGATGGATTTATTCTAATGTTTCCATTCTGAAGTTTCTTTCTTAGTTGTTTCTCTTCCCCTCTTGATCATCGAAGGCGGCTTAAGTAAGGGTTTCAGAAAGAAATCAGATAAGGTCATGATAATGTAAAGTAAGATAGGTGAGAAAAGGAAAGGTAAAGGAGGAAATGTGAAGTTGGTATAGCACTCAAGTGAAAGCATGTCTATAGGTTTCCCGGTAAGAATTGCTAATTCCCTGATATCAGCACATGCATTACTCACCACTGCTCTGAGAAGCAATAAATATCACCTCTTCACATTTCCACAGTTAATTGCTTCTTGAATTCTAATAAGCACTGTAATCAGAGATTTTGCATGTAGCAAATAACTGGGGGTGTTAGGTAGAAGAACTCCCTTATTTCAGTGTTCAATGTAGTTTTTCAAGTTAGATCTTTCCTATATATATCTAAGAGGGAATTATGTCTAGAGGGAAATAAAAATATTCAAATTTCCTTAGCTGTTTTTTTCAGGTATTTAGAGACTATGCCTTTTATGGAGACTGCTTTTACAGAAAGTTATATTTTCAGACCACATCTCCATCTGATTTTTATGTAGCATTACAATTCCCTTGAAACCTAGAGGGATCTTATTTTCTTTAACCTCTGTAAAGCATCACAGATACTGTTATGAGGCAAAGTCAGCAACAAAAACTCTTAGGATGTAGCCTTTGGGTTTCTTCAGGGAAAGTAGAGACTGTTTTGTTGCTACATAATTAAAATATTGTCTCCTTTTTTCATGGATTTATCAGTTTGTTTAAAGGAAAGTGTTTTCATTTCGTCCAAAAGACATTGTTATTAGAGTCTAGATTCTAGACAGATTGGTTTTCTAGTGCTTATTTTTTCTTGAGTAGTGCTCTAAATGAATTTTCACCCAGAGCAGACCAGAGTGTTCAGTTGTTGTATACGTTTTGTTGTAGGATGGAATTGTAGACCCTGTTGACAGTACTTTAAGAGATTTTTGTGGCCGGTGTATTCGTGAATTCCTCAAATGGTCCATTAAGCAGACAACACCGCAGCAGCAGGAAAAAAGTCCAGTAAACACCAAGTCACTTTTCAAGCGACTGTACAGCTTTGCACTTCACCCCAATGCTTTCAAGAGGCTAGGAGCATCACTTGCCTTTAATAATATCTACAGAGAATTCAGGTAAGTAAGCCATGTGACAGGGAAGAGTATAAAAAAGTTCTTTAAATTTTTAGTAGTGATTTTGAAAAGTGACTGGTGTTTATGTATCAATGTATTCATATATCAAACATTTAGTTAATTATGTGTCAGATGCTGTGCTGTTTTCTGGGGATTAAAAAATGAAATGCAGTTTGCATTCAGGAAGCTCAGAAACTACTGAGAAATACATACAAATACATACATACAGCAATACGTACATACAGAAATACATGCAAACAGCAGTCTTGTAAATGCAAAAGAAGACAATCCAGGGTCTTTTGGAGCACAGAAGAGGAGTATCTAATCCAACTTGAGTAGCTTAAAGAAGTCTTCCTATAGCATTTATACTTAGATGAAACTTAAAGGATAAATGGGAACCAGCCAGAGCATTTCATATCAAAGGGATGGGGTAGAGAGAAGAAATAGGGTGGTATATAAGGAGATGAAGACATTTTATATTTCTCAACTGTGGAGTTTGAAGTTTGGAAAGGAATATAGTGAGACTGGCCAGGAGCCTTGGTTTGTAGAGTTAAAAAACGTAGGTCGCTTCTAGTGACAACAAGTCCTTGGAGCAGAGAGCTGCATGGTTAAATTTCCTTCTAAAATTCACCTGCCCATAGCTATATGGAGAGTGGATCTAAGTGACATAAAATGGGGCCAGGACACCAGAGAAGGGGATGTTTCAAGAAGTCCAAGAAAAAGATCATTCGTCCCTGACCTAAGGTTGTAGTAGCGTTTATTCATTCATCTATTATTACTTACTACGAATATCGTATGCTAGTGATGTAAAGACATAGCTAGTGATATGCTATGCTAGTAATATAAAGATATAGCCATTCATGAGGGTTGCATTTGAAAAAAGAGGTAGATAATAATTAATCACATAATTATAAACTTGTTGCTGAAGTCAGTTCTTTTAAGTAGTGGTAGATGATTACTACATAATCTTATAATGAAGAACCTAGCTTTGTTTGGTCCGGATTGCTTCTCTCAGGAAATGGCAGTTAAGATATGAGGGAAGCAATTGTAAAAATAAGATAGATGATAGAGGTAGAGACATGATGGATATAGATGGATGAATAGGAATCTCTGTTTGTGTTTATGTGCACATGCACACTTATATGAAAATTGACTAGAGTTTGAAGCCACTAGGTTATTTTTATCATTTTAAACTGTGAAGTCTATAGGTATAGAAGAGCGTTTAAAAATAAGTGTGAATCTATCACTATTTTCAGATGACATGATACTCTATATAGAAAACCCTAAAGACCACCAAAAAACTATTAGAGCTAATAAATGAATTCAGTAAAGTTGCAGGATACAAAAATCTGTTGCATTTCTATACTTCAGTAACCACTTAGCAGGAAGTGAAATTAAGAAAACAATCCCGTTTATAATTGCATCAAAAAGAATAAAATACCCAGGCATAAATTTAACCAAGGAAATGTAAGACCACAGAGAACCGTAAGACATTGGTGGCAGCAACTGAAGAACACACAAATAAATGGAAAGAGATAGCATGTTCATGGATTGGAAGGATTTATATTGTTAAAATGTTCATACTCCCCAAAGCAATCAATATTTAGTGCAATCCCTATCAAAATTCTAGTGTCATTTTTCACAGAAACCAAACAAATGATCCTAAAATTTGTGTGGAACCACAAAATACATTGAGGAGCCAAAGCACCCTTGAGAAAAAACAAAGCTGGAGGCGTCATGCTGCCTGGTTTCAGACTATACTACAAAAGCTGTAGTAATCAAAGCAGTGTGGTATTGGCATAAAACAGGAAGATCAATGCAACAGAATAGAGAGCCTAGAAATAAACACAGGTAATCATGGTCAATTAATTTTGACACAGGAGCCACGAATAAACAGTGGGAAAAGGAGAGTCTCTTCAGTGTATGTTGGTGTTGGGGAAACAGGACAACTGCATGCAAAAGAATGAAACTAGACTGTTATCTTACACCATACACAAAAATTAACTCAAAATGGATTAAAGACTTGAATGTAAGACCTGAAACCATAAAATTCCTGGAAGAAAACATAGGTGGGTAAGCTGTTTGACGCCAGTTTTGGCTCTGACTCCAAAAGCAAATGCAACAAGTGCAAAAATAAACATGTGGGACTACATCAAGTAAGCTCTTGACAGGAAACCATCAATAAAATTAAAAGGCAACAAAATGTGCTCCGTATCACTAATCATCAGGGAATGCAAATTAAAACCCCAATGAGATATCACTTTACACCTGTTAAAATGGCTACTATGAAAAAGACAAGTAACAAGTGTTAGGAAGGATGTAGAGAAAGGGGAACTCTTGTGCACTGCTGGTAGGAATGTAAATTAGCGTAACGACTATGGAAAATAGTATGGAGGTTCCTCAATAAGAATAGAAGTACCATATGATCCAACAATTCCACTTTTGGGTATTTATCCAAAGGAAATGAAACACAAATTCAAAAAGATATATGCACTCCTATGATTATTGCAGCATTATTTAAATTAGCCGAGATATGAAAACAGCCTAAGTGACCAACATGGATGAATGGATAAAGAAAATGTGGTAAATGGATATGATGGAGTATTATTCAGCCATAAAGAAGAATGAATTCTTGCCATCTGTGAAAACATGGATGGACCTTGAGGGCATTATGTTAAGTGAAATAAGTCAGACAGAGAAAGACAAATACCATATGATCTTACTTATTTGTAAAATCTAAAAAAAAAAAAAAAAAGGACAAGCTCATGCGGTTGGTGGTTGCCACAGGCCAGGAAGAGGGGTAGGCAAAATGGATGATAGAGGTCAAAAGGTACAAACTTCAGTTATAGAGGCATACCTCATTTTATTGTGCTTTGTTTTATTGCTCTTTACAGATACTGCATTTTTTAGAAATTGAGTTTAACTATTGGCTCTATTTTTCCAACAACATTTATTTATTTTGTGTCTCTAAGTCATGTTTTAGAAATTCTCATGTTATTCAAACTTTGTCATTTTTCCTGTATTTGGCATGGTGATCTCTGATTGATGATCTTTGATGTAACTATTGTAATTGTTTTGGGGTAGCAAGAACTGCCATATAAGACAACTTAATTGATAAAGTTGTCTGTGTTCTGACAGCTTCACCAACTGGCTGTTCCCCCATTTCTCTCCCCCTCCTTGGGCCTCTGTATTCCCTGTGACACAACAATATTGAAATTAGGCCACTTAATAACTCTATAATGGCCTCTAAGTGTTCAAGTGAAAGGAAGAGTTGCGTGTCCCTTGATTTAACTCAAAAGTTAGAAATCATTAAGCCTAGTGAGGAAGGCCTATCAAAAGTCAAGATAGGCTGACAGCTAGGCCTCTTACACCTGTTAGACAAGTAGTGAATGCCAAGGAAATGTTCTTGAAGGAAATTAAAGCTGCCACTTCTGTGAACACTTGGATGATAAGAAAGCGAACCCGGGTTATTGCTGATATGGAGAAGGTTTAGTGGTCTGGATAGAAGATCAAACCAGCCACAAAACTCCCTTAAGCCAAAGCCTAATCCAGAGCAAGGCACACTGTCTTCAGTTCTGTGAAGGCTAAGAGAGGTGAGGAAGCTTCAGAAGAAAAGTCTAAGCTAGCAGAGCGTTTGTGAGGTTTAAGGAAAGAATAAATCTTCATAACATTAAAGTGCCAGATGAAGCAGCAAGTGCTGATAAGTTATGCAGAAGATCTGGCTAAGATAATGAAGATGCCCATGCTAAACAACAGATTTTCAGTGAAGATGAAACAGCCTTCTATTGGAAGAAGGTGCCATCTAGGACTTCTGTAGCTAGAGAGGAGTCAATGCCTGGCTTCAAACAACATCTCCTGTTAGGGGCTAACCTAGCTGGTGACTAAGTTAGAGCCAGTGCTGTTTACCATTCCAAAAATCATAGGGCCTTGCAGAGTTAGGCTAAATCTACTCTTACCTGTGCTCTCTAAATGGAACAGCAAAACCTGGATGCCAACACATCTGTTCACAATCTGGCTACTGAATGTTTCAAGTCCACTGTTGAGACCTACTGCTCAGAAACAGATTCCTTTCAAAATATTACTGCTCAGTGACCATGCACCTGGTCACCCAAGAGCTCTGATGGAGAGGCACCATGAGATTATATGTTTTCATGACAGCCACACAATATCCATTCTGCAGTTAATGGATCAAAGAGTAATTTTGACTTTCAAGTCTTTTTTTTTTTTTTTTTTTTTTTAATAAGCTTTATGCCCAGTGTGGGGCTTGAACTCACAACCCTGAGATCAAGAGTCACATGCTCCATTGAGCCAGCCAGGTGTCCTGACTTTTTATTTAAGAAATATATTTCATAAGGCTATAGATGCCATAGAGAGTGATTTGTCTGATGAATCTGGGCAAAGTAAATTGAAAGCCTGGAAAGAATTCACTGTATTAGTGAATTCACATTTCTTTATTAAGAACATTCGCGGGGCGCCTGGGTGGCGCAGTCGGTTAAGCGTCCGACTTCAGCCAGGTCACGATCTCGCGGTCCGTGAGTTCGAGCCCCGCGTCAGGCTCTGGGCTGATGGCTCAGAGCCTGGAGCCTGTTTCCGATTCTGTGTCTCCCTCTCTCTCTGCCCCTCCCCTGTTCATTCTCTGTCTCTCTCTGTCCCAAAAAATAAATAAACGTTGAAGAACATTCGCAATTCTTGGGAAGAGGTGAAAATATCAACACTCATAGGAGTTTGGAAAAAGTTGGTTCCAGCCCTCATGGATGAGTTTGAGGGGTTCAGGACTTCACTGGAAGAAGTAACTGGATGTGATAGAAATAGCAAGAGAACTAGAATTAGAAGTGGAGCCAGAAGATGTGACTGAATTGTTGCAATCTCATGATCAAACTTGAATGGATGAGGAGTTGCATCTTAGGGATGAGCAAAGAAAATGGTTTCTTGAGATGGAATCTCTTCCTGGTGAAGATGCTGTGAAGATTGTTGAAATGACAACAAAGGATTTAGAATATTACATACACTTAGTTGATAAAATAACAGGCTTTGAGAGGATTGGTTCCAGTTTTGAAAGAGGTCCAACTATGGGTAAAATGCTACCAAACAGCATCACATGCTACAGAGAAATTGTGTCTGAAATGAAGAGTTAATCAATGCAGCAAACTTCATTGTTGTCTTAGGTGAAGAAATTGTCACAGTCACCCAGCCATGAGCAGCCGTGACCATGACCCTGACTGTAGCAGTCAACACTGAGACAAGACCCTCTACCAGCAAAGTAATTATGACTTGCTGAAAACTCAGAAGATGGTTAGCATTTTTTAGCAATAAAGTATTTTTAATTAAGTTATGTACAATTTTTTAGACACAACACTATTGTGCTCTTAATATATAGTACAGTATGAACATAAGTTCATATGCCCTGGCGAACCAAAAAATTCACTTTACTCCCTTTATTGAGATCATTGCTTTCTTTTGGTTGCCTGGAATCAAACTCATAATACCTCTGAGGTGCCATACTGTAGAGTATGGTGACCATAGTTAATACTGTATTGCATATTTCAAAGTTGCTAGGAGAGTAGATTTTAACTGTGCACGTCACAAGGAAAAAGACTTTGTATGTTATGGATGTTAACTAGACTTACTGTGGTGATCATATTGTAATATACACAAATCTGGAGTCATTATGTTGTGCTCCTAGAAGTAATATAATGTTGTATGTCAGTTATGCCTTACTTAAAAAAACTGTGTAAAGTTTGTCGAATAATAATAAAGCAAGTTCTTGTATACTCCTACCTAGGTTAAGAAATAGAGTATTTTCAGCATTTTATACCCTCCTCTGCACTGAACTAATCATTCTTCCTTTATATTACTTATTCCCCTTTCTTTTTTGTTTCATTTTGTGTGTATGTGCCCTAACGGATATACTCTTGCATTTTGAAAAGCTGTGAAGGTCAGTGTTTTCATTGTTAGGTGAAGTATCCTGGGATAATCCGCTCCGTGGAGACTAGTTGGCTGTTGCTCCATGAGCGATTACAGGAGCCCATTCCAAGGAAACAGAGTGACAAGGTTCATGTCGGTTTTAGAAAGCACAGCTCTCCAGAATGGTGTGAAGTAGACTGCTAGCTGACATCAGGGAGAAATATCGTCTGAGGGTGTGGACTGCCCTTGAATTGCAGCATCTCACTTCCCAGGAGTCCATCCCCCATATGTCAGGAGCATGTCAAAGCAAAATTCTCTTGTGGGATAAATGAGCACTGTCAACTGATCCAGGCTGAAATTGGACAGAAGAACTTCACCTGATCATGGCAGGCCAGGTTAAGAGTGGAATTTGGGCCATATTCCTTCCAGGTTGAAAAACCCATAGGGGCGCCTGGGTGGCTCAGTCAGTTAAGCTTCCGACTTCAGCTCAGGTCGTGATCGCGCGGTTTGTGAGTTTGAGCCCCGCACCGGGCTCTGTGCTGACAGCTCAGAGCCTGGAGCCTGCTTCAGATTCTGTGTCTCCCCCTCTCTCTGCCCCTTTCCTGCTCATGCTCTGTGTCTCTCTGTCTCTCAATAATAAATAAACGTTAAAAAAAAATTAAAAAAAAAAAAGAAAAACCCAGAATAATGGTGTTTTGGTGGAGATGGCCGTTAACCAGTCTCTTTCTTGGGTCTCGTGTCTGAATCAACTTGTGTCTCCTCTTGAATATCCCCTTTACTTCTTTCCTGTGTTTGATCCTTTGTTTTCTTTTCCTCTGTTGTCTTCTTTTTTGGATATTCTCATTTGTTGGATCACATTCCAAGAGGCTTTTTGAGAGAGGTACATGAGAGACAAATTTTTTGAGACCTTGCATGTTGAGTAATATAAAAACAAGTTCTGTCTCCTTTCTGCATGCTGGTAAACTGTTTTGCACACCTTTCTTTGGAAGCACAGTTCTGAGTTATCATTTTGTCATGCCATTTCTCTACTTACCTACTTTTACCTCGTGTTGATACCTAAGATCAAAGCTATTGAACTCAGCCCGGCCTTCCAAGACCTCTCCAACTTTTTCAGTGTCATCCCCAAACTGCTGTTCCAAATGAACCTCTTTACTTATAGTTCTGCTCATTTGCTTGCTGTTTCCTGTGTTTTCCATCTTGCTTCTACATCTTTGCCCCATAGCATACATTTATTGGTACTGTCCTTTATTTTCAGTGTCAGGTCTGGGTGTGCGACACTGGGAGATGTGGAGCTTGTAGAGTTCTGACGGGCCCTGCCCCTCCTAGGATTCAAACTTAAGGAAGGAAGGAAGGAAGGAAGGGAGGGAGGGAGGGAGGGAGGGAGGGAGGAAGGAAGGAAGGAAGGAAGGAAGGAAGGAAGGAAGGAAGGAAGGAAGGAACGAGTTCAGTACTCCTGCCAAACCAAACACCAGTTAGTAATTCTTACTGTAAGGGTTCCATCTTCTAGCACCTCGCTCCAGTTCGTTTGCTCCAGGAACGCGCTTCTTCCCAGTGGGCGGTACAGTGACCCAGCACTTCATCACACAAGTAGAACTTGCAATTCATACTTTTCTCTGAACTCCTCTAAGATTTAGTGCCTAGCCCTGTCACTTTATACTGAATCATTTACTGTCCTGTGTTATTAAGGGACAAAATTTCCAGGGAGAGATCTGGCCTCTGCCTTTCACCCACCCATGAGTTTACCCTTTATAAGAAGATGGTCCACAGACACTATTGACTGAATTAATTATTTCCATTTGCCTGACGTGGTTCTAAAAGGCTTAGTGTTTACTGTTGATGTTAACTTACTTTTGGATTGGATGAGAGCTTTTGAAATTCTTTGATTTTGAAAGAATGTGGATATGGTATGAGATCTTCTTTTCTATTAATTTTAATGAGGTGTGTGGAAGTGTGGTCAGAACAGTGGTTCCAAGGTTATGTGCTATGAGCAGTTCCACAGATGGAAGGGTACTTGTATGCAGAGAAAAAGCCAGTACCGCGTCTTTTGGTTTATGTAGTTTTTGATCTGCTCTTGAGGAAGTTTTCTTTTTTGAAAAGCATTTGTTGTCACAGGTTTTAAAACATTTGAGCCATTTTTTAAAGACAAATTTAATTTGTGTATTTTTTTGATAACTTTTTTCCTTTGTCACTTCTGCTTTATTGTTTTTCCTAGAATATTGAAGTTCAGTACTCTTTATTTTACAGGGAAGAAGAATCTCTAGTAGAACAGTTTGTGTTCGAAGCATTGGTTATATATCTGGAAAGTCTGGCCTTAGCACACACAGATGAGAAATCCTTAGGTAGGTCTTACCTGAGCTTTTTGGTTGCATGCCACTTGTTAACCTGACAAGTTTTCAAGAGCTTTTCCATTCAGGAGTTAAGCCTCAGGTAGTTCTTCATAAGATGATGCTTTTTTTCCTCCCATCTCCTCATTTAGGATGATAAGTGTGAAGGGGGGATATGCCCCTCCAGTACCTCTAATGCAGTTTGTGTAAGTCTTCAATGCTCACCTCCTCTAAGACTCACCTTGTGCCCTTGGTGGCCACTGAGCTTCACCCCTGGCTGGTCAGAGATCCCACCCAGGGCAGGTGGGACAGTTTTATTGTGCAGCTCCAACGAAGCCAACCAGTTACTATGATGACACAAAATGTGAGAATATACGATTGCACCATGTAAAGAAAGCTGGTTGTAATAGCCACTGAAAAGGGGAATATAGATCTCATTACAAGAATGTGATAAAGCTATTTCTACCATAATTAAGAAATAATGTAAAATAGTCAGAAATAGACTTACTATGAGAGTAATAGATGGTCGTTTTTACAATTATATTCTGTCCTGTAGTCAGTATGAGTATTGTGGAATTTCTGGGCTGGAAGGCTTCTTAGACATCTTACCAGAGAACGTAAGTGACTGCTGTAGCTTACATAGCTGTGTGTGACAGAACTTCTCTTTGACTTACTCAGATTTTATTTTCTGTTGTTTTCTGTTTTTTTTGAAAGACAGGTTGAGCTCTATTATCTTTCATGTAGATAGCCTGCTGTGGGTAAAAATGCTTAAAATTTGATCCTTGCGATCAAAGAGCTTAAAATTGCTCTGTTTATCTTGACATCTTATATAGGTGTATTTGTCAACAAGTGAAACTTGACTCTTAAAAATCACTGCCATGTTTTCAAAGCATAGAAAGAAAACTTTTTCTTAGTAATAGAACTCAGGTTGGGTAAGGCTCCTTTCCTAAATAACCCAAGATGTTTGTGAATGGTTTTACTCATTTGCTTTGATTCTCCTTCAGCGCCTGTATTAAGCTATAATACAAGTGGGTTTTTTTTTTTTTTTTATTTAAAAAAAAATTTTTTTTAATGTTTACTTCTGAGGGAGAGAGTGTGAGTGGGGGAGGGTCAGAGAGAGAGGGAGACACAGAATCCAAAGCAGTCTCCAGGCTCTGAGCTGTCAGCACAGAGCCCGACACGGGGCTCGAACCCACGTGAGATCATGACCTGAGCCGAAGCTGGATGCCTAACCAACTGAGCCACCCAGGTGCCCCTAAGCTATAATATGGTTTAACCTACATACAAAGAAGGCAAGGTCAAGGAATTTATAACCCCTAAATAATAGCCTTAAATTGAGGTACACAGGATCTGGCCTGGCATGCGGGTTTTGTAATGCCTGTACAGTCCTCCACCTCAGATCCATTATGTGAGTCTGTGCTTTGACTGGCTGAGGGCTGCTGGAACAGTTTCTTAGTAGGTACAGTGTTGCTGTGTGTGAGTGTGTTTGTGTGTTTGTGCATGTGCACTATACTCTCCTGCAGTCTTAAATGTGGGTTTCGGTTTTGTTTTGGGACAGTGTAAATCGTTTATTTAAATTTTGTTTTCTGAGGGATGAAACGATATTAACTCTATTGTAAAATTACCTTTTTAGTTAAAAAAATTAGGTTGATAAATGTATAATACCAATTTGTTAACAATAACCAGCTATATAACTCCTTTGGAAATGTATTTTTATACTCGAGAACAGGTACAATTCAGCAGTGTTGTGATGCCATTGATCACCTGAGGCGTATCATTGAAAAGAAGCATGTATCTTTAAACAAAGTTAAAAAAAGACGTAGGCCACGGTAGGTGATATTGCTTCCTTTTTAAATTTTTTTCCAGCATAAAACTAATTCTCAGTTAACGAAAGAAAATCTGGAAGGAATGTGTGGAAGCATAGAGAATTTAAGGAATGTGGAAATGTGGAATGTGTGGAAATAGGCGTAGTCAATTTCTAGGACACTAAAAACTTTGTGTTTGAAAATGCTTGGTTTAAGGTATAAACTTGTAACTGAAACATTTATTTTGAGTACAGATTTGGTGTGGAATTAACTTGACTAGAAAATGCATGAACTATTGTAGAGTAAATTTGAAATATAAGAACTGAAATATTGAAATGGTAGCATTTTAACAGTCATGGAAATTTAGAATTATGAAATGAAGCTACCTAAAGCTAAGACTGGCTTATTAACCAGTGGTCGCCAGTCTTCTCTCTTTCCATTCTAGCAAGGTCTCCCATCAGGATGGGATGTGCCATGCATCAGCCCCTCTAGATCTGTGGATCTGTGTGGGGTGTCCGGGATGTCCACTGGCTGCTACCACTGTGTAGAAGTATTGGCACATGTAAATTGGATATTAGTATTTCCTCTGTTGTTTTAAAATTGATTCTTTCAGATCCTGTTGTTAACTTTTGACCTCTCTAGATCATTGGTTCTCAATCTGAAGCAGTGATCAGAATTACTTGAATGTTTTGTTAAAACACAAGTTGCTGGGCCCTGGCCCCAGAATCTTCCAGCAGGTCCAGAACAGGGCCAGTAATTTGCATTTCTGCCAAGTTTACAGATATATTGATGCTGCCAGGTCAGGGGCCACAATTTGAGACGCACTACTTTAGGTCTCAGATCCCTTTTTGTTTTAAGGTACATTGAAAAGGAAACATGAAAATATTGGTGCTGTTGTTTTAAGAAATGTTTTTAAATTTTTTCCTCAAAAAAAATTGAAGATAAGCAGCATTTAGGACCTATTTAACCTGTGCCATTTTGATTGTATGCTAATGATAATACATTAAAAATAAATTGAATGCCTTTTGATGAGGTTTCTACATGTATTAGTATGGCAAAATTGAGTATATGATTTCTAGATTCTTGGGTTAGCTAAATGTTAAATGTTGGGGCGTGCATTAAATATATTGTGTCGTCTCCACATAGAGGATTTCCACCCGCGGCATCATTGTGTTTACTAGATGTGGTCCACTGGCTGTTAGCCCACTGTGGGAGGCCCCAGACGGAATGTCGACACAAATCCATAGAACTGTTTTATAAATTTGTTCCTTTACTGCCAGGTATTGTGATCTTTAAGTCTTATAAATTATGGGTTTTGCTTTTACCAGTAGTTTAGAGATGTGTACTTATTTAAAATGTAAGCTTTCCATTATTCAGATGAATGTAACAAATGTTCCTAATAAAAAGATAAGTATGTTTAATAACCATTATGGATCGTTTGCATGGCAAAGGGTAAACTATGGGCTGTACGTTTCACAAAGATTTACAGAAAGAAAGAAAAAAATGCTAATTTGATGTCGAATGATATAAAGGAAATAAATTTAGAATATCCCAGTATCTTTTTTATTCTACTACATTTTTGCTTTTCTATCTCATTTAAAAGAAATGAAGAAGAGTTGGATAACCATTGCGGTTGTCAACATGATACTCAGTTAAGATTTAGAAATTGTATTTATAGTTAATGAAATACTGCAATGTTTTTATTTCACCATGTGATTAATGAGAAATTGTTAGACTCCTAAATCTGAATGATCTCAGATTACTGTGAGATTAAAGGAAAGCAATGAGCTTGTGCTTATTAAATAACTATTACACTCAGTCATTAAATTGTACTTACAGTCTTGAAATAATTACTAAATTTCTTAGGAATAAATGTATTGTTCTGTTTTCTCCAGTAAGTCCAAACCGAGGTTTGGGAGCGTGGGTCTAGGGAAGCTGTGCCTCAGGACAGACCCAGGCCCTGGCTTCCCCCTGTAGAGTGCACTGTGCACGAGTCCAGAACCAAGATGTTCTGTGGTGTGTGTGTCTGGATAAGAAAAGTGACAGTGCACTACAAATCATGAGAAAGAGCCAGTCTTTTTAGAAAATGGGGTAGAGTACTACTTTGGGGCTTTTTCCTCATGGAAGAAGAGGTGAAAATTACTTGGTATAGTTCTAAAACGTAGAAGATTATACATTTTTTATACTATGGAATATATTATGTTATATACTATAGATTATATAGCATATATTACAATTCTATTTGTACTACATATACTATTTGGTATACAAACATGTAGTATATATTTGCTTATTGCCTCTAGTTAACAAAGTTAGTTTCTTTTTTTTTTTAAGTTTATTTTGAGAGAGAGAGAGAGAGAGCATGACTAGAGGAGGGGCAGAGAGAGAGGGAGAGAGAGAATCCCAAGCAGGCTCCATGCTATCAGTGCAGATCCTGATGTGGGGCTTGAACTCACAAACTGCAAGATCTTGACCTGAACCGAAACCAAGAGTTGGCCACCCAGGTGCCCCTGCAAAGTTAGTTTTCTTACGTTGTCATTGTCGCAACAGTCCTGTAAAGTCCATGAAGATTGGATGAGGTGGAGAGGTGGGGCATGTTTTCCTTATTTGTAAAGGAAACTTCGGCCCAGATACTATGTCAGTGGAACTAGTTGGCAGACCCGTCCTCCCTCCAGGTTGGGTCTCTGGCTCTCCTGTAGCCCACACAATTTCCAGTGACATCAGCTTGACTGATCCCATACATTTCTGTTGTTCTTAACTGCCTACAATAGGGACCTCACATATTTTCACTGAAGTAAGTGGAGCTCTGCCTCTCAGAATTGTTTCCGTTACACAAAGCATGCCAAGTAGTAGGTGAACCTTGGCCTATTGCTGACATATACTTTGCATAAAAGGGATGAGCATTCCTTGGCTTATCTCCTCTGTGCCCTCCAGTTGTGCTTCCACCTCTCTCTCTGCTATATTTAACTCCTAGTGGTGTTTTGGGTTTTTGTGAAGGTTTTTTAAAATTCCAGTTAGTTAACATACAGTGTTGTATTAGTTTCAGGTGAGTAATATAGGGATTCAACACTTCCATATATTACCTGGTGCTCAGCAAGCCAAGTATACTCCTTACCCGCCACCTGTTTAACTGATCCTCCCTCCCCACTTCTGTCTGGTAACCATCAGTTTGTTCTCTGTAGTTAAGAGTCTGTTTCTTGGTTTGCTTCTCTTTTTTTCTCCCCTGTGTTTATTTGTTTTGTTCTTAAATTCGACACTTGAGGGAGATCATACGGTATTTATCTTTCTCTGACTTACTTCACTTGGCATTAATAGTCTCTAGCTGCGTCCATGTCATTGTAAATGGCAAGATTTCATTCTTTTTTGTGACTGAATAATATTGATACCACATTGCTTCCTTATCCATTCATCAACCAGTGGACACTTGGGCTGCTTCCATATCTTGGCTGTTGTCAGTAAAGCCGCCTCCAGTGATTTTTAAGGGACAGTGTTAAGTGTCTCTTTATTGATTGATTGGTTGGTTGATTGACTGAGAGAGCGATGCAGTGGGGGCGGAGCAGAGGGAGAGAGAATCTCAAACAGGCTTCACACTCAGTGTGGAGCCCGATGCGGGGCTCGATCCCATGACCGTCAGATCATGCATGATCTGAGACAAAATCAAGAGTCAGCTGAGCCACTCTTTAGTGCCCTACAGGAGTACACTGTCACCAGGTGTGCTAGGTAATGACATGTGCAGGCATGTCCCTATGACATGTGTCAGGGGCTTCTGACTTCTGATGTTCATGTTGGATGGAAAGCCAGGGTCACAGCAGCTATAGTTTTGAGGAGGAGACTGAGGAGGTAGGGATCTGGGACAATTCCCAGCAGTCGGGATATGCTTTCCCAGGCCCATCCGTTCTCTGTGTTCCCTTGTCCTCTCCTTTCTCTATGCCTGTCTTTCTCTGTCCTTCCTGTACTTTCTCTTCTATGACTCTTAGCTAGCGTGTGAGAGAGAACTTAAATATTATTTTTACCCATTATTAGTTTTATTTTCTTTGTCAGTTTTTAGTGAAAATAATGGAAAGTTTGATGTTTCTGTCTAAAACAAACCCTGAAAACATGATATTGAATCTTTGCTTGTATAGCTAATAGGTATTTTTTTTAACACAATAGGGAAACTGTTTCTTACTACATCAGAAATACTTTATTGTTTTGCATTCTTCTTTAACTTCATTAGAATCAGGATGATTTGACCTTTTGAGAGTCCCTGATTTCAGAGCATGCAAAATAAAATTTAATATTTTTCATTTTCAGTTTAGAAAATGATTGATACCTGAAAGAAAAGATGTCTTTTAAAACAAATAATTTGAGTCTTTTATTTAGCAAAAACTGCCCTGTGTGATATTATAAGCACTTTTTCAAATATTAACTACTTCATTAATCTTTGAAGGAACCTCAAAGGTAAATATTGTTAAGATGAGAAAACCGAGACACAAGAGAGGCAAGGTCCACACAGCCAGGAAGTAGGATAGGAACTTGAGAGTGGCAGTGCTCTTTTTGTGTTTATTCTTTAAATTGATCCTGAGAAAAGGGACAATAGTTTTCAAGAAAAAAGGCAAGGGAAAGGATAGGACATTTATAGCTGTGCAAATGGTATCCAGCCATTTTTATAATGGTTAAAGTAACTGAAGAGAATGGCTTTGGTGGAAAGACCTTGGCAGTAATTACAGTGAACCAAGTTATGATTCCTATGGTTAAAAAAAAAAAGATTATCCCTTATCATTCTGAAATGTTACTGCTCTGGTAGATGCTTCAGATGGGACTTTTATGGAAACTATATTTGAAGTACTCTGATATTGCCAGCCTGGTTCTGCTCTGGTTCTTTTTGTTAACATATCCTACTTAATTCTAGCTTTATTATTGTTTTTTATTATTATTATTTATTACAGTGATTAATTTTAATCATGCGAAAGTCATTTGTATGTGTGTTTTAATCTTGTTTCTTTTTTAAGGCAACAAATCACCTTCTTTGTGGCTGAAAGAGATTCTCAAGAGCAAAGATCCTTCCTTTCTCATAAACATGTTTGAGGGTGGTGGAGGAGGCTGTGGTCGGCCGTCAGGCATCCTTGCTCAGCCCACCCTCTTCCATCTGCAAGGGCCGTTCAGCCTGCGAGCTGCCCTGCAGTGGATGGACATGCTTCTGGCGGCGCTGGAGTGCTACAACACCTTCACTGAGAAGAAAACCCTCACGGCACCTGAGGTCCTGGGTGGGTAACACCTGCGCACGTTGCTGTGGTCCAGTGCTGCCTGGAGCCATTCCGGGCAAAAGTGCAGCGGGGTCTTTGACTAGACAGATGCCCCTGTCAGCATCATAGTTAACAAGGGCGATAAGAGGAGCGTTTATTCAGTCGCTGCGTTATCCTTTAAGCTCACGTGAGGGCGAGAGTCTGGTGCACACGACTGAGGCCGTGGACGCCTGTCTGGCGTCTCTACTTCTTTTGTGTCCTGAACAGGTTCTTGATGGCCCTCTTGCCAAGTGGCCTTTTGAGGCTGTCGTTTGCTTTAGCACATTACAGGAGTTCTTCCTGGGCACCTGGCTGGCTCAGTCAACAGAGCATGTGACTCTTCGTCCCGGGGTTGTAGGTTTGAGCCCCTTTTGGGTGTAGAGATTACTTAAAAATAAAATATTTTAAAAAAAGCGTTTATCGGGGCACCTGGGTGGCTCAGTCGGTTAAGCGTCTGACTTCAGCTCTGGTCATGATCTCACTGTCTGTGAGTTCGAGCCCCACATCAGGCTCTGTGCTGACAGCTCAGAGCTTGGAGCCTGCTTCAGATTCTGTGTCTCTCCCTCCCTCTGCCCTCCCCTGCTCATGCTCTGTCTCAGTCTGTCTCAAAAATAAATAAAAACATTAAAAAAAAAAAGTGTTGATAAAATAAAAGAGTTCCTCCTAACATGAGGCTCTGTGATCTTATGTTTCTGAGTGGCATGTCTTCATTTTTCTTGCATTTTCCTATTCCTTAGTGTTTTTACTGTAGTATGATGATAACAGTGTTGTTTGCAAAGGATAGAATGCAGGGTGGAGTGTTTGGTGTGCTCCTTGGCCCGTGCCGGGAAGAAGGAGATGGCAGCCTCCGTCCTTCACGTGATCTAAACGGGACCTGGGAAAGCAGGGGGTGGTTCCTGGGAGGTGCATCTCTGAGAATACAGCATCTGCAGCCAACTGTAGCTGACAAGTGCGCTCTAGGCTTCGAGGTTCTCTGAGCAGGCTGTTTGGGGTGTCCACCGAAATCCTCTCTCGTGGGCTAAATATCCAGCTTGCCACTCAGAACATGATATGTTATTTCAATGATTTTCAGTGTAGACAGAGCATCCATTCTGGTAGTGGTGCTGGTTGGCTAAAGGAACTACCAGTCTCTCTTTAATTCTGTCAGAGGTGAGGTCTGTGTCTTGGGGATTTGGGAAAAAGAACCAGGTTGTCTTGTTGTCTTTCTTTTAGCTTGAGAAAGTTGGAACCAAACATGGTGGGGTGTGTGTAATGTGTGTGCACGCACACACACTGGGGTTCCGGAAAACAGATTTTATACCATTTTGAGAAGATCTGACTCTCTAGTATGGGATTCTGCATGATTCTAGTATGGGAATCTCAGAGGGATAGGTCAGAAAAGTTCTGAAACTTTAAAAATAGCAATAGTGGGGCACCTGGGTGGCGCAGTCGGTTAAGCGTCCGACTTCAGCTCAGGTCACGATCTCGCGGTCCGGGAGTTCGAGCCCCGCGTCGGGCTCTGGGCTGATGGCTCAGAGCCTGGAGCCTGTTTCCGATTCTGTGTCTCCCTCTCTCTCTGCCCCTCCCCTGTTCTTGCTCTGTCTCTCTCTGTCCCAAAAATAAATAAACGTTGAAAAAAAAATTTTTTTTAAATAAAATAAAATAAAAATAGCAATAGTAGCTATTCAGTTGCAAATAGTACCTTCAATTTGTTGTGTTTTTTTTTTTAATTTTTTTTTTTTAACGTTTATTTTACTTTTGAGACAGAGACAGAGCATGAACGGGGGAGGGTCAGAAGGAGAGGGAGACACAGAATCGGAAGCAGTCTCCAGGCTCTGAGCCATCAGCCCAGAGCCCGACGTGGGGCTCGAACTCACGGACTGTGAGATCATGACCTGAGCCGAAGTCGGACGCTCAACTGACTGAGCCACCCAGGCGCCCCCTAAATTTGTTTTAAGAGATCTCATATATCATTTTGAAAATTTAAGAAAACAAAAAAAAGTATAGGAAATATGTAAAACCTAATTGCATATTCCCTAGTGACAGACACTAAGACAGTTTAGTGTCTACTTTTTAAAACTTTTTCTATGCGTATAATATATATATTTAAAATTATTTTTATTTTTTAACATAATGGGTCATATGCATGCTTTGCTATAATTTGATTTTTAAAATGAAACTTAACTTTAAAAAAAGTTTTTTTAAATGTTTATTTTTGAGAGAGACAGAGACAGAATGTGAGTGGGTTAGGAGGAGAGAGACAGGGAGACACAGAATCTGAAGCAGGCTCCAGGTTTGAGCCCGATGCAGGGCTCGAACTCACTTGCTGTGAGATTATGACCTGAGCTGAAGTTGGACGCTCAACCGACTGAGCCACCCAGGTGCCCTGAAACTTAACTTTTAAACAGAAAGTTAACATACTGGATGTCTTTTTATGGCAGTGTATATACCTTGAACTAATTTAAATGACCGTGTAATACTAAATAATGCAAATGTGTCACAATTAAGCAGTCTTCAAACTGTTTTATTTATTTACCTTGTGAGGAGTGGGAGACATTGAAAACAACGTACCTTCTTTCAAACTTGACCAAAAAAAATCCTCTTTGCTTTAAGTAATTGAAAAAATTAATTTCTGGTATGTGTCGTAAATGTGGGCATTTAACATAAAATTGTTAACATTACTTAAAAAATGTATTCATTGGAGGCTAACTACTGTAGAGATTTTTTGTTTAACATCTTTATTTTTATTTAATTGCTTTAAAATAGTTTTTTATGGCAATTTTGCAAAGCTTCTGAATTATTATTACTGTTCCATACCCTTCACATTTTTTTATCCTAAGTATCATGTTATTATGCTTATGTTTTTATTTACTTATAACTCTATGTCTTTGCAACAAAACCGTCTACCTGTTACAAGTTTCTTCTGTGTTGGGTTATCGTGGCCTTTGTTATTAGGGCACATTTTGTGTATTACCACCATAACAATATAAATATAATATTTTGATAAATAATTATTATATATAAGAAGTAAAATTATATGGTTAGAACTTTGTTTTTGTTTTGTATAGGTTTTACTAAGAAAAACTTACCTAAATGAGTGCCATATTTGAATAATGCTAAAATGTTCATTTTTTTTTCACATTTAACATACCTGTTAATTAGAATGTGTCATACAGCACATTGTTCGTTGAATTTAAGGATATTTGGTGTTTGAGAATGAAATTCTTAATATATTTTCTCTCAGTTCTTTTGAATAGATAGTGACCTGTCATCAGAATTATTTTTAATGATCTGTCAAGTTGGCAATTTGATGAACTAAAATTTTATGAAAACAAAGAATTGGAAACCCTTAGACTTATAAAAGGATTTCTTACTCGTCCTTGTCTTTGCTCTCTCTTTCAACATGTACACCACTTTTTAAAATTGTCCCTTTGTTTGGGAGGTCTTTACACCTGGTATAAAAACTACAGTGGGGGGCGCCTGGGTGGCGCAGTCGGTTAAGCGTCCGACTTCAGCCAGGTCACGATCTCGCGGTCCGTGAGTTCGAGCCCCGTGTCGGGCTCTGGGCTGATGGCTCAGAGCCTGGAGCCTGTTTCCGATTCTGTGTCTCCCTCTCTCGCTGCCCCTCCCCCGTTCATGCTTTGTCTCTCTCTGTCCCAAAAATAAATAAACGTTGAAAAAAAAATTAATTAAAAACTACAGTGGGACTGAGGAGAGGAGAAAGGTGTTTTATCTTCCTTCCTGTAAGCAAGACTGGGGTGATCATAAAAGGAGTGGAGATGGGAGAGGAGAGCCAGCACCTTTGTGTTTTCAGAACGGCGACTTTTATGAAAAAGTCCATTTGGGAGTTCATGCAGTTGTTTCCATAAAAAGACCACTGCCATGATTTGTCTCTCTTGCCCCTTTGAAGGATATTTAGGTTGTTTCTGTTGTCTCATTATTAAAAGCTGCTAAAATGAAAATCCTTACAAGCACATCTTTATAATTCTGCCATTATTTCATTAGGATAAAATTTTGATGCTGGATCAAAGCATATGAGCTTTTTAAACATTTGATAGAAATTGTCATAATCTTCTAAAAGCTTTGTAAGTTTGAATTTTGACTAAATGTATATCATGCCTATACTTAAAGAAGGAATTTTACGTTAATTTTAGTGGATTTCGAAGGAAGCATATGTTAATATTTGAGTGTAATTTTTATTTCTAGGTACTGAAACACAGTCTTCGCTTTGGAAAGCAGTGACTTTCTTTCTAGAAAGCATTGCTATGCACGATATTACGGCAGCAGAAAAGTGCTTTGGCACTGGGGCAGTAGGTCACAGACCCAGCCCCCAAGAGGGAGAAAGATACAATTACAGCAAATGCACAATTGTGGTCCGGATTATGGAATTCACCACAACACTGCTCAGCATCTCCCCAGAAGGCTGGAAGGTAGGGTCACTGGCTGCTGGTCTTTTAGTTTGAGGTCAGCACCTGGCACTGGAAGAATACTTTCCGGTACCTATTAAGAGTGATTTTGGCTTCCTTAGAAGTTCCCATTGCTGTAGGAGTTATGTGTTCTCGAAAGTAATAAAATGCAGCGTTTTTATCTTACTGTGTGAATAAAGTACAAAATAGTTTCTCTAAATGTTCTATTGGATATTGCATTTTATGCTATGATCGATCAAACATTTGCCTTAGGAAATGTACATTAGCAAATATTTGTAAATGTATCTGTGAAGCTTATTATATAAACAAAGTCCAGTCAGTCCATCCAGTTAATACATACTGAGTGCCTACTGTATGCAAGGCTGAGTGTCTACTGTATGCAAGGTACAGCATTGCCCTAAACCAGGAGCCATAGAACTATGGTCCACAGCCCACTTCCCACTTGCTGCCTGCTTTTGTAAGGAAGGTTTTATTGGAACACATCCGAGTCCATTTGTCCATGTATTGTCCATGGCTGCTTTCATATTATAATGGCAGTTCGTTAAGTAGTTGCGGTGGAGACCATTGGGTCCACAAATCCTAAAACATTTATTGTCTGACCTTTACAGAGAAAGTTTGACAACCCCTGCTTCAGCCAGGCAAAAATTCCCAGCTTCATGGACCTTACACTAGTGAAAATCTAAATGCTGACTCATGGATGTGTTTTTATTCAAATCATCTTTTGCAGCTCCTTGAGAAGGATTTACGTAATAACACAAAC
The DNA here is from genome assembly GCF_018350175.1 of Felis catus. NCBI lineage: Eukaryota > Metazoa > Chordata > Mammalia > Carnivora > Felidae > Felis > Felis catus. Next base: position 1,066,603 of record NC_058385.1, on the reverse strand, counting down.
CTTATGAAACTCTTGGTGAAAACTCTATGTGAGCCCTCAAGCATAGGTTTTAATATCGGTGATGTCCTAGTTATGAATCGTCTTCCTGATGTTTGTGTGGACCTGATGAAGGCACTAAAGAAGTCCCCGTACAAAGACATCCTGGAGATGCACCTCAAGGAAGAACTAACAGCACAGAGGTGGGCATTCAGATCGTGCTTGGGATCAGTGTTGTGCACTTTAAGGTTGCAGCGTATTCTGGCAGCCACACGTGTGGCTGCTGTAGTCCCATTTCCTAGAGTAAAGGATCTCATCAGTGGGGTGTTTGATGCAGAGAATCTCATTAGTTGTTTGAAAATCATCTATTTGACAAATGCCTCCCCTGCGCCTTATGGTAAGCAAGTCTCAGGTGTGGCTCAGCCCCATGTTGATTTCCATGGCTGGATTAGTGCCTGGGCCCCTTGTTCAGTGTTAACCTGTGTTTGCTTTCCCAGGTCACGTAATGAATTTGAGTGTCAGGCAGTTAACACATTTATAACAGGACACACACGGTTTTTTGGTGTATCCTGCTAATTTGGTGAGCTAGCACTCATCTAGTTTCTTTTTGTTTTTCTCACATGGCAGCATTGAGGAGCTTTGTGCCGTTGACCTATATGGCCCTGATGCTTCTGTGGATAGGGCCAAGCTGGCTTCTGTCGTGTCGGCTTGTAAACAACTTCACAGAGCTGGTTTTTTGCATGTTGTCTTACCATTTCAGGTAAACAGAGCCAATGCGTTTTTACGTTTCTCTTAGTTGATTAACATAAGCAGTCCATTTCCTTGTATATATGTGTGTTTCACACATCCTGTATGTATGGGATATGCTGAAATGGGAATTACATAATGACTTGTTCCAGACGTGCTGACTTAGACTACAGACATACAAATTTATAAGTGTAAAATGAAAATAAGGACATGTATATTTCCCACAGCCTTCTGAAGAACTTTGGCGACTGCTATTGTGCCCTGTGGCTAGGCAATATAAATGAAAAAATATAACATGCAAAGCAAAGTTGAGTGAAAATTTTCCTGACAATTAGAAGGTAGTTGTCACTGTTAATGACCATGGATATTTTTAATTAATGAAAGGTATGAAATTGTGTGCTTTTATAAAATATCTTAGTGCTGGATGTTTTAGTATTGACTTTATTTTAGTCTGCAGATCAGTATTCTGTTGGCACAAAACTTCTTTCCCTGGTTTATAAAAGCATTGCACCTGGGGACGAACGACAGTGCCTTCCTTCACTAGACCCCAGTTGTAAGCGACTAGCCAGCGGACTTCTGGAGTTGGCCTTTGCTTTTGGAGTACAGGTAGGAACAGCAGCTGCACGCTGTGCTATCCTGCTGATGGAAATATATAGCTCATTCGTAACATGTTTCTAAAAACAGGAATTTAGTTGGAATTTAGTTAAGTTCTTAGCTCCATAAGTACTTTAATAGATTTACATGATCTGACTTACTTTCTAAAAGGTTTTTTAGATAAAAGAAATAGGATAAGATTCTTCTTAAACTGGGGTTTTGTCTATCCCACTTTGTTTCCAAAAAGACTTTAGAGGGCAGAGAACATTTTGTGTCTATAAAGCTGGACTGTTAACACAGTGGCTTCCTCTTCCCCTGTCCGTAGTGATCTTCAGATGGCTGATTTGGGAGCACCCCTGGAGGATAATTCCAGAGGCACCACAGAAAGATATCTTCATGGCTTTTTGAACCATATAGGGCTGGCCTCAAACAGTCTCTGCTGTAGCTGAGATCTGTTGACCAGTCCTATGTGTTCATTCCTTCCAATCGTCCTCCCTTCTCCTGTAGCAGAAAGCTCTTCTTTGCCCCTTTGTTCACTTAATGTCAACAAGTTACGTATTTAAATCGTCTAAAAGTACTCTTACTATCCTGTCTCCTCAAAGAAACAACAAGATTCTCTGGGAATTTGGGGGAAACATGAGTCAGGGAAGATTTCTTTCCCAAAATGAAACCTAGAAAGTACAGGGTCATTGAAATGCATATAATTCAGACTTGAACCTAGACCTTCAAATATGAGGTTCTCTTTGGACCTTACCGTGTGATTTTCCACTCTCAAAGTTAGCAGCTTCCTAGGAGTCTTTCTATAGCAGGTAAGATACATACTCTTATCATCGTACCTTTCCTTGCTTCTTCACAGTGTGAGCACCTTGTGAATCTTCTCCTGGATACAGCAGTGTTGTCTCTGCCACCCTCAGGAGCGTTCCAGAGAAACATGGCCAGCTTCTGTCACGGGGAGTATTTTTATAGCTTGTTCTCAGAGACAGTCAACACTGAATTGTTGAAAAATCTAGATCTTGCAGTATTAGAACTCCTGAAATCGTCTGTGGATAATCCCAAAATGGTAATGAAATTTTTATTTTTTATCTTTATTATTTTTACTGTTTTTTCTTGTAGCAAGAATTACCATCAAACTCCACACATTGGTCCAGAGACCCTTGTGGTGTTAAAGACTTGCTCCTGTAGCACACTACCTGCACTTGTGAGTTCTTTGTGGAATTTTTATTTAAATGAAGTATATTTTCTTATATAATGCTTATAAAAAGATTGCCATGTTCTTGAAAAATGTCATTAGAACAAAACAGGATCTCTTCCTGGAAGGTTTAAAACTTTTGCCAGTGTTTGAAAACAAAATCAAAGGGAAGAAAACACAGCTTTTATGAACAGTTAATAATGTTAAATGGATGTTGAAACGTGGATTATTGTTTCTAATCTCTCATTCCCCCAGAATTTCTAGGCCTAATATTACAAGGCATAGCTATGTAGGATGTTGACTTTTGTGAAGAAATGGCATTGGAGCTCCTAAGCCCGTCATGAGGCCTGAGCCCGCCTTTGTGTTTGCACCAGCCGCCAGTTGGTCCTGTACATTCAGTCTCCTTTCTATAGTTATGGTCCTTTCACAGGTTGGTACAGAGAGCCATAATTTCCTGTGCGATCCTACTGTAGCCCACTAGGCTCCCTCACATTGAACCTTGGAGCTCAGTGTTTAGTATATGTTGACTTTGGTTTGTTAAACTTGTAAAATTTTTAAATTTAACCCACTCTGTAGACAGTCAGGAACTGGGAACTATTGGGAATGGCCATTTTAAGGGAGAGTACATAATTTCCTATTGAATTAAGCTTTTATTCCAAACAGTGTTTGTCTATTGTAGGAGAGTACTTTGTGTCAGATTGTACTAGGTATTTATGTTTTTTAAAGTTAGAAATGAACTTTTAATAAGTAGAACATTTTGATCTCTGAAGCTATTGAGGCTTCTGGTGAAGGTGATGGATAAAAGCCATACACATTTATCTCCACTTCCTCCTCAGCTCCCTCTAAAGTGACAGAAATGGGTTTGTGGTGTTTTTTTTTTTTTTTTTTTTAAACACAGTCTTAAAAGACACAGATTAAAGGAGAAAAGAGAAGAGAGACAACACTTTGGAAGCTATTTCTAGCAAAAGGGCAAGTCGTAACAGACTTTGGGATCCAAGAAAGCTGCAGTATGACATAGCAGTGGGGAGACAGACAGCTGATCTGTGCTGTAGAGCCTAGGCTTTCTTGGGTCTGGCAATAGAGTCCCAGGCCTCCAGAGTACCAAGAGCAGGATGTGAAGGAGAGGCCAAAGAGGGGAGGACTGTGTGAAATGTAGCTGTCCCCTGCCCCCCTGCCAGGTTACTTGGCCTTGCCTTGTCCTCAGGGGATTGATCCTTCCCCACTTGAGGACACTCAGGGCAGCCAGATTTCTACAAGGGATAGGTATCTCTGTGCTGGGGCACCCTAGGCAGAGCTGAGTGGAGGATGTCTTTTTTGTTGTTTATTAGGGAAAGACCTGTAATTAAGAGTAGAGTCATGTTCTGTATGTAACACCAGTATTAGAGTAATGAGGTAAAGTTTGAGATACTTGGCACCATACGAAAAACATTTTATTATTCCACAAGTGAAAACTCTGTTTTGTATTTTAATCTCTCAAGTTTAATTTCAGTTCTCGAACTCTTCTGACCTTTGTCTCCCACTAGTATTTTTTTTTTTTAACATTCACTTATTTTTGAAAGAGAGAGAAAGGACAAACAGGGAGGGGCAGAGGGAGAGGGAGACAGAGGATCCGAAGCAGGCTCCTTGCTGGCAGTGGAGAGCCCAATGTGGGGCTTGAACTCATGAACCACAATATCATGACTTGAGCCAAAGTTGGATGCTTAACTGACTGAGCCACCCAGGTGCCCCTCCCACTAGTATTTTTGAACAACCAAAATGTTTCTGGTGTGTGCTGATGTTTTGTATTTTGCTCATTTTTCTGTTGGGGTGAACCTTCTTATTAGTTTTTAAGGGGTTTTTGTATATGAAGGATAGTATACCTTTTCGCAAAAGTCCTTTTTCCTACTGGCCATTAATCTTTCAATCTTACTTGGAGTGTTTGTTCTCTACAGAAGTATTTAATTTATTATAATTAAATTTATTAATCTTCTTTTCTGAAAAGCACCAGTCTGTTCTGTGTATCTTTGAGTTCTATTTTGTAGATTCCACGTATAAGTGATATCTTTTTTTTCTTTTTTTTTAATCTTTTTTTTTTTTAATTTTTTTTTTATCTTTCTCTGTAGGACCTATTTCACTTAGCGTAATGTCATCAGGGTCCATCCCATGTTGTGACAATTGGCAGAATTTTCTTTTTTTTAGTGGCTGAATAATATTCCATTGTGTATGTATATGCCACATCTTCTTTATTCATCTGTTGATGGACACTTAGATTGTGTCCATGTCTTTGGCTATTGTACATAATGCTGCACTGAACATGGGGGTGCAGATATGTTTTCTAGGTTGTGGTTTCCTTTTCTTCAGATGTATACCCAGAAGTAGAATTGCTGGATCAAATCATACTTCTATTTTTAATTTTTGGAAGGACTGTCACACTGTATTCCATAGCAGCTGCACCAGTTTGCATTCCCAACAACAGTGCGCAAGAGTTTTTCTTCATATCCTCGCCAACACTTTTGTCTTTTTGATGCTAGGTGTTCTTACAGGGATGAGATGATATTTCATTTACATTTTCCTGGTGATTTTGATGCTGAGCACCTTTTCATATACCTTTTGACTATCTGTCTTGTTTGGAGAAATGTCTAATTCAGTTCCTCTGCCCATTTTTAAATCAGATTGTTTAATTTTTTGCTGTTTAGTTGTAGGAATCCTTCATGTATTTTGAATATTAACCCTTATCAGATGCATGATTTACAGATATTTCCTCCCATTTTATAGCTTGCCTTTTCATTTTGTTGATGATTTCTTTTGTGTGCAGAAGCTTTATAGTTTGAATGTAGTTCCACTTGTTTATTTTTGCTATTGTTGCCTTTGCTTTTCATGTCAGATCCAAAAAAAATCATTGCCAAGACCAAAGTCAAATAGCTTATGCCCTAAATTTTCTTCCAGGAATTTTATGGCTTCATATCTTAAGTTCACGTCTTTAACACATTTTGTCTTGATTTTTATGTATGGTGTAAAGTGTGTGGCAAGTTTCATTCTTTTACATGTTGCTGTTTAGTTTTCCCATCACCATTTATTGAAGAGAGTATCCTTTTTCCATTGTATCTTCTTAGCTCCTTTGTCCGTCATCATCGTGTGGCTCCTTGCACATGTTGGTTCCTGGCCTCTCTATTCTGTTCCATTGACCTATGTTTTTATGCCAATACTATACTGTTTTGATTACAGCATAGTGCCTCCAGCATTGTTGTTCTTTCTCAAGATTGCTTTGGTTATTCAGGGTCTTTTGTGCTTCCATACAAATGTTAGGATTGTTTTATTTTTGTGAAAAATGCCATTGGAATTTTGATAGGGATTGTATTGAGTCTGTAGATTGCTTTGAAAAATTTTTTTTTTTTTTAACATTTATTTATTTTTGAGACAGAGGGAGACAGAGCATGAAGGGGGGAGGGGCAGAGAGAGAAGGAGACACAGAACCGGAAGCAGGCTCCAGGCTCCGAGCCATCAGCCCAGAGCCCGACGCGGGGCTCGAACTCACGGACCGCGAGATCGTGACCTGAGCTGAAGTCGGACGCATAACCGACTGTGCCACCCAGGCGCCCCGAGTCTGTAGATTGCTTTGAATGGCATCAACATTTTATCAATATTATTTTATTCCATGAGCATGAATATCCTTCCATTTATTTGTATCTTCAGTTTTTTTTAATCAATGTGTTCTAGTTTTCATCGTATAGGTTTTCAACCTCCTTGGTTAAATTTATTCCGGGCGCCTGGGTGGCACAGTCGGTTAAGCATCCGACTTCAGCCAGGTCACGATCTCGCGGTCCGTGAGTTCGAACCCCGTGTCGGGCTCTGGGCTGATGGCTCAGAGCCTGGAGCCTGTTTCCGATTCTGTGTCTCCCTCTCTCTCTGCCCCTCGCCCATTCATGCTCTGTCTCTCTCTGTCCCAAAAATAAATAAACGTTGAAAAAAAAATTTTTTTTAATTTATTCCTAAGTATTTCATTGTTTTAGTAAATGCTTATATATTCATTTTTGAGAGACAGAGCACATGTGTGCATCTGCAGGTGGGAGAGGGGAAGACAGAGAGGGGGAGAGAGAATCCCAAGCAGGCTTTGCATTGTCAGTGCAGAGCCCAACACGGGGCTTGATCTTGCAAACCATGAGATCGTGACGTGAGCTGAAATCAAGAGTCAGACTCTTAACGGACTGAGCCACCCAGGCACCCCAAGGTATTTTATTCTTTGTGATGCAATTGTAAATGGGATTGTTTTCTAAATTTCACTTTCTGAGAGTTGGTTATTAGTGTATAGAAACGCAGCAGATTTTTGTATATTGGTTTTGTATCCTGTAACTCTACTGAATTTGTTGAGTAGTTTTAACAGGTTTTTTGGTGGAGTCTTTAGGGTTTCCTATATATAGTATCATGCCATCTGCAAATAGACATAGTATTACTACTTCCTTTCTGTTTTTGATGCCTTTTATTCCATTTTCTTGTCTGATAGCTGTGGGTAGGACTTCCAGTACTGTGGTGAATAAAAGTGAGAGTAGACATCTTTTCTTGTTCCTGATTGTAGGGAAAAAGCTCTTCAGTTTTTCACTATTGACTATGATGTCAGCTGTACATTTGTCATATATGGTCTTTATTATGTTGAAGCATGTTCTCTCCGTACCCAATTGTTGAGTTTTTTTTAAAAATTTTTTAGTGTTTTTATTTATTTTTGAGAGAGAGAGAGAGAGCGTGCGCACATGAGCTGGGGAGGGACAGAGAGAGGGGGAGACACAGAATCTGAAGCAGGCTCCAGGCTCTGAGCCGTCAGCATAGACCCCAACACAGGGCTTGAACTCACAAGCCATGAGATCATGACCTGAGCTGAAATCAGACTCTTAACTGACTGAGCCACCCAGGTGCCCCCAATTTGTTGAGTTTTAATCATGAGTAGTTGTTGAATTTTATCAAATGTTTTTTCTGCATCTATTAAGATGAGTATATGCTTTTCATTCTTTATTTTGTTAATGTAGCTTATCACACCAATTGATTTGTGGATGTTGAACATTCTGGCATCCCTGAAATAAACCCCGCTTGATCATGGTATATGATCCTTTTAAAGTATCGTTGAATTTGATTTGCTGATATTTTGTTAAGGAATTTTACATCTATGTTCATCAGGGATACTCTCCTGTAATTTTCTTTTCTCGTAGTTTCCTTATCTGGTTTTGGTACCAGGGTCATGCTGGCCTCAAAGAATAAGTATGGAAGTGTTGTCTTATCTTCTAGCTTTTTTAGAAGAGTTCGAAAAGGATTGGTGTTAGTTCCTCCTTAAATGTTTGGTAGAATATACCAGTAAAGCCATTCTGCTCTAGACATTTGTTTGTTGGGAGGTTTTTGATTATTAATCCTACCTCCTTACTATTAATTGGTTTGTTCAGATTATCTTCCCATGATTCAATCCTGGAAAGTTGTATGTTTCTAGGGTATCCATTTCTTCTAGGTTGTCCCATTTGTTGGTGATTGTTCATAGTGGTCTTTTATGATGCTTTGTATATCTTTGGTGTAGGAATACCTTCTTGAAACAAGGAAGTTGAGTGAAAACCTCCTTGAAGTCTGAATTTTGAGGCTATTAGCTCTTTCCCCCCAGTTTAGCTCCCAGAATATGGTCAATTAGGTATATACCTTCAGGCAGGGTATCAGAATATTTTGACAAGCCTAAGAGAAAATAAAGATTGCCCAGCCAGATCAACCTACAGAGATCTTTACTGCCAGTGAACCCTGCCCACTGCACAGTACCTGTAGTCAGTTCCTCAATATGTGTCGACAGCCAAGGAGCACCAGCCTTTGAGGAAATGGATTTTAAAAGGGAGAGGCAACTAAAAAGCCACTTGACACAGAGACTATTCAGTGAGATAGAAATGTAAAGAGAAAAGAACCTCAGAAAGATGAAAGGAGACAGTGCATTGACAAAATAAGAATTGGTACTGAAAAGAACACCATACAAAAAAAACTTTTGGGAATTAAGCATAGGCATCAGAAATTAAAAATGAAATGGGTTTGGAAGATAAAATTTAGGAACTCTCAGAGAGAATAAAGTAAAAAGGCAAAACAGAAAATAGTAGAGAGAATGTTGGGATCCATTGATAAGGTGTAACACCAGGACCTCCACCCCAGAGGGAAGACAGGCCCAAGGAAAGGCCTTTATGCATAACACAGCTCAGGAGAATGTGCCCAAATTGAAGGCCTTGAGTCTCCAGATGGGAAAGGGCCATTGAATATCCAGCACAGTGTATGAAAGCAGCTCTACATGGAGTAAATTTCTTGAAAATTCAGAACCCAGGGGTTCACCACGAGAAAAGATTCTAAAAAGTTTCTGCAGGAGACAACCTGATTGCATTTAAAGGGATCAAGAGATCAGATGCCGTTTGTCTTTCCAACTGCAAAGAGGACACTGGAAGACTGTAAGCCAAAGTTCTTTCACAACTCAGCGAAGAAGATTCCAACCTGGAGTTCTGGCCTGGAATCTGGCCAAACCATCAGTCATATGTGAGAGTTGAATGCAGATGTTTCAGATGTGCCAGATCTCAAAGGAATCTTCTCTCCCCTTTACTCTCATCAGTCAGTCAAGAAAGAGGAGGATGTTGGATCTGGGAAGTTGGCTCAAACACAGAGAAGGGGACCAGTCTCTTGGAGGATGCTGAGGTGACACCCAAAGAACAGTGACCTTAGACATTCCAGAGTGGGAGCTGTGCTGCCACTGAGATGGAGCTGATAGACTTCTTGTTGTGTGTAGGTGTCTTGAGGAGGTTTCATTAATTTGGGAGAATTTGATGACAAATAATGATAGGCACATTGAAAACAGAAAAGAAAGCAGGGAAATATTAACTTCACGGAGATCAAAATGTTGTGCAAAATGTTTACATTGTCGTAATGATAAGAATATTGAATAGTAATCTAACCAAAATTAGGATGTCACTATTGGAAAGGTGGTGGGACAGGAAATGTGTGCGTGCAAGCCTGTTGTGTATGCTTCCGTGCATGTGCATATGCAACAGAAGAGCGCTAATTCTTCCTCTCATCGAGAATGCCCCCAGCTAAGAAAACAAGAGACAGGATGAGCATGATTTCATAAAGGAGACCACCTGATGCTTTTGTGGGAAAATTTACATGCTAAGTTGCTCTTCTCAAATCTGAGGAGTTGTGAAATAAACAGCTGTTATAGAAATAGTATCTTTATTTCCCAAGAATAGCTTTGAACTGAAAGTAAATTTTGTTCTATACCTGCCAGTCTTGATGTTGAGGATTTTTCTTCAAGCACCATGCGCTTGTTTCAGGTGAGCGCCATTTTGAATGGTATGTTAGATCAGAGCTTCAGGGATCGAGCCAGCCAGAGACACCAAGGACTGAAACTTGCGAGTACAATTCTGCATAACTGGAAGAAGTGGGACTCGTGGTGGGCCAAAGATTCTGCTCCTGAAAGTAAAACGGCAGTGCTGACCTTACTGGCAAAAATTTTGCAGGTATCTTGAGAAACCTATTAAAAATGCAGTTCAGTTGTTTTGGAATCTCTAAGTTGTATCTTTAAAAATTTGATGGAGGTTTCTTAAGAGCTCATTGGTTTGATAAATAAAAAGTATTTTTATTGGATAGTTGCTGATTACATTTTATACTTTTTCCCTTTCTGATACTTTATCTTATACGTTATCTTTTCAGTGTTTTTGCATATGTCATCTTGCCAGATAGATTCAAAATATTTCAGGATAAGAATTGTTAAAATATTATTGAAGCCCAAGAACAAATTTATAGGTTATTTCTGAAGTTAAAAAACTTGGAAAACGTGTTAAAAGAGATTAGAGGCATAATATAGAAATGTATCATGTTTTTATTTACCCTCCTTTAGATTGATTCATCTTTTAATACAAATCACAGTGCATTCCCTGAAGTTTTTACAACATATGCTAGTCTACTTGGTGATTCAAAGTTGGGTTTACATTTAAAGGTAAGTGGTGAAAAAGATTTTTCTTTTAGATTACATTCTCCATTATTTTCCCATTTTATATTTTTGCATATCTGTGATATTTTCTGTTTTTTATTATGGCAAATTTCAAACATACTCAAAAGCAGAGAATAACCCCTACATACCGGTCATTCAGCCTCAATAGCTGTCTGTTTATGGCCATCTCTCTTCAACTATGCAGTCACTCCCATCCTTGAAGGAAACCCCTGGTACCATTTTATCTGATCTGTGCATACTTTTATATGTCTCTAAAAGATAAATATAATCACAATGAGCTTACCATACTTAGAAAAATTAACATTTATCTTTGCATATGTATGATTTAAATTGGCTTTTTTGAGAATTGCTGTATTAGCAAATGACAGAATTTAAACTATTACTCAATTATTTTTCTATTAATAAATATATCTTGTAATTTTTAGGGTCAAAAACTTAATATTATAATTTTGAAGTCCTATAATAATTAGATTTTATGCTCTAATAAAATGTGGCCTTAATGAAAGCCATCTTTTTACTAGGTCATGAAGATGTTTCTTTGGAATTTTCTGTTTCATGATTAATCAGATTTCTCATTTCTCAATATGAGAGTCTGAGAACTTACTTTCCACACAAGGGAGATAGAAAACAGCATCTAGTTTCTTCTAGTTTCTTTTACTTTTATTATGAAGTTCTGAATTAGTCCTGTGAAGGAATACTTATAAATTACCTCATAGGTGTTCGGGATGTACTTTCCACACCAAACTTTTCCAGTTTATCTCTACTAGAGTCTATATTTGTAGAAGGAAAAATCACACACAGAGTCATATACAGTATCCTGTTTAATTACACATTAATTAAATTAACATTGGCCTGAGTTGGCCCACTGGCCTCTAGAGTAGAAGCTGAGATACAGCATCGCCTTCAGGTTGGTCTTCAATGTAATCTAGAAGGTATTCTGAAGTCATTCATTGAATCCACACAGTGCTTTATTTGCAAAACCTTTAGAAAGCAGTAATTTTATTTATTCTGTAGGATTCGTAAGCACCAACTGGTGCAGTTTCATATGTCTGCGTTGCTCCCACAGGGTCAAGCTGTAATTCTTCTTCCATTCTTTACCAATCTTACTGGAAGCAGTCTTGAGGACCTTAAGCATGTTCTGGAAAAGCTTATTGTTTCTAATTTCCCCATGAAGTCTGAAGAATTTCCCCCGGGAACTCTGCGTTACAATAATTATGTAGATTGCATGAAAAAGGTTAGTGTTTAGTAGTACTAAGTAAAATTAAAACAATGCTTTTCTGTTACATTTCTTGATGAAAAGTGAAATATTCTGAGTCAGAGAAGTATTCTAACTGTAAGAATTCAGTTCAGTTCATTTTGAAAGCTGGGTAGCTGTGGAAGCAGGTGCATATCCAAATCTTTCAGAATTCATCCTCCTCCCATTTTAATTTGAAATATTTTATGCAGAAAAATATTGTGAAGTATTTTATGCATAATATATACTTTTAGAAAAATAATGCCAAAGAGCTAAGAAATGGAATATTACCAATATGGTTCAATTTCTAAAATTTAATTAAGTAGTGATTATTTGAAAATTTAATTAGTTAGTGATTATCACCTATATTATTTAATGTACAGCTGAAGGTCTCTAAAATATCAGTGGCTTAAACAAGGTGGTGGATTATTTGTTTCTCCTGTATAGTACTAGATTGTTGTTTTTTTCAGCAACTAGATACAGGTTTCCCTTGCTATCCAAAAGTAGAGCATTTCTGTGAAACCTTTTTATAAGCCTGAATGGCATAAAGCAAAGAAGCATTTGCCATTAACTTATATGGAAATTTTTTGAGCATTCCTAGACCCCAAAAATATCGTCTCTTAGGTGCTTCTCATACCAAAGGACACATCTTGTGTAGAATAAATTGAAATAAAGCACAGATGCTTACAGACACAGTTACTTCACAGCTATGGCAGTTTGATGCTGACTGAGATGCTAGCATAGTTCTTGGGGAAAGAGCTTGGTGGTGCTGCTCTCGTTACTCAGGGTATATGCTGCCTGTATAACAGCTTACTGCAAAACAAATGCAGAATGCTATTTTTGCTTTTTTTTTTTTCATAAAAGCAAAAATCCTCTGGATTTCTTCAGTTAGTGAAAATAGGTTCTAATATAGGTCTTTCATAAGAGCAAGGTGGTATATCGCATACTTTTGAAAAGCAGATGATATGGGTACTTGACTGGAACTTGGATTCAACCCATAAAAAATTAAGAGAATGACCATTGGAGGGTGGATAGTGGTCTGCCATACTTGTGATGGATTGAGCCCTGGGCTAATGTCTGAATACTCAAAAATGATGAAGATATTATCTTAGAGTAAAACAAGGAAGAAACTGAAAGAAACAGATGATTCAAATACACTAATGCTAAGGTAGAGATAAACGTAGGGTATAGGTGTGGCAGATTATATTTTCCAAAGATGACTGTACCAATATATTTTGTCCCACATGTTCTTTTTACGGTGTGACTCTTCCATTGAGAGACAAAGTCTAATTTTCCCCCTGTGGATATGGGTTGGCCTTGAAGACTCACTTAGAACAAAACAAACAAAAATGCAGTGGAAGTGTTGCTATGTGACTTCCAAGGCTAGTCACAAAAGGCTTAATACTTTTCTCTTGACTCTGTCTTTCTTGGATTTCTTATCTGTGGGACCCATCACCATCCTGTATGGAAGCAAAGTAGCTACATGGAAAGGCTATTTTACAAACACCATCCATCCACCCAGATGGGTCTGTTTTATATAATTTTCCCCAAACATACAGAAAAATGGAAAGAACAGTCAAGCATCTGTATAACCATCTTTTGTCATTTTGTCATACTTGCTTTATCTGTATATGTATGCATGTGGTATGTTAGTTACTGAAATATTTGCAGGTTAGTTTCAGATATCAAGATACTTCACCCCTAAATACCTCAGCATACATGTTCTAAGAATAATAATAATAAGGCACAATAATGTTTTTATACCTAAGAAAATTAGCCCTCCTCTGACACTATGTGTTATGTAGTGCATATTCACATTTCTTTAAATGTTCCCATGTTTAGCTGTTTTTTTTCAAACCAGTACCTAATTAATGATTGCATCAAATTGTCATGTCTCTAATATCTTTTAATCTAGAACTAGTTCACCCCATCCCTTTTATTTTTCCATGACATTGTGTTTTTGGAGGAAACTTCCAGATCTTCTCTTGAATACTTCTCTTGGATGTTGTCCCCTGTTTGATTATTTCCATGAGATGTTCTTTAACTTGTCCACTATCCCCTGTATTTCCTCTGAACTAGAAGTTAGGCTTAATCCGTGGTCATGAGATTCAGGCTAATCTTTTTGGCAACAGTAGCGTATCAGGAGGCAAATACTGTCATTGTCCCACTGGTAGTGGCCTCAAATCTGGAGGCCTGGTTAAAGTGGTGACTGCCTCATCTCTCTTGAATGGTGCATTTCTGCAATTAGCAGATCATTGATGTAGTGATACCATCTAAGTATCCTGTTCCCAAGCAGTCTGTTACCTAATGATTATTGCATCCATATTACTTTCTCTTAATGTAAATGCTCTAATATAAATATAAGTGCAGTCACTAAACATTTGAAGAAAACTTCCAGCCTAAAAAGATGTAAACCAACAGGAAGAAGGAACTGAGAGGGAACTGAGTCAACAAAGGGAGATGGGAGATGAGAACATATAAAAGGAACTGTAAGAGTAACTTCAGAGAGGAGAGAAGGTATTGTGTCCATGAAGTAGAACAAGTAAGTGCTCTTGGAAATTAAATATATAAAAGCAAAATTAAAAAAAAAAAACTTTGCAAAACAGAAGATAAAATTGAGGACATTTCCCAGAAAGTAGAACAAACGGATGTCAAGATGGAAGATGGGAGAGTAGAGATGAGAACATTGGGTGAGTAGCTAGAACAGCTTCCTGTGCGATGAAGGTCATGTGGAAAAGACACAGGTCTCCAAACTGAAAAAGCCCCAGAGTACCTGGAATGGTGAAGACAAAGTCCTCAGTGAAGGCACATCATCGTGGAGTTTCAGAATCTGGGTTCAGATCTTTAGAAGATCCTGACTGCTCGAAGAGGGAAACATATCTACAAAACCTTAAAAGGATCAAAACTCAAATATTTAGCAAACATTTATTATGTGCCAGGTATTCGTTATAGCTGCAGAAATGGTGGAAGTATTAGCATTTGTTAATTCTCTGTGAAAGCCTGTTTTAATTTTGTTAGAACTGTTCAAAACAAAAATAAAAACCCAAGGAAATTATTATTATTGTTGTTTCTTCTAGTTCCTAGATGCATTGGAATTATCTCAAAGTCCTATATTGTTGCAGTTAATGACAGAAATTCTTTGTCGGGAACAGCAACATGTTATGGAAGAATTATTTCAATCTACTTTCAAAAAGATTGCTGGAAAGTAAGTCATAGTATTCTAGTCTGGGACCCCAGGAACCATATACATTTTATTTCTTTGGGAAATTATCTTCTCTGTTCCAAAAAAAGGTTGAGTGGCAATTGCAGTCAACTCTTACAACTAAATTTTATTTTGTTTTTCTTGGAGGAAAAAAGAACTTATTGTGAGAATTTTAAGCACAAAGCTAAAGGGTAAGACTGTAACTGAGCATCCAAATCAAACACACTCCAGCATTTTCCGGCCTCATCACCCCTGTTTTAGCCTCTTTTCTCTTGTGCTGTAGTTATTGTAACAAAGCAGATCCCTGATGTCATTTCACCTCTAATAACTTCTGCATGTATATTTAAAATTATACTATTATTCTTGGGTTGCTATATAGTACTGTTATCAACGGAGAAAAATTATCAGTAATTCTGTTTTCAGATTTCTCCAGTTGTCTTAAATGCTCTAGACTGTTGGATTATCTTTTTACATGGCATTTCACTGTTGTATCTCAGTCTGTCTTCATCTAGAACAGTCCCCTACCCTCTTATTTTTTTGTTGTTGTTAAAGAAACCTGGACACTTGGCCTACACGGTTAGTTACATCCTCGATTTACCTGATTTTTGTCTGTTCTTTTCATTTAACTCGTTCCTCTAACCCCAGTTTCCTGTAAGTGGAAAGTTAGGTCTAAAAGCTTAGTTAGATTCAGGTTCAAGTTTTGGCAAGATTACTTAATAGTGGATGCTCTGTATTTCGTGTTCATGGCATTTGGCACATGGTGTGAAGTGGTCTTAATTTTAACGATGCTAAGATTAATCAGTTATGTTTGGCGTGGGCTTTTCCTGAGGTTCTAGCATCCATTTATGATAGTTGCCCCAAATCATTTATTTTATCAGGAGTTGCAAATGGTCATTTAAAAAATCCTTTTATTCCTTCTAAATTTAAGAGCTAGAATTATGTTGTAATGAACTTGCCTTTATTACTGGGACTATTTGGTTACCCAAATATAGTTTTAGTGTTGTAGGAAATCACAGTGGACAAAAGGGAACAAATTTGATCATTAATTTTTTAATTAATTTTTAAAGTTAGGGCTTGACGCTGTGGCTACTTCTAATTGTGGCCAGTGAGTCTTTTTTTAAAAAATTTTTTTTTTACTGTTTGTTTGTTTATTTCTGAGAGACAGAGATAGTGTGAACAGGGGAGGGGCAGAGAGAGAGAGAGAGGGAGACACAGAATCTGAAGCAGGCTCCAGGCTCTGAGCTGTCAGCACAGAGCCCGATGCAGGGCTTGAACTCATGAACCGCAAGATCATGTCCTGAAATGAGGTCGGACCCTTAACTGACTGAACCACCCAGGTGCCCTGTTTTGTTTTGTTTTGTTTTTTTATCAACATTATTTATATTGATTTGTAAACATCCATGATATTTTATCTTACTGAGTTGTATTTTACATATCATAAAATTCACCTATTTTAAGTATAGAATTCAGTGATTTTTAGTTAACTTTACTGAGTGGTACAGCCATCACTATAGAATAATTTCATCCTCTTGATAACATCCTATATTAACTCACATTCCCATTCCCAGCCCCAGGCAATCACTAATCTACTTTCAGTCTTTATAACTTTGCCTTTTCTGGACATTTCATATAAATAGAATCATAGAATATGTGATCTCTTATGTCTGGCTTTTTTTTTTCTAGCAAGTTTTTGAGGTTCATGATGTAGCGTGAATCAATAATTCATTCCTTTTTATTGACATTTAAAAAAACCATAATTAACCAACTATAGAACATTCTATACAATGGGAGAATACACATTCTTTTGAGCACATATGGAAGCCATAAAACAAGTCGTAATAAATTTAAAAGGAATGAAATCTTAAAAAATATGTTCTCCATCCATAATGAAGTTATTTATATGTTAATAATGGAAGAAAACACTTCTAAATAACCAACTAATTAATACATTTGTAAGTAGCCCTTGGGTCAGAGAAGAAATTACGAGTGAAATCAGATATTTGATCTGATATTTGATCAAATCAGAATTTGATCTGAATGAAATACGAATAAAGCATATCCAAATGTATGAGATAGAACTAAAACAGTGCCTAGAGAGGAATTTGTATTTTTTAATACCTGTATTAGAAAATAAGAAAAAGTTACAGAGAGGGAAGGAGGCAAACCATAAGAGACTCTTAAATACTGAGAACAAACTGAGGATTGACGGGGGGGTGGGGGAGAGGAGAAAGTGGGTGATGGGTAGGGAGGAGGGCACTTGTTGGGATGAGCACTGGGTGTTGTATGGAAACCAATTTGATAATAAATTATATTTAATAATTAAAAAAAGAGAAAATAAGAAATATCCTAAATCAGTAATATAAACCTGTACCTTAAAATCAAGAAAAAGAAAACTAAACTGAAGAGAAGCAGAAGGAAGAAATAATAAAGATTAGAGTGAAAATTAATGAAATTGAAATTAGAAAAATGGTGGAGAAAAATCAGTGAAACTGAAATTTGTTCTTTGAAAAGGTAAATGAAGAACTGTTAGCTAGACAAACTAGGAGTAACAAAGAAGGTACAGTTCATGAAAATTAGGAAGGAAAGAGGGAGTGTTACCACTGACCTCTCAGAAGTTAAAAAGATTATAGGGAAATATGAATAACATTATGCTAACAAATTCAACTTAACTAAAATGGACAAATTCCTAAAAAGTCACAAAATACCAAAGTGACTCAAGAAGAAATAGAAAATCTGAGTATAACCTTTAGTAAGTAAATAAATAGAATTAAAATCTTCTCACAAAAAGAAAAGAATAAAATCTCACAAGGGAAAGCCCAGACCCAGATAGCTTCACTGGTGAATTTTCATCAAATATTTAAAGAAAAAATATCAACACTTGATAAACTCCTCAGAAAATACAGAAGAAAGGAATCCTTCTCACCTTATCCTATGAGGCTAGTATCACACAGATAAAGCCAGAAAGAAACATTGCAAGAAACCTATAGACCAGAATCCTTTGTGAATATAGACACACAAATTTTCAAAAATGTATTAGAAAAACACATCCAGCCAAGGGAACCACCTGGGTGGCACAGTCGGTTAAGCATCTGACTTAGGCTCAGGTCATGATCTCACTGTTTGTGAGTTCGAGCCCCATGTTGGGCTCTGTGCTGACAGCTCAGAGCCTGGAGCCTGCTTCGGATTCTGTGTCTCCCTCTCTCTCTCTACCCTGTCCCCATCAGATTCTGTCTTTCAAAAATTTAAAAAAACAAAACAAAACACATTCAACAACATATAAATATTACACACTGTTGCTAATTGGGATTTGTCCTAGGAATGCAAAACTAATTTAACATCTGAGAATCAATGAATAGTATATAGTATATTAAAAGAATAAAGGACAGAAATCACATTCCCATTTTAGTGGATGCAGATAAATTTGTGACAAAGCCCAACATCCATTCATGATGAAAAGGACAAAAGGTCATCTATGAAAAACCAACAGCCAACAGAATATTTAATAGTAAAAGACTGAATGCTTTCCCCCTAAGTCTGAGAACAAGGCAAGGATGTGTACTCTTTTCAGTTCAACACAGTACTGGAGGTTCTGGCCAGTGCAGTCAGGAAAGAGAAAGAAATAAAAGGCAACTAGATTGGAAAGAAAGAAGCAAAACTGTCCTTATTCACAGATGGCATGAGGGAGAGAATCCTAAGATCTACAAAAAGCTTTCAGAACTAATAAGCAATTATAGGAAGTTTGTAGGATACCGGATCAATGTTCAAAAATCAACTTTTCTGTATATGAGCTGAGAACATTTCAAAACTATAACTAGGAATATAATTGTTTTCTTAATAGCATCATAAAAACAAAGTAATAAATTTAGTAATAAATTTAACAAAAGCGCAAGACCTGTGCACTAAAAATTATAGTCCACTGCTGAAGGAAATAAAAAAATAAAGATTTAAATAAATGGAGAGACATCCCATGTTCATGAATTTGAAGATTCAACATTTGTTAACATGGCAATTCTGTTAAGTTGATATATAAATTTAATGTGAACGCTGTCAAAATTCCAGCAAGACTTTTGTGTGTGTGTGTGTGCAATTTAAAATTTTCATTTTAATTATAATTTACTTAGAATATACTCTCTGTGAGTTTTGTGTTCCAAAATCATTTGGTAAAGTTTTCTTCAATACGTAGCTGTTATACCAATTAGTTAGGTATGCTTATTTTAATTATCAGATTTTAGAAATGTTTATGTTTTTTCTTTTGATTTAATTTTCTTTTTGAACATGTAAAACATTTACATGATTTGAAGGTCATATCTGTATAACGAACTATATTCAGGAGTCTTATTTCTGTCTCTGTCCCCTCTCTTATTCCTTTTCACCTCCCTTTTTTTCCATCTCATGTCTTCTACAGATCACTACATGTTGGTACCAAGAGATCTTCTTCAATCCTTTTTTATTTAAATAACTGTATAATTATTCACTATAGCATACTATTTTGAAGCAGCCCCCTTGGGCTCAGTCTTTTGCTGTTAAAAATAATGTCACAGTGAATAGCCATGTGTATATGTCATTTTGTATTTTGCCAGTATGTCTTTGGAGTGGATTCCTATACATAATTCAAAAATTAAATGCATTTGTAATCTTGCTAGCTTTTACCACATCCCTTATTTTGAGGCTGTGATTATTTACATTCCCTCAACAATGTATGAGAGTGTCTGTCTCATCACAGTCTTGCCAACAGAGTATATTGTCAAACACTTGGATTTTTTTCCAATTATATAGGTGAGAGGGGATCTCTCAGTGTTGTTTTAGTTTATATTTCTCTTATTATGAGTGAAATAGAGCATATACTCATATATTTAGAGCTCATTTGCATTTATTTTAAGTAAACTATCTGCTGGCCCATTTTTTGTTACCAGATTTTTGCTCTTTTTCCTTTTCTTTCCCTGCTCCTCTTTTTAACTTTCTGTGTAATAGTTTTAGGGCTGTGCATCTCTGTTGTGCTCAGTATCAGGAAGCTCTTCAGAAGAATTTAAATCTAAGACCGTGCCCAAATAAATGTTACAGAAGCCCATGTAGCATCTGTCCTGCAGCCTTACAGTTTTGTGACTGAATTACCTTCATCTAATATTTTTACTCTGGTTCCTATTTAACTTCGGAGTATCAGGATTTTAGAACCGGAAAAAGATTTTAATAATCATTTAGTCCTAACCTCACATTTTTATAGGTGAAGAAACTAACTGTATTCTTAGTTTATAGATTTATAGACAGAATCTTACAGATGATCATTCAAGTATCTTTCATTCCAGATAAGAACATAAAGGGCCAGATGAATGTATCTCTGTATAGGAAATACGAATGGCAGTTTGTTACTAGGAAGAGACTAGAATTTGTAAATTATGATCCATGAGATTCAAATTCTGGAATTGTGATCATCTTCAGGCCTGAGACTCTCCCATAGCCTCAGCTGTTCTCTAAACAACATCAGATTTGAAAGTAAATGAAAACTGTTCTTAATGCCTAAATTTGGCATGAAGATTTCTGGGGATGAGTATAATAATATGATTTATGTACAGATGTTTCTTGTTTTTCATGGTGTGTATATGTATATATATATACATATACACATATATATGTACATATACACATATATATATATACATATATATACATATATATATAATCTTTAAAGTTATTTTTTTAATTTGTAGTCATTGGTATTTATTTTGCTTGTTTTATGTGTGGGCACTCAAAATATTTGTTCAAAGCAGGGATGTTCATATAATTTTCTTTTTTTCTTAGGAGTTCATGTGTCACACAATTAGCCCTTTTGGAAAGTGTGTACAGAATGTTCAAGAGGGATGACCTACTTTCAAATGTCACTCGCCAAGCATTTGTAGATCGCTGCCTTCTCACTCTGCTGTGGCACTGTAGCCCGAATGCCTTGATAGAATTCTTTAGCAAAATTGTGGTGGATGCCATTGATGTGTTGAAGTCTAGATTTACAAAGGTATTGTACATCTGTTATTAAATGTACTATTAAATTTTTTTTAGTGTTTCATTTATTATTCTTGAGAGTAAGACAGAGTGTGAGCAGGGGAGGGAGAGAGAAAGAGAGGGAGGCACAGAATCTGAAGCAGGCTCTGTTCTCTGAGCTGTCAGTACAGAGCCTGATGTGGGGCTCAAACTTATGAACCGTGAGATCGTGTCCTAAGCTGAAGTTGGACACTTAACCAACTGAGCCACCCAGGCGCCCCTTAAATTGACTATTAGTAAGAATTGATAAATCTCCTTGGCTGGTGTTCTTAAAAACCTCCATATGTTCAGTCAGAAGATCTCTGTTGCTCAAGGAGCATTACTTCAACAGTTTGGTAACAACTTGTAGTTACATGGGATCTGCGTTAGTTTCCTGAGGGTGCTATAACAAATTACCGCCACCATGGTGTAGAACAACAAAAACTTATTCTCTCATAGTTCTGCAGGCCAGAAATCAGTTTCCTCGGGCTGAAATCAAGGTGTTGCAAGGCTCCGGAGGCCCTAAGGGAAAATCCGTTCTTTGCCTCTTCCAGCTTCTGGCAGCTGCCAGCATTCCGTGGCTTGTGGCCACATCACTCCTCTCCCTCCTTCTGTGGTCACATTACCTCCTCCTTTTCTGTCTAATTTCTCTCTGCATGTGTTGTATTGAGGGCCCACTTGGATGATCTCCCCATCTCAAGATCCTTTACTTGATTTCATCTGTATAGTTCTTTTTTGTCATATAAGGTAACATTCATGGTTTCAGTGATTAAAATGTGGGTATTTGTATGTGGATATTATTCAGCCGAATACAGTCCACCTGCACCAAATGTTCCCTCTTGCAAAATACATTTATCCCATCCCAACATCCCCCAAAGTCTAAATGCATTATAGCGTCAACTTTTAAGTCCAAGGTTGCATCTGAATATCATCAGCTCAGAGTCCTTTTTCATCACTCAAATCATATGAATCAGGTATGGGTGGGATTCTGGGTGTGATCCATCATGGGGCAAAATTCTTTCCATTTGTGGACCTGAGAAACTAGAAAACAAATTATTTGTTTTTCTTGCCTGTAGAATTCAGGGATTATAGCAGCCTTTTTTCATTTCATTTTGTCTCTGTCCCTTTCAGTCCAAGCTGGTGGTGTTTCTTCTGGTATGACATTCTCAAAAACTCTGTAGCTCTCCTATGTATGCCTTAGAGGTTTACTAACAGGAGAGTCCTCCACAGATCTTTGCTGGATAATTCCATCTCTGTTCCTGGTTCTGATGAAATAATTGAGGGCATCCATGAGTCCCATGCTTAATTTCTTTAGCAGTAGTCCAAGATTGTCCAGCTACACCCTTGTTGTCTTTGGAGCCACTTTTTTAACAGTGAATCTCCTAATGTTAGCATCTTTTACAGTCTGGATAAGCTGAGAATTTCTCAAATCAAGTTTTGGTTCTTTTTGCCCAGCAGTTCCTAACTCAACTTATCTCTTGCCCCTCACATTTTATTTTAAGCAGCAAAGAAGAAAGGGGGTAGCACCTTCTAAAAATTTGCTTGGAAATTTTTAGTTAAATATTCAAGTGCATGGCTTGTAAGTTCTGCTGTATGTGCAGCCATAGAACACTATTTAGCTAAGTTTTCTGCCACTGAATTACAAGGATCTCCTTTCCTTCAGTGTCAAAAAATATGTTCTTTATTTCCTTCTGAGACCTCACCGGCAGCTACTTTAACATCCATATTTATACCAAAGATGTGTTTATGATGATTGAGATGTTCCCTAAGACAATTTGGTTTTGCTAGCATGCTTTTTCACTTCCTTCTGAGCCCTCACCAGCAGTGCCTTCAGTGCTGGTATTTCTACCAGCAGTCTCTGCAGGCAGTTTAGGCTTTTTCTGTCATGCATGGCAAATTTCAGCCTCTACCCATCATCCAATTCCAAAGTCACTTTCATATTTTTGGCATTTGTTACAGGAGATTAAACTCTTAATGCCAAAATGTGTGTTATTTCCTGAATCTTCAAGTAATAAATTACCATAAGCTTGGTGGCTTAGAACAACAGAGATTTATTCTCTCCCAGTTTTGGAGGCCAGAAGTCCAAAATTAGTTTTACTGACCTAAATTTATGGTGTTGTCATGGCCACGCTTGCCCCTGTGGCTCTGAGTGTCTACTTCCTGTCTCCTCCAGCTTCTGGTGGCTGCTGGCATTCCTTGTATGTGGCTGTGTCACTCCGACCTCTAATTCTGTCATCACATTGCCTTTTCCTTTCTGTCTCATCCCTTTATGTATCCTCTTATACGGTTACATATGATTTCATCTAGGGCCCACATGACCAATCCAAAATTGTCGCCCAATCTCAAGATCCTTAACTTAATCACATTTGCAAAGTCCTTTTTTTGCCTTATGAGAACTCATAGGTTCTGGGAGTTAGGACTTGGATACCTTTAGGAAATACCATAAATAGTTGAAAATCTTGATATTGAAGTTTCACCTGTTGTCATCATGACTTTGATAAGATTTTGTGTAAAAGTCCTATATTGATGCCCTAAGTTCTCTATTTGGATATTATGTGTTATTTCCTGCCACATTCAACGTAACACATCAATATACCCATGTTTCTGACCCTTGGCAGTCTCCTATTGAAGTGATTCAACATGTTTGTTAAAATTATTTTCTATGTAAAGAGCATTGAGTATTAAATTGAGCATTTGATATATTAAAAAACTATTTTTCTTGTTTGATGAGACCAAAGACAATTACTTGTTACTTTTCCTTAGCTAAATGAATCTACCTTTGATACTCAAATCACCAAGAAGATGGGCTGTTACAAGATCCTAGATGTGATGTATTCTCGTCTTCCAAAAGATGATGTTCACTCGAAGGAGTCTAAAATTAATCAGGTTTTCCATGGCTCATGTGTTACAGAAGGAAGTGAACTTACAAAGACACTTATTAAGTAAGATTTTTAGTTAATTTGGGGTTGTATTTGATTCGTTAATATTTTTGATGCATGTATTTTATGCATGTATATAATGTGAATAAATGTTTATTTAAATATGAGTTTTTATGGTTTTCTTGTTTTTTTTCTTGTGCACAAACTACTTAGGTGTACTTTAATTTAGCAGGTTATGGGTAACGTGTTTTTTCCTATACTCATCTTTTATAAGGAATAAAACTTCTTTTATTGTTTTTTTCTACCATTTTCCTCCCTTATAGGTTGATATATTTTTAGTGGCATGATTTACAGCACGAAGGGATTTATGTATTATATTTTTCCTGACCTCCATGTGAAATTAAAGGAATATTGCATGTTTAAGCAGGTTTTCTGTAAAATACAAAGCAGTCCAATACATTTTCTCTAAAAGTGGCCTTCTCATGAAGTTCCCTCTTCGTTAATATTGACACAGACATTGCCAGGCCTCATTTGCCTTTCCCAAGCAAGCTGTTCCGTACTGTCCTCTTACCCTCACCCTTCTTTTACCTCCTCGGGGAATGATGTGCCCGGCATCCATTCATCTGCACTAACAAGAGACTTGGGCGTCCTGTTTTATTTCCCTTCATCTTCATCTCTCCGGCCTGCATGTCCACCCTGTCAGTCATCACATCTGGCGGGGGTTATCTCCTCAGCACTCCCAAGACTGGTGCCCTTTTCTCATCCTCCTTCCTTCACCTAGCGTTGTAGCGTCTGGTGTTCTTTGGGGAACCACTGCAGTGTAGTCTTCTCCGTTATTCTCCCTGCTCCTGGGCTTGTCTCTATCAGTTTTGTCTGTGCTGCTGCTAGTCTGATAATACCTCTGCAATGTGAACCTGATTGTTTCATCCTCCTACCTGATGAAACACTTCAAAAGAACCTCATCTTCAGTAACAGGGGCCAGCAAACTTTTCCTGTAAACGTCCCACTCGATAGTAACTATTTTCAGGTTTGCAGGCTATATGGTCTCTTGCAACTACTGCAGTGTACTGGGAAAGCAGTCATAAACAATGTGGAAACGAAGGGGCATGGCTGTGTTCTGACAACACTGTTTTCAAAAGTAGTTGGCCACCTGGGCATTGTTTGGAGATCGCATTGTGCAGAATGCACTCCGGGCTCCTTAGCATGGCAGGCGAGCTCTTCCGGGAACGCCCGCCTCTCCACCTTCGGCTCACTGCCAGGCACTGCCAGTTCCCACCTCATCTTCTGAACGCGCAGTGTGGCTTATGCCTTGCTGGAAGTGACACTCTTCTCTCTGCTCATAATCTTCACATAACTTAGAAATCAAAATTCGGTTCCGATAATTTCTCTTAAAACTTCGTTGGCTCCTTCGCCTGGGTTACTGTCCATCTTCCTTGTTTCCATGTCTTAACTTACCGTGCTTGTTGCTGTTGCTGTGCATACCACAGTGTGGTGAAATCCCTAGGCACTGTCTTCCCTCGAGGTGTGCGTGAATATAGTGACTTGCTTGACTTTTATTTTTGGTACCTGGTACTGTGCTGGGCACAAACCTGACACTCGGAAAAGGCTAAACTGAATTGAGATCCTGTTGTCGGGCATTGTTGGGCTCTAGCGATGATTTCCCTGTTAGGTGAATTGATTTTTCACCTGGATCTACTCTGCAGATTGTGCTATGATGCGTTTACAGAGAACATGGCGGGTGAGAATCAGTTGCTAGAGAGGAGAAGACTGTACCATTGTGCTGCGTACAACTGTGCCATTTCTGTTATCTGCTGTGTCTTCACCGAATTAAAATTTTACCAAGGTTTTCTGTTGAGTGAAAAACCTGAAAAGGTAGGCTTCTGAAATTTTCACTGTTGCTGCCATTGTAGGATTGCAAGTTAGATTATATGAATTAAAATTGTATCATAATTTGCACCTTCTTATAATATTAAAGATGTAGTTCTTTGAGTTCTGTATGTATATATTTTAAAGCCAAAATGCTTCCCCATGAATTATAAGTAGCATTAACTCTATAGTAGCATCAGCAATAACAATTTCCACTATTCAGATATTTTTATTACAACTTTTTGGATTTACAGAACTTGCTTATTTTTGAAAATCTGATTGACCTGAAACGCTGCTACACATTTCCTGTAGAAGTTGAGGTGAGTCAAATTTTTAATGGTGTTCCTAAGTTTAAAAAATTTACCAAGAGCTTATAGAAGAAAAAGCAATATGTTATGATGAACAAAAACTCCCAGTATCAAGTCTGCTTTGAACTATAAAATCTGGTAGTTTAATGTAGTTCAGCCTCTCAGGCACCTATAAAAACATGATCATAACTCGACTTTTTGCTCTTTTAGCTAGTAAAGGATAGAAAATGGCAATAAAAGGAGCTGGGAGGACATATGCCAGCAGTGTTTTGCTGAGTTAATTTATCTGTTCTGTGAAATTGAGATCCATCCAGATACAGAATTATAACGCTCTGGCCCTGCTTGGGTGATTTGGCAGGATAATGGGGGTGCTGTGAGCTGACGTCATGTGGATAAGTGGAAAACTTGCTGTGGCAAACGTGACAAGCTTGATTTTAGCCAAGCTGAGTTTGACACGCCAACCTCAGCGATTGGTAGGAGATTGTCACTGCAGCTTTTCACAGCCCATTGGAAATGGGAATTGGGCGGGCAGAGTGCCAGAGCTCTGGGTTGTCTGGGTCAGGAACTATCATTCATGTTCACCTGCCTAGCTGCTGACCTCGACCACATCTAAGTCGTTCATGAGTTCGTGTAAATGGTTGCTTCCTGCCTTATGCCCTTTTGGAACAAGACTGGGAACTTTTCTCAAGGTGTAACACTGTTCAAAGAACTAAAAATCCAAAAAATAATAGCACTAGTGTATTAAGCATTCAGACACTTGGTATATGTCACTTCTAAACTTTGCAACAGCACTGTGAGGTGCTATGATATACCATAACCATGCAGTTGAGGAAACTGAGCTCGTAAGTAAAGTACAGACTGTTAGTAATTTGGGCCTGTGGCTGCCACATCTTAGCCCACCCTGGGTCCCCAAGCAATTTGGCAAAAAAATTATTTTTGCAGGTTGGCAAAGTTTTATTTATTTTTAAATGCTTATTTATTCATTTTGAGAGAGAGAGGGAGCACGAGCAGGGGCACAGAGAGAGAGTCCCAAGCAGGCTCTGCGCTATCAGCACAGAGCCCGACTCGGGGCTTGATCTCAGGAACCGCAAGATAATGACCTCAGCTAAAATTGAGTTGGATGCTTAACCAGCTGAGCATCCAGGTGCCTCAAAAAATTAATTTTTAAACAAGACTTTTATCAAATTTAAAAGCATTAAAAAATATCCACAAAGAAATACAGGTGAGTGCCCTTAAGGAATGCTTTTCCCACAGATTCTCACAGAACCCCACTGAGGCAATTGCTACTAAACTAGAAAATCGTGATCAGGATTTTACAAAGTTTTAAGTGGTGTATTTGTTTTGCCTGATAGGTTCCTATGGAAAGAAGGAAAAAGTACATTGAAATTAGGAAAGAAGCCAGGGAAGCAGGAAATGGGGATTCAGGTAGGTTGTTTTTAAAAGATGAGAAAGATTCTAATAGTTGGTATTTGTTACGTAAATAAAAAATATTTTAAGTACACCAAAACATTGAAATCGAGTTTGAAAAGGTTTTACGTGGCAAGTAGAATTTTACTTTGAAAGAAATTTAATCAGCTAAACTTTTACCTATGTAGAAAGATCTCAGAATGGCCAAAGAGGGCTGAGAAATGGTATGCTTTTTCTTAAAAGTGCAAGATTGGTTGATAGTTATCTATGTTTGTATATGGATTATGTCTGTATGTTGTTTAAATACATTCAAGAATCTGTGTTAAAATACAGATCTCATCCTGCCATTCCTCTGCTCCAAACCTCTGTCAACTCCCACTTCCCTGAAGACAGAGCTGCCTAAGACCCCTGACCCACCTGCTGCCCCCCTGCTACTCTCCTGCTCACTCTGCTCCAGTAGCACTGCCCCCCTGCCTGTACCTATAGGCACCAGGCGCCTTTTGGCCCCAGGGCATTTGCACATGATGTTTCCTCAGCCTAGAATAATCTTGGTCCCAGATATCAGCGTTTTGTTTAATGCCAGCCTTTGAAGGAAGTTGTCCTGGCTTCCTGTTATAAAATTATCTGTCTCTTGCTCCACATGCTCCTTGTTTCATTTTTTTGCTTAATTTTTCTTCATACCTTTTTTTTTTTTTCCTGACTTGAGGATAAATTTTGGACCAGTTTTGTCAATTCTTTACATTTGTGAATTGGTTGTTTTTCAATAGTATCTTTTCCCACATTTATGTTAGACTTTTTATGCAGAATGTACCCCGTCAAAATTTTAACTGCAAAGAAATTCTGTTAACATCATATTCAAAAATTGTATGTGGTTTAACTTAATTTCTTTGTCCATGACAGTATAGAATAACCGCTCACTAATGACAAAAGCAGGAGGAGGTGTCTTTTCCCCATTTCCTTTTTGCTTTGTTAATCTGGATTATCAGTGGGGAATCACAGGATTGATAAAAGCCTTAGTTAACACAGTCTTTTAATTTTATTAATATCATTTGAGCTTAGAGAAATACATTTTTTACTAATTTGAATAAATGTATTTTGTTCTTTATATCTTAGGTGGCCCTCATTATATATCTTCCTTGTCGTATTTGGCAGACAGCAGCCTGAGTGAGGAAATGAGTCAATTTGATTTCTCAACTGGAGTTCAGAGCTATTCATACGGTTCCCAAGACCCTAAATCTACCACTGGTCATTTTCGGAGACGGGTGATCACATGTCACATATTAAAAAATATTGTTGGCATTTATAAAGGAATGGGGCTTCATACTTAGGGGAAACTAGTTCTGTGTCAGTAGTCCTCAGAGAATAGCGTGCAGAGAATTTTCCAAGATCTGAGTCCCAGCTTTCCATCCTCTAGACTCAGCAATTGGATTTTGTCAGTACAGGAAAGAAAGCTGTCTGCAAGGGCTGATTCACAGTAACCAATCTTCATGAGATTACTGTTTTAAATCAGAACTGCCTTTAAGGGTTTCCAGTGAGAAAGACGACTACCATGCTCAGAGGTCTTGCTCATATGACTGTTGCATTCTCTCTCTACAGAAAACGAAGAAGCTGTTTGAATATTTGATGTTATCTAACTGAGATAACTGAATGCATCTGTATTCACAAATAATAGCTTGACCTCATAAACAGACAGGAAACTTGTAGGTAGACAGACACCTGTGCACCTACACAGACACACACATGTGTACATATGTGTAAAAGCATGAGTTCCACAGATACATCTGATTCCTGTCCAGGGTTCATTCAAGTTTTTTCCCTTTCCAGTTTCTTTGATATGCACTAACTTCTTTCTCTCAACCCCTTTTCTTTCCTCCATACTGATGTCCTCCCGGAGTGGGTCCTGACCCACAGGCGGGCACCTCACTCTCTCCTTCTCCATCCCCAGACATTGCCAGGCAGCTCTTGCCCCCTCTGGTCTGCCCAGCGGCTTTTTGCCCGAGGAGGGTGGGAGCAGTGCAGCGTTTTTGAAGTTGAGTTTGTCTGTACCTTACGTTGCCTCTTGGGTTGGCTTCTCTCTTTTTTAATGACTGTTTCAAAGAGGAGCCATTCATTAGTTCTTTCCCCTAGATTATGTCATACATCTCTGCTGGGCAATAAAAGAGTGTGACTTTGTTCTGTTATGGCTACACTGGCTAGTGAGACTCCTCTTTTGTGAACAAAAGAGGCATCTTGGGTTCAATCCTCGTGCCTTCAGTTTGATCACATGACTGAGTCCTAGTTCAGATGTATCTAGTCCTTGTGAGCAGCATCTTGATATACAATAATTTTTACTGAAAAACCTGTTGAGTAGATCTGAATGCAGTCAAATATTGTAACTCCTTTGACACCTTACCAAGTATATGGAAAAAGGGACATTAAGATTATTCTAATTGATTTTTGTGGCTGATTGAATGTGGTTTTTTCTTGTCTCTTATAAACCTGATAGTGTGTAAAATTTACTGTTTCAGTGCTCATTTAGTACTGTTCCTAGTAGAACATAATATCACTTCCTGTCATTTCTAAAACCCCCAGTTTATAGAAATTATCCATTGTCTTTGGGAGGAAAGAGACCATACCCACAATGGTTATAAGAAGACTCCTTTTCCAAATACTGTACATCTTTGGGAAGTGATGTTCTGAAATAGTTCTTTCTACCAGGGCAGACAGAATTACAGAATTATGTAGGGCCATTTTATTCCTCTTTCTACTCAGTTTCTGTAAGCACTGTCTAAAAATTTCTTCTTGGGATTTCTCAAATCTTTCTTTTCTGAAAATTATCTTCCTGGGAAATATCCAGATAAATTGTTCAGCTCTGTGTGTGTGTGTGTGTGTGTGTGTGTGTGTGTGTGTGTGTAAAATTTACTATGTATATAAAACCTCAATTCATTACATTTATAAAATAATGTATATAATGCTATATTTTAATATATATACTGCTATACATTATAAAATAATGTATATAATGCTATAATTTCTAAGAGAATTTTAGGGTCAACAATGGTTTAAAAATTTTGTTCTTTTATTAAAGTATCAAAGCAAATTAAGGACTTTATGAAGTTTTTCAGAGAAAAACTCATTTTCAGTTTACTGAGAAAAGAAATGTTGGTAAAAGTTGATCTTAAAATTATATGTCAGTAGCTCCACTTTCTCCATAACATGGCAACTAAGAATCATGGAGACCATTGTTCTCAAGATATTGAGCATTCTTGGGCCTCCTAGACAGAAACATTTCAAAAGATCTTTGTGTTTGTACAAAGCAACACATGTCTGCATGGATGCTATAACCTGAGTATGACCCCCAAGGAGATCTCTCTCCATGAGGAGATCAGAGGAGAATTATGTATCTATAGCTTAAGGAAGATATGAGGTCCTGTAATTTTTTCTAAGTTGTTTAATAAGAAAACCTAATAAGTATATTTGATATTATTACCCAAGTATCGTTGTTACCTAAGTGTGTGTTTTGTGATATTGCCCCCAAAGTCAGAATATCACATGCACTGAAATTTTATTATTTTTAAATTTTTATTTATTTTAGAGAGAGAGACAGAGCACAAGTGGGGGAGAGGGGCAGAGGGAGAGAGCGATAGAATCCCAAACAGGTTCCACACTCAGTGTGGAGCCTGACAGAGGGCTTGATCCCATGACCCTGGGATCATGACCTGAGCTGAAATCAAGAGTTGGATGCTCAACCGACTGGCCCACCGACCCAGAGGCCCCTGTATACTAAAAATCTAACAGTGTACTCTGCATCATCAGATTCTTCCCTTTTCCTAGGATTATAAAGATCCCGTGATCCAAGATGCTGTCCTGGAGTTAGAAATGGATGAGCTTAATCAGCACGAATGTATGGCAACCATGACAGCCCTGATTAAGCACATGCAAAGAAATCAGATCCTACCTAAAAGAGAAGAGGTTTGTTTTTGCTAATCTGATGGTGTCTCATTTAATACTGTTTATTGCTATCACAGTAAGAATGAACACTTAATATCAAATACCAAATTCTGTATCTAATAAACGTGATTTTTGTTGCTTGTGTCTTAAATTTTTTAAACAATTTTAATGTTTATTTATTTATTTTGAGAGAGACCAGGGGAGGGGCAGAGAGAGAGAGGGAGAGAGAGAATCCTAAGCAGGCTCCATGCTGTCAGCACAGAGCCAGACATGGGGCTTGATCTAACGAACGCTGAGATCATGACCTGAGCTGAAGTCAAGAGTCAGATGCTTGACTGACTGAGCCGCTCAGGAGCCTTTTGTTACTCGTCTTTTATTTTGTCATCTCATGATATCAACGTGTGAAGTTATTTAATTCCACTTTTTAAGGTAACTTTGAATGGATTATTTCAGGGTTCAGTGCCAAGCAGTCTTCCCCCTTGGATGAAATTTCTTCATGACAAACTAGGAAATCCATCAGTATCATTAAATATCCGTCTCTTCTTAGCCAAGCTTGTTATTAATACAGAAGAGGTAAGTAATTTATTATTTCTTTAAAAATTCTTTGCAGTTTTATGTATGTACTTAAAACTCCTAATAAAGAAATGATGTAAAGGAACAGAGCATGACATTTTTGTTCTCTGAACAAATTTGTTCAACATCAATCTTTTAATCATTTTTTCAACTTGAAAATTAAATTTTATTGTGTTGGAAATGATCTTTTTATAAAGCACATGTGTTGGCACTTTCTAATGGGTTCCAGCCTAATAGTTTATAGGAGCAAAAATGGTGAAAATATTCCTATTAATGACATTTGAAAAAGACCTGACTTTTAGATAATTGCTGAATTTATCAGTTGGTTTATGTATAGCACCACATCAGGGGAGACCTCTTCCACCGGTGGCAGTTAGGGAAGAGAGCCCTTGAGTGACGTGAAAAGTGCAGTGGGAATTTATATTCTGTGTAGAAAGAACACTGTGGACAGAGACGGCATCTGACAGAGCCAGGCATGTCTCCATTGACAGCACAGACCATGGGCACATGGTCCAGAGAAGTGTGGCCACATGGCTTGGGCGGGTGAGCTAGGCCAGGTCATCAGGATTCATGTAGAGGGTGCAGCTCATTTGTTGAGCAGTAAGGAGCCACTGATGGGTGCCAGGTGGAATGATGTGATCCACGTTGCTCCATACAAAGTCCTTTTAGGCAGCACTGCAAATTGAGGGGCTGCAGCAGGGCCCGTGTTCCCCAGGGTCACACCTGATTTCTAGCTCCCAGGGCTGCTGTAACAGTGGAACCACAGACCGGGTTGCTTAAACCACAGAAACTGATTGCCTCGTGGTTCTGAAAGCCAGAAGCCTGAGATCAAGGTGTTGGTGGGGATGGTTCCTTTTGAGGGCTGGGATTGAGAACCTGTTCCAGGCCTCTCTTCCAGTTTATGGTGGCCCCAGGCATTTTTTTTTTTTTTTCAGCACATAGATGCTGTTTTTCTTGAGTCTTCACATTGGCTTTCCTCTTTGCATCTGTCTCAGTATGTACAAATTTTCCCTTTTAATAAGGACATTGTCATTGGATTAGAGCCCATCCTAATGACCTCTCATAACTTGATAATCTTCAGAGACCCTATTTCTAAATCAGGTCACATTTATAGATGTTGAGAATTAGTACTTCAGTATCCTTTTGGAAGACACAGAACAACCCATAACGCTTGGGGTCACACGTGATTTCTAGCTCATGTTCCTGAGTGCTGACTTTATGGCTACCAGAAAGGGAGCTGGTGTCTTTATTTCTGGGTCATTTCTTGGTTGCCTGGGAGTGGGTAAGCAGGTTGACAAGGAAGCATGCTGAACTTGTTCACACATGTGGATGTGAGTTGCCTCTGAGACATCACTGAGAGATTTCCTGGGGTTTTTGTGCGTGTCGGGGGCTCAGGAGTGACTAGGGGAATGGTTTGCAAAAGATGTTCCAGAGGCTCTGTTGTCTTACAGAAGAAAAGATTAGAACTTGCATTTACATTTATTATTAAAATTTCAACATTTATTTTCTTTATTGATATATTTTTAAGTTTTTATTTAGATTCCAATTAGCATACAGTGTAATATTAGTTTCAAGTGTAGAATTTAGTGATTCAGCACTTAAATACAGCACCCAGTGCTCATCACAAGGGCCCTTCTTAATACCCTTCACCTATTTAACCCATCCTCCCCTGCCCCCCCACCTCCCCTCTGGTAACCCTCAGTTCTCTATAGTTAAGAGTCTATTTCTTGGTTTCTTCCCTTTTCCACCCCCCAAGTTTTGTGTGTTTTTTTTTTCTTAAATTCCACACATGAGTGAAATCATATGGCATATATCTTTCTCTGACTAAATTATTTCACTTAGCATATTACTCTCTAGCTCCATCCCCATTGTTGTAAATGGCAAGATTTCATTCTTTTTTATAGGTGAATTTTATACACACACACACACACACACACACACCCCATCTTCTTTACCCATTCATCAATTGATGGACACTTGAGCTGCATGTATTTCTTGGCTGTTGCAGATAATGCTGCTAGAAACATCAGCGTGCACGTATCCCTTTGTTTGGGGTTTTTTTTTTTTGTTTTTCGTTTTGTTGTCTTAAGTAGGCTTCAAACCCAGTGTGGAGCCCAGTGCGGGGCTTGAACTCATGACCCTGAGGGTCAAGACTTGAACCAAGATCAAAAGTCAGATGCTTAACCAACTGAGCCACCCAGGAGCACCTGCATATATCCCTTTGATTTAGTGTTTTCATATTCTTTAGTTAAATACCCAGTAGTGCAATTGCTGGATCATAGGGGTAGTTAGTTCTATTTTTAATATTTTGAGGAGCCTTCATACTGTTTTCCAGAGTGGCTGCACCAGTTTGCATTCCCACCAAAAGTGTAAGAGAGTTCCCCTTGCTCCCCATCCTCTCCAACATTTGTTTCCTTGTTGTTGTTTTTTAATGTTTATTTATTTATTTATTTGAGAGAGAGAGAGCATGTGTGAGCTGGGGAGAGGGAATCCTAAGCAGGCTTTGTGCTGTCAGCTCAGAGGCAGACATGGGACTCGATCCCACGAACCGTGAGATCATGATCTGAGCTGGAACCAAGAGTCAGACTCTTAACCAACAGAGCCACCCAGGCACCCCTCTGTGTTGTTAACTTTAGCCATTATGACTGGTGTGAGGTGATATGTCATTGTAGTTTTGACTTGTACTTCCCTGATTGATGAGTGATGTTGAGCATCTTTTCATGTGTCTGCTGGTCTTCTGTAGATTTCCTTTGGAAAAAAAGCCTATTCATGTCTTCTATTTTTTAACTGGCTTATTGTTTTTTTGGGTGAATTTGAGAAGTTCTTATAGACTTTGGATTCTAGCCCTTTATCAGATAAGTCATTTGCAAACCTCCATTCTGGAGGTTGCCTTTTAGGCATAGGTTGCCTCAACAAAGCTAAAAGGCAACCTTTGGAATGGGAGATAATTGTAAATGACATAGCTGGTATCTAAAATCTATAAAGAACTTCTCAAAAAACAACCCATTTAAGAAGTGGGCAGAAGACATGAATAGACACTTTTCCAAAGAAGACATCCAAAAGGCTTTTTAGTTCTGTCGATTGTTACCTTCACCGTGCCTCAGCTTTTTATTTCAATGAAGTCCCTGTATATTTTTGCTTTTGTTTCCCTTGCCTCTGGAGATAATACCTAGTAAGAGGTTCCAATGGCCGATGTCAGAGGTTACTGCCTATGTTCTCCTCCAGGATTTTAATGGTTTCCTGTCTCACATTTATGTCTTATATCCATTTTGAGTTCCATTTTTGTGTATGGTGTAAGAAAGTGGTCCAGTTTCATTCTTCTGCATGTTGCTGTCCAGTTTTCCCAGCACGATTTTTTTAAGAGACAGTCTTTTTCCTATTGAATATTCTTGCCTCCTTTGTCAAAGATTAGTTCGCCATATACTTGTGGGTTCATTTCTGGGTTTTCTATTCTGTTCCATTGATCTTTGTGTCTGTTTTTGTGCCAGTACCATACTGTGTTAATCACTCTTTCTTTGCAATACAACTTGAAGTCCAAAATTATGATGCCTCTAGCTTTGCTTTTCTTTTTTCCAGATTGTTTTGGCTATTCAGGGACTTTTGTAGTTCCATACAGATTTTAGGATTATTTGTTCTAGCTCTGTGAAGAACGCTGGTGTTATTTTGTTAGGGATTGCATTGAATGTATAGATCGCTTTGGGTAGTAACAGTATTTTAACACTATTTGTTCTTCCTATCCATGAGCATGGATGGAATGTTTTTCCATTTCTTTGTGTCTTCCTCAATTTCTTTCATTAAGTTTTATAGTTTTCAGAGTACAGATCTTTTCCCTCTTTGGTTAGGTTTATTCCTGGGTATCTTGTGGGTTTTGGTACAATTGTGAGTGGGGTCAATTGCTTGATTCTCTTTCTGCAAGTTCATTATTGGTGTATAGAAACGTAACCGGTTTCTGCACATTGACTTTGTATCCTGTGACTTTACTGAATTCATTTATCAGTTCTAGCAGTTTTTTTGGTGGAGTCTTTTGTGTTTTCTATGTAGAGTATCATGTCATCTGCAAATAGTGAAAGTTTGGCTTCTTCCTTGGCTGATTTGGATGCCTTTTATTTGTTTGTGTTGTTTGAGTGCTATGGTTAGGACATTCAGTACTATGTTAAATAACAGTGGTCAGAGTAGACATCACTATCTTTTTCCTGAACATAGAGGAAAAGCTCTCAGTTTTTACCCATTGAGGATAATATTAGCTGTGGGTTTTTCATGTATGGCCTTTATTATGTTGATGTATGTTTCCTCTAACTCTACTTTCTTGAGTTTTTGTCATGAATGGATGTTGTACTTTGTCCAGTGCTTTTCTGCATCTATTCAAAGGATCATATGGTTCTTATCCTTCCCTTCATTAATGTGTTGTATTACATTGATTGAGTTGTGAAAATTGAACCACCCTTGCAGCCCAGTTATAAATTTCATTTGATTGTGATGAATCACAATTTTATTGTATTGTTGGATTCAGTTTCCTGATACTTTATTGAGTATTTTTGCATCCATGTTTATCAGGGTATTGCCTTTTAGTTCTCTATTTTAATGGAATCTTTTTCTGGTTTCAGTTAAAAATTTCAACTTTTAAACTTATTCATTTATCATACAGATCTTCCTTGACTTATGATGAAGTTATATCCCAATAAACCCAGCATAAGTTGAAGCTATCATAAGTCGAAAATGCATGTAGTACACCTGCCTTGCTGAATGAACATCATAGCTTAGACTCACCTACCTTAAACATGCTCAGAGTGTTTATGTCCATCTGTAGTTGGGTAATATCGTCTAACAAAAGCCCATTTTTTAATGAGGTGCTGAATATCTCATGTAATTTATTCAGTGCTGTGCTAAAAGTGAAAGCCAGAGTGGATGTATGGGTACAGGATGGTTTTAAGTGTATCAGTTGGTCACCCTCGTGATAGCATAGCTGACGGGGAGCTATGGTGCAGGTGCTGCTGCCCCTGCTCAGCGTCTTGGGGCTATCATCCCACACACTGCTGGCCCAGAAGGTAAAAGTTCAAAGTACAGTTTCTACTGAAAGTGTGTGGCTTTCACAGCATGATTAAGTCCAAAAATCTTAAGTTGAACCATTGGAAGTCAGGTACTGTCTGTAGTTTAATAATAAAGAAGTTTGTGGAGATTGGGGGAAGATGGCGGCATAGGAGGACTCTGGGCTCACTGCGTCCTGCTGATCACTTAGATTCCACCCACACTTGCCTAAATAACCCAGAAAACCGCCAGAAGACTAGCAGAACGGAGTCTCCAGAGCCAGGCACAGACGAGAGGCCCATGGAAGAGGGTAGGAAGGGCGGAGAGGCAGTGCATGCTCCACGGACTGACGGAAGGGAGCCGGGGCGGAGGGGCGGCCCACCGGCCAAGCAGAGACCCTGAGTCTGGCTGGCAAAAGTGGAAGGGCCGGATGGAGTGTGTTCCGACAGCAAGAGGGACTTGACATCTGGAAGGTTATAAGCTAACAGCTCTGCTAGGAGAGCAGAAAGGTTGGAGAACAACAGAAGGGAGAGTGACTGAGCCCCGGGACGACAGAGCTCAGTTTGGCGGGGAACAAAGGCGCTTGCCAGCGCCATCTCCCTCGCCCATCCCCCTTGCCCATCCCCCAGCCAAAATCCCAAAGGGAACCAGTTCCTGCCAGGGAACTTGCTGGCACCGTGCAAACACCCAACGCTGTGCTTCTGCGGATCCATCCCTCCGGAGGGTCTGACTCCCTCCCGGTGCCGCAGGGCCCCTCCCGAAACGGATCTCCGAAGGAAAAGTGAGCTGAGCCTGCCCCTTCTGCCCCTGTGCACCTTGCCGATCCACCCCAGCTAATACGCCAGATCCCCAGCACCACAAGCCTGGCAGTGTGCAAGTAGCCCAGACGGGCCACGCCACCCCACAGTGAATCCCGCCCCTAGGAGAGGGGAAGAGAAGGCACACACCAGTCTGACTGTGGCCCCATTGGTGGGCTGGGGACAGACATTGGGTCTGACTGCGGCCCCACCCACCAACGCAAGTTATTCAAGATCGCACAGGGGAAGTGCCCCACAGTTCTGCACCACTCCAAGGACTATCCAAAATGACGAAACGGAAGAATTCCCCTCAAAAGAACCTCCAGTAAATAACGACAGCTAACGAACTGATCAAAAACGATTTAAACAATATAACAAAGTGAATTTAGAATAATAGTCATAAAATTAATCGCTGGGCTTGAAAACAGTATAAAGGACAGCAGAGAATCTATTGCTATGGAGATCAAGGGACTAAGGAACAGCCAGGAGGAGCTAAAAAATGCTATAAATGAGCTGCAAAATAAAATGGAGACCACCACGGCTCAGATGGAAGAGGCAGAGGAGAGCATAGGGGAACTAGAAGATAAATTTACGGAAAAAGAAGAAGCTGAGAAAAAGATTAAAAAATCCAGGAGTATGAGGGGAAAATTAGAGAACTAAGTGATGCACTAAAGAGAAATAATTTACGCATAATTGGTATCCCAGAGGAGGAAGAGAGAGGGAAAGGTGCTGAAGGTGTACTTGAAAAAATAATAGCTGAGAACTTCCCTGATCTGGGGAAGGAAAAAGGCATTGAAATCCAAGAGGCACAGAGAACTCCCTTCAGACGTAATTTGAATCGATCTTCTGCATGACATATCATAGGGAAACTGGCAACATACAAGGATAAAGAGAAAATTCTGAAAGGAGCTAGGGATAAATGTGCTCTAACATATAAAGGGAGACCGATAAGACTCGTGACCGATCTCTCTACTGAAACTTGGCAGGCCAGAAAGGAATGGCAGGAAATCTTCAATGTGATGAACAGAAAAAATATGCAGCTAAGAATCCTCTATCCAGCAAGTCTGTCATTTAGAATAGAAGGAGAGATAAAGGTCTTCCCAAACAAACAAAAACTGAAGGAATTTGTCACCACTAAACCAGCCCTACAAGAGATCCTAAGGGGGATCCTGTGAGACAAAGTACCAGAGACATCACTACAAGCATGAAACCTACAGACATCACAATGACTCTAAACCCGTATCTTTCTATAATAACACTGAATGTAAATGGATTCAATGCACCAACGAAGAGACATAGGGTATCAGAATGGATAAAAAAACAAGACCCATCTATTTGCTGTCTACAAGAGACTCATTTTAGACCTGAGGACACCTTCAGATTGAGAGTGAGGGGATGGAGGACTATTTATCGTGCCACTGGAAGTCAGAAGAAAGCTGGAGTAGCCATACTTATATCCGGCAAACTAGACTTTAAATTAAAGGCTGTAACAAGAGATGAAGAAGGGCATTATATAATAATTACAGGGTCTATCCATCAGGAGGAGCTAACAATTATAAACGTCTATGCGCCGAATACAGGAGCCCCCAAATAATATAAACCAATTACTCACAAACATAAGCAACCTTATTGATAAGGATGTGGTAATTGCAGGGGACTTTAACACTCCACTTACAGAAATGGACAGATCATCTGGACACACGGTCAATAAAGAAACAAGGGCCCTGAATGATACATTGGATCAGATGGACTTGACAGATATATTTAGAACTCTGCATCCCAAAGCAACAGAATATACTTTCTTCTCGAGTGCACATGGAACATTCTCCAAGATCATATACTGGGTCACAAAACAGCCCTTCATAAGTTTACAAGAATTGAAATTATACCATGCATACTTTCAGACCACAATGCTATGAAGCTTGAAATCAACCACAGGAAAAAGTCTGGAAAACCTCCAAAAGCATGGAGGTTAAAGAACACCCTACTAAAGAATGAGTGGGTCAACCAGGCAATTAGAGAAGAAATTAAAAAATATATGGCAACAAATGAAAATGAAAATACAACAATCCAAACGCTTTGGGATGCAGCGAAGCAGTCCTGAGAGGAAACTACATTGCAATCCAGGCCTATCTCAAGAAACAAGAAAAATCCCAAATACAAAATCTAACAGCACACCTAAAGGAAATAGCAGCAGAACAGCAAAGGCAGCCTAAACCCAGCAGAAGAAGAGAAATAATAAAGATCAGAGCAGAAATAAGCAATATAGAATCTAAAAAAACTAGAGTAGATCAACGAAACCAAGAGTTGGTTTTTTGAAAAAATAAACAAAATTGACAAACCTCTAGCCAGGCTTCTCAAAAAGAAAAGGGAGATGACCCAAATAGATAAAATCATGAATGAAAATGGAATTATTTCAACCAATCCCTCAGACATACAAGCAATTATCAGGGAATACTATGAAAAATCATATGCCAACAAACTGGACAACCTGGAAGAAATGGACAAATTCCTAAACACCCACACACTTCCAAAACTCAATCAGGAGGAAATAGAAAGCTTGAACAGACCCATAACCAGCGAAGATATTGAATCAGTCATCAAAAATCTCCCAACAAATAAGAGTCCAGGACCAGATGGCTTCCCAGGGGAGTTCTACCAGACGTTTAAAGCAGAGATAATACCTATCCTTCTCAAGCTATTCCAAAAAATAGAAAGGGAAGGAAAACTTCCAGACTCATTCTATGAAGACAGTATTACTTTGATTCCTAAACCAGACAGAGACCCAGCAAAAAAAAAAAAGAGAACTACAGGCCAATATCCCTGATGAATATGGATGCAAAAATTCTCAATAAGATACTAGCAAATCAAATTCAACAGCATATAAAAAGAATTATTCACCATGATCAAGTGGGATTCATTCCCAGGCTGCAGGGCTGGTTCAACATTCGCAAATCAATCAATGTGATACATTAATAAAAGAAAAGATAAGAACCATATGATCCTGTCAGTCGATGCGGGAAAGTCCTTTGACAAAATTCAGCAACCTTTCTTAATAAAAACCCTCGAGAAAGTAGGGATAGAAGGAACATACTTAAAGATCATAAAAGCCATTTATGAAAAGCCCACAGCTAACATCGTCCTCAATGGGGAAAACTGAGAGCTTTTTCCCTGAGATCAGGAACACGACAGGGATGTCCACTCTCACCACTGTTGTTTAACATAGTGTTGGAAGTTCTAGCATCAGCAATCAGACAACAAAAGGAAATCAAAGGCATCAAAATTGGCAAAGATAAAATCAAGCGTTCACTTTTTGCAGATGACATATTATACATGGAAAATTTGATAGACTCCACCAGAAGTCTGCTAGAACTGATACATGAATTTAGCAAAGTTGCAGGATACAAAATCAATGTACAGAGATCAGTTGCATTCTTATACACTAATAATGAAGCAACAGAAAGACAAAGAAACTGATCCCATTCACAATTGCACTAAGAAGCATAAAATACCTAGGAATAAATCTAACCAAAGATGTACAAGATCTGTATGCTGAAAACTATAGAAAGCTTATGAAGGAAATTGAAGAAGATATAAAGAAATGGAAAAACATTCCGTGCTCATGGATTGGAAGAATAAATATTGTCAAAATGTCAATACTACCCAAAGCTCTCTACACATTCAATGCAATCCCAATCAAAGTTGTACCAGCATTCTTCTCGAAACTAGAACAAGCAATCCTAAAATTCATATGGAACCACAAAAGGCCCTGAATAGCCAAAGTAATTTTGAAGAAGAAGACCAAAGCAGGAGGCATCACAATCCCAGACTTTAGCCTCTACTACAAAGCTGTCATCATCAAGACAGCATGGTATTGGCACAAAAACAGACACATAGACCAATGGAATAGAATAGAAATCCCAGAACTAGACCCACAAACTTATGGCCAACTCATCTTTGACAAAGCAGGAAAGAACATCCAATGGAAAAAAGACAGTCTCTTTAACAAATGGCGCTGGGAGAACTGGACAGCAACATGCAGAAGGTTGAAACTAGACCACTTTCTCACACCATTCACAAAAATAAACTCAAAATGGATAAAGGACCTGAATGTGAGATAGGAAACCATCAAAACCCTAGAGGAGAAAGCAGGAAAAGACCTCTCTGACCTCAGCTGTAGCAATTTCTTACTTGACACATCCCGAAAGGCAAGGGAATTAAAAGCAAAAATGAACTACTGGGACCTTATGAAGATAAAAAGCTTCTGCACACAAAAAAAACAACCAACAAAACTAAAAGGCAACCAATGGAATGGGAAAAAATAGTTGCAAATGACATATCGGACACAAGGCTAGTATCCAAAATCTATAAAGAGCTCACCCAACTCCACACCCGAAAAACAAATAACCCAGTGAAGAAATGGGCAGAAAACGTGAATAGACACTTCTCTAAAGAAGACATCTGGATGGCCAACAGGCACATGAAAGGATGCTCAGTGTCGCTCCTCATCAGGGAAATACAAATCAAAACCACACTCAGATATCACCTCATGCCAGTCAGAGTGGCCAAAATGAAGAAATCAGGAGACTATAGATGCTGGAGAGGATGTGGAGAAACGGGAACCCTCTTGCACTGTTGGTGGGAATGCAAATTGGTGCAGCCACTCTGGAAAACAGTGTGGAGGTTCCTCAAAAAATTAAAAATAGATCTACCCTATGACCCAGCAATAGCACTGCTTAGAAATTTACCCAAGGGATACAGGAGTACTGATGCATAGGGGCACTTGTACCCCAATGTTTATAGCAGCACTGTCAACAATAGCCAAATTGTGGAAAGAGCCTAAATGTCCATCCACTGATGAATGGATAAAGAAATTGTGGTTTATATACAGAATGGAGTACTACGTGGCAATGAGAAAGAATGAAATATGGCCCTTTGTAGCAACATGGATGGGACTGGAGAGTGTTAGGCTAAGGGAAATAAGCCATACAGAGAAAGACAGATACCATATATTTTCACTCTTATGTGGATTCTGAGAAACTTAACAGAAGACCATGGGGGAGGGGAAGGAAAAAAAAAAGAGGTTAGAGTGGGAGAGAGCCAAAGCATAAGAGACTCTTAAAAAC
This sequence comes from Felis catus, assembly GCF_018350175.1. Lineage (NCBI taxonomy): Eukaryota > Metazoa > Chordata > Mammalia > Carnivora > Felidae > Felis > Felis catus. The sequence continues at coordinate 1,023,760 of NC_058385.1, read as the reverse complement.
TGAGAACAAACTGAGGGGTGATGGGGGGTGGGAGGGAGGAGAGGGTGGGTGAGTGATGGGTATTGAGGAGGGCACCTTTTGGGATGAGTACTGGGTGTTGTATGGAAACCAATTTGACAATAAATTTCATATATTGAAAAAAAATAAAAAATAAAAAATAAAAAAAATTAAAGAAGAAAAATAAAACTATACAACAACAACAAAAAAAATAACGAATTTTTGTTTGTAATTTATAAATAAATCAATACATACATGGAGAGCATTCGAACTTTTTTTTACTTATGGGGTGTATAAACAAAGATTTGAGACCGCACAGATTTAAGCTGTGAGAGTAGTCCCTGAGGAAACATATTTAGTAAAAACAAAGTGGCGAAAGTTAAGAAGATAGGTAGCTTGAATTATATCTTAATCTGTTCGTTTGCATCAAAATAGCATTATCGTGTAATTTCTAAAATAAACTAAATTGAATTTAGAATATGGGTACATTTTCTTTAGATTTCAGAGGTCTTGAGAAAATGAAGTCAATAACACAATGACTTCTATAATATAAGAAATGAAAGAACATCAGCCACATGCATCTACCTAATTTTTATATTCTCGTTTTTCATATACTCTATGCATTTGCATAAAATAACAGTTCTCTAGAGCTGCATATTATTCAGATGGGATAAGATTGATAAAGAGTGCTTTCATTTTGATTTTTAAGAGCATAGTTATATCAGGTTTTCAACAAAGAAAAGATCAGAAGTCCATTTCCCTTGAATTGTGGTTTCAAGGACCCATAAGGAGAGAATTCAACAGAGAATCTGATCTGATGAAGCGGGGTAATTGTTGGAATTTACATCTGTTTTGGATTTAGGTCAAATCATAATATTAAATTTTAGCTGATGGAGGATATGTTCCTAAATTAATAATTTGGTTATTCAAAATAATTGTTTTGCTGTTTGACTTTTAAATTCTCTTCCAGGTCTTTCGCCCTTACGCGAAGTATTGGCTCAGCCCCTTGCTGCAGCTGGTGGTTTCTGAAAACAATGGAGGAGAAGGAATTCACTACATGGTGGTCGAGATAGTGGTGACTCTTCTTTCGTGGACAGGAATAGCTACTCCTGTGGTAAGAATGGACATGTCTTTTATGGAGTGCTATGTCAGTCTCTTGCTGATATCATAAACTAATTGATGACAGATAATCCAAGCTCCTCTTAATGACTTAAGAGTCACCATTTTTAACATTAATCGTCATATTGCTGTGGTGCTGTTATACTAAATGGCTTCATACTGCTTCAGGTCTGTTTTCTTAGATTTCTGATTTCTTAGATTTCTTTCGATAATGCCTCTGACTTTGCTTTTATTTTTAAGCTATCAGGTATTTATTTTGTTTGTTGCTTTTATTTGCTAGGACCTTGGAAACTAGACTAATGATTTTTTAAAAATAAGTGTGAAATAAATGTCAGTAGACCCTGAATATTAGGTCTTGAAAACTTCTGTTGTAACTAAAGTCCATGGATGTTTTGGCATTTGTTTTGCCAGCTTACTTATTTCCCTGGTATTGACATGGGCCCATTAATGGTTGAAATTGCCAAAAAAGTAACCACCAGGTGAATGATACTGTGTCACCATGAGGCAGTCTCGTGGCTTCCAGCAGTACAGATTTGTGTGCTCTGGAGCTTTGCCATTCACATAAAAACATTAGCACTAATAAGGTATAAGAGTTTTCATGTAGTAATATTCTGAGAACATTCCTTACTAAACATAATATATGGACATAGAGCTTTTACATGCGTTTATATCTGGATGTGCCTGTCTTATTTCACAGTAAACCAAATTTAGATTTCTTAGCTTTAAGGTGATAAATGTTTTCATGTTATTAAGCAGAGTAAAATTATTTTAGTATTTAGTTTAACTTAGGAACCATTGGGAAAGATTGAGTTAAATGTCCAGTGCATGGCTGAGTTTGAGAGAGCCGAACTGCTAGGTGTCAGAATAGCTGCATAAAGCAGTGAGTCAAAGTAAGAATCAAGTGAAGACTTTTGTCACTTGCGGTAGAGGCTAAAGCCAGAGGAAGTGGACTCCCCTTGTCCATTTCCCCCATGGAACATTGCAGCTTAGTCTGGTCGAGGGTCAGGTGGTTTAGCACAGATCTGGGGGGTCATCTCACTTTTGAGGGACCCCTGAATTAAAGGCTCCAGCAGTTTTATGGGACCATAAAAGGAGTCAGAAGAAAAGTGTTTTCACAGTCGCCCTTCCTCTTATAAGGAGCTCTCTCAGCAGAGACGCCTGCAGAAGATGAAGAGAAATGAAGGTGCCGGGGTTACAAGTGCAAATATGTGACAAGCATGACCAGTCTGGGGGGTGGAGGAGGGTGGATGGCTAAGGGTGACTCTATCTGCCCTTGGAGACTGCAGAGCCCTGGCTGTGTTCCAGCCTGGTGCCAGAGGGCAGCTTGCTCATAAGGCCTGCCAGCAAAGCCTTTGTCATTGCTTGTGGTTGTCCTTGAAAAATCACACATAGGTTTTACACCAGAAGATTCAGTATACTGGCAGGTTTCTTTTATAAATGGACTGTTGGATTAAAAAAATGCTTTTCCAGAGTGGAATGCTACATATTAATGCAGAATTTCTATACCTTTTTAGGGGGTCCCTAAAGATGAAGTGTTAGCAAATCGATTGCTTCATTTCCTAATGAAACATGTTTTTCATCAAAAAAGAGCTGTGTTTAGACATAACCTTGAAATTATAAAAACCCTTGTTGAATGCTGGAAGGATTGTTTATCTATCCCTTACAGGTACAAATTTACTACATTTTGCAGTATTGCTTAGACATTTTTAAAATGTAGCATGTTGTAAATGGTGATTACAGTGAAGTTTACTTGAAATGATAGAAGGAATATAATTTGAAATTGAATCATTTGTAAGGGTACAATATTGCTGCTAGTACAATCCTAGCCTCCAAAGTTTGACGAAGCACCTCTGTGCGGGTCATTGCCTCCAGGTGGCCTGCTCCGTCTCCCAGCTCACCTCTGGCCCAGCAGACACTGGGCATATGGGGTACACTCTGCGCTTCATCGTCCCAGCACAGGGGTAAACTGTCGGACTACGCAGCCTGAGGCAAGCTATAACTTTCCAAAGGTTTCAGAATCAACTAACAGAGAATTGGGGCAAATAGTTAGATCATAAGAAATACAGACTTGCTAGAATAACTTGAATGTATACAAACAGGGTATTAGCAAGAAGGGTGTTAGTCGTGGGGAAAGATAAAGTATTTCTCACCCTGCAAATTATCTTCTTGCTGTGCTTATTTTATCATATGATAATCTGTACTTGTCCTTTATGCTTATGTTTCAGGTTAATATTTGAAAAGTTTTCCAGTAAAGATCCTAATTCCAAAGACAATTCAGTAGGAATTCAATTATTAGGCATTATAATGGCCAATAACTTGCCCCCCTATGACCCAAAATGTGGCATAGAGAGCGTAAAGTGAGTATCAAGGGAGTTTTGCTTTGCTTCTTTTTTAGATTAAAGTATATGTGAATTGGATTGATGGACTGGAGTATGGTCTAATTTTTTCATAAGTTTATTCGTTTTGAGAGAGTGCATGTGCGAGTATGAGAGGGGCAAAGAGATAAGGAAAGAGAGAGAGAATCCCAAACAGGCTCCAGGCTCCACACTGTCAGTGCAGAGCCTGATGTGGGACTAAAACCCGTGAACCATGAGCCCGATGTGGGGCTCAAACCCACAAACCGTGAGATTGTGACCTGAGCTGGAACCAAGAGTCCGACGTTTAACCAACTGAGCCACCCAGGTGCCCCTAGTTTTTATAAATTTAAAGACCTAGACCCATGTTAAAAATATTTCTACCAGAATTTAGTAAGTTGGGCTTAGAGGTCTTTTGGGAGAAGAAATATGTTAATGGAATGAATGAGGGAAGTTAAGTTTTTCAAAATTAGTATTTTTTTTTCAATTGTGTTTCACCAAATAAGTGTTAGGTATTTTCTTTCTTATTTTCTACAACTGCATTTTCAGCATTTGCCCCCAAACCAGCATGAGCTCTGTGGGACCATTCATGACAGGATCATGGATGGATGCCTGGGCCCTGGTGCTGCCCTGTCGCTGTGCTTTTTGCCTCAGCTGCAGCCCCTGCTCCCTCCGTCGGGGCCTTTTGTGGGTGGGGGTGAACACAGCCCGGCGTCTGGAGGGAGGGCGCTAGTGAGCTAATCATCTTACCATCACTGACCGGTACTTCATTGTCCTACTGTGTTAGGAGTTCTGAAAAGTCAGCATTCACATTATGGTGACTGTAGATTTCAGCATGTCCCTTCCGAGCTTTCCCCGTTTCTTTGGAAGTGTCTCACTCCGTCTGGTCGGTCCTCCTGTGTTAGCCTCCTGGCACCAGTTCCTCCATTTGCCTGCTATCATAGACAAACAGGTGGCTCCATAAAGAGTCCATGGGAAATAGTTTGCTTTTAGATGAGTTACTTTTTTTGAGCTTGGATTCCCCCAGTGACAAGCGTATAGAGCTTCTCTGGAACTGTAGGCTAACGTTCTGTGGCCTACAGAGCCTGGAAGCGTGGACTGGTGCTCACTCTCCTTCTCATTTATTGTCCTCCTCTTGTCACAGCAGTCAAGAGGTGTCAGGAAGTCATGAGGCTTTCAAGGGGTGTCAGTAAGTCATGATCTTGGTTAGTAGCTTTTTTTTCACTGCAGTGTTTTTTATAGTATCCAGCATCGTGTTTTGCTTTGACTACAGCAGGTCCTGTGTGATTGAACTGTGGACTTTCATGTGCCTTCCTGGTCATGATGTCAGAGCCTTAAGTACATCTTGATATATGTTTTCACACAAATAATTTGGATCATGTTCTATGTTTAGTATTTTCTCAATTTATGCTCTTAATATGGCACGAGGAGCAAAGTTGTTATATTTTTATGTCAACAGAATGTATTATTTGATGCATATTTTCTGTATTTGTTACAGATACTTTCAAGCTTTGGTCACTAACATGTCTTTTGTAAAATATAAAGAGGTGTATGCAGCAGCCGCAGAAGTTCTAGGACTTATTCTTCAATATGTTACCAAGAAAGAAAATGTAAGTGTGTTATACAATTTTAAATAAATAGTGCTTTTTCAGTTTTGATTTTTTCTAACACTTGTTATTTATATCCTCTATGCTGTAACAAACCAGAGTGGGCATTCTGCATTTATTAATACTTGGCTTTTTCCTAGCGTATGTAGTGCTCAATTTTTTTAAAGAGGACATAGGATTTTTAAAACACTTGGAAACTTGGTAAACATTTAAAGATGGGTAACTTACTTATATTGTGAAAGCCAGGAAAGGATTATTTAACCAGCTTTCATTCCTCTGAAAGTAGTGTCAGGGTTTCTTTTGGAGCAAATTATTCTGGTGGATACTTGCTATGGTTAGGGCTATGTTAACTAATAAAATACTCCACTTCCAATCTGGGACGTAATATAGTTATCAGACAGGACAGGGCACTTGTGGGAGCCTTTCTCAGTCTTGGGAGCCCTGCCCACTTTCCAGGATTGTTAGAAGAACCCAACTGAATCTTTCAGTGCAGTGTACGTTCAGAGTACTACAGGTCTCCATAGAATGTAATTATTACAGATGTATGTAAATTACATGTTCTAACTTACTTGAAAGTAGGGTAGTGGAGTGATGCTTCCTGCTACACTGCTGTTCTCCTGTGGTTGGTTAGTGAGGGGCTGTGTGTTTTGGAGCCTCCAAAACCGCTGTCACTCATTGTGATGATCCCTTCTTGCCAGGTCTCGTTGCAGTGACACAGTTGATCATTCCTCCTGATTCCCTTTGTCACTGCTTCTAGGACACTCTCTTGGCTCTCTTCCTATTTTCCTGGCTGTTTCCCTTCCTTAGCTTCATGTTTCCCGGCTACCTCTCCAGCTCTGATGTTGGTCCTCTTTTTCCTTGCTCCCCTGCCAACCATCTAGCCTCCTGGCTTTGAAAACTGCCTATGTGTTCATGATTCCCAACTTCCTATCTCCAGTCCACATCCTCTCCTGAAAGAAAAGGTGGAGAGTGGAGAGTGGGCTACTTTCACTGTCTGAGTGGATGAGGAGTAAAGGATTAGGGAAGTTGGGAGGTCCCGAGGGCACCCAGAGTACCCCAACACAGTGTATTGGGCCCCTGCCCATTTTGACAATTAGGTATCTAGTTGGGTTTTAATTTTTTTTTCTAATGCTTATTTATTTATTTTTGAGAAAGATGGAGGCAAAATGTTCATGGGTTAGGGGCAGAGAGAGAGGGAGAAACAGAATCCGAAGCCCGCTCTAGGCTCCGAGCTCTCAGCACAGAGTCTGACGCGTGGCTCGATCTCACGAACTGTGAGATCACCACCTGAGCTGAAGTTGGACGCTCAACCAGCTGAGCCACCCAGGCACCTCAGGTATCTATTTGGGTTTAAAAGAAAATTAAATGAAGGGAAATAGACCCACTTGGGGAGGTCAGTCTTCGCTTATAATTTATTTTAGGAATTACCAGCTGTTTTTGTAAAATAATTTTTTTTTGAGAGAGAGTGTGCACAAGTGGGGAGGGGCAGAGAGAGAGAATCTTAAGCAGGCTCTACACTGTCAGTGCAGAGCCTGACATGCAGGGTTCAATCTCAGCGACCCTGAGATCATGACCTGAGCCAAAATCAAGAGTTGTACACTTAACTGACTGAGCCACCCAGGCACGCTTAAAAATTTTAAATTCCGAATTACCTTATTTTTACATGATTCTAATATCCTTAGATGTTGGGTTTCAATTTACATAGTATGCTAAGTTTTCAGCACAGATGGAACAAATTACAGTAGATCCCAAGTTTAATGTCTCTTCACTTAAATTTCAAGTTAGTAGTAATGATAAACACTTTGGTTTTACATTGTTCTTTTCTGAATATAAAATGGTATTGATTTAGTGTAGAAATTAGAAGAACAGAGTAAAATATAAAGAAGCTGGTGAGAATCAGTCCTATTCCAACCACTGAATTGCTCTTGGCACCTGAGGGGTAGTCTCCAGTTGTCAGTATATATGTGCATGCGTTTGTCTTCTGTTGGTTACCTGTATTATAATGTTGGTTATGTATGTTGGTCAGTTACATATGTTGGTTATCTTATTGGCTGGTTCTGGGCTCTGGGGGTGTAGCCAGAGCAGTCCTGCCCCCCCCCTTCTCAGGAAGCTAACATTTGATGAAGAGAAGCAGACAATACATAGACAAATCTGTCATCATTGATAGTAGTACATGATGAAGAGAAAACAGGATATAGGGAGGTAGACAATGGTGGAGGTGGCTTTTTAGATAAAGTTGCCTGAAAATTCTGGTTTGTGTGAATATTTGACCAGGTATGTGAACACTGGCATCATAAAATGTATTTACACAGTGTTTGATCACTGATTTTAGTTCAGCTTCTCAAATGACTTTTTAGCAGTATTTTGGGTGTGAAAAGGAAGCACCAATCTTTATCAGCCTTCCATCTGACAAGAGCTAGATGCCACCAGTGGTGACAGCACAGAGCAGTCATGGCTGTGGCCTGGCCTGCCTGAACTCACAGCCCCAGAGCCTCTTGTGTCCAGTGGTTAATGTGCACACTCCTGGCACTGTACCTTGTGAACACCTTTACCTTGTAGGTGATAGCATTGGACATCTTCCGTGGGTTCAATTAACTATTTAAGACAAACCTGTTTTCAGCAACTAACGTAAGTTTCGCATTTGTGTATTTGACAAGAAACTTAATTTTTCAGATACTGGAAGATTTGGTGTATGAACTGATTGTAAAACAGTTGAAGCAGCATCAAAATACGATGGAGGACAAATTTATTGTGTGCTTGAACAAAGCTGTGAAGAACTTTCCTCCTCTTGCCGATAGGTAGGATATCAGTCATGGTGGACGTCCTGTTGTGGGAGAGGGTCTGCGACGGCCCTCTCCCTCATTGGCCATGTCCACTGGTTAGGTTCATGAACACTGTGTTCTTCCTGCTGCCCAAATTTCATGGGGTGATGAAGACTCTCTGTCTGGAGGTGGTGCTGTGTCGTGCAGAGGAAATAACAGATCTCTACTTACAGTTAAAGAGCAAGGATTTCATTCAAGTTATGAGATATAGGTGAGTGCAAAGCCAGCCCTGTGTTCTCAGATGCAGCGGGCACATAAAATTTTGATTTGTTCAACTGTCTCCTTCAACTCAGAACTTGTAGGTTTTCATAAAATATGTATTCGTTATATACGACTATGTGTATGTGTACATCTCAAGATAGATAAACTTAAAAATATGTACTTGTTAAATTTTAATCAGAATTAAAAGTGGTGGGGCCTGCTGCTCCTGCCTTCTTTAACCTGGCACCTTGGGGAAGCCACATCTCAAGTGTTACCTAAGGCTCTTCTCAGATTTAAAATGCATGATTTTGAGTTGTGTACCATTTTTTCCAGCTAGGAGGCATCCATTATTTGTTAAAATTGTTCATTTATTTTCAAAATCACATATACTAGTTTTTAATATTTTTTTTAAAGCCTATTCATCCGTTTTGAGAGAGGGAGTAGGGGAGAGGCAGAGAGAGGGAGAGAGAAAATCCCAAGCAGGCTCCATACTGTCAGCACAGAGCCTGATGTGGGGCTCCATGCAGGGCTCGAACCCATGAACTGTGAGATCAGGACCTGAGCCAAAATCAAGAGTTGGACACCCAACCGACTGAGCCACCCAGGTGCCCCCCATATTATACTATTAAAATAGGTATGAAAAGAGATGCTGTTGCTCACAATATTTTTATTTCTCTGTACTGTTTTCCAGCTTGTCTGTGGACGTATTTTTTTACATGGGGATAAATTATTGATAAATATAGAGTGTGCCAGTAACAAAGAATGTATGTTATGGTGCCGTGATATCCTTCATTAGACATTTACTGAATATCAACTGCATGTGAAGCATTAAGCTGGGAGCTGTAGGAGGAAAAGATACATAAAATAAGGAAATAGACGTGCACCTTACTGGGGGCTCAGACTACCCTTGACTCGTTGTATGACCTGCCAGGTAGCCTGAATAGCACTTGAAATCATTGTTTTAAAATCATGAAATCCTTTTTTTTTTTTTTTTTCAATGTTTATTTATTTTTGGGACAGAGAGAGACAGAGCATGAACGGGGGAGGGGCAGAGAGAGAGAGGGAGACACAGAATCAGAAACAGGCTCCAGGCTCTGAGCCATCAGCCCAGAGCCTGACGCGGGGCTCGAACTCACGGACCGCGAGATCGTGACCTGGCTGAAGTCGGACGCTTAACCGACTGCGCCACCCAGGCGCCCCTAAAATCATGAAATCCTTTATATTTAGTTTATGTTGTTTGACATTTCGGATTTTTAAAAAATGAACTTTTATTTTGGAATGACTTAATATTTACAGAAAAGTTGAAAGACAATACAGAAAATTCCCATATACCCTTAACCCACTTTTTCCATGTCACATAATTGTGGCATATTTGTCAAAACTAAGAAATTAACATTAGTACATTTACTAAACTAGATTTTATTTGGATTTTATCAGTTTTCCCACTAATGTCCTTTTTCTATTCTAGGATCCAATACAGGGTACCATATTGAATTAATTTGTTTATTTTTAATACTGTAGCTCATGATAATTTTTTAAGATGTAATTTTTATATTTCCATTGTAACAAATTTTGAAATACAGAACAGCACAAAGAAGAAAAAGTTACCTGTCACATCTGAAAGTATAATAAAAATTATTAAATTGGTATGTTTTTAAAACCCTCTCTTACTGTAGAGATGATGAAAGACAGAAAGTGTGTTTGGACATAATTTATAAGATGATGGCAAAATTGAAACCAGTAGAACTCCGAGAACTTCTGAATCCTGTTGTAGAATTCATTTCTCATCCTTCTCCAGTGTGTAGGGAACAAATGTATAATATTCTTATGTGGGTTCATGACAATTACCGGTAAGCTCTACATTAATTTTTATATTACTTTTTTCAAGGGAGCATTTGGGTGCCAATAGCCATCTGGAGTAGATTATAATAAATAATAAAATGTTTAAACATTTTTAAACATAGGATTATTCATTACAGTGAGTTTATTTTAGTATATTGACATGTATCCTTATTTTAATTCATTTCATGTATTCGTGAGAAATATTCAGAATGTGCAGTTTTTGGTTGAGTTAATACTGTAATTTGTTTTTACAGTTCTCCTTTTAAGATCTGACAAAATTAAGAAAATGAACTCTGTGGGATGTCTTCATCCTGTAGGACTGCCACCACAGCACTTCCCATGGGGTCTGAGTCCATCCTAGGACCTCTTAGCGTTCCCAGGGAACCCCTGCAGCCCTACTCCCATTACCCCCCCCCCCCCACGCTGTCCTGTGCACGTGAGCCCTGTCACACTGTAGGAAGGGTGATGACAGTCACCTGGATGGGCTTGCAGAGGCACCAAAGGAAGGTGTCAGGGTATGTCCGTATGAGGGTAGGTTCTGCTATGGTTTGGGAAGTTAAAGTTCCACGGGAAAAGCCAGATTATTTTACTTTAATCTGGTTGGTGTTATGACGGTTGAACAAAAGTGATAAGAAGACAATATTAATGTTTTGTCATTTTGTTATTTTTCTCAGAGATCCAGAAAGTCAAGCAGATGAGGACTCCAGGGAAATATTTAAGTTGGCGAAAGATGTGTTGATTCAAGGGTTGATCGATGAGAACGTTGGGCTTCAGTATGTGTTCCTCGAATAATAAGGCCAAGACAAATAAATTAGGGATGTTTCTTTCTAGACTAGCATTGAGTATTTGTCCACAGTTTTAGAATTATATTTATAGTATTAGCATTTTCTATGCTTTCTGCATTCATGATGTTTAATAAAAATGTATTTTGAATTACATTAAGACTTAAAAATTCTGACAAGTGATTTTAATAAAAAATTCTTGAAAAACTGTGGGTAAAGCTCTCTCTGCTCACACAGTGAATTAAAGTGTTTCAAAATAAAAAAATCTGTAATGCTGATTATTATGTTTCTCATTTAACTCATGGTTGAGATCACACTATACATATTAATATTGAATGAAATGTTTGAAACTTCAGAAGTAGGAGGAAACTATAATGATTATATAGGAAAATACAAATGACGATTGTTTTTCTCTAAAATGTCTATTCTAAATTTTATGAGTGTTTTGTTAAGTACTAATTATAAAAGAAGGGTCATAAGCTTTTTGTATGATTCTGTATATCAATTAATTTTCCATTCTGTCACAATTTTAAACTCATTTTTGCTTTTCAAATTACATTTGGATTTCATAAGCATTCATAAATTGTAAAGCCTAACCTGGCTCTTAACTAGTTTAAGTTTTGAATATTTTATGGCACTAATTTTTGGAGTGAATTGTTTTAGCAAGGCAGTGAAGGATTTTATATAATTTCTTAAGGTGTTTTCTCAGTTTCAAAATAGCTAATATTGTATACTCATCATTGAAAACTTCCCAGATAATAGAGATAAGAATAAAATCATCTAGTTTTTCACTGATGCTGAAGTTTGGAATATTCCCTTCCCTCAGTGCATATTAGTGTTCATAACTCATGTTACACTCTTGATACAATTTTGAATGTGGTTTTCCTCATGTTAAGGTTTATAGGGGTGAAAGACTATCTTCTCGACATGACACCATATGTAGGGCATTCTTTCTCATTTGACAATATCTGAAAAATCTTTCCTCTCTGCTTTTCAGGTTAATTATTCGAAATTTCTGGAGCCATGAAACTAGATTACCTTCAAATACGTTGGACCGATTGTTGGCACTAAATTCCTTATATTCTCCAAAGATAGAAGTGCATTTTTTAAGTTTAGCAACAGATTTTCTGCTTGAAATGACCAGCATGAGCCCAGATTATCCAAACCCTGTGTTTGAACATCCTCTGTCAGAATGTGAATTTCAGGTGAAGTATTTGTCTCTACAATAATAAATATTATAGGGGCGCCTGGGTGGGTTGGTCGGTTAAGTGTCCGACTTCGGCTCAGGTCATGATCTCACGGTCCGTGAGTTCGAGCCCCGCGTCGGGCTCTGTGCTGACAGCTCAGAGCCTAGAGCCTGTTTCAGATTCTGTGTCTCCCTCTCTCTGCCCCTCCCCTGTTCATGCTCTCTCTCTGTCTCAAAAATAAATAAATGTTAAAATAATAATAATAATAATAATAAATATTATAAGCTTTTCCTATCTGTTAGTCAGCAAACATTTTCTAATAGAGTTAAACTGGCTGTCTTTGTTTTATTGAGATATAAGTGACGTGTTAGTTTCAGGTATACAACATACTGATTTTAATATTGGTGTGTACTGTGATGTGATCACCACGATAAGCTTAGCTAACATCCATCACCATGGAGTTACAGACTTTCTTTCCTTGTGACCAGAACTTTTAACATCTTCTCTTTTAGCAACTTTCAAATATACAATACATTATTATTATTATTATTATTATTATTATTATTATTAATTACATTATTGTAACTACACGTTATATCCCATGACTCATTTGTTTTTTTAACTGGAAGTGTGTACCTTTTGGCTCCCTTCACCCATGTCCCTTTCCCCCATCCTCTGCCTCTGGCAGTCCCCAGTCTGTTCTCTATATGTATCAGTTCAGGCTTTTTGTTTTGTTATTGTTGTTTTTTGGATTCCACATGTAAGTGAGATTCATGTGGTATCTGTCTTGCTCTTTTTGATGTATTTTACTTTGCATAATGCCCTCAAGGTCCATTCATGTTGTTACAGATGGCAAGATTTCCTTCTTTTTTATGGCTCAATAATATTCCATTGTGTGTATGTGTGTACGTACGTATATATATATATACGTACGTACATATATATATACGTACGTACACACGCACATATATGTATCTATGTATGTATACATACACACACACACACACACACACACACACACATCACGTCTTTATCCATTCATCCATTGATAGACCACAACACAAAAGTTGCTTCCATGTCTTGGTTATTACTAATAAGCTAGCCTAGAGATGCGTATATCTTTTCAAGTTAGTGGTTTTTTTACCCAGAAATAGAATAGTTGGACCTTATGGTATTTCTATTTTTAATTTTTTGAGGACTTCTATACTGTTTTCCATAGTGGTTGCACCAATTTACAGTCCCACCAGCAGTGCATGAGGATTCCCTCTTCTCTACATCCTTGCCAACACTTGCTATCCCCTGCGTTTTTGAGCATAGCCATCCTGACAGATGTGAAGTGATGACTTATTGTGGTTTTGATTTGTGTTTCCCTGGTGATTAGTGATACTGGACTTCTTAGTTTATTTGGAATACTCACACATCCTTTCTGAAACACTTCTATTTGCTTTAACCTCATCTGCTCACACTCTCTTCACATGCTCACACTTGTCCCCCTTTCAGCCTCCACTTGGATTTTCCTTTCGCCATAATACCATCCCCCTTCCCCATCAGCACCCCCCAATCCATTTGGTAGGTGCTAAGGTTGTGCTATCTCTCGGCAGCCTTAATGGCCTGTGATGATTGAAATAATAACAGTTGTGCTCAGTTCGTCTATGCCGAGCCGGGCAGCATAGCCTGACTTCTCAGCTTGTTGCAGCTGTGGTGCCATTATTGGGTGTGGCATTAAGCCATTTCATGCAGAATGTGATGGAGGAGAAAAATGGTTTTCCTCCCCCAATACTAATTAGTATATTCTAATTGGCAAATAATTTATTTAAAATTTTTAAATTTGAAGGGGTTCTTCTTCAGCTGTTTCCCACACAGATATATGAAATTATATACCTGTCTGCTAATGGCACCATTGGATTTTAAATAAAATTATTTCAGTGTTGCTAAAGAAGGACCATGATTTAATTCGGAACTCTCTTACCTGCAGGAATATACCATTGATTCTGACTGGCGTTTCCGAAGTACTGTCCTCACTCCAATGTTTATTGAGACTCAGGCCACCCAAAGTGTTCTCCAGACCCGGACCCAGGAGGGATCCCTCCCAGTTCAAGGAGCGATGGCTAAGCAGATACGGGCCACCCAACAGCAGTATGACTTCACACCTACACAAACTGCAGGTACCTGTCAGCCTGAACACATGCCTGCTTTGCACCAAGCAGTATGATCTATGGAAGCAGCCTCCACTGCAAGAACATTGGCTGTAAGAGTAGTGAAACAGTAATAGAAAAAAGTGTTAAGAACCACAGAAAAGTCATGTCAGTCAAAGGAGAAAAGGATTGAAGTTCCTAGAGGTGTCAAATTCTTAGAGTTAGAAAGTGGAAGGGGGCCTCTAGGGGTTGGGTGAGAGGCAATAGGGAGCTAGTATTTAAAGGATATGGATTTTAGGGCATCTGGGTGGCTCAGTCAGTTAAGCGTCCAACCCTTGATTTTGGGTCAGGTTCATGGTTGTGAGATCGAGCCCCCCATCGGGCTCCAGCTTAAGATTCTCTCTCCGTCTGCCTCTGTATTTCCCCCGTGCAGGCTTGTGAGTACATGCACATGCATTCTCTTCTCTCTCTCTCTCTCTCAAAAAACAAAAAAAAAAACAAAAAAAAAACGGAATTTTGTTTGAGAAGGTGGAAATGCTCTGGAGGTAAATTGTGGAGATGGTTGCCCAACTGTGTGAATATACCTGATGCCATAGAAATGTACACTTCAAAATGGTTAAAATAGTTAATTTGGTGTTCTCTAAATTTTACCACAATAAAAAAAGTTGAAAAGGATTATTTTTGACTGGAAAAAGCAAAAGTTACAGTACATTTATGTTTTGCTTTGGTTTTGTCCAGAAAAGTCTGTTTAATGCAACAAAGTTAAAATCCTTTATCTCAAAAGCAAGTACTGAAGAGCTAAACCAAAATCATTTACTGTGTTTATAGTATTAAATTTTTCTTTCTTAAATTGTTCACCTGTTTCCTTTGATCAGCAAAGTACAAGTTGTAGAGTAAAACACATAAATCATTTCAATTTATTTTTTATTTTTTATTTTTAACATTTATTTATTTTTGAGACAGAGAGAGACAGAGCATGAACAGGGGAGGGGCAGAGAGAGAGGGAGACACAGAATCGGAAACAGGCTCCGGGCTCTGAGCTGTCAGCACAGAGCCCGACGCGGGGCTCGAACCCACGGACCATGAGATCATGACCTGAGCCGATGTCGGACGCTCAAACGACCGAGCCACCCAGGCGCCCCGTAAATCATTTCATATAAATATTTCAAACATTTTTCCTTTGTATCATTTTTTTCATGTCTGTTGGTTCTGGAAGTAGGATTGATTTGAATAATTACCATGGATATTTTATGATATTGATGTTGGAAGACATGGATCTTAGTACCTTATAACACAGAAAAGGTGTTACTGCTTGAAGGAGCAGGTGGAGTATTTTCCTGCTTCACAAATGAGGACCCTGAGGCCCAGACACCTGAGCTGCCTCGGGTCGCTCACTAGTAACTGATAGAACTTCTGCCCAGTGTCTCTGCCCTGACATGGCTGTCTCCCTGGAGGGGCTGTCCCCATTCCTGTGGCAGGTGAGCACACAGAGGCCCCAGGTGTCATGCCCAGGATGAGGCACACCTCGTGTCCCACAGTGTGGCTCCCAGTGTGGCAGGTGCAGTGGTGCGGTGTGGGCATGGCAGGTTGTGCAGAGCTGAGCATGCTGTGACATTTGCAGATGGCAGAAGCTCCTTTAATTGGCTGACTGGGAGCAGTATTGACCCGCTGATGGATTATACAGTCTCATCCTCGGATTCCTCATCTTCCTCCTTGCTGTTTGCCCACAAGAAGAGTGAAAAGGCACAGAGATCACCCTTGAAGTTAGTGGGCCCTGATTTTGGGAAAAAAAGACTGGGACTTCCAGGGGACGAGGTGGATAACAAAGCAAAAGGTAAAGTAAGCTTGCTGAAATGTATTTAAAATAAGTTAATGCGGAGGCTTAGATAAAGTGCGTTTCTGACTGCATTCACATTTCCTTGTAACCTGTAAATAAAACCATTAAAATTTAATTTAGGGGCATCTGGCTGGGTCAGCGAGTACAGCATGTGACTCTTAATCTTGGGTGTTGTGAGTTTGAGCCCCATGTTGGGGGTAGAGTTTACTTTAAAAAAAAGTAATAATAGTAATAGTAAAATTTAATTTAATAAATGGGCATTTGCCATGTTGAAAGCCTAATTTTAGGTGGACCAGAAAAAGCTATAGAATAAACTGGACTCAGTCCGTTCATGTGGTGACTCTCTGAACATCAGGGCTTGGTAAGGCAACAGGTAGGTGATGCTGAGATGAGGCAGAATTAGCAAGTCTCAGAGAGAGAGTGAGAGAGCACCAGAAAGGACCTGAGGAAGAGGCCACCTTTGGGACTAGCCTTGTGGACTTGGGTGTGGGAAGAGGGAGGGTGAACAAGGACCAAGGCAGGAAGTATGGAGCATGTTTGGGAAGTGGAAGGGACCCAGGTCAGCTCGAGAACATGTACTGACTGGCAGGCCCTGTGGCAGTCTGACCAAAGTGGTGGTGTGGGACATGCCCACTGGGAGCATAGAGCAGACAGCTGGGGATATGGAGGCAACCACAGCTGTCTGTAGTGACCCAGACAGACAGCAGGGGTCTCTGGATGACTCCTTAAGGGGCCCGCATGGAGCAGCATGTGGGTTGCCCAAGGGGGCCCGGGAGGTTGAGGTCACAGGCAACCTCCTGCATACACCCAGGGTCCCAGTGGGGAAGATGAGGGGAGATGCGCCATGGGGGCTGCAGGGAAGTGCTGGCAGAACACGCAGACCCCATGCTGAGGGCCAGGGTTCAAGTCAGCTCTTTGGGAGAAGGGCAGCTCTGGGACTGAGTGAAAGCCCAGAGGAAGAAGGTGGAGAGACAAAAGGTCCCAACATAGAACCTTGGGCAAATGCCAACCTTATGAATTCAGGTATAAAGAAGGGTAAATTCCTTTTATTTTTAAAAATGTTTTTATTAAATTTTTTATTTTATTCCAGTGTAGTTGACATACAGTGCTGTATTAATTTCAGGTGTCTACTCTAGTGATTCAGCAATTCTGTACATCATTACCCAGTGCTCGTGATGTTTTAAGTACTCTTAATCCCCTTCTCCTGTTTCACCCATTCTCCCCACCTCCCCTCTGATATGCTTTCTTTTATTTAAGATTTATTTTTAAGTAATCTCTACACCCACCTCACCCAAACTCACAACCCCAAGATTAAGAGTTGCATGCCCTAGTGACTGAGCCAGCCAAGTGCCACTGGTATGCTTTATTTTAAATAAGGGTAAATTCCTTTTAATGGAATCATAGGAACTGAACACATGCATGAAATGCTTTCCTCGCTTCCAACCACTGTGTTTTGCATTTAGTCGCAAATCTGTAGCCATACACAACTCTCTGGATTGTAGGAGAGCTAAATCCAGCCTTCTTTTGCTTAGCACTCTGGGTTTGAAGGGAGCTCATGAGCGCATTCCTGGTATGCCCTGACCCTGCTCGTCTGCCTTCCACCAGTCTTCTTTCTTTTATATCTTCTTCCTCTGCTGTTTCTTTGCCAAACTGTCTTCCAGCCAGAGTGCATGGCTCTCTGTCCTTCTGTAACTTTGACAATGAAAGCCCCGAAGTTAAAATGAAGTTCCAGAGTGACTGTCACCTTCCCACAGTTCGTGAATTGTCTTTCACACCCTTTGTACTTGCTCACCCCAAACCCATGGCCATGCCCCTTCCCATAGGATTGTCGAAGAGATAGGTGTGCATCTGGGGCAGCCTCCAGTCCTGCTAATGCATGGTGACTGCCTGTGGCCAACTCTGCTGAACGGGCAGGAGGCTTAGGAACAGGGAAATGCTGAGGATGCATAGTCCACAACTCAAGCTGTTGAGCAGTGCTTCCCTGTCTTCACTGACTTTGTATAGAAATTAAGGCGGTAAGAGGTGAAACCTAACTTTTAAACCATTTTCCTTAAAAGTTTTATATATGAATTTGAAAAAGTTGGAACTGAGTAGGTAAAATGAGTACTATTCGCTATCCATTTTAATTTGATTAATGTATTTGAATCTCTCCTTGTACCTTTGTTGATGTAAAATGTTTTGCACACTGTCTTCTTTGGGGTTTATGTATTTTCTTGCCTAGAGAGGAATATTTGAAATTCATTAAAATATGGTGGGGGCACCTGGATGGTTCAGTCGGTAAAGCACTGGACTCTTGATATTCGCTCAGGTCATGATCTCACTGTTGTGAGATCAAACCCTGCATTGGGCTTTGCACTGACAGCGAGGAGACTGCTTGGGATTCTGTCTCCCTCTCTTTCTCTGCCCCTCCCCTGCTCACACACTCTCTCAAAATAAATAAAGAAATTTAAAAAAAAAATGGTAAATTAATCCTTATTGTGATACTATTTATTATCCTTAAAACTTAAAAATTTGAAATTGTAACCTAATTAAAATACCATCATTTTCAACCATTATTGTAATTCTTTATTTCAGTTTCCTTTAGTTATTTGTATTAGAGTAATACATGCATGTAGTTTAAAGAGCCAAATACTTTGCCAAAGCTTGTTAGAAGAAACAGTAACCCATTCACTCCTGAAATCATCGTTGTGCTATATGCTAACTAACTTGGATGTAAATTGAAAAATTAATTAATTAATTAAAAAAAGGAAGAAGGAGAAGAAGAAACAGTAACCATACCCGTTTCCCCAATTCCAGACACAACCACTTACACCCTTCCATAGCTCCGAACACTTATTTGTATATTACCACCCTGCCTTTTTCCTCCCGTCCAGTATGAGTCGTTCTCTTTTGGCTTTTGCATTATGAACATCAAGGTCTTGGCTCCAGCTTGTCTGTTACCCCCGTCCACCACACACACGACAGTGAATTCGTCCTGTGCTTTCCTCCTGGAAAGGGTTATGTCTTGGTCTTGGTTTCATCATATTTTCCTCTTATTTTGGCTACGTAAATATTATTTGTGTTCAAGCTGTAGTGGTACTATGACTATTTTTCTTGTACAATAATTTTTTCTGGGCATTAATAATTATTTTGGTTTAGATTCCTACGTATTTATCACTTGTTTTCCTCTGAATTACCTTTTAATGTGTCCCAACGTATAAATGTTTTATCTTAAAAAAAAAAAAAAATCTTCCTGGAGCTTTTGGGTTGCCCTGTTCCAGGCTGCTTGCTCTCGGAGTCTGTTCAGCCATGGTCTGAACACCCTGCTCATCCTGAGGGTCTCTTCACCTCTCCTGGATCTGATTCTCCTTCCTTGGTGTGTTCCTTCTTTCTAGTGGATCACCTCCCTGAGTAGCTTCCTGAGAAAAAGGGTCAGAAACAGTAAGCTGTTGGGTCTTTTGGGTTTTTTTTTTTTAAAGTTTATTTATTTATTTTGAGAGAGACAGAGTGTGAGCAGGGCAGGGGCAAGAGAGAGGGAAAATCTCTGTATTGTCAGTGCAGAGCCTGGGGGGCTCAAACTCACTAAACTGTGAGATCTGTCCTGAGCCGAAGTCAAGAGTGGGATGCTCAACTGATTGAGCCACCCAGGCACCACCCCCCCACCCCCCCACCCCCCCCCCCGCCCCAAGCTGTTTTTGAAGCCTTGATGCCTTACGTTGCTTTTGATCACACTCACCCCTGCTGGGTAATTTAGCCATAGAATTCTGAGTGTGAACATGTAGTCAGGGTTTCCTAGTCCCCAGGGTTGGGTAGGGAAACCTGGTGGCATTCTTTGTGTTGATCCTTTGTAAGAATTGTATCCTTTCTCTGCAGTAGATCTTAAGAGTTTTAGGAAATTTCATGAAAGTGTCCTTTGGTGCATGCAGGTCTGTTTCAGTCCAGTTTTCTGGGCACAAGGAGGGTCTTGTCACATTGCTAACTCATTTTCCAGTTTTGGAATATTTTTTCTTGGATAATTTTGTTGATGATTTCCTCATCCCAGTTTTATATTTGTAATCCTTTTGCTTGGATAGCAGACCTTCTGGATTACCTTGGTAAATTTCTCATTTTTTTCATTTTGCTTTGTATTCTGGGAAATCACTTCAACCTTACCTTGTAATTCTTGCTTTTAAGTTATGATACCATATTTTTAGTTTCCATGAGTTTTTTATGTTCCCTGAATGCCCTTCCAGTCCTTGATCCACTGTTGCAATTTCTACTCTTTTTGATAAATGATAAGTTTTTGAAAAATTTTTTTTCCCGGATGGGCTGCTTTCAACGGTTGCTCTTTGCCTATTATTTATTTTCATTTCTGTCTTTCATGTTTGAAGGTTTCCTCACAATGTCTGGTGACTTGGCTTTTCGCTTATATTCCCAGAAGGGGCACTCAAAAGGCATTTGGAATAGCTGCATGTTGGGCGTGTGGAGGTCAGCCTAGACCAGGACGTGGAACCCCCTGATGTGTTGATACTTTGGTCTGTGCTTTTGTGCTGGTGGATTACCCAGAGGCAAAATCTCCAGTCTCTTGCCTGCAGGCTTTAGGCCAGGGTGCCAGCACTCTTGGAGGCCAAGAAGGGGGAGGCACTGCAGGTTCCGGAAGCCCTTGTGGTCGCTGGTGGAGTAGTTGCTCTGCCTGCAGCCATGCCGCCCTGGGCACCCATGGGCCCTGTGTCCTCTCCCAGGCTATCTACCTGCAGCATGGTGGGCAGGGGGTGAGGGCATTGCTTTCTAACCACACCTCCTGCTGTAGCTTCACTTTCCTCCCTTCCCCTGGAGGTGCCGGGTGCTGCCAGACCTTGAGCCTTCCAGGTCTTCTCCACTGTCATTGCTTTGTCCCTCGTTCTCTGCATGGTGGCAGTGGGTTCGGCTGCGTAGTTATAACTTTCTATTCTCTAGCTTCCAAAACTGATTAGTGGTCTCCTGTGCTGTTCTCTGTCATTAAAACAAACAAAACAGAACAACTGGATGAAAGTAAAAAAATGGAGATAAGCAAACAATTCCACTTTTAGAAGATTCTAGAAAGGAGGTAAAGCCAACTGCGAATTGGCCATCTGTAACAAACCTGCTTTATATTCTTCAGGTACAGACAGTCGGGCAGAAATATTAAGATTACGCAGGCGATTTATAAAGGACCAAGAAAAGCTCAGTTTGATTTATGCCAGAAAAGGTGTTGCTGAACAAAAACGAGAGAAGGTTTGTATCTGTTTTGAGAATTTGGTCAGAAATACTTATTTTATATCAAAGGATATATACTAAGGAAATAAGCTTCCCATCAGATATTTGTTCCAAAACAAAATTACAGAAGCAGCCACCACATGAATTAAAGTTCCTCTGAACCAAAGATTAGTCCTCTAATGTAGATGCAAAGGACAGTCATGACTCACTGATGAAGTCGCGGGAATCTTGGAATGGGACCTGTGTGGGTAGTCCCATGAGTCTGCGGTATGGTGTGGCTCACAGGCACTGCCGCGACCTCACCTCTGCCCTTTATCTCGGACTCTCACTGCAGTCTGGCTTTGTTCTTCTCTGTGTACAGACTGGCTTTCTCCATGTGGTGGAGACGGACGCAGCCCCCACTCATTCCTGAATCACCTTACAGCTTTAGCCTCTGGGAGGGATTGGCCAGAGCCTTGACCCACCTTTGGTCTGGGGCTACTGTGGAATCAATAAGCTGTAGTGAGAGGGGTGAGGCCACATTACAACCAGCCCCTGTCATGGGGGTGCCTGGATGAAGAGGGAATGGTGAGCCCAGAGAAAGGGGTGGGCAGGTTGGTGGATGGTTCAGGGCAATCTGCTGAAAGCAGGAACTTGAGGACCTTGTGTGGCATGAATTAAACATTTCTCAAAATGTGGAAATAATGAAAGAGGTTGTTTAGCCATAGCTTCAGTATTACTTATAAATCAGTAATTAAGACAGAATTTTCAAGAAAGATGAAATTGTGAGTTAACAAAAAAAACTGGCTTTGTATTAATTCAGTTTAAATCCTCAATCACTTAATTAACTTCCACATCTGAGTATGAAGTGGCCGAATGGTTCCACTATATTGTCTGTGGTAAGAAAATGCACTTTGCTTCTTTCTCTTGCCTCTGTAAGTACAGCGATTCTCTTGAAGAAGAGGGTTCAAAATATCAGTGCCCTGGGATCCTGTCAGCGGCCCCTCCCCACCTGCAGGGCATTCTGCTTCGTCCACTCAGAGAGGTAGCCACTGCCCCTAATTAAACCTGAAACCCAGCTGGGCTTGCCTGAAGGAAGTAAGAGGCAGACTCTGAGCAGAGGGAAGAGAGAAAACCAGGATCATTGGGCAGAAATCACAGGGAGATAGTTTGGTCTGACACAAAGAAGGTCCTTTTAATAATCAATAAATGTGGAACGGCCTGCTGTGTGGGGCTGTTCATGCCCTGTGATGCACGTGTTCTCATCTGAAGGGGCTGACCTCTCAGTAAGGATGCGTGGTGGTGATCAGGCATCGGAAGGCCATGCACTTCATTTGTTGGGAGCATTGTGCTCAGTGTCCGGCCCGACTCTGAATGCTAGGGGTACAGAGGTAAATATGATGTAAGTGCTCGCGGAGCTACAGCCCAGCGTGTAAAACAGAACAAGCCCAGAATGAGTTAAGATTATAACAGGTGCGGTGTTGGAAATTAACCAATGTAATGAGCAGGTAGGGGAGACTATTAAGAGGAAGTGGGAAGGGAAGCCTCTTTGCAGATGATGTCTGCAGTGGGAACCAAGAGTGAAAAGCTGTGGAAAGACATTTTAGGCAGAGATGAGCAGGTCCCACAGCCCTGTGTGGTGGGGAGTGGGGGTGACTCAAGAGCAGGTGCAAGGACAGCCTGGCCTGAGCAGGTGAACAGGCGTTGGAGGCTGTGGTGATCTCACTGGGCCTTGGAGCCCAAGATTTTTCTAAGAAGAATTAAAAGGAAAAACGAGCTCCTGGGTGGCTCTGTCAGTTAAGTGTCCATCTTTGGCTCAGGTCATGATCTCACCGCTCGTGAGTTTGAGCCCTACATCGAGCTCTCTGCTCTCAGCACAGGGCCTGCTTCGGACCCTCTCCCTGCCTCTCTCTCTCTCTTTCTCAGAAATAAACATTTTTTTTTTAAAAAAAGGAAATACAGCCCCCTGAGATAGCTTTAAAAAGTTTTAATTCAAGTTCTCTGATTTTAGATATTCCCATTACTCTGTGATGCATATTTAATTAATCTTTTTGCTGTTCATTTACCAGTGATTTTTATTTTGGATTTATTGTCTACCATAGATTGGTAAAGCATAGTGACCATACTGTTTTGGATAAAAATTGTCATCAAGTTCACCTTTATGTTAAGGATCATATTTCATGCACTACTGATTTTTTAAAATAAGAATTCTAATCTTCCTTTTTTGGTTCTAATGATTATAGGAGATCAAGAGTGAGTTAAAAATGAAGCACGATGCCCAAGTCATTTTGTATAGAAGTTACCGTCAAGGAGACCTTCCTGACATTCAGATTAAATACAGTAGCCTGATCACCCCCTTGCAAGCTGTGGCCCAGGTTGGTCCTTGAATGCTGCATTCTTCCTTTGACAGATAAAAACTATTTAACAGTTCCACGGATCTACTAGGTGTAAGAAAAAATGGCTGATGCTACTCTGTAACATAACTGAGGTGTTGATTTGTCTTAAACAGTGGATTTGGTTAAAAGACATTGGTCCAAGTCTTGGCTCTAAACCTTCTTCTCGCTGGTGCAACTTACTTCAACTCATCCAGAAGATAGCCTGCACTTGGGGTCCTTGTCAAGGACAAGGGGCACTTGTCAAGACACTTAATGCTCTGAGCCACAGTGTCTTCATCTGTAAAACCAGGGAGCAAAATCTGTTCTTCTTACCAATAATGTTGGTCAATGAAATAATGTATAAAAAAATTACTATAAACTTTAAAGTGCTAAGCCACTTAAATCAGCAATGGCTTATATGAGATCCTTTTGGTATGGGGGGGCGGGAATCCAGGGAGTATCAGTTTATGGGCGGGATTAGTATTCTTCCTTCTCTGTTAATTTTCTTAATAGTAGAGGATTGGAAATATTTTTCTAAGTCATTAGGGTATAAAAGTATTGAGAGTGAATGAAGTTTCTAGCTGAGTTCTCTGAAAAAAACAGGTATATATTCCCCAAAAGGCCAATTAAGATTCTTTTGACTTTTATCAAAATAATTTTTAAAGTTGAAGAGTACTATAATATATATGTGGCATTATGCTAGGTGCTGAAATATAATGCCATAAATTTTATTGTAATTAAATTTTCAGAACTAATGTTGCATATAGTAGGTATGTCTGCATCACCTTTTATTCTTTTTTAAGCTTTTTATTTAACCTAAATAATTATAGATTGACAGGAATTTGCAAAAATAGTACATATTCCCATGTAGCCTTCACCCTCATGGGTGGTATCTTATATAACTGTAATACGTTATTTCGATCTAGAAACTGACGTAGGAACAAGAGTATTGACTGGACTGCATTTTTCCCTGCATTTGTGTGTGCGTGTGCGCGCATGTGTGTAGAGAGACAGAGGGAGTCTATGCCATTGTATTATACACGCTGATTCATGTAACTACTGTCACAGAAGAAAGAACCCTTGTTTGTTACAGAGTGCTTTCACATTTCTCTCATTAGATCCTCTCAGTAATTTTGTGACATAAAGGCAGTTGTTAGACACATTTACAGATGAAGAATTGAAGTTAGCAAAGAATGGATGTTATGATTTAAAGCAACATGTCTTGCTGGGTGTGAAACTAAGACAAACCCCAGCCCTGTGTTCTGATTCCCGGCCCCGTGTTTTTCTCCCCGCCACCATTTCCCAGTTTTTCTCGTGCCTTGCACACATGCATTCACATCACTGTCTCAGAAGCGGTCCTGCCACCTGCTCTCCTTGGCATGGTTTGCACCTGCCCATGTTGGAGAGGTATGTGGTGTGTACGCATGGGAGCGGGTTAAAAGCCTGATGCTGCGTAGAGACCCATGTCCAAGTCAGCTCACCTCATTGGTGCTTGGAAAAAATTAAGATGCTGAATAGTGTTTCAAAAAAAGGACTCCATTTTTTCTGTTCTTTGAGGAGGAACGTGTTTCCTATATTTCTCAAATTCCAATACTTTATTTATTCAACACATGTTCTGTATGGAGCATCCTTCTGGATGCCAGGGACTCATCTAAGCACTGAGGTGCAGCTGTGGACAAAACAGATGAGGCTTCCTCTGCTGTCCGGGGGCTCCCCTTCTTCATCATGAGCCTTGCATGTGAGAGAACTAAAGGGGAGCCTGTAAACCAGCCGGGATGGCACATGTCCAGCAGCAGCATTCTGTTCTCTGAAGATGTTATTTATCTTAATCATCACTGCATTACTGTAACAGCAGGAGCATCTGGGACTCCCTGGGAAATGAGAGAATTTTTGCATAAGACTCAAGAATTGGGGTTGTAGACCTGGGAGCCTGTCTGCCACAGGTTAGGTGAAAAAAGCAAGTTAGCAAACAGCAGACGTGTGCATGTCCATAAGAGACCAACCTGTGCGGTGGCTGTCTTCATGTAGTAGAATTATGAGTGATACTTACTTTCTTTTTTCCTAATCTATATTTTCTGAAATTTTACATTGCAACCATACAACTTTCTGTAAGACAAATACATTA
The DNA here is from genome assembly GCF_018350175.1 of Felis catus. Lineage (NCBI taxonomy): Eukaryota > Metazoa > Chordata > Mammalia > Carnivora > Felidae > Felis > Felis catus. Next base: position 998,205 of record NC_058385.1, on the reverse strand, counting down.
CTTAAAATAAATAACAAAGAACAGATCAAATTGTACTTTTTATTCAGACAGTTTTATCAAGCAAAATAATTTTTAAATTTTATTCATGCATTCGTGCCTTCATTTAAAAAATATAGACCCTGCATGCCAGGACTGTTCTTAATACTGGTATCATAGGCACAGATACAGGATAATGTTCCTGTGGTCATGGAGTGTGAGGGTTAATGCCATAAAAGATGCCTTTAAAGGTAGCATGCTTTTAGGGCTGAAGCCACCAAACATGAAAAGCACAAAAATGGCTACTGATGGTTTTTAACAGTTTAAATTGTCATAATGATGGGACTTTGAAATTTTAAGTTGGCATTTTATTTAAGCTTATCGCTTAGTTCTCTTAAGCTTTGCAGTAATGCTGATGTGAGGATAGTACCTAAAAACCTCACTTAACCTCTCTGAAAGACCTTCCCAATTACGACACTGATCGCTTGATGTGTATCATCTTGGCTAATCCTCACTACAACCCTGAGATGTGTTGTGTTATGCCCACGTTAAAGATAAGGAATCCAAAGGTCCAGACCCACTCGTGAGTTAAGCTATGTCTCCGTATGTGATTAAGTCAGCTTATATACTTGTGGGCCCCAAATCCATGGTACCACAGATGTATTTGGTTAAATTTCAAATACTCCCCACGTCAGTGCCTGATAAAACTTTCTAAACAAAACTGAGATGTAAATTAGATATGTTTGCAGGAGTTTGTGTTTTCAAATAAGCTCTGATGGTAGCAGTAATTTCTATAGCATTTTTACTTCAGATCCTAATTTGTCTGTTTTGAATATTTTACAGAGAGACCCAATAATTGCAAAACAGCTCTTTGGCAGCTTGTTTTCTGGAATTATAAAAGAGATGGATAAACACAAGACCGTGTCTGAGAAAAACATCATTACTCAAAAGTTGCTCCAGGACTTCAATCATTTTCTTAACACCACGTTCTCTTTCTTTCCACCTTTTGTTTCTTGTATCCAGGTGAGCATCTACACATGTGCTTCATAAACTGCATTATCTACTTTGCCATGACCTGACTGTGTCACAATAACTTCATTTGTTCCACAGGCCAAAGCACAAGGTGTTTAACAATTTAGGTGTATTCTGTATGGTTACCTCTTCCCTGATGAGGTGTAATTTATTCGTTTTTTTTTTGTTTTTTAAACAAACTTATATGGGCACCTGGGTGGCTCAGTCGGTTAAGTGTCCGACTTCTGTTTGGGTCATGGTCTCGCAGTCTGTGGGTTCGAGCCCCGCGTCAAGGTCTGTGCTGACAGCTCAGAGCCTGGAGCCTGCTTCAGATTCTGTGTCTCCCTTTCTCTCTGCTCCTCCCCTGCTCACGCTCTGTCTCTGTCTCTCTTTTTCTCTCTCTCTCTCTCTCTCTCTTTCTCCCCCTCTCAAAAAAATAAACATTAAAAAAATAAAAAAAAAAACAACTTATATATGGCAGGATAATTAGAAATCAGCCTTGGTGTACAATGTTCTGATTTTTTTTTTTAATTTTTTTTTTCAACGTTTATTTATTTTTGGGACAGAGAGAGACAGAGCATGAACAGGGGAGAGGCAGAGAGAGAGGGAGACACAGAATCAGAAACAGGCTCCAGGCTCTGAGCCATCAGCCCAGAGCCTGACGCGGGGCTCAAACTCACGGACAGCGAGATCGTGACCTGGCTGAAGTCGGACGCTTAACCGACTGCGCCACCCAGGCGCCCCAACAATGTTCTGATTTTTAATATGCCAGTCCCTTTAGTGTTTTGGTTAAACCCTGTATGTTGTTAGTAGTTTTTCCTTAGGTACTATTTCTCCAAATTATTTCCTGCCTCCTGAGTGCCTTTAAGAAATGTGGACTGAGCACATTCCTGACTTTGTTGTAAGTTGTGGGAACAGTGAGTGATGGAAGAAGCACAAATTTCTGCCCTCCTAGAATTACAGTGGGTGACAAACAATAAACAAAAACAGAAGATAACATAACATAGTAGTGTCATCGAACTTGAGTACTACGGGAGTACTAAAGTAATGCAGGGTAGTAATGAAGCAGGGAGGGAGACAGCCTCTTGATCAGGGTGGGGGCTGTGTACTTAGACCGAGTGGTCAGAGAAGTCATGCTAAGGTAATACAGTTTGAGCAGATGTTAATAGAGGCATACTTTGAGTTACTACTTAAACATGCCTTTGGAAGGTTACTTTTTCATATAAGAAATGTTTCCTTTGCCGTTCAAAACACGATCATTACAAATTCCCTAATGGAAAGCCTTTTTTTATTTTTTATTTTTTTAAGTTTATTTATTTATTTTGAGAGAGAGAGGGAGAGAGCAGGGAGGGGCAGAGAGAGAGGGAGACAGACTCTCAAGCAGGCTCTGCACTGAGAGCACAGAGCCCAATGTGGGGCTCAGACTCATAATCCTTGAGATCATGACCTGAGCGAAATCAAGAGTTGGACGCTCAACCGACTGAGCCACGTAGGTACCCCTAACGGAAAACCTTTTCAATTCATTTTAGTATTTTTATAACTAGTAACCTCCATGGGGTAATTTAAAATACATATATATTCTTGGGGCGCCTGGGTGGTTCAGTCGGTTAAGCATCTGACTCTTGATTTCAGCTCAGGATATAGTCTGATGGTTCATGAGATTGAGCCCTGTGTCAGGCTCTGCACTGAAGGCACGGAACCTGCTGGGGATTCTCCCTCCTTCTCTCTCTGCCCCTTCCCAGCTTGTATGCTCTCTCTCTCAAAGTAAACAAATAAACTTTAAAATAAAATAACGTTATTTAATATTATTTATCAGTAGCTTTGGTTTGCAAACTAATTGGGTAATAATTCCCTGAGATGAAACACTTGGTTTTCCTGTTTTATTCTTTCTGATGTAGCATGAAACTATTAATATAGTTTCTTTTTATATATTCTATTTTTATTGGTTTATAATTTACAAGTAGAATTCCTTCATTATTTTCCTCCTGGCTACACTAAAGATAAGATTTGAGAAATTGCATTGAATCAGTCAGTATTTCAAAAGAAGATTCTCTTTACACTGTATTCTGAAGTGATTTTTTAAAATCTGAATTCCTAGTTTTGTCCCTATATTTCTTTTTAAAAGCTTTTTTTTCCATTGTTTTTTAAGAGAGTCATTAACCGTCATTAAGTAAATAAATTACTTCTACTCGCTCTAGAGCTTGCAATTTGGCATTGCCTTTGGAAAAAGCAACATGATTGCAAGTTAGTGCCTGCAGTTTGCAGCATTTGCTGTTACGACTTTGTGGTTCATTTCTGAATCTATGATTATTTTCCCTCTCTCCATGACGTCTTAGCACATTTGGCATGGCATTTATGTGACTTCTTGTTCTAGCAAGGGGTAGGGTCTCTTTGAGATGCCACTGCCCCACCATGACATCTCCGAATGAGTTTCTTGTCTGCTGCATATCCTGTATTTGTCAGACTATCCTGATTGTATCCCAGTCAGTGACTGGCAAACAGATGTTAATTTGGTTTAATTTAACAGATGTTAAATACATTTATGCTATTCATCGCTTGTTTGAAATTCATATAAAATTTTAACTTTCTTGGGGCGCCTGTGTGGCTCAGTTGGTTGGGCATCTAACTTTGGCTCAGGTCATGATCTCCTGGTTTGTGAGTTTGAGCCCCACATTGGGCTCTGCACGGACAGTGTGGACCCTGCTTGGGATTTTCTTTCTTTCCCTTTTTCTGCCTCTCTCCTGCTTGTTTTCTCTGTCTCTCAAAATAAATAAACTTTAAAAAACTTTTTTTGGCTTTCTTAAATTTTTTTTTTAATGTTTATTTATTTTTGAGACAGAGACAGAGCATGAATGGGGGGAGGGTCAAAGAGAGAGGGAGACACAGAAGCGGAAGCGGAAGCGGGCTCTAGGCTCTGAGCCGTCAGCACAGAGCCTGACACGGGGCTCGAACTCATGGAGTGTGAGATCACGACCTGAGCTGAAGTCGGAAGCTCAACCGACTGAGCCACCCAGGCGCCCCTTGGCTTTCTTTACAAAACACCTAATGAGGATATTTTATGTGTAAATCTTTATTTAACAACTATGGAATATTTGAAATGAAGAAATGGCCCTTGCCTTCCCCTACTACAGCGAGATAAGAGTCCAAACAAAAAATATTGTTATTAATTCTATTAGGCAGTCATCATTTTACAAATTAGACTTCATTACTTTATTCTCTTTTGGAATTTATAAGAAGTGTAATCAGTCAGCTGAAGTTTTTTTGGCTTAGCAAATCACTCTTTATAAAGTAAAATGATACTGGCAACAAGATCATACAGAAGAGTCAGTCTTCTTGAAAATATACTCGCAGAACTCAACTTAAATTGTGAGAATGCATTTACATATAGAGGAGTAATATCCCAGTAATAATTGTTTACTTATTTACAACTATTTCACAAAAGACTTCTATTGGCAATGGGAATAAATCTTAATGTCAGGGGCAACATTGTTTACTACAGTGTCTAGAATATAGAAGGCATTCAATAAATATTTATAGAATGAAATGATTCCTTGAAACTTAAAAGTATATTTATTTTAAAATAGTCTTGTGTAACTCAGGGTTTCTCTCTCTAAATTAGTAGATGTTGTCTCAAAATCTGACACCTCAACTACGACTGAGGCTTCGCTGTGTTATTAATTAATTTTATTTGGATTTTTTTCCTGTACCACTAGTTCCTTCTAATAGACATTTTTGTTTGCTAGCTTGCTTTGGAGAATCTGTATTCTTTCAAGACCTCTAATGTAGAATTTAAGTTGGCTTAGTTAGACTTAGTAAGTAGTCCATGCATGGCACAGCTGGGAGGAAGGTGGTGTGGATGTGGCTTAGTGGGGACTGTCTTCACTGACTTTTCCAGATACCTGCGTATATGTGCATACACAGACGTACACAACCACACAAGAACTATATGCATACATTCAGCTGTGTTTTAATGAAGATGCTGCCATACTGTTTTTTTTAATCAAATGTATTTTTTTAAGTTTATTTAATTTTGAGAGAGTGTGTGTGCATGTGCATGTGAGTGGGGGAGGGGTAGAGAGAGAGGGAAAGAGAGCATCCCAAGCAGGCTCCATGGTGTCAGCACAGAGTAGAATGGGAAGCTCAATCCCACGAACTGGGAGATCATGACCTGAGCTGAAATTGAAAGTTGGCTGCTCAAATGACTGAGCCACCCAGGTGACCCTGCCATACTATTTATATTGTTCTGCATATTGATTTGTAGTTTATTTTTTATTGGTGTATATAGGACTCTCAAATTGAGAGTTACAAAGTAAAGGCCAATATAATTCCTGAAATCCTCTTATTCAATATTATTGTGAATTGGTTAGCCCCTGGGTGGAAGGAGATGGAAAAAAAGATGTTAATTAGAGTAATGGAAATAAGTACCTACTTTCTGGTGTTTGGATATGAAATCTGTGTTTCAGCTGCTTTTCTCACCCGTTCAGGCTAAATATTCCTGGAAACTGCAATTGATGCCTAGATATACAGAGTATATAATTTTTCATAATTTGCTAGTACTTTTCTTTAAAGTAATGTCTAAATTGATAGTGTAAAAATCCAAGGTCATTTCCTCCTTTGAGCAAGCTGAATGTTGAGGAAATTTTGTTAATAGAATTACACAGAGAAATTTTCTGGTTCTATCACTACTTACATCAAAATGTTCTTTCATGTTTAGTAAAATGAGTTACTCACTTGTGAAGATACGGTCAAAGTATCACAGCCTAAATAGCTGCATGTGTTTGTGGTTTCATAGGAAATCAGTTGCCAACACACAGACTTGCTGAGCCTCAACCCAGCTTCTGTCAGTGCTGGCTGCCTGGCCAGCCTGCAGCAGCCCGTGGGCATCCGCCTCCTTGAAGAGGCCCTGCTCCAGCTGCTACCACCAGAGCCACCTGCCAAGCGGTTTCAGGGGAGGACTCACCTCTCACCTGATGTCGTCAGATGGATGGAACTTGCTAAGTAAGCTTTTTGATCCACTGTTGGGAGAACAGTGAATTTGGCTAAAGTAATACACAAAAATCGTTTCATTTTGGCAGAAAATGAGCAAATAAAGTTGATCGTAACACTTCTGTGAAATTTTTTGAAAAATCTCTGGCTAAGTACCATTCCATGAGTTAAGAATAGTTGTCACAACAAGGAATGTCTTGCTCCAGGAAAGATTAATTAATTAAACATACACAGTCCTTTTAAAAGGACTCAGGGTGTTAACTACCAAGTTTAGTTTCCTGAAAAGTGTGGCCGTTATTTAGTTTTGTATGTTTTTACTGCTTTACTTAAACGGAATTGAGAATAATTTATTTTCAGCAGGACTCAAACTCTTATAGACAATTTAATCCAATTACTTTATTTAGGAAAAACAAGTTCCATTTTGTCATTCTATGCCATTTTGCATTATGTGTGTTTTTTTCCTTACTTGTGGTTTCATTATAAAAAAGCCAGTGTCTAATTCTGAGAAGGATGTTAGATTAGGTTAAAATTAAATTTGAACTTATATTTTTTAGTGCTGATTTTTAGATCTTCAGGTTCTAGGAAAAAAGAGAATAAAAGTAAACGTGAGGAATCCTTGTACTATTCATATCTTAACTGAGCATTATGTGTGAACAAGACATTAGGTCAGGTGCTAAGAAGAATTAAACATATCTCCCAGACTCACAAAAGTAGCCAACCAGTAGGAAATATATGTACTTTCCTGTATAACTAACCATAACATGAAATGGGAGGTGGTGAGATCTCTGAGAGGCAAGACAGAGGGCAGTTCAGAGGGTGCGTCTTGGCTAACACTGCTTCTGTCTAAGGAGCTGTTGTTATCCTGTGGTTCCAGATGTGTAGGTGAACAGTCAGTAACAGTTTGTATATTTAATATTTTCAGAGAATGAGAAACTCGTGTGTATTTTCTGGGTAAATGAAGCACACAACTTTTAGAGCCTAAACTTTAAACACTGTTTTCTAACTTTATTTAATACTTCTTCATAGTTTACATATAATATTTTACATTCCTTTCAAACAGAGTAGTGAGAACATAATTTTGCCTGTTGATGATTTGGGTCATCATTTTGACCATGTTATAGTGCGTATCATCCTGGGACCATGGGGCCAGTGCAAGGTGGATGTGAGACTGATCTCTTTTCCAGCTACTGAAAAATGTTTGTAATTCTCATCTCCTCTTGAGCTCTTGGACTGTGAGCTGTTGCCCTACCTCCCATCTCCCCACCTCTGCCTCTGACTTGTTACCCATAAGCCTCTATGAGCAGGGCAAAGAGAGGGCCATGTCTACTAGATTTTTATCTAAATTTGGAATTCTTAGGCTCTGAGAGAGCCCGTGGGGCTTTTTTGATGTAATAAGTACATGAGATTTCATACCTGCGAAAGGACCAAACTGCAGGAAAGCCAAGGAGGAAGCAGTCCTCACTGGCTGGCCAGGTGACTGCAGCATCAGGAAGAGATAACATTTGTGTTGAAACTTAAAAGAGGGGGAAAAAAGTTGTAGGGGAAGGGAACAAACTTATTAAAAATTTACTTGAGAATGTCTTAACAGAGCAAGTTTGGTTGAAGGGGTAAAGTAGATTTTTGTTAATGTGAAGAGAAGAATGGGTGCTCAAGCATATAGTAAGGCTGTAAGAAAATTACTTGTCAGTAGAATCAAGATGGCCCATAGAATGTGGATTAAAACATGGCTTTATTAGAACCAGGATTAATTTTTACTCACTCTGGACTCTTGGCTACGTTCCAAATTTTAGGTCTAGACAGGATTTCAAATAGGTCACCCACTGGTATGTGCATTATTACTGTAATGGATTAACACAGGATGGTCTTATTTAATGATACAATTTATCCATTGTAAACTTACAATATTTTCAGATTTCACTTTAAATGCACTTTAGAATAATCTCTGCTTCCTGTATGACTAAAGTAGTAAAACCTAATGGTAACTTCATAGGGTGTAAGATTTTATATTTATAGAACAAAAATAACATATATCCTTTTTGGCTAAGATAATGTCACATCTGGATTTAATATCATTTCATTAGAATAAAAACTTTAAAAATATTGACGTAGTCATTGATTTGGACTTTCTTTTTGGCTTGTTTTTAGACTGTATAGATCAATTGGAGAATATGACGTCCTCCGTGGTATTTTTAGTAGTGAGATAGGAACAAAGCAAATCACTCAGAATGCGGTATTAGCAGAGGCAAGAAGCGATTACTCTGAAGCTGCTAAACAGTATAATGAGGTAAAACTGATCACTAGCAAATATGCCAGTTGTTTAAGCACTTTTGTTTTCTGATTGGAAAAACTGTTACCTTTAGAATTTAGAGTTTTGTAATGTTTCAACTTTATTCCTTGGTTTTTACACAAAAATTAGTAGCAGAGAATAGTTTCATAATAACAAAATGTGAAATAACTATTGCTTTATCTTTTACTCTTTTTAAGAAAACATCATTGAATAAAGGAGAAAGCATTTCATACCAAATGCTGTAAAACTGTTAACATGTTATTTCAGTATCTGCTGTTATTATATAATTTCTCTTAGGGTAAATTGTTTTCCTACAGTAAGTAGAAACTTTATAAAGAGATAGGTAAAAATTGGTTTGGAGATGACTAAGTTCAGCTTTGTACAGTTTGTATTTTGAGTTGCCAGTGGCTACCTAGGTATAGATATCTACTAAGCAGTTTAAATTCAGAGTCCATGACCTATGAGATTCTTTTTTTTTTTTCTTTTTTTAAATTTTTTTTTTTTAACGTTTATTTATTTTTGAGACAGAGAGAGACACAGCATGAACGGGGGAGGGTCAGAGAGAGGGAGACACAGAATCCGAAACAGGCTCCAGGCTCTGAGCTGTCAGCACAGAGCCCGACGTGGGGCTCGAACTCACGGACCGCGAGATCATGACCTGAGCCGAAGTCAGCCGCCTAACTGACTGAGCCACCCAGGCGCCCCATGACTTATGAGATTCTTGAATGAGCAGTCCAGATTGTAAAGTCCTTTGCAATTTTCTGTAAATGTCCTATTTTCTAATTTTCAATCTAAGAGCTCTTTAAGTAGTAAATAATCCACAGTATTGATTCAGATCAAATTTTGGGTCATTCAGAATCTTCAGTTTATTAATTGGCTTCATTGGTAAGTTTCTCAGAGAAATCGTTTCCTCTTGGTTTTTACGTTGATTTGTTCCTGAGAGATTTCTTTTGGTTTTTTTTCTTCCATTTAGTGTTACTCTGTTTTCTCTTTTCTCTCCCCTTGTCATAAATCTGAAAATTATTGTCCTTAGCATGAATAGTTTACTACCTATAATACAAATGTTTTCATTTATATTCCTTCCAACTTTTAAAATAAATGTATGAACTTTTCTTCATGAGGCTCTCAATAAACAAGAATGGGTAGATGGTGAGCCTACTGAAGCTGAGAAGGATTTTTGGGAACTTGCATCCCTTGACTGTTACAACCAGCTTGCTGAGTGGAAATCATTGGCATACTGTTCTATAGTCAGCGTTGACAATGAAAACCCTCCAGATCTAAATAAAATGTGGAGTGAACCATTTTATCAGGTGAGTAGAATTACATTTGAAGTCACTGAGATAAATATTATAGATAGCTGTTTTCTAATTAATGAAATTGTTTAAAACTTTTCAAAAACAAGGTAGTAGTTATAAAGCATAGAACATTTGTATAACCTGACTCCCCCCAACAACTCCATAGTATTGTCAAATCTCTTTAGCCATTCTTTTTATCTCTTTTTTAGCCACTTTTGGCCACTCCTTTCCAAGTATATGGGATGCATTTAAAATAAACATTAATATCCATAGTATAACTACATGGAAGAATATTCCTTGGTGTCTCTGCCCTGAGACACAGGATACACATGGGGTAGCCCTTACCCCTGGGGTGACATGGTTCCCCTCTCATGGGATCACCCCAACTCTTGGAGGGAAATGACTCACCTGGTCCCCACAAAGCAACTGTCTTGGCTGTGCTTGTAGATTCCTCACTTGTGTGTAACATCCAAAGATCTTTCAGCTAAAAGTAGCTCCCATTTTCCATAGAACATGTTTCTGTGTATTTTGTGGTTACAAAAATCAATAATTTTAAGTGAATGTGTCCTAAGAATTGTAGTTTTAGGTTTGAAACATCAAACATTGTCACTTTGGATCTAAATCTGGACCTACAAAATTATACCAATGGATATTGTAGTACTAAAATACTCATATTGGTTTTCTGAAGTTAAAGTAGTCTTCTCTTCTTTAGGAGACCTATCTACCTTACATGATCCGCAGCAAGCTGAAGTTACTGCTTCAAGGGGAGGCTGACCAGTCCCTGCTGACATTTATTGATGAGGCTGTGAACAAGGAGGTTCAGAAGGCTCTTATTGAGCTGCATTATAGTCAGGAATTGAGTCTTCTTTACATCTTACAAGACGATGTTGATAGAGCCAAATATTATATTGAAAATTGCATTCAGATTTTTATGCAGGTAATACAGATACACCCATCTGAAATGTACCATTTCTATGATACTTTTAAGTCCATAAACTCATGAACAAAAAAAATCAACACACAAAAAGTTTCTTCTAAAATCTTTTCACTTTGTCCTTTGTCTTAATGCATTTTTTAAATTTTATTTTTTATTTTTTTTAAATTTACATCTAAATTAGGTAGCATCTAGTGCAACAATGATTTCAGGAGTAGATTCCTTAAGCCCCTTACCCATTTAGCCCATCCCCCTCCCACAACCCCTCTAGTAACCCTCAGTTTGTTCTCCATTATTTATGAGTCTCTTCTGTTTTGTCCCCCTCCCTGTTATTATAGTATTTTTGTTTCCCTTCCCTTATGTGCATCTGTTTTGTCTCTTAAAGTCCTCATATGAGTGAAGTCACATGATTTTTGTCTTTCTCTGGCTAATTTCACTTAGCATAATACCCTCTAGTTCCATCCACGTAGTTGCAAATGGCTTAATGCATTTGCATTTTGTTTTTCTGTTTAAGAAGTTCTTTTTTTGTTTTTTTGTTTTTTGCTTTTCCTTGGGTTTTATTTTTTTCTTCCAAGATTTTGTTTAAATTCAAGTTACTTGACACATAGGGTTGTGCTGTTAAAGAACACTTGAGAGTAGACTTTTCATCTAGAGTGGCTGAATGGAAGTTTGGTTGCTTTGTGGAGGGTATGAACTAATCTTCCCTGATCATTTTCCACCATTATACCTTCTTTCCTTTTTGCTTTTATGAGAATCTTCTGATATTTGGTTTTAAAGTCAGTGTCTTTATAGAGCCTATTAATTAACATTTATCGTTGGCTGATATTGATCATAGAAGCATATTCATTCGTTATCGTTATTTTTAAAAATTTTTGAATTTGTTTAGTAGAGGAAGTTTATTGGCGAAGAAGGAGTTGGCTTCTGTAGTTGGCAGTTTTACTTTATAGGATGTTGTGATTTTTAAAAACTGGTGGTCAATAGAGGCAACAGTAGCCCAGTTGTATTGATTTTATTGACTTCATTGAGCCAAAATGTGATTAAAAACCTGAATTATTTAAAAAATTTTAAACTGTTAATTGCTTCTGTGAGCTAATTATTAACTATTCTGAGACACATTTTTGTAATTGATGTAAGGTAGTTGCTGTATTTCATGTTTTAGGGAACTGTATTAAAATTTAAAGTAGGAAATTGATTTATAAACAATGTTAAATATCTTTTTTCTAGAATTATTCAAGTATTGACGTTCTCTTACACAGAAGTAGACTCACCAAAGTGCAGTCTGTACAAACTATTATAGAAATTCAGGAGTTCATCAGTTTTATAAGCAAACAAGGTAATTTTTTTAGACTACCTTTTTTTCTTTTATACTTATGGAAAGGTTTTGGTATGATTATTTTGCTTAGTGAAAGTGAAACATGTACTGAATGTGTGGGTTAGAAAATACTTTGAGTTCATGCTGCAAATACATATTTTGAGGTCATTGAAATAAATGTTTAAGATGGACAAGCACTATTCTAGGCACTGGGGATGCAAAGCCAAATAAAACATATTGCCTAGCTTGAAGAAGCTTTCAGAAGAGTGGGGTAATCCCCACACGATATGACCCATACTGAGGCAGAGGGATTTCCCATGTCAAATATGTAAAACAGAATCTGCCCTGGACTGAACGGTGCAGGAGGCTCCTGGAGAAACGGCCTGAGTTGATGGTGGAGAAACAGAGGGGCTCACAGAGGACCTTTCTTATCGCAAGCCTGCAGTGTCTCAGAGGGGCTAAAAGTTCAGTGACTGGGTACCACATACCCTGGCCTGAGGGGAGGTGAAGCTCCTGGTGGCAGTGTGCAGACCCTGAAGGTCTTTCTGCTACAAACAAGTGGATTTTATCCTGGCACCTGTGAGAGGCCACCCAAAGTCAAAGGGAAAGAGTACATCTTTGCAATGGTAATATGTCTTAGTCATAAACTGGAATTTCAACTTGTGTCCTAAATAATTTAAAATAATTGTGAAAGACCCTCTCAGAGTACTGATAAAAATTGATATTTGTATATATCTGCAATTAATCATTCTCTGCTTTAAATTTGGAGAATTCTTTTTCAAGCGCATATTATTAATGACAGATCATTCATTAAATGTTTTCTACTTTCTAGGACGTATGTTAATCTTTTTTTTCTATAATGCATAGTTTTTATGACAGCCTTAAGAGAGGTAGATTCCTTGCTTTTTCATTTTATAAATAACTTACCTAAGCTAATATGTGAAAGATTCAGATTTTGAACCCAAGACTGTCTGATTTAAGCTTATGCTCTTAACCACTACTTTCCCACCAACAGAAACTAAAGCTTTAAGCATTATCAATGTGAAATTTAAATTTCCTGAGGGTTGTCATGAATCTCTTGAGTCCCGATTGCTTTGGTTATTATTATTACCATGTAACCTTGTACAGGTACCAAGGTCGGAGGCAGTATTTCGTCATTCAACACAATGATGCGTCTCCGGCTTAAGTGATGAAAATTCACAAAAATTGCATAAACTAAGACTATAATATAAGTATCCCTATGCTGATTCAGATCAGATTTTGCCAACAAGAAAATTGGCTGCAGCCCTATGAAAGCTTTTCAGGTTTCGATCCTTTATAGATTTTGGAATTGTAGATGAAAGACTGTGGATCTGTGCTAAATGCAAAAATTGTGTATGTTTATTTCCCCATTTTTACTCTGTGTCTTAAGAAATTGAGTTGTAATGACAAACTGTATTAGGTTTACTATGGTAACTTTGTATTCCTGTTGTGAAAGACAAAACAAAAATTTTTAATTTGGTCAAGAAATTTGAATTTTTTTTTTTTTTTACTAATATCAGCCCTACTTTGTAAGTTGCTTTTATCATTGAGCTGTGGATATAGCCATCTTCTAATATTTTTAGGTAATTTATCATCTCAAGCTCCCCTTAGGAGACTTCTAAAAACCTGGACGAACAGATACCCTGATGCTACAATGGATCCAATGAACATCTGGGATGACATCATCACAAATCGGTAAGATGTGATCTTTTTTTTTTTTGATATTTATTTTTGAGAGAGAGACAGAGTGCGAGTGGGGGAGGGCAGAGAGAAAGGGAGACAGAGTGTCTGACGCAGGCTCCAGGCTCTGAGCTGTCAGCACAGAGCCTGATGCGGGGCTCGAACCCACAAACCATGAGATCATGACCTGAGCCGAAGTCGAATGCTTAACCCACTGAGCCACCCAGGAGCCCCAAGATGTGATCTTTTTGAACTGAATGTGGATTTTTACGAAATTGCCAGAATGGTTTGTCTCCAAAATGGGTGTTTAGGAAAATGTGGGGTTTGAGCCTAGTGTGTATAGATCAGGCTCATCTTGCTGATTTCTCGTGTAAGTTGTTCTCATACAGCTCTCCATGTCAGCAGTGTGTCCTTTGTCCCAGCTTATCCCCTGCCAGGGAATTGCTGCCCACTGACATTGAATTCATCGTGTGCTGGGAGGTTGATTGCGAACACACTGTTGGCAGTGAGAGAAAGCAGGGGAGCAGCGGGGGCAGTGGTCCACCTGCTTCTGTCTCAGGGCCAAATGTTAGCAACTGAAATGGCAGCAAAGAAAACACTGCTTCGTGATTTGTTACTATTCTATTATAATTTGGATTTTTGACACTCGTGCCTCCTACCTCCTGACTCTTATTTCATAACTGTATGTATCACTTTACCAGATTTGAGATCATTTTCATACACTCAGCTTTTCCTTGCCCTGTGGAAACCCAGGTAATCCCTGAGGCAGATACTAACCATGTATTTCAGAGATAAGGCACCAGAATCAGAGAGGTCGTGAATTATTTTGTGCAAGTATGCACAGGAAGTGGGACTCAAGGACTGTGGCCCCGTGTGGTGTTCTTGCCATTATATCCTATTTCCTCTGCTCCTACAGGTGTTTTGTTTGGTTTTGTTTTGTTTTTACTTTTTATTTTTTGTACTTTTTTTTTTTTACTCTTTATTTTGAGGTAAGTTCTTATCTATAGAAAAGTTGAAAGAAAAGTAGAACTCCCATGAACTGCGTACCTTTTACGCAGTCCAATGTTTTCAAACATTTTTAACATGTTGCCACATTAGCTTTTTTATTTTCTCTCCCGACACATACATAATTATGTTCTGAACCATTTGAAGTTAAAGTACATATATGTGTCTCTTTATCAGTGTGCATTTCCTAAGAGAGTATTGTTTTATATAACACCAGTACAATAATAACTTCACTGTTTTCTTTTTTAGTACAGCCCCAATTTCAGTTTTGTCAGTTGTCCCATTAGTGTCCTTTAAAGCATTTTCTCCCCTTCTAAGACGATATCCAGCCCATAATCTCATATTGCATTTAATCGATATGTCTTTCTGGCCTCTTAATCTGGAACACTTTCCTAGCCATCTTTTATGATATTGACATTTTAGAGAAATGTTCCTCAGTTTGCGTTTGTATATTCTCACGGTTAGGTTCAGGTGGTGCATCCATAGTTAAAATACTACTTAAGTGAAATATTTTCGGGGTATTACATCTAGAAGCAGGATGTACATGTGCTTTTTACTGGTAATAGTAATTTTGATTGCCTGGTTAAAATATTGCCTGGTCTTTCACACGAAAAGATGCTCAATGTTAGTGATCATCAGGAAAATACAAATCAAAACTACAATGAGATCCTACCTCACACTTGTCAGAATGACCAAAGTCAACAATGCAAGAAACAACAGGGACTAGTGAGGATGTGGAGAAAGGGGAACTCTATTGCACTGTAGGTAATACACTGCAAACTGGTGCAGCCACTCTGGAAGGCAGTATGAAGGTTCCTAAAAAAGTTAAAAATAGGGGCACCTGGGTGGCTCATTGGTTGAGTGTCCAACTTCGGCTCAGGTCATAATCTCACGGTTCATGGGTTCAAGTCCCCCAGCGAGCTCTGTGCTGACAACTCAAGAGCCTGGAGCCTGTTTCATATTCTGTGTCTCCCTCACTCTCTGTCCCATCCCGCTCGTGCTGTGTCTCTCTGTCTCTCTCTCTCAAAAATAAAACATCAAAAAAATTATTTAATAAATTAATTAAATAATAAAAATAGAACTGTCCTACAACCCAGCAGTTGCACTACTAGTATTTACCAAAAGGATACAAAAATGGTGATTCGATGGGGCACATGCACCTCAGTGTTTATAGCAGCACTATCAATAATAGCCAAATTATGGAAACAGCTCAAGTATCCATCAACTGATGAATGGATAAAGAAGATGTCGTATATATATACACAATAGACTCAGCCATAATAAGAATGAAATTTGCAACAATATGGATGGAGCTAGAGGGTATTATTATGCTAAGCTAAAGAAGTCAGTCAGAGAAATACAAATACAAATGATTTCACTCATACATGAAATTTAAGAAACAAAACAAATGATCAAAGGGGAAAAAAAAGAGAGGCAAACCAAGAAACAGAATCTTAACTATTGAGAACAAACTGAATTACCAGAGGGGGTGGTGGGGGGAGCAGGGCATGGGTGAAATAGGTGATGAGGATTGAGGAGGGCACCTGGCTTGATGAGCATGGGGTGTTGTATGGAGGTGTTGAATCACTATATTGTGCACCTGACACTAACATAACACTGTATGTTAACTAACTAGAATTAAAGTACAAACTTAAAATACATACATACGTACATACATACATAATAAAAAATGCGAACTCAGAAAAAATATTATCTGGTGTTCAGTGTATAATGCCTGTTTTTGTTTTAAGCCTGTTTTTTTTTTTCTTTGCAACTAATAAAAAGGGTGGGAGAAGCTTTGAAACATGCATGTATCCTGCTTCTCCTAAGACTTAGCCCTCTGTGTTTTGTATCTGTGGATGACTTTTAGCCCAAACCAGTCTTAACAATGATAGTTGCAAGGTGATGATTTTCTAACTCCAGCCCTTGTTCCATATTTATCAGAATACATCTTAGTGTAAGGAAAAGCCTTCCCTTCTCCATCTATTTGTTTATTCATTTACTTGAATTTTAGCTATCAATACAGAATCATGGATTCCAGTTTTATTTAATGGAATGTAATCTGTTGCTATTCTTATTTATTTCATGTTCAAATTGTCTCAGATTTGCCCAGCAGGAGCCCCTTCAAACAGACAGTACAGGCACATCTTGCAAAATTATTCTGCATTTTTTCTAGCAATGTTATAGTCTTATATATAACATATATATATATATGTTATATATAAGACTATGTATATATAGTCTTAGTTCTTACATTAGGTCTATGATCTAAAGGAAGATAATATTTGTAGATGGTATGATGTGGGGGTACATATTCTGATGGCTTTTTTGTATGGCTGTCTGGTTGTTCAGTCCCATTTGTTCAAAAGTCTTTTCATAATTGAATTGCCTCGGCACCTTTTTTGAAAATCAATGACCATATATGTGTGGGTCTGGTTTTGAATGCTCTGTGCTATTCCTTATTTATATATACCTATATATTTTTTTCATATATCAAACTGTCCTCATTACTGTTGCTTTAAAATAGTCTTGAATCAGATAGGGTGTGTACTCCAATTTTTTCTTTATGAAAATTGCTTTGTCTATTTTAGGTTCTTTGTATTTATATGTACATTTTTAGAATCTGCTTGTCAATTTTATTTATTTTGAGAGAGAACAAAAGCGAGCATGCGCAGTAGAGGAACAGAGACGGGGAGAGACAGGATCCAAAGCAAGCTCCATGCTGTCAGCGCAGAGCTCAGTGCAGGGCTCAAACTCCTGAACCATGAGATCATGACCTGAGCCGAAATCAAGAGTCAGACACTTAACCTACTGAGCCACTCAGGTGCCCCTCTGCTTGTCCATTGCTGCCAAAAACAAAAACTCAGAGTTTGGGATTTTGTTTTCACTATAGAGCAAGTTTGGGAGTTGCCATCTGGACAGTGTAGAGTTCTCTAATATGTATATAGTTCTTCCATTTATCTAGGTTTATTTATTTAGGTTTCTTTTCTCTCTCTTTTTCTTTTCTTTCTTTTTTTTTTTTTTTAGTGCCCATCATGAATTTAAAAGTGTACTTTTAAATTCCCTTTATCTGTTTCACTCATGCCCCCACCTGCCTCCCCTTTGGCAACCACCAGTTTGTTCTCTGTATTTAAGAGTCTGTTTTTGGTCTGGTTTTTCCTTTGTTCATTTGTTTTGTTCCTTAAATTCCACATATGAGTAAAATCATATGGTATTTGTCTTTCTCTGTTTATTTCACTTAGCATTATACTCTCTAGGTCCATCCCTTTTGTTGCAAATGGCAAGATCTCATTCTTTTTTATGGCTGAATAATATTCATTCCATTGTGTGTGTATGTGTGTGCGTGTGCACACACACACACACACACACACACACACACAAACAAACACCACATCTTTATCCATTCATCTATCAGTGGACACTTGGGTTGCTTCCATAGCTTGGCTATTATAAATAATGCTACAATAAACATAGAGGTGCATATATCTTTTCAAATTAGTGTTTTCATTTTCTTCAGATACATACCCAGTAGTGAAGTTGCTGGATCACATGGAAGCTGTATTTTTAATTTTTTGAGGAACCTCCATACTGTTTTCCACAGTGACTGCACCAATTTACATTCCCACCAACAATACATGAGGGTTTCTTTTTCTCCACATTATCACCAATGCTTGTTATTTCTTGTCTTTTTTATTTTAGCCATTCTAACAGGTATAAGGTAATATCTCATTGTGTGTGTGTTTTTTTTAATGTTTACTTTTGAGAGAGAGAGAGAGAGAGAGAGAGAGAGAGAGAGAGAGAGAGAAAGCGTGAGCAGGGGAGGCACAGAGAGAGGGAGACACGGAATCCAAAGCAGGCTCCAGGCTCCAAGCTGTCAGCCCAGAGCCTGACGCGGAGCTCAAACTCATGAGCTGTGAGATCATGACCTGACCCGAAGTCAGATGCTTAACTGAGTGAGCCACTCAGGTACCCCTCTCGTGGTTTTGATTTGCATTTCCCTGATGATGAGTGATATTGAGCATCTTTTCATATGTTGGCCATCTGTGTGTCTTCTTTGGAAAAATGTCTATTCAGGTCCTACTCCCATTTTAAAAATCAGATCATTTGCTGTTTTGGTGTTGAATTGTATAAGCTCTTATATATTTTGAGTATTAACTCCTTATTGGATATATCATTTGCAAACATATTCTCCCATTCAGTAGGCTGCCTCTTAGTTTTATTGATTGTTTCCTTTGCTATGCGAAACCTTTTTATTTTGGTGTAGTTCCAGCAGTTTATTTTTTCTTTTGTTTCCCTTGCCAGAGGAGACATATCTAGAAAAATGTTTCTGTGGCTGTTGTAGGAGATATTACTGCCTATGTTTTCTTCTGGGAGTTTTATGGTTTCAGGTTTCACGTTTAGGTCTTTAATCGATTTTTGTGTATGGTATTAGAAAGTGGTCCAGTTTCATTCTTTTGATGTAGCTGACCAGTTTTCTCAGCACCATTTGTTGAAGAGACTGTCTTTAACCCATTGTATATTCTTGCCTCCTTTGTCATAGGCTAATTGACCATATGATAAGTGTGAGTTTATTTCTGGACTTACTGTTCTGTTCCATTGATCTGTGTGTCTGTTTTTGTGTCAGTATGATATTGCTTTGATTACTACAGCTTTGTAGTATGGCTTGAAATCTGGGATTGTGATAACTCCACCTTTGTTCTTTCTCAAGGTTTTGAATATTTGGGGTCTTTTGTGGTTCTACAACACATTTTAGTGTTATTTTCCTAGTTCTGTGAAACATGTTGGTATTTAGATAGGAATTGCATTAAATCTGTAGATTGCTTTGGGTAGTATGGGGGTTATAACAATTTTGTTTCTTCTAATCCATGAACATGGAATATCTTCCATTAGTTTGTGTCATATTCATGTTTTTTAATCAGTGTTTTACAGTTTTCCGAGTAAAGATCTTTCACTGTTTTGGTTAAGTTTATTCCTAGGTATTTTACTCCTTTTGATGCAATTGTAAACAGGATTGTTTCTGTAACTTCTCTTTCTACTACTTATTATTAGTGTATAGAAACACAACAGGTTTCTGTATATTAATTTTGTTTCCTACAGCTTTACTGAATTTTTTTAATACTGCTAAGAGGGTTTTTTTGATGGCATCTTTATGGTTTTCTATATATGTGTCATGTCTTCTGCAAATAGTGAAAGTTTTACTACTTTAATTGCAATGACTTTTTTTTTATGGATGTGTTGGGTGTCTTGTTACATTCATTCCTAGGTATTTTATGTTTTTCAGTACCCTTCCAATTATTTGCTGTTCATATTTTCTGAAAGTTTTATTTTGTTTTAGCATGCATGGGTGTTGAATTTTGTCAAATGCTTTTTCCTGCATCTGTTTGATCATGTGCCTTAGGTATGTAGTCTACAGTTTTGTTCACATCCACTGGTTACTTATTGATTCTCTGTCTGGATGATCTGTCCATTTTTGAATGTGAGACACTAAAGTCTTCAACTATTATTGTCTTGCTGTCTAATTTTTCCATTTAGTATTTGCTTTATATACTTAGATGCTTCAATGTTAGGTGCACAAATATTTATAATTATTACATCTTCTTATAGGATTGACCACTTTATCATTATATAATGACCTTTTTAACATTTTTAGCTTAAGGTGTATTTTTATTATTTATTTATTTATTTATTTATTTATTATTTATTATTTGTTTGTTTATTGCTACCATTTGCTTGAAATCTTTTTCCATGCCCTCACTCTCAGTCAGTGTTGTCTTTATTTTTTTTAATTAATTAATTAACCTTTTTTTAAACTTATATCCAAGTTAGTTACCATACAGTGGAACAATGATTTCAGGAGTAGATTCCTTAATGCCCCTTTCCCATTTACCCCTTCCTCCCTTCCATAACCCCTCTAGTAACCCTCTGTTTGTTCTCTATATTTAAGAGTCTCTTATGTTTTGTCCCCCTCCCTGTTTTTATATTGTTTTTGCTTTCCTTCCCTTATGTTCATCTGTTTTGTATCTTAAATTCCTCATATGAGTGAAGTCATATGATATTTGTCTTTCTCTCACTGAGTAATTTCGCTTAGCATAATACCCTCTAATTCCATCCACATAGTTGCAAATGGCAAGATTTTATTCTTTTTGATTGCCAAGTAACACTCCATTGTATATAGAGACCACATCTTCTTTATCCATTCATCCATCGATGGACATTTGGGCTCTTTCCATACTTTGGCTAATGTTGACAGAGCTGCTATAAACATTGGGGTGCATGTGCCCCTTTGAAACAGCATACTTGTATCCCTTGGATCAATACCTAGTAGTGCAATTGCTGGGTCATAGGGTAGTTCTATTTTTAATTTTTTGAGGAACCTTCATACTGTTTTCCAGAGTGGCTGCACCAGTCTGCATTGCCACCAGCAGCGCAGAAGAGATCCTTTTTCTCCACATCCTCGCCAACATCTGTCGTTGCTTGAGTTGTTAATGTTAGCCATTCTCAGTGTTGTCTTTAAAGCTAATGTAAATCTCTTAGTCACATATTGGATTTTTGTTTATTTTATCCATTCAGCTGTTCTGTCTTTTGATTGGAGAATTTTATCCATTTACATTTAAAGCAATTATTGATAGGTAAGGACTTATTTTTGCCATTTTGTTGTCTGGCAGTTTTGTAGATCTATTGTTCCTTGCTTCTTGCTGTCTTTTCTGATTTGATGACTGTTTGTACTGATATACTTTGACTTCTTTATCATGATCTTTTATGTACTTACTAAGGCCTTTCCTTTGTGGTTACTATGAGGCTTACATAAAATATCTTATAACACCTTAGTATAAGCTGATAACAACTTTACTGCAATAGCATTTTTAACTTTATGCTTTTACTTCCCCATGCCCCTCACATATTAGATTGCTGATGTTACAATTTATGTTTTTTTATGTTGTGTATCTAATAGCAGATTCTTGTAGTCAAGGTTATTCTTAATACATTTGTTTTTTAACTTTTAAACTAGCATTGTAAGTGAATTATGCACTGTCATTACCATATTAGAGAAACTGACTTGGGCTACATATTTACCATTAACGGTGAGCTTTGTACTAACTTCATATGTTCTCATATTAATTAGCAGTGGTTTATTGCTGCTTGAAAACTCCCTTTATCATTTCTTATAAGCAAGATCTAGTGGTGATGAACTCCCTTAACTTTTGATGGTTCAGGAAGTCTTTATTTCTCTTTTATTTCTGAAGGACAGTTTTGCCAGGTATAGTAATCTTTGGTGACAGTTTTTGTTTCTTTGCTTTTTAAATTTTTTAAAAATGTTTATTCATTTTTGAGAGAGAGAAAGAGAGAGACAGAGTGTGAGCAGGGAGGGGCAGAGAGAGGGGGAGACATAGAATTCGAAGCAGACTCCAGGCTCTGAGCTGACAGCACAGAGCCCAACTGGGGCTTGAACTCATAAACCGCAAGATCATGGCATGAGCCAAAGTCAGACACTTAACCAACTGAGCCACCCAGGTGCCCTGACATGTTTTTCTTTCACTATTTTGAATATATCATCTCATTCTCTTCTGGCCTGAAAAGTTTATTTTGAGAACTCCACCTCTAGTCTCATGGAGGTTACTTTGTATGTGATGTGCCACTTTTGTTGCTTTCAAAAGTCTTTGTCTTTGACTTTTGACAATTGAATTATAATGTGTCTTGTGTGGCTTGGTTTGGATTCAACCTGTTTAGGGTGCTTTGGGCCTCATTAATCTGGAAATCCATTTCTCTGCCCAGTTTTGAGAAGTTTTCAGCCATTATTATTATTTTTTTTATTTTTATTTATTTTTTTTTAATATATGAAATTTATTGTCAAATTGGTTTCCATACCACACCCATTGCTCATCCCAAAAGGTGCCCTCCTCAATACCCATCACCCACCCTCCCCTCCCTCCCACCCCCCATCAACCCTCAGTTTGTTCTCAGTTTTTAACAGTCTCTTATGTTTTGGCTCTCTCCCACTCTAACCTCTTTTTTTTTCCTTCCCTTCCCCCATGGGTTTCTGTTAAGTTTCTTAGGATCCACATAAGAGTGAAACCATATGGTATCTGTCTTTCTCTGTATGGCTTATTTCACTTAGCATCACGCTCTCTAGTTCCATCCACGATTATTATTTTAAATAATATTTTCTCCTAGGATTCCCGTAGTGGGTATTATTGTTTCATTTATGTTGTCCCATAGACTCTCTTCACTCATTCTGTTTTTTATTTATTTTATTTTATTTTTACTTATTTTTATTTATTTATTATTTATTCATTTATTTTTGGTCCTCTCACTGGATCATTTCACTGATTATTTCTTCTGCCCAGTTGAGTCTGCCTTTGAAGATTTCTATTGAATTCTTCAATTCAGTCATAGAATTCTTCGGTTCTAGGATTACTGGTTTTTTGTTTTGTTTTATGGTTTCTATTTTTTTGTCGTTGTTGAACTTCTTATTCATACATTTGTTTTCCTAATTTCGTTTAGTTGTCTGTGTCTGTGTTCTTCTGGTTCACTAAATTTCTATAAAAGTATTTTGAATTCTTTTCCTGATGGTTCATAGATCTCCATATCTTTATTGTCATTCATTATAGCTTTATTATTTTCCTTTTATTGTTTTCCTCTATCTGAGGATACCTTTATTTCACTTTTTTTATTTTCTGTGGATATGAAATTCTGGGTGGATCCCTCCTTCCTCCTCAGCAGTATCATTTGGCCTTCATGTTTCTGAAAAGAAAGTCATGATTAATCAAATTATTGTTCCCCTGTGTTTAATCTATCATACTTTTTGACTGGTTTCAAGATTTTTGTTCATTATCATTGGTAATCAACAGTTTGATTATGATATGTTTAGGTGTAGTTTCCTTTGAAGTTACCTATTTAAGGTTCACTGAGCTGCTCAAATCTACATTTTTGTCACTAAATGTGGAGGCTTTTTGGTTATTGTTTCTTCAGATACTTCTGCTATAATTTTTCTGTCTTTGTAGGGTGCCCATTACACATATATTATACTTTTTGACATTGTCCCACATGTCCCTGAAGCTCCATTCATTTTTTATTCAATCTTTTTTCTCTTTATTCTTCAGATTAAATCATTTCTGTTGAACTGTTTTCAAAGTCACTGTCATTTTCCTGTATTTTCTTAATTCCTCTCTAAGTCAGTGTAGTGAATCTTTCATTAAGTAGTGGATTTTTTGGTTGTAAAATTTACATTTGTCTTTTTTTCATACTTTCTACTGAGATAGCTGCCTTTTCATTATTCATGGTTTTGTTTTGCTCTCTTGGAGCATCATTAAAATAGCTGCTTGATAATTCCAGCGTATGGGTCATCTCAGAGTTGACATCTGTTGTCTGTCTTTTTCACTGACAATGGATACATTTTCCTGGTTCTTTGTATATCAACTAATTTTGGATATAGAAATTGTTAATATTATCTTGTGTATACTCTAATCCCTTTCATAATTCCCAGGAATAACTGCTTTAGCGAGCAATCAGTGCAGTTAGATTTGGACAGTGGACTCTGTCTTGCCTTCTTGATTCACATCTCAGTTGAGTACTCAAGTCTTTTCTTCACTGTCTCCAGTCAGTGTTGAACATGCATACTTCAGGAGGCAGACTGAAACTTGTATGGCTTCATATACAGAATTAGAGGATTCTCACTGCAGCCTTTGGTCTGCCTAGGCTCCCTTCTAGGTTTCTCTGGGCACAATACAGCAGGGTTCCTGTCAGAATCTTAGTCACTCAGGCTACCATAGCCCTCAGCAGCTAAGGTTATCCTCAAAGCAAAACCGGAAAAAGAAAGAGAAAACCAGAAACTCATCCAAATGGCAGCACCTTCTCCTAGCTTTGACTTCCCTGCCCATGCTGTATTTACTTTCCATGGCTTCAGGTGGTTGTATTTGGTATTTTATCTAGAGCTTTAATTATCAGCAGAAAGGTGGTCTGTAAGATGTTTACATTGCCATATAAGAGGGGGACTCTTGTTACTTGTGGAAAGATGGTTCTCTCCCTGGTTCTATCCTCCCCAGTCTGATAGAACAACATGTCATACACCACAGCACTTGTCTGCCTTTTTTAATTTGTTTCCTCTGTCGGAACTTCCTTACCTCCTCTAATACCTGAAATCGAAATCGAAAAATACCTGGCTATTTTTCAAAGCCCAGGAAAAAGTCCATCTCACTTTGTGAAAACGTATCCACCTCCCCTTTTTGCCACCTCACTCCTCCATTTCTGAGAGCCAGAGCACTTGACTCATACTAATAGTGTAACATTCATGTTTCATTCATAAATTATTTCCTCAAATGTTTATCAAGTACTTATACAACTTTTGCTTGTTTATTCTTTCAACTAAAACCAGTGAAAGCTTAAAAAGCAGTAGCAACTAGGGGAGCCTGGGTGGCTCAGTCAGTTAAGCATCCGACTCCAGCCCAGGTCATGATCTTGCAGGTCATGAGTTAGAGCCCCACATCAGGCTCTGTGCTGACAGCTCAGAGCCTGGAGCCTGCTTCAGATTCTGTGTCTCCCTCCCTCTCTCTGCCCCTCCCCCGCTTGCATTCTGTCTCTCAAAAATAAATTAAAACAATTTTTTTTAATTAAAAAAAAATTTTTTTTAAACTGTAGCAGCTCTTGGGAGGGCAGAGACCCTTGTAGATTAGGTAGGGAGCCAGGAATGCAGAAGCAGATGACTAGAAAGACCTGTACGTTGGGAATAACAATAACAACAAAACAAAAGAAAGATGTGTGGGACACGCTAGTCTCTCTGGCTACAGTGTTTCTAAGAAAATTGAAATTAGGAGTGCCTAGGTGGCTCAGTCGTTTAGACATCCAGCTCTGGCCCAGGTCACAATCTTGCAGTTCCTAAATTCAAGCCCTGTGTCGGGGCTCTGTGCTGAAAGCTCAGAGCCTGGAGACTGCTTTAGATTATTCTGTGTCTCCCTCTCTCTCTGCCCCTCCCCCACTTGTGCTCTGTCTCTCTCCCAAAAATAAATAACCATTAAGGAAAAAAAAAAAAAAGAAAATTGATATTAATCGCTAGATGAACAAAAACTTAATTGATATTGTAGCAGGATTCTCGCAGAGTCGTGACACTGAGGCTTTTCTTTCCAGAAAGCAACTTTATATCTGCCAGCACTGCTCAGTTGGGTTCCTACCCAAAGAACTGAGCCCCGAGTGCCACATAGTGTAGTTTTTTTATGTATTTTCTACTTCTTTGTCTCCCATATATGGTAACACACAAACATGCAATCTGATTAAGTGGTCTCATGTTACAAGGTCATGAGGGATGCACGCATATAACCAGGTTGCCTTGTGGTTTTTTGTTTTTATTTTTTTTTAATGTTTATTAATTTTTGAGAGAGAGAGAGACAGAGTGCGAGTGGGGGAGGAGCATAGAGAATGGGAGACACAGAATCCAAGGCAGGTTCCAAGCTCTGAGCTGCCAGCAAAGAGCCTGACACGGGGCTTGGACTCATGAACCATGAGATCGTGACCTGAGCTGAAGTCGGACGCTTAACTGACTGAACCACCCAGGCACCCCTGATTTTTGTTTTTTTCCCTTAGGGAGGGGACCCTATCACATTCCCACCTCTGATGCTTGGACCCCTCTATTATTTTGGGTCAAAGAGTATCATCTTTGTTTAGAGGTTTATATTTTCATAACATCATTACATAAGTGGCTATGTTTTTTGTTTCAATCATGGCCTCAATGAGACTGGAGACAGACCATGTAACCAGGGGAGCTAGGCAGGGTAGGATTAAGTAACCTCCCAGAATTAGGAGGATAATTTTTATGAGAGTTTTGAGTCCCCCAAAAGTTGAAAATCATCCTCCAAATAACTCCCCGGGGTTTTAACCGTTCTAGGTCTGGATGGGGACATGAGCAATCCTTTTTATTTGATTTGTGATCTTCTCTATGATTTTTTACTCATTATCTATCTGTAGGCAGTAGTTGCTCAGGCTAAACTTTCTATACTCTTCTCAGAAGCAAGCAGATAATCTAAAGCCAAGAGATTTTGATAGATAGCTTTGCGCATTTTGGTTTGCTGCTTGGCTAGTAAGTTAAGAGCTCTGGCAGTTTTATTGGGTATAATTTTTATAACAGTTACATTAGAATTTCTTAGATGGCAAACTTATGAATCAGTTAAGCATGAGGCATATTTTCCAAGAGATCTCAATATCCTTAGTTTCACTGCAACAAGTCAGAACCACAAACCTACATCTGGTAATTAGTGCTTTAGTCTCTTATCTCGCATGATATCCAGTGAATGTAATCCTAATTTATCATGCAAGCAAAAACTTTAACATTTTAGGTTACTAAAGACTTTGAAAGCTATCTTAACAATTACCTATGAAAACTATGAGACAGATAAAGTTAACCATTACTTTAAGTCATTCTTTAGCTGATAAATTGGAACAGAGATAACGAGCTTATTTGACCTTCAGCAAATCTAGGTAGAAAAAAAAATTTTTTAATTAATGTTGATAAAATTGTCTGAAACCAATAAACTTAAATTAGCGTAAACACTGAATACGTTTTACTTGGGTCCATGTAAGACAGTTTGTTCCCCATGGTTAATTTTTACCTAGAGAACTGGTGGGGAAATCTGAAATGGGTGGTCTTTGCTCCACAACTTCTATCTCTAGAGTGGGAGGAGGAGCCAATTATGTAGGCCTCACCCTAGGTGGCGCAGAAATGGGGGGGGGGGTGGTAAGGAAAGGGAGAAGAGACGAGGTGCCAGCAGAAGGAAGAGAAAGAGAATTCCCAGTTTTAAATCTTGTCAGCTCGGACAAAGGAGCAGACTCCAGGTTTCTTTTGTTCTCTTTTCCACTAGTGGAGTTAGGCAGTCCATGTCAGTTTGGAGGAGACAAGGAATTTCTCCAAAACAAAGGGAGTTTCAGCAGCTCTTTGGGAATATTCCTTAAAGTCCCTGTTCTGAGGTAGAATAACCAGAGACAGTTGGCTCTAATTATCATAGTCATTGACCCAGGAAATGAATGAGAGACAAGTCCCCACATACAGTCACACAGCAACTCCAACCCACCACCCTACATTCAGCGCCTTAAGAGTTGTGGCTTTGTTCCTCATCCCTATGGAATGATTAGGGCAACTCTGGGAGGTGGTCAGGCTCCCCTTCTGCCTCTTAGCGGAGGTCTGCCAGAACGAACCCAGGTTCTTACCAGTCTGATGGGCGGCACTCCCTGAGCTGGTTCTTAGGACTCACGGGTTCCGTTGGTGTACACGGCATCCTCGTCCTGACATACCAGGAGGGCTAGCCTCCTGTGGATCTAGCGGTCTGCTAGCCCCTGGTGAGGCTGCCTCCCCCAGCACTCTGAGGTTCGTATCCCCAGCGGCAAAGGAGGTGGAAACACACCATCTCCAAATCCCGGATGAGCCTCCAAGTAATGTCACGGGATTCTCACACAGGGAGTCGTGACACCGAGGCTTATCTTTCCAGGAAGCAACTTTATTCGTGCTGGCACAGCTCAGTTGGGTTCCTACCCAAAGAACTGAGCCCAGAGTGCCACGTGGTGTAGTTTTTTATATATTTTCTACTTTATTGTCTCCCATATATGGTAACACACAAACATGTAGTCTGATT
Source organism: Felis catus (assembly GCF_018350175.1). Classification (NCBI taxonomy): domain Eukaryota; kingdom Metazoa; phylum Chordata; class Mammalia; order Carnivora; family Felidae; genus Felis; species Felis catus. Next base: position 970,085 of record NC_058385.1, on the reverse strand, counting down.
AGATTAAGTGGTCTCATGTTACAAGGTCGTGAGGGATGTTGTCATGTACACATATAACCAGGTTGCCTTGTGGTTTGTTTTTTGTTTGTTTGTTCTTAGGGAGGGGACCCTACCACAATATTGATCAGGGATGGGTTGGATATGTTAAGGGCCTTTGTCAGTGTTTATTAACATGAAAATAATGAAAATGAAATCACTGGAACAGAGTCAGATATGTAAATTATAATACAAATAAAAATAATTTTGTAGCAATATAGCATTATCTTTTCATATTCCCAGTGATTATAACCTGTTTGCTGCTTTACAATTTTCATCTTTGGGGTAGGACCTTAGATTGGGAGATATGAAAAGGGAAATAAATGGCTTCTGAGCCAACATAGTCATGTCACCCATTCATGGAGAGAACATTGTGCATTTAAATGCTTTATTTTGTGGAGGTATATGCAGTAAATGATATCTAGAAAAATATCTTTTAAAGAGTTGGTTAATTAAAAATAGATATTAAATCTGGTGCCTAGAGTGTACATTTACAGTCTAAAAAATGACCAAAAATTTAATAGCTGTAGAATTCCTATTAATACCATCCAGTAGCTTACTGTATGTCCAAGATTTCTTTCATGAATCTATGGCATTAACTCTCACTTTTCTTTGTTTTTTGTAGCTGTTTCTTTCTCAGCAAAATCGAGGAGAAACTTCTTCTTCCTCCAGATGATCATAGTATGTCCATGGATGGTGATGGAGATCCCAGTGATGGGATGGAAGTCCAGGAACAGGGAGAAGAGGTCTGTTCTTTGATTAAGAACTGTGTGTTTTCTATGAAAATGAAGATGGTAGAAAGTGCAAGAAAGCAGGTGAGTACTCATGTTTGTAGTCCTCTATTTCTTTAAATTAGCTGGTTTTTAAACTTCTCCTTAAAATCTGAAGCCCAAAGATAATTGAGTACTTAGTATTTTTGTTCTCTTTAAAAGAAAGTAAACTTGAAGAAACACTTAAAATTATCCAGGAAGTTCTAAAGTTTATTGCATACTTGTTAATCATTAGAAAATAATTATTTTCTGTTATTAAAAAAAGAAAATAAACCCAATATCAGATTGGATCCTGTTTAACAAAATGAATGTTTGCCAGTTAGTTACAAATTATATTTAGGCTTATTTCATGGAGATAAAGTATTTATTTATGTATAAAATAAAATATAAAATATATTTAGGTTTATTTTTTGTATATAAAATATTAAATCATATTTTTCATGTACTTAAATCATATTTGAATATACTAGGGGAGCTTACTCTTTTAATGACCCTATATTGATAGATTGCTATTATAAAGCAAAGAATGTTATTCTAGTAGAAATAATTTATATTTCTGTAAGTTTAAGTGCTAGTTTCTCTGTTTTTCTTTGAGATGGGTATTTTATCAGATAGGGATTTGTATATTTCAAATAACAGAAAACCCAACCCAGAGCAGTCTAGGTGAATACAAGAAATCTGTTAGTTCCTATGAGTAAAGTCTAGAAGATCTGGCTTTCAGATACTCTGAAATATATTGTCAGCAAGGGCCTGCTTTCTCTCCCTCAGTTCTCTCTTATACCATACTGATTTTGTGGTCAGATTCTTTTTTTTTAAGTTTGTTTATTTTGAGAGAGAGAGAGGAAGGGAAGGAGGATGAGAGTGTGCATGAGTGGGGAAGGGTCAGAGAGAGAGGAGAGAGAGCTAATCCCAAGCAGGCTCCTCACTGTCAGCACAGAGTCCGATGCAGGGCTCAATCCCACAAACTGTGAGATCATGATCAGAGCTGAAATCAAGAGTTGGGTGCTTAACTAACTGAGCCACCCAGGCACCCCTGTTCTCAGATTCTTAGGTAGTAAGTCTGTCTAGCAGCCCCAGGCTCATCCTTTGTAGTTGGAAATGGCTGTGGATGTTTCATATCTTCCTTCCTCCATACTACATCTTCTTGGAATTAGAAACAGTTTCTATTTCTTGCAGAAAAAAGGAAGATTCTTTTCATTAGCTCTACTTGCAGCTGGGGCCATCTTCTAAGGCACATGGCTAAAGAGGAGTGCATGTGGCTTCTCAGCAGGAAGTTAGGGTGCTTGGGCCAGATGGAGAGACATGTGTGCTCCCTACTACTGCTCAGACTTCTCCAAACTGGGAGAAGGTTCTGGTGAGAGAGGGGAAGGAAGTGAGCTGCAAGTGCATTACTTAGAAATGTGTAAGAATTACTAAGATGGCTAAAACCCTTCCATGTGGCACGCTGGCTTTTCTTAGCAAGTTGTCAACAAAATGTTCCCATATAAATAAGGGCTAGAGAGAGGTAGTACCAGTACCAGCAATATTAGACGTGAAGAGAGAAAAATAGTTCTAGTCTGAAGATCACATAAAGCCTTCAGTGCATTTCAGTTTACCTGCCCATGCTCTTTGAAACTCTCCAAAAGTAGCAGAACTGAAATTTGAGTTTTGCCTTTTTTTCATTACCAAGCACACCATTATGTGCTGGAGATACTAAATTGAATAAAATATAGACATACAGACGAGCAGTTATAGTACAATAATACTAAAGGACAGTCACATGGGAAGGACACCTGACCCAGCCTTATGGAAACAGAGAAAGCTTCCTGGAGTAGGAGGTCATAGCTAAGTTGGGAATTGAGAGGTGAGATGGGTGGAGGGAATAACATATAAGACCCAGAAGTGGCTCGGGACAGTTGGTGTTTTGAGTGGAGCAACGGTTGAACTTTAGCCCCTACTTAAAGGCCGTGCTTCTTTGTGCAGGAAGCCCTGGGATCGAGGTGACCAGATATGCAGTTTTAAAACAGTATTCTGATTATAGTGAGGAGAAAGATTGGAGGAAGAGCAAAGGCTTGCCCAGTATCAATCCACGTGATTGATACGGGTAGCCAGTCTAGGTTCTCCTCCAAGAAAAAGGAGGAGGCGTGGATGAGGCAGTGTGACTGGTTCTGCTTCCACCTGTGTCATTTGGTGGATGGGGTGCAGGAGGAGGAGTGTTTTGTGTGGCCGATGGTGCATTCATTTCAAGACATCCTGAATATTTGAGGCGTTTAAGACAAGCAAGTTGTGATTTCTATGCGATAATTTATACGTAGGAAATCTAAAGTTCTGGAGAAAAAGAATTATGCTTCCGATAGAGGTATGATGTGTGACTGGCATGTGGACTGTCTGGAGTGGATGTGGCGACCAAGACCAGTTGCCAAAACAGACCTATGGCTCTGGGAGGAGCAAAGGGAGAGGTGCCCACAAAGGAGCTGAAACCAAACGGTGACATTAGATGATGACCCCGAGGGGCTGAGCCCACAGGAAGGGGCAGAAGTCATTACCTGGGAGAGCAAAGGTGTGCAAAGACCAAAGTGCCCTTGCATTGAGGGGAGGCTTGTGTTGACTTTGGTGAGAATCATTTCACGAGAGAAGTCAGATCATAATGGGTGGAAGAAGAGATGAAGGTAGAGATTCAGGGACAGTGAGCTCAGGCTGTCCCTAAGGAGGCCAAGATGCAGAGGAGCCAGTGGGTTCAGGGAGGAGTTTGGTCTTTAGGGTGGAGGTGCCTGAGGGTGTTTAAAGCCTAATGCTAGGGAGAGAGAGGACGTCACTGGGGAAATCGGATTTCTTGTGGAGTTTGCGGGGACAGGATTCAGGCAAAGGTGAGTGGGAGAGCTCGTCTGTTCTCTCTGAGAACTGGCAGTGAGGCCCTCTGCAGAGGTTGAGCCGAGGAGAGCTGAGGACAGTGAGAGAGTGGTGGGCTATTGTGGACTGTGGTGGAGGGCCTGGAAAGCCACGGAAGGACTGTTGGGGCACACAGAGAGCATGGCTACCGTGTCTCTGGTGCATCTGTAAGTATGTAGGAACGGACGAGGCATGCCCTCGATATACCCAGAGTGTGGTTTTGCCAGGTGGGTGTAACACAGGGACAACAGCTGATGATCTTGCTAAGAAAGTGGTGGCTGGCTTAATTGCACATGGAAGGAAGCAGAAGTGGAAAGAAGGCAGGTAAAGTTACCAGAGGTCTTAAGATTATAAAGCAGACATAACAGGAGTTTGGTGAATAGACTGGGTTTGTGGTCATAATGGGGTGATTTGAGGTTAGGAATTTGGTGGGGAGGAAGTTGTGAGTAGTGATGAGTAGCACGGTGCGGCTCAGAAACTGTACCCAGCAATGTCTCCTTCTCTCATGGTCACTGTCTGGCAAGAGAACAAGAGCTGCACTTTGACCCAACAAAAGTTCAAGGTGGGCAAAGAAAAGAGAGGTCACCATGCTAGGAGAGCCTAGGGAACAAGAGAGATTCTGCCTGGTAAGAGGGCTTCCTGGAGAAGGAGGCATTTGGGCAAGGCTTTATGGAAACAGCAGGGTTTGCACGTGAAGAAAAGAGAAAGATGTTATAGATACAAGATAAATTCAAACAAAATCATGGAGGTGAGAAACTGGGAATTGAAGTCTGCTCTGAACATGTTGACTACGTCAGAAGCTGTTTGGAAGATTGGCTGCTCAGGGAAAAGGCAAGAGACTGTGAAGTCTCAATGTAGGGAGGTGGTGGTGGGAATGCAGACAGCGTGCGAGATGCTCTGTTAGTGATAGAAGAAGCCCAGAGATGCTGGGAATGATGGAGAAGGTGCAGCTGAGGATGCCTCGGAATTTTAGCCTTTGCAGTTGGAAGGGGGGGTAGTTACGAAGGCACCAGTTTGAGGAAAATGTCTTTGAACCTTGATAGGGAAGATTTAAAAGACGTCCACACAACAACCAACATTTATACACCAAAATTTAAAAACTGTGCCGTAAATAACACACTACAAAGAGTGATGAGACAACTCCTACAATGTGAGAAAATACTGGGAAATCATATATTTGCTGTGGATCCACTATGCAGAACACCTAACGGACTCTTTATAACTGAACAACAAAAACTCAAACAACCCAACAAAAAAAAGGGCAAAGGATCTAAATCGACATTTCTCCAAAGTAGATCCACAGATGGTCAACAAGCACATGAGAAGATGTTCAACATTATTAGTTATTAGGAAAATGCAAATCAAAACCACAAAAGACACCACTTCACACCCACTGTAATCAAAGAGACAGTAACAATTGTTGGTGAAGATGTGGAGAAATTGGAACCCTCATACGCTGATGACAGCGTAAAATGGTGCGGCCGCTGTGGAGAACAGTCTGATAGTTCCTTGAAAAGTTAAACGTAGAGTTAGCATGTGACCCAGCAGTTCCACTCCCAGGAGAAAAGAGAGTGTGTGTCCACACAGAAATCTGTATGCACAGAAATCTGTATGTATCTGTATTCAAGATAGCCAAAAGGTGTAAACAGCCCAAGAATCTGTCGGTAGATGAATGGGTAAATAAACTGTGTTATATTCATGCAGTACATGTTATTCAGCCATGTGAAGGAATAAAGTACTGATGCAAACTGTAACATGGATGAACCCAGAAAATACTATGCTAAGTGAAAGGAGACAGGTAAAAATCACCACGTGTTTTCTGATTTCACTGACATGAAATGTCCAGAATAGGTAAATCCACAGAGACAGAAGTAGATTAGTGGTTTGGCCATGGCCAGGGGGAATGGGGAGCAAATGCTCATGGACAAAGGGTTTCTTTTTGAGTTGATCAGACGTTCTGGAACTGGATAGTGGTGATGGTCGCCCAACTTTGTGAATATACTAAGAGACACAGAATTGTACACTTTAAATGTGATGAATCTATCCCCACGATAAATAAGAACACATCTACATAATTTAAGTGGAGGAGGGGTTCGCTGCTCTAAGGTGAGTTGTGTCATGCAAAAAGGAAAGCAGGCCAGTTAAAAACTTACATTAAATGGTATAATTTCTAAGTTACCACCTGTATGTCATCGTATCTCTTTCTCTCTTCTGTAGAACAATTTCTCACTTGCCATGAAGCTACTGAAGGAGCTGCATAGAGACTCCAAAACAAGAGATGGCTGGCAGGTGAAGTGGGTGCACAGCTACTCCCGGCTCAGCCACAGCCGGAGCCGGGCCCAGAGCTGCCCGGAGCAGGTCCTCACGGCGCTGAAAACAGTCTCCTTGCTGGGTACCAGGATGCTCTTCCTACCTAAATACGCGCAGCAGCACTGTTTTATCTTATGTCTCTGTGTCTATGAGAACTCTTCTTTTGCTGCTTTATCTTATATTTGCGAATTAAATCTTGTGATAATTTTACTAACACTTTGGAGCCAAGGTAGTTTTTATCTTAGTAATGCTACTGAATGTGGTATTTGGAGATTTTATTTCTTTATCGATCAAATAAAATTGAAATTAAAATTTTTTTCTTTAATACTTATGCAAATTATGAATCTAATAGCTTAATTATTTTGAAAACCTCATTTACTTATAAGAATTGCCTTGTAAAAAGTTGAACATGAACTGCCTTTTTTTCTCTCAGCTCTTCTCTTTTTATAATAACATAGCCTTTAAGGCTGAGGGGAGAAAACCTTTCTCTTTGAGAGTTTTGGATCCACTCCACCTGCTCTGCTGCCCTGTGTCCAAGGGTACATGGCACTGTTATTGACAGTGTTTACAATCCTATTCCCAAATCTGACTCTTCAGTAGGACAGGGTGTTATATCAGATATCAGTCTCAGTCAAAATGCAAATAGGGGAAACAGGACTTCCATTTGATCAGGGTTAGAACATCACCCTTATGATTGCTTAAATATTTTTAGGGTTTTTTGGTGGGGGGAATAGGGGAGAGGAGGAGGAGTTTGCTGATCTTGAGAAAACATTAGTGCTCATAAAAATGACCCAGTTTTAGTGTCCTAGTATGGCGGTGGTTTGTAACAGTCTTGTGAAATAACAGGGCCAGTAATTTTGATTATGTATCTGAGGGAAATCTGGCAGAGAATTTTCATGGACAGATGAACATGGCAGTGTAGTTGACGGGACTTGCTAGGTGATGGCCCTTTCTCTTTTGCTTGCGTCCCTTCTCACACCTGTGCAAGCTGCAGGCTTGACCAGGGCTAATAAGTTCCTTTCCTAGAACCACACAGTAAGACGTAGAACTAGACCTTTGAATGTAGTAGCATCTGTGGTGTTATCAGCTATAGGCCACATTATCAACTTAAAAATGTACTCTGCGCTATTAAGATACACGCACAAATCACATTAAAAAGAGCCATTTTCTTTATAAGAGAATTTGGTGCCAGTTCTGCATGATTAGAGAATTTGGTGCTTTGACAAAATGCAGAACGATGGTGCTTGAATAAAAGTTTATTCAGCGTTTTAATTGCTTAGCTTCTGTAGGCGTTGATACAGCCACTGCTTACAAAGAACATTTTTCATTAATGTGAATTCAAGAAATTCCCTAACCAATGTTTGAAGTCAGTTTCTTATCCCTTCAAGATTTATTTTACTTTTTTCATAGAAAACAACTTTTGTACTCTATGAATATCTTTTTTTTTTTATTTATGGCATTCATTTATTTCTGAGAAAATCATGTGTGTTGTATGTTTTTCATCCAACAGGTGAGAGCATATCAAGTTACTTAAGCAAAAATGTTTTGGCTTTCCATGACCAGAACATTCTCTTGGGTACAACTTACAGAATCATAGCTGATGCTCTCAGCAGGGAACCAACCTGCCTTGCTGAAATCGAGGAAAGCAAGGCTAGAAGAATCTTGGACCTTTCTGGATCCAGTTCAGAGAATACAGACAAGGTAATGAACACAGGAAGTGTGTTGTGTGTCTATAATGTGCAGCCTTCTGGCTACATGAAAGAAATAATGAAGAATGATGATTGCTTTGTGTTTGGAAATATATTTGACAGTTATGCACAGCCATTTTCTTATGTGGAAAACTGACATGCTCCATGTGTTTCCTGTTTATTTGAACAATACAGACTGTTTTAGTATTAAAAATCAGAAATTTGTGTCAGATTGATGGGAACAGTTCTTCCATGGATTTTTTTAGTGAAATTTCACCACCAGCCGCCATTCAGACATCCCACTAGCTTGTGGGGCAAACCAGGCTTTTCTGCCCTTTTTTATGTAGTGTCTGCTTTGCTTAGCTTTTTTAAAATGAATTTTTATTTTCCATAGTTAGCAGCTTCTCATCTCACTGTGCCCATCTCACTTCAGTTGTTAGCCTTGCCTTCTTCCTCCACAGTGTTAGCAATATCTGTGCAGGGTGGTGAGGTGAAAGCACCATCTTCTGTCTCTTCTTCGGACAGGCTATATGACCCCCAGTGACCTTTGGTGCCAGTTCTGCATGATTAGTGGACCATCTGATTTTTAAAAGTACTGAGGATCGTGCTGGAATCACTTACTGTTTCACAATCAGGGCAGACAAACTCCCTTTTCCATTTAACCAGCTTTCTGTGATATCTCATGACTCAGAAATCACAAGTAATCTTTCTGTATCACCACAAGTAGAAAGTAGAGTTCTTCGAGAAAACTTCAGCCGTACTCACAGACCTCTGTGAATTCTAGGTGATTGCAGGTCTATACCAGAGAGCATTCCATCACCTTTCTGAGGCCGTACGGACAGCTGAAGAGGAGGCCCAGCCTTCCCTCAAGGGCCAGGGGCCTGTAGCCAGCATGACAGAGGCTTACATGACACTGGTGGATTTCTGTGACCAGCAGCTTCGCAAGGAGGAGGAGAGTGCCTCAGGTGAACCACAGAAGGAAAAGCCATTAAGTTTGTCACACTGTGTTAACCAGTCTTAAGACTTTTGTGGATATTTTAGGTTTCCAGTTTGCTTGTTTGTTTTTAAGTGGCAGTTATTCTGAGAAAAGTCTTGCCCTTTTTTTTCATGTTGATTTATTTTTGAGAGAGAGTGCGCACACACACACACACACACACACACACACACACACACACACGAGTGGGGGAGGGGCAGAGAAAGAGGGGGACAGAGGATCTGAAGTGGGTTCTGCGCTGACAGCAGAGAGCCTGACGTGGGGCTCAAACCCACAGGCCTTGAGATCATGACCTGAACCAAGGTTGAACATTAAACTGAGCCACCCAGGTGCCCCAAGGTCTTGTCTTTTTAAGAGGCAGTGACATCTTCAGACAACACAGAGTCTAGCTATCATTTGTCTTTCCGTTTGTTTAGTTTATACTTTCTACATTTTGCTTGTTGCTTTGGTAATATTGGCTACGTGGCCTGCCTCTTGCTCCTGAAATAAATTCAGTGACCAGAAGCTGCCCTGTGTTCCCACCCAGCCCAGGAAGCAAACTGCGCTTCATGCAGAATGCATGATCTAACAGAAGAGTCAGGTTCAAGATGGACGCTTTCACATATGGCCCAAAACTACGTCTGGTGTTGGTTGATCTAAATACGTGTGAAAAAGAGAACAGTGACATAATACAAAATATAAACCAAAAAGGGAAATATAGTCATTTGTTAAATTTTACAGTTTATATAAGTGGATATATTGACCATTTTTTCTTCTCTCTTGTCCTTGGTAGTTATTGAGTCTGTAGAACTGCAGATGTATCCAGCCCTTGTGGTGGACAAAATGTTGAAAGCTTTAAAATTGCATTCCAGTGAAGCCAGGCTGAAGTTTCCCAGACTGCTGCAGATTATAGAGCTATATCCTGAGGAGACCCTGAGCCTAATGACAAAAGAGGTTAGTATTTGAAGACATGTTTCTGTTTATATTTAAACATGTTAGTATGTGTGGTGCACAAGTTACACTTTTTCCTAACCAGATTGAATTTTACTACATTCCAAAAACATACAGAACTTAAAGTTGTATACAGCTATATAAAAGAGTGTTCACATTTACCAGTTTTCCTTTGTGGGTGTTGATAAGAACACTGTGTCTGAACAAGGACCCCAGGAAGAGGAGGAGTTATGTTTGGGACAGAGGCGGAAACTTTCTGGAACACAATTTGCTGCCCATAACGAGTAAGCTGTAGTCTGGAACATCTGTTGGTTCCTTATGCTCAGTTTATTATTTATCTCAGGGAGAGGGAGTACATTTCAGCTGGCTTCCCACCCCCGTGACCGTAGTGCCTTCTGGCAGCACCGTGTTCACAGGATTCTGAGTCCTCTGAGCGCGCGGCGAACAACCAGGGTGCGCGGGCACTCCCCCACACGGTCTGCTCACCATTCGTGTGTCCCATGAACGCCTCCCCCACAGGTCTGCATCAGCCTGCTGCCTTCCTGTCATAGGGGCCATCTGAAAGACTCCTTAATGACTTTTCTAGATGTTTAACTAGAAAATAGGGCCAGGCTTTGAGTTAATAATATGATAGTTTAAAAAGGGTAGCATAGTACTCTATTAGCTTTACATCGTATATTTTTAAACAATGCTGGTATCTGAGCTGTGGAGACTCCGAGCCTGGCAGGGCTTTATATTACACCCTCTGACCCTCTTGTGGTTGTGGAAGAGTAGGGATTTTTCCAAAAGATCCTAAAAAGGAGATGAAAGTAACTTCAGAAATGTAGTGTGTATATATATGTGTATGTGTTTTCCTTAAAGACAAATGAAGAAATCATTAAATAAGTTATGATTTTAGTTTTTCCAAAATAATATTTTATTTACATATGATAAAAATAGCATTTCGAATTTGTGAGGAAATAAATGGAATGTTGTTATGGCACCAGGGATGAGGAGCTAACCGTTATTGAGCACTCCCTGTGGCTATATGGACTGATGCCTTTTATCCCCACACACTTTGCTCTTTTCTCATTTAATAGTTGAAAGGAGGAAGCTTGCCAAGTTCACTCTTACACCAACATTCCAAGTGCATCAGATTTTGTCTTAAAACTAGCACATTAAAAAGCATGGGGCAGGGGCAGGGGCGGTGGGGAACATGAGCAAATTTAAAAATGGCCTTGGAGTGAAGCTATACAAAAACCAGAAGCTATAAAGGAAAATAATCAACACTTCTATCCAGGGGAACAAACAAAAAAAGAGCTGATGTCTGCCTCTATAAAATAAATAGACACTAGAAAATGGTCAGAGGAAACACATGTATGATTAAATATGTAAGGAAAATAAACAGACTGTGTACCCTCACTAATAATGAAATGTGAAAATTAAAATTAGGTATTTTTCACCTCTCAAATTGACAATAAATTTAAAAAACTGATTGTCTCCAGAATTGGAAAAGATTTTGGAGACTAGTCAATCTAATACATTTTTTTTTAATTGAAGTTTAAGTTGACATAACAATGTGATATTAGTTTTAGGCATACAGCATAATGATTCAATAATTCTGTGCATTATTCAGTGCTTATCACGATAAGTGTAATTCCCGTATGTCACTATACAGTGTTATTACAGTATTATTGACTGTATTCCCTATGCTATACTTTACTATCCCATGACATATTTATTTCACATATGAAGAAATTACTTTTATTATGTTAGAATATTCCTTAATGAGCTAGCAATTATTCATGTAAAAGAGAGTTCAGAAAATAAATTCGTGACTGTATTAGCTTTGCCCTTGAATAGAGATTTATGAATTATATACAACATAGTGTTCCCCAGAGTAGGTTACTCTAGAAGTAGTAGTAGAGAAGGTCTAAGAGACTAAACTTGGAAGAGCTTCTCCCTGCTTGTCTTGCTGTTCCAGATGGACCAGCAGACTTAGGTGCAAGGATGGACGTATTTTTCTCTGTTGAATTTAAAGCTTACAACAGTTTGGGGTGCTTGGGTGGCTCAGTCAGTTAAGCATCCGACTTCGGCTCAGGTCGTGATCTCACGGTTCGAGAGTTCGAGCCCTGGGTCAGTCTCTGTGCTGACAGCTCAGAGCCTGGAGCCTGCCCCAGATTCTGTGTCTCCCTCTCTCTCTGCCCCTCCCCCGCTATGCTCTGTCTCTCTCTCAAAAGTAAGTAAACATTAAAAAAATAAATATTAAAGCTTTACAATAGTTTGAATGCTCTTTTCTGCATCTATCAGTTCAAAGGCTTTGTTAATTTGGTCAAACGACAAATTGTGAGTCACAAATTCATCAACTTTTACCTTTTTGGACATATATTCACACCAACTTTGGGACACTTTCCACACCCTTCCATCTTGCAAAGGCAGTGCCTTTCCACGTGCGACCTCTTACCAGCTGAAATGGGTGCGTGGCGATTTCTTCACCCAAAGCGGCTACTCCAACTGCTACGCCGATGCCCCAACCTGTGTGGCACGCCTCCAGTGCTGCTCTTGTGACTTCCGGGTTACCCGTACACCCAAAGGCATAGTTCACTCCTCTGCCAGTCATTTCAGTGAACACTTCTTGGATGGGTTTCCCGAAGTCCTGGGGGTCTAGACTCCTTGGCCCTTGTGAATCTCACGATAACCGCCGATCCAACTCCTCCTAGGCCAAGATGGCACTGTTCATAGCAGCACCATAACCAGTTGAAATGCAATAACTCAGAAGGCAGACGTCATCCAAAGTTGTCGAAGGGTCCATTTTAGTAACAGAGATACCAGCCACAACTGTATTTTCAGAAAACTTGCTGGTTCCCATGTAATGTAAAGTTGTCTTTCCTTTGCAAGTAAATCGGCTGGTAGCACCTGGCATTAATCCTTTTCCTTGAGTAACTCTTGTCTTCTGGCAAAGGTTTGTTTTAGGGTTTAGACAAAATTTGCATTCTCCACACTGTGCGATGTAAGTGGGATGACAGTATCATCGGCCTTCAGCTTCATCACTCCTTCGCCAACACTTTCCACGATTGCAGCACGTTCATGTCCCAAGATCCCTGGAAAATTCCCCTAAGGATCAGCCCCACTCATAGGCATTGGTGTGGCCAACTGCAGTGGTGATAATCTTAATTTGAACTTCATGAGCCTTTGGGGGTGACACCTCTACGTCTGCTATAGACAGGCTTTTCTGCCTCCCAGGCAACTGCAGTCTTGCACTTGATAACCTGGTTCACCACGTCCTCGGACTCGGGTCAGTGAGGGGCAGGCATCCAGAGTGGGCCTCACGGGGCTGGGGATCTCATTTTATAACTGGAAATTTGTACCTCTTAATCTCCTTCAACTATTTTGCTCATCCTGCCACACCTCTCCCCTTTGGCAACCACTAGTTCTCTGTATTTATGAGTCTGTTTCTGTTTTTTGTTTGTTCATTTATGTTGTTTTTTAGTTTCCACGTATAAGTAAAAATCATGTAAGTAAAATCTTTGTCTGGCTTACTTCACTCAGCTTTATACCTACTGGGTTCATCTTTGTTGTTGCAAATGGTGAGAATTCATTCTTCATGGCTGAATGATAACCCATTAAATGCATATATCACATCTCCATTATCCATTCATCTATCAGGGGACACTTGGGTTGCTTCTGTATTTTAGCTATTGTAAATAATGCTGCAATAAACATGAGGGTGCAGATATCATTTTGAATTAGTGTTTTTGTTTTCTTTGAGTTAATATCCTACAAGTAGAACTATTGGATTGTGTGGTGTTTCTAATTTTAACTTTTTGAGGACCTCCCTACTGTTTTCCATAGTGGAAATTTACATTCCCACCAAATTTACATAGCGGAATTTACATTCCCACCAACATGCAGGAGGGTTCCCTTTTTTCTACATGCTCGCCAACACTTGTTTCTTGTTTTTTTGATACTAGCTATTCTGACTAGCTAGTGAGGTGAGATTTCATTGTGGTTTTGATTTCTGTTTCCCTGTTGATTAGTGATGTTGAACATCTTTTCACGTGTCTGTTGATCATCTGTATGTTTTCTTTGGAAAAATATCTATTCAGCTCTCCTTCCTATTTTTAAAAATGTATTTATTTAGATTCAAGTTAGTTCACATACAGTTGTAGTGGTTTCAGGGGAAGAACCCAGTGATTCATCACTTAAATGTAATACCCAGTGTTCATCCCAACAAATGCCGTCCTTAATGCCCATTGCCCATTTACCCTATCCCCTCACCTACCACCCCTCCAGCAACCCTCAGTTTGTTGTCTGTATTTAGTCTCTTATGGTTTGCCTCCCACTTTGTTTTTCTCTGTTTTTTACTTCCCTTCCCATATTCTCATGTTTTGGTTTTTTTTAATTCCACATGAGTGAAATCCTATGATATTTGTTTCTCCAACATATTTCGCTCAGCATAATACACTCTAGTTCCATCCACATTGTTGCAAATGGCAAGATTTCATCGCCATTTTGATCCCAAGTAATACTCCATTTTATACATGTACCACATCTTTATCCATTCATCAGTCAGTGAACATTTGGGCTTTTTCCATAATTTGTCCATTGTTGATAGTGCTGCTATAAACATTGGGGTGCATGTGCCCCTTTGAATCAACATTTTTGTATCCTTTGGAAAAATACCTAGTAGTGCAATTGCTGAGTCATAGTGTAGTTCTATTTTTAATTTTTTGAGGAATCTCGATATTGTTTTCCAGAGTGGCTGCGCCAGTTTGCATTCCCACCAGTAGTGCAAAACATCCTCTACATCCTGCCAAAATCTGTTGTTTCCTGAGTTGTTAATTTTAGCCATTCTGACAGGAGTGGGGTGGAATCTCATTGTGGTTTTAATTTGTATTTCTCTGGTGATGAGTATTGTTGAGCATCTTTTTATGTGTCTGTTAGCCATTTGGGTGTCTTCTTTGGCTAAGTGTCTATTCATGCCTTTTGCCCATTTCTGCACTGGATTTTTTTTGGGGGGGTGGGGTTTGAGTTTGATAAGTTCTTTGTAGATTTTGGGATACTAATCCCTTTATCTAATATGTCATTTGCAAATATCTTCTCCCATTTCTTGCCTTTTATTTTTGTTGATTGTTTCCTTTGCTTTGCAAAAGCTTTTTATCTTGATGAGGTCCCAATAGTTCATTTTTCCTTTTGTTTCCCTTGCTGCTGGAGATGTGTCTAGTAAGAAGTTGCTGTAGCTGAAGTCAAAAAGGTTGTTGCCTGTGTTCTTCTCTAGGATTTTGATGGTTTCCTGTCTCACATTTAGGTCTTTCATCCATTTTGAATTTATTTTTGTGAATGGTGTAAGAAGGTGGTCCAAGTTCATTCTTCTGCATGTCACTGCCCAGTTTTCAGCACTGTTTGCTGAAGAGACTGCCTTTTTTCTGTTGGAGATTCTTTCCTGCTTTGTCTAAGATTAGTTGGTCATTCGTTTGTGGGCCATTTCTGCATTCTCTGTTCTGTTCCATTGATCTATGTGTCTGTTTTTGTGCTACTACCATATTGTCTTGATGATTACAACTTTGCAATACAGCTTAAAGTCTGGAATTGTAATGCCTCCCACTCTGCTTTTCTTCTTCAACATTACTTGGGCTATTAAGGGTCTTTTCTGGCTCCATACAAATTTTAGGGTTGTTAGTTCTAGCTCTGTGAAAAATGCTGGTGTTACTTTGATAGGGATTGCACTGAATATATAGATTGCTTTGGGTAGTATAGACATTTTAACAATATTTCTTCTTCCAATCTATGAGCATGGAATGCTTTTCCATTTCTTTGTGTCTTCTTAAGTTTTTTTCATAAGCTTTCTATAGTTTTCAGCATACATCTCTTTTACCTCTTTGGTTAGGTTTATTCCTAGGTATCTTACAGTTTTTTGGTGCAATTGTAAATGGGATCGATTCTTTCTGCTGCTTCATTATTGGTGTGTATTGGTGTGTAGAAATGCAACCACCACCATGGATTTCTATACATTGATTTTATATCCTGTGACTTGCTGAATCATGGATGAGTTCTAGTAGTTTTTTGGTGGAGTCTTTCGGGTTTTCCACATAGAGTATCATGTCATCTGCAAAGAATGAAAGTTTGACTTCTTTGTCAAGAATGAAAGTTTGTCTTTGTGTGCTTTGTCTGCTTTGTATGTCTCCTTTGTATGTCTGCTTTGTATGCTTTGTATGTCTTTATCTTTGACATTCTTTGTCAAAGAATGAAAGTTTGCCAATTTGTATGCTTTTTTATTTCTTTTTGTTGTCCGATTGCTGAGGCTAGGACATCCAGGACTGTGTTGAACAACGGTGGTGAGAGTGGACATCCCTGTCGTGTTTCTGACCTTAGGGGGAGAGTCTCGGTTTTCTGAGCTGTGCTGCCCATTTTTTAATCAGATTATTTGGGTTTTTGGTATTGAGTTATAGGAGTTTTCATTACACTTTTAAAAATGAAAATTTGAAAAATCTTTTTTGGAGGGAAATCTAGCAATGTTTTTTACAATTATTAATGTTCATACAGTAGTTTTACCTGTAGGAATTTATCCAGTGGGCACACATAGCACAAGTGATAAATGTGTAGGGATTTCCATTATAGCATTATCTATAATAGAAAAACTTGGAAAATAACGTAAAAATTGATTATATAGCAGTAGTTAAGCAAAATGGAATACTATATAGCTGTTAAAAGGAATGGGGTGAATCTCTGTCAGACAGTATATGGAGTCTGATTCCATTCAAGTAAAGAAAGAATATGGGTGCACTTGCAGGCAAAACATCCAAAACAGTGGAATGGTTGCCTCACTGGAATAAGAACTGAGAGGACTGAGGGAGAGAAGATGTTTTGTGTTAGACTTATGCCTGTTTTTATACTTCTGTATATAGATACATATTTTTTTATATGAACACATAATACTTTTATAATAAAACTATTAAATATTTTATTCATCATTAAGTTACACTTCTCTGTGTTTTAGATGTCTTCCATTCCTTGCTGGCAGTTCATTGGCTGGATCAGCCATATGGTGGCCTTATTGGACAAAGAGGAAGCTGTTGCTGTCCAGCACACTGTGGAAGAAATTGCTGATAACTATCCACAGGCGATTATCTACCCATTTATAATAAGTAGTGAAAGCTATTCCTTCAAAGATACTTCTGCTGGTCATAAGAATAAGGAGTTTGTGGCAAGGTGGGTTGGTTAAATATGATAGGTTATTTTAAAAAGTGTATGGTAAAAGCAAACACGTGGGGGCCTCCTAGCTGGCTCAGTCAGGGGAGCATGTGACTCTTGATCTTGGGTGTACAGCTTATGTAAAAAAAAAAAAAAAAAGCGAACACATGGAAGCTTATGTTTGTCTTCAAATTAATTAGAGCCATCTTGGAGAATAGAAAATCTTAGACATCTATTTGTTGAATGTACCTACTCCTGGTATGTTGTTACAGAATTTCTTTCGTTTTTTTTTTTATTTTCTTTTTTTTTTAATTTTTTTTCAATATTTATTTATTTTTGAGAGACAGAGACAGAGCATGAGTGGGGAGGGGCAGAGAGAGGGAGACACAGAATCCGAAGCAGGCTCCAGGCTCTGAGCTGTGAACACAGAGCCCGATGAGGGGCTCGAACCCACAAACTGTGGGATCATGACCTGAGCTGAAGTCAGACACTTAACCGACTGAGCCACCCAGGCGCCCCAATTTTTATTTATTTCTTTTGAGAGACAGCGTGCTTGAGTCAGGGGTAGAGGTGGTGGGATGGCAGAGAGAGGGAGAGAGAGAATCCCAAGCAGGCTCCACGTTGTCAAAGTAGAGCCCAATGTGGGATTAAACTCATGAACCCATGGGATCATGACCTGAGCCAAAATCAAGAGTCAGAAGCTTAACCAACTGAGCCACTCAGGCGTCCCTCTTTCCTTTTTTAAAGTGCACTCTATGCCCAGTATGGGGTTCAAATTTACAATGCACAGTCACATGCTCTACTGACTGAGTCAGCCAGGTGCCCCCAAATTCCTTTCTTTTAATGTTTATTTATTTTTGAGAGAGAGGGAGACAGAGCGTCAGTGGGGTAGGACAGAGAGAGTGGGAGACACAGAATCTGAAGTAGGCTTCAGGCTCTGAGCTGTCTGCACTGAGCCTGACACAGGGCTTGAACCCACGAACTGTGAGATCATGACCTGAGCCAAAGTCAGACACCTAACCAACTGAGCCACCCAGGTGCCCCTTTCCTTTTTTAAAATCAATTTCATCTTTGGGGTACCTTAGCTGGCTCAGTCAGTTAAGCATCCGACTCTTGATTGCAGCTCGGGTCTGATCTCATGTTTCATGAGTTCAAGCCCTGCATTGGGCTCTGCACCAATAATTCAGAGCCTGTTTGGGACTCTGTCTCTCTCTCTCTACCCCTCCTGTGCATGTACATACACTGTCTCTCAAAATAAATAAACTTAAAAAAATATATATGCTTCATCTTAGAATTTTATTCATGAGACATTCTGTCCTTATAATGGTAATAGTTGACAGTAATTTGTTGGTTGAGACTAGATGAGATACTTTTTGAAATCAGTTATTGAAATTATTCTTTAATTCGAAGATTCAGTAGACTGCCTGAAGTGTCATCCTTTTCATTTTTCCATTTGATTTATAAGTGGACACTGTTGATATAACTAGCAATAGTGTATTACTTTTACAGGGAAACTTGGAAAAGGAATGGTGTTCTAGTTGACATTCTCTGTTACGAGCTTTTTTTTTTGTCATGACCTCATTTGTTTCATTATTTAGAGTGTTTGTTTCTGAGAAGACAAGAGTAAGATACAGCTTTTGTCATGATTTGTGGATGGGTTGGCTGTGCATATCCCATTTGCCACTGCTGGTGCCCTGCCTACCACCCCCCTACCTGTCTCTCAACACAGTCTACTGCAACATAATTCTTTTTTTTTGAAAGAAAGAAAAGAGAAAGGTTTGAAAGTGCGTTGAGAATGTGGTCTTTTCTTTTATAATATAACTTCAGAAACTATATGTATCAAATTATGTGCATCAAAATGTCAGCATCATTGGCAAGGATATTTGCTTTTACCTTATCTAAGAACCTCATTTCTTGGCACAAAAACAGACACTCAGATCAATGGGACAGAATAGAGAACCCAGAAATGGACCCACAAAACGTATGTCCAGCTAATCTTTGACAAAGCAGAAAAGAATATCCAGTGGAATAAAGACAGTCTCTTCAGCAAGTGGTGCTGGGATAACTGGACAGCGACATGCAGAAGAATGAACCTGGACCACTTTCTTACACCATACACAAAAGTAAACTCAAAATGGATGAAACACATCAATGTAAGACAGGAAGCCATCAAAATCCTCAAGGAGAAAGCAGGCTAAAACCTCTTGGATCTTGGCCGCAGCAACATCTTAATACATCTCCAGAGGCAAGGGAAACAAAAGCAAAAATGAACTACTGGGACCTCGTCAACAAAAAAAGCTTCTGCTCAGTGAAGGAAACAATCAGCAAAACTAAAAGGCAGCCGACATAATGGGAGAAGATATTTGCAAATGATGTATCAGATAAGGGTTAGTATCCAAAATCTATAAAGAACTTTTCAGACTCAACACTCAAAAAACAAATAATCCAGTGCAGAAATGGACAAAAGACGTGAATAGACACTTCTCCAAAGAAATCATCCAGATGGCCAACCGACACATGAAAAAATGCTCAACATCACTCATCATCAGGGAAATACACACCAAAACCACAATGAGATACCACCTCACACCTGTCAGAATGGCTAACATGAACAACTCAGGCAACAACAGATGCTGGCAAGGAAGATGCGGAGAAAGAGGATCTCTTTTCCTTTGTTGGTGGGAATGCAAATTGGTGCAGCCAACTCTGGAAAACAGTATGTTGGTTCCTCAAAAAATTAAAAATAGAACTACCCTGTGACCCAGCAATTGCACTACTAGATATTTATCCAAGGGATACAGGTGTGCTGTTTCAAAGGGGCAGATGCACCCCCATGTTTATAGAAGCTCTGTCAACAATAGCCAAAGCATGGAAAGAGCCCAGATGTCCATTGATGGATGAATGGATAAAGAAGATGTGGTGTATATATACAATGGAGTATTACTCGGCAATCAAAATGAATGAAATCTTGCCATTTGCAACTACATGGATGGAATTAGTGGGTATTATGCTAAGCGAAATTACTCAGCAAAAGACATATCACATGACTTCACTCAAATGAGGACTTTAAGATGCAAAACAGATGAACATAAGGCAAGGGAAGCAAAACTAATATAAAAACAGGGAGGGGGACAAAACATAAGAGTCCCTTAAATATGGAGAACAAACAGAGGGTTACTGGAGGGGTTGTGGGAGGGTGGATAGGCTAAATGGGTAAGGGGCATTAAGAAATCTCCTGAAATCATTGTTGGCACTATATGCTAACTAATTTGGATGTAAATTAAAAAAAAGAAAATTTAAAAAAAAAGAAAAAGAACCTCACTTCTTGATAGAATACATACTTTGTTCTTCATCTAATATTGAACAGAATTTTAAAATTGCTCCTTCCCTAGACTATTTGTGTGTGTGTGTGTGTGTGTGTGTGTGTGTCTTTGTGTGTGTGTGTGTAGTTTTATATGTAAATATAAGTAATTGTCATATACAAAAACCATAGGCTTTGATCTTTGGAAGATGTTTGATTACCTAAACTTGGTAATTGTTTTATAGGATTAAAATTAAGTTGGATCAAGGAGGAGTGATTCAAGATTTTATTAGTGCCCTAGAGCAGCTCTCTAATCCTGAAATGCTCTTTAAGGTAATGTAATAGCTTCCAGTTCATAAAACATAGAATTTGGATAAAATCTGCTTGTAGTCAACTTGATTTTTCCCTTTTTTTTTTTTTTTTTTTTTTTCCCTGCACAGGACTGGACTGATGATATCAAGGTTGAACTAGCAAAAACCCCTGTTAATAAAAAACACATTGAAAAGATGTATGAAAGAATGTATGCAGCCTTGGGAGACCCAGAGGTTCCAGGCCTTGGAGCTTTCAGAAAGAGGTTCATTCAGGTATGGGTAGTCTGCTTTTATGATAATGGAACCATTGTGAAGATTAGTTTGTACATTTGCTGGCTTGTTAATAATTCTGGTTTTAAAATGTCTGTTGAGTTTGTAACCTTTTCTTTAGATCTGATACTTTCTGTGAGATAGTGATACATGTATTTATGTCAGATGGTGGCAGGTGAGGCAATAGAAAAACCATGGAGTTTTTATTCCATTATTTTCTTCATGCTCAGATTTTTAGATTTGAAGGTTGTGTGTAGTTTAGTAATTATAATTTTCATAATGATGTGTATGTTGGATCAAGAAAATATTTGCATTTTATAGTTGATAACCATTTTGAGCACTTAATATCTGTCCAAGGCATACTCCTGAGTGCTAAGGACATACAAAGAGAAGACAGGCCCAGTTCCTGAATTCAAAGGGATTGGCTGACAAATACAGTATATAAAGAACTGTGGCTTGAGGACAAGTGTGGATACATGAAAGCTGTTTCTAAAGTTGCCCTTCAGGGGCGCCTGGGTGGCGCAGTCGGTTAAGCGTCCGACTTCAGCCAGGTCACGATCTCGCGGTCTGGGAGTTCGAGCCCCGCGTCAGGCTCTGGGCTGATGACTCAGAGCCTGGAGCCTGTTTCCGATTCTGTGTCTCCCTCTCTCTCTGCCCCTCCCCCGTTCATGCTCTGTCTCTCTCTGTCCCAAAAATAAATAAACGTTGAAAAAAAAAAATTTATAAAAATAAAGTTGCCCTTCAGTTCAGGAAAAGCTCCTGGGAGCCAATGGAGATCAAAATGAAACTTGAAATGTCCAGATTTCATACTGCCATGCCTTGTGCTTGTTGTTCCCTCTAAGTGTGTTTACCTTCTCTCCCTTGTCCATCTGGAGAACTCACTTTTGAGACTTGACGTATGCATCATTTCTTCTGTAGAGCCTTCCCTGAACCTCCTTCCCGGACAAGAATTAGATATTCCTTCTCTGTTGTGTAACACACCTTATGTACACCTTTGTTAGCATTAATCACACTGATTATTGTTGTAACTTTGGTCAAATTACCTTTGTTTAGTAAACTTTAAAAGCATGTGGAGAAGTCCTGGGACTCATACTGCCAGAGTTCTCAGTTTCAGTCTCTAGTGCAAAGGAGAATCTTTTTATTATTTATTTATTTATTTATTTATTTATTTATTTATTTATTTATTTATTTAGGACATTTTTTTAAAAGTTTATTTTGAGAGAGAGACAGCATTAGTGGGTAAGGGACAGAGAGAGAGAGAGAGAGAGAGAGAGAGAGAGAGAGAGAGAGAATATCATAAGCAGGCTCCGCACTGTCAGCATATAGCCCAATGAGGGACTCGAACCCATGAAACTGCAAGATCACGACCTGAGCTGAAACCAAGAGCCAGACGTTTAACCAACTGAGGCACCCCTAGTGTTTTTTTAAGTAACTGCTTTATTAAGATATAATTCACACACCCTATAATCCATCTATTTAAAGTGTATAATACTGAAGGGGCGCCTAGGTGGTTCGGTCGGTTAAGCATCTGACTTCAACTCCGGTCATGATCTCATGGTTTGTGAGTTCGAGCCCCCCATCAGGCTCCACGCTGACGTTGTGGAGATTGCCTGAGGTTCTCTCTTTCTCCCTCTCTCTCTCTCTGCCCCTCCCCAACTCTCATGCACGCACTCTCAAAATAAATAAATAAACTTTAAAAAGCAAAAGGGTACAATACTGTAGTTTTGTTATACTCAGAATTGTGTAAATATCACCACATTTTTGAACATTTTCATCACCCCAAAAAGAAAGCCCATACCTGTTAGCAGGTGCTCCCAATCCCCCACCCCCACCCCCACCCGCTGCTTCCACTCCCAGGCAACCACCGAAGTGCCTTCTGTTTCTGTGGATTGCCTCTTTTGGACATTTTGTATAAATGGAATCTTACAGTATGTGACTGGCTTCCTTCACTCAGCGTAATGTGTTCAGAGTTCATCCGTGCTACAGCATGTGTCAGGACTTCATTCCTTTTTATTGCTGTATGCTATTCCACTGTTAGGGCCTGCCACATTTTCTTTATCCTTTTGTCAGCTGATGCACATTTGGAGTATTTCCACGTCTTAGCTGTTATAAATACTGCTGCCGTGAGTATCTGTGTATGGGTTCTTCTGGGGAGATCCTCAGGAGTGGGAAACCATATTTAATTCTTTCTTTAATTTATGCCTCCTGATTTAGACTTGTGGACAGGGATTTTTCTTTCTGCCTACTAAATACTGCCTGACATGAAACTGGCATCTTGAATTAGATGAATAATTAATATAGTTTTGGTAAGTAGAGATAGATTTTGGTGGGTACTTCCTACTTAGGGTAGTTTTAGTTAATGGTCTGAATGTGGGAACGTACAGGACTATCTGTTGCCTGAATGTGACCAGGGATGTATCCTGAAAGTGAAGGTAAAACCCTAACTTCTCTATATTCCATGTTATGACATATATTAGGCTCCACATTGTATGAAGTCTGTCTCACAGTACTGAATATGCAAGGGCCTCATAACAGAAAGTATACATACTTTACTTAAAATCAGTGTACTAGCATTAATGAAATTTATAGAATTGTAGAATCCTAGATTTGGAAAAGTATTTGTGTTGGTTTTGTCTTAAACCAGTAGTCTGCATGCATTTTCTGTAAAGGTCCAGATTTTCCACTTTCAGGCCATTCCAGACTCATGTTCCAAGTACTCAGATCTGCCACCCTAGTACAAAAGCAGCCCTAGACGGTGTGTAAGTGAATGGATATCGTTGACAGGATCCCAATAAAATTTTGTTTACGAAAATAGGCAGTGGGCTTTGACTTGCAGACTGTAGTTTTTCATGCCTTGTTCTACACAGAGAAGCTAGATCTGAAAAACAGAGACTCGCCCAGTGTCAAATGGAGAGAATGGCAGAATGGCAACTGACACCAGGTCCCCCAGCGTAGTGGAACCAATCCATCACCTGGGACAAGACTTCGTTTCAGCAGTACCGTTCTTCTGCAGCCTTCCCCCATCTGCCCTGCTCTCAGGGTGCTGTGACCCCTGCCCTCACCCCCGTTTGCTGCCTGTCTGTCTCCTCAGTGTGAGAATGTCTGACCCTGTTTATCACCTGTGTCCCCAGTGAAGACTGTGTGTTATCCCTTGAATTCATGGCCACTTTTCCCTGCGTGCTGGGAAGGCTTTACCCTGGAAATCTGTTAGGGTGGACCACTTCTTCCCAGCTGCTGCTGAGCACAGCTTCTGCCAACTCTAACCGAGGGAGTGTGTCATAGCGGCAGAAACGAACCTCGATCATTCCTACCAGGCATGATACTTGTTTTGAGGTTGATTTCTAGTACCTTGGAAAACCAGTCTAGAACTTTATGCTTCATACCAAATCAGCATACGATTTGCATTAGTTGATTAAAATAATGATCTGTCAAAACAGAATTTCACTTCAGAGGGCATTATGCCATTCACATATGTTGCTGGTACTGATTATGTTTGGGAAATAGATAATCTTTCCATGTATTCTAAGAATTGCAGATTGTTTCTATACTTTTAATCTATTTACAGATTAAAGAATAAGTTTGTTTTATAGATGTCAATTTTACTATAATGGATTGTCTTCAAATAGAGCAAATATTTCATTTATACCGATTTGTGTTTTGGGGTGAGTTTGAAATTTTGTAAAAAATTTCTAATTAAAGATGAGTAGGTAAATTTTGATGACTATTATTAAGTCACTATTAATGATACTCTTGAGTTTTGTTTTTGTTTTATTTTATATCAAAAATATAGAGACTATACAGTTAGAGACTAATACAAAGAAATATTTGTTAGGTTCCAAGATAAAGGACTTACAATTATTGCTTTCAGAAATATAAATTATCTAAATGTTTGTACTGGTTTATGATCCAGAATAATGGCTTGAAAAACCCTTATTAAGGAAAGGAGTATTTTTATATTTTGTTCTTCAACTGTGATGAAGAATCATGGGCTTTTCATTTTGATTGAATTACTCTATTTAGTACCTCATTCCTTCATTTTTAAAAATACTTATTTATTTTTGAGAGAGAGAGACAGAGTGTGGGTGGGGGAGGGACAGTGGGAGAGGGAGACAGAATTGGAAGCAGGCTCCAGGCTCTGAGCTGTCAGCACATAGCCTGATGCGGGGCTCAAACTCATGAGCTGTGAGATCGTGATCTGAGCTGAAGTCTGGCGCTTAACCAATGAGCCACCCAGGCACCTCAGTACCTCATTCCTAAGTATTCTTCTTGTCATAACAATGTAGACCAGTAACTAGATAATGAACACAAAGAGGTTGAAAGGTTTTTAAGCCCTTATTAGAATTTATGATTAGAATTTATGACTGTAAGCCCCCACTGACGCCTTTCTGTCTTTTCAAAGGAACACAAAGAAACAAACAAAAGACAGGCTTCTCATGTTTAGAGTATTGAAACATTCAAGGAAAGCAAAACTATAAACCTTAAAAACAAAAAAAGCCTAAATAATTGGATACTTGTTATAAACATAAGCCTAGAACCTTCCTCAAAGTTTAAACTAAACATTAATATTTAAGGTAAATTATTATTAATTTCAGGCTTTTGGAAAAGAATTTGATAAACACTTTGGAAAAGGAGGTTCTAAGCTACCTGGAATGAAACTCCGTGACTTCACCGACATTACCAACTCACTACTATCTAAAATGTGCAGAGACTCAAAGCCACCTGGGAATCTGAAAGAATGTTCACCCTGGATGAGTGATTTCAAAGTAGAATTCTTGAGAAATGAGCTGGAGATTCCTGGTGAGTTAACCCTTAGGGTGACAAAACTGGACTCTAAGGAGAATAGTGGGGTAGCAAGGACTTTTGATTTCTAAAATAGTAATATTGGGATCTTGATAGTTACCTTTTTTTTTAAGAATTTAATAAATTTATTAAGAATTTAAAATTTTGCCATACTTTTTTGTCATTAGGAGAATCTATAATTACTTTGAATTAGGAGTCTACTCCATTAATTAGGAAGCTAACTTCCATTAGTCAAATTGAAAAATAATAGCATTATTTTTAAAAAGATTTTTTTAAATGACAACTTTCAGTAAAAAATTTTATTGTATAACTTTTTAAAATTAGATCAACAGGTATGTGTTAAAATACAGGGTTCTGTAACAAACTGTACCTAAAGAAAGCTTCTATGGTTTGTCTTAGGTCAGTATGATGGCAAAGGAAAGCCAGTGCCAGAATACCATGCACGAATCACCGGGTTTGATGAGCGGGTAGGTACCAGTGTGTGGATTGCAAGTGTGGTATTTAGTTCTTCAGGTATGGGAATGATGTATTTGTCTTTACCAAACAAAGACAGTTTCCCACCTTGGTTTCGAATGCAGTTTTCTGATCCTATTATTGATCCTATTATTTGCTGAATTTCTTTTTTTTTTTTCAATATATGAAATTTATTGTCAAATTGGTTTCCATACAACACCCAGTGCTCATCCCAAAAGGTGCCCTTCTCAATACCCATCACCCACCCTCCCCTCCCTCCCACCCCCCATCACCCCTCAGTTTGTTCTGTTTTTAAGAGTCTCTTATCCTTTGGCTCTCTCCCACTCTAACCTCTTTTTTTTTTTTCCTTCCCCTCCCCCATGGGTTTCTGTTAAGTTTCTCAGGATCCACATAAGAGTGAAAACATATGGTATCTGTCTTTCTCTGTATGGCTTATTTCACTTAGCATAACACTCTCCAGTTCCATCCATGTTGCTACAAAGGGCCATATTTCATTCTTTCTTATTGCCACGTAGTACTCCATTGTGTATATAAACCACAATTTCTTTATCCATTCATCAGTGGATGGACATTTAGGCTCTTTCCACAATTTGGCTATTGTTGAGAGTGCTGCTATAAACATTGGGGTACAAGTGCCCCTATGCATCAGTGCTCCTGTATCCCTTGGGTAAATTCCTAGCAGTGCTACTGCTGGATCATAGGGTAGGTCTATTTTTAATTTTTTGAGTAACCTCCACACTGTTTTCCAGAGAGGCTGCACCAGTTTGCATTCCCACCAACAATGCAAGAGGGTTCCCATTTCTCCACATCCTCTCCAGCATCTATAGTCTCCTGATTTGTTCATTTTGGCCACTCTGACTGGCGCCAGCACCATTTATTGAAGAGACTGTCATTTTTCCATTGGATGTTCTTCCTGCTTTGTCAAAGTTTAGTTGGACATACGTTTGTGGGTCTAGTTCTGGGGTTTCTATTCTATTCCATTGGTCTGTGTGTCTGTTTTCGTGCCAATACCATGCTGTCTTGATGATTACAGCTTCGTAGTAGAGGCTAAAGTCTGGGATTGTGATGCCTCCCGCTTTGGTCTTCTCCAAAATTACTTTGGCTATTCGGGGCCTTTTGTGGTTCCATATGAATTT
Source organism: Felis catus (assembly GCF_018350175.1). Lineage (NCBI taxonomy): Eukaryota > Metazoa > Chordata > Mammalia > Carnivora > Felidae > Felis > Felis catus. The sequence goes on along the minus strand of NC_058385.1, from coordinate 943,027 downwards.
TAGGATTGCTTGTTCTAGTCTCAAGAAGAATGCTGGTGCAATTTTGATTGTGATTGCATTGGATGTGTAGCTTTGGGTAGTATTGACATTTTGACAATATTTATTCTTCCAATCCATGAGCACAGAATGTTTTTCCATTTCTTTGTATCTTCTTCAATTTCCTTCATAAGCTTTCTATAGTTTTCAGCATACCGATCTTTTACATCTTTGGTTAGATTTATCCCTAGGTATTTTATGCTTCTTGGTGCAATGCAGTTGTGAATGGGATCAGTTTCTTTGTCTTTCTGTTGCTTCATTATTAGTGTATAAGAATGAAACTGATTTCTGTACATTGATTTCGTATCCTGCAACTTTGCTGAATTCATGTATCAGTTCTAGCAGACTTTTGGTGGAGTCTATCAGATTTTCATGTATAATATCATATCATCTGCAAAAAGTGAAAGCTTAACTTTATCTCTGCCAATTTTGATGCCTTTGATTTCCTTTTGTTGTCTGATTGCTGATGCTAGAACTTGCAGCACTATGTTAAACAACAGTGGTGAGAGTGGACATCCCTGTCGTGTTCCTGGTCTCAGGGAAAAAGCTCTCAGTTTTTCCCCATTGAGGATGATATTAACTGTGGGCTTTTCATAAATGACTTTTATGATGTTTAAGTATGTTCCTTCCATCCTGACTTCCTCAAGGGTTTTTATTAAGAAAGGATGCTGAATTTTGTCAAATGCTTTTTCTGCATCGATTGACATGATCATATAGTTCTTATCTTTTCTTTTATTAATGTGATGTATCACATTGATTGATTTGCGAATGTTGAACCAGCCCTGCAGCCCAGGAATGAATCCCACTTGATCATGGTGAATAATTCTTTTTGTATGTTGTTGAATTCGATTTGCTAGTAGCTTATTGAGAATTTTTGCATCCATATTCATCAGGGATATTGGCCTGTAGTTCTCTTTTTTTTTTTTGCTGGGTCTCTGTCTGGTTTAGGAATCAAAGTAATACTGGCTTCATAGAATGAGTCTGGAAATTTTCCTTCCCTTTCTATTTTTTGGAATAGCTTGAGAAGGATAGGTATTATCTCTGCTTTAAACGTCTGGTAGAACTCCCCTGGGAAGCCATCTGGTCTTGGACTCTTATTTGTTGGGAGATTTTTGATGACTGGTTCAATTTCTTCTCAGGTTATGGATCTGTTCAAGCTTTCTATTTCCTCCTGATTGAGTTTTGGAAGTGTGTGGGTGCTTAGGAATTTGTCCATTTCTTCCAGGTTGTCCAGTTTGTTGGCACATAATTTTTCATAGTATTTCCTGATAATTGCTTGTATGTCTGAGGGATTGGTTGAAATAATTCCATTTTCATTCATGATTTTATCTATTTGGGTCATCTCCCTTTTCTTTTTGAGAAGCCTGGCTAGAGGTTTATCAATTTTGTTTATTTTTTCAAAAAACCAACTCTTGGTTTCGTTGCTCTACTCTACAGTTTTTTTTAGATTCTATATTGCTTATTTCTGCTCTGATCTTTATTATTTTTCTTCTGCTGCTGGGTTTAGGCTGCCTTTGCTGTTCTGCTTCTAGTTCCTTTAGGTGTGCTGTTAGATTTTGTATTTGGGATTTTTCTTGTTTCTTGAGATAGGCCTGGACTGCAATGTATTTTCCTCTCAGGACTGCCTTTGCTGCATCCCAAAGCGATTGGATTGTTGTATTTTCATTTTCGTTTGTTTCCATATATTTTTTAATTCCTTCTCTATTCGCCTGGTTGACCCCCTCATTCTTTAGTAGGGTGTTCTTTAACCTCCATGCTTTTGGAGGTTTTCCAGACCTTTTCCTGTGGTTGATTTCAAGCCTCATAGCATTGTGGTCTGAAAGTATGCATGGTATTATCTCAGTTCTTATACTTATGAAGGACTGTTTTGTGACCCAGTATGTGATGTATCTTGGAGAATGTTCCATGTGCACTCGAGAAGAAAGTATATTCTGTTGCTTTGGTTTGCAGAGTTCTAAATATATCTGTCAAGTCCATCTGATCCAATGTATCATTCAGGGCCCTTGTTTCTTTATTGACCGTGTGTCCAGATGATTTATCCATTTTTGTAAGTGGAGTGTTAAAGTCCCTGCAATTACCACATTCTTATCAATAAGGTTGCTTATGTTTGTGAGTAATTGGTTTATATATTTGGGGGCTCCCATATTCGGCGCATAGACATTTATAATTGTTAGCTCTTCCTGATGGATAGACCCTGTAATTATTATATAATGCCCTTCTTCATCTCTTGTTACAGCCTTTAATTTAAAGTCTAGTTTGTCTGATATAAGTATGGCTACTCCAGCTTTCTTTTGACTTCCAGTGGCATGATAAATAGTCCTCCATCCCCTCACTCTCAATCTGAAGGTGTCCTCAGGTCTAAAATGAGTCTCTTGTAGACAGCAAATAGATGGGTCTTGTTTTTTTATCCATTCTGATACCCTGTGTCTTTTGGTTGGCGCATTTAGTCCATTTACGTTCAGTGTTACTATAGAAAGATATGGGTTTAGAGTCATTGTGATGTCTGTAGGTTTCATGCTTGTAGCGACGTCTCTGTTACTTTGTCTCACAGGATCCCCCTTAGAATCTCTTGTAGGGCTGGTTTAGTGGTAATGAATTCCTTCAGTTTTTGTTTGTTTGGGAAGACCTTTATCTCTCCTTCTATTCTAAATGACAGACTTACTGGATAAAGGATTCTCGGCTGCACATTTTTTCTGTTCATCACATTGAAGATTTCCTGCCATTCCTTTCTGGCCTGCCAAGTTTCAGTAGAGAGATCCGTCATGAGTCTTATCGGTCTCCCTTTATATGTTAGAGCACGTTTACTCCTTGCTGCTTTCAGAATTTTCTCTTTATCCCTGTATTTTGCCAGTTTCCCTATGATATGTCGTGCTGAAGATTGATTCAAGTGACGTCTGAAGGGAGTTCTCTGTGCCTCTTGGATTTCAATGCCTTTTTTCTTCCCCAGATCAGGGAAGTTCTCAGCTATTATTTCTTCAAGTACCCCTTCAGCACCTTTCTCTCTCTCTTCCTCCTCTGGGGTACCAATTATGCATAGATTATTTCTCTTTAGTGCATCACTTAGTTCTCTAATATTCCCTTCATACCCCTGGATTTTTTTTATTTCTTTTTCTCAGCTTCTTCTTTTTCCATAATTTTATCTTCTAGTTCCCCTATTCTCTCCTCTGCCTCTTCAGTCTGAGACGTGGTGGTCTCCATTTTATTTTGCAGCTCATTTATAGCATTTTTTAGCTCCTCCTGGCTGTTTCTTAGTCCCTTGATCTCCGTAGCAATAGATTCTGTGCTGTCCTTTATACTGTTTTCAAGCCCAGTGATTAATTTTATGACTATTATTCTAAATTCACTTTCAGTTATATTGTTTAAATCCTTTTTGATCAGTTCGTTAGCTGTCGTTATTTACTGGAGATTCTTTTGAGGGGAATTCTTCCGTTTCCTCATTTTGGATAGTCCTTGGAGTGGTGTGGGACTGCGGGGCACTTCCCCTGTGCTGTCTTGAATACCTTGCGTTGGTGGGCGGGGCCATAGTCAGACCTGATGTCTGTCCCCAGCCCACCAATGGGGCCACAGTCAGACTGGTGTGTACCTTCTCTTCCCCTCTCCTAGGGGCGGGATTCACTGTGGGGTGGCGTGGCCCGTCTGGGCTACTTGCACACTGCCAGGCTTGTGGTGCTGGGGATCTGGTGTATTAGCTGGGGTGGATCGGCAAGGTGCACAGGGGCGGGAGGGGGAGGCTCAGCTCGCTTTTCCTTCAGAGATCCGCTTCAGGAGGGGCCTTGAGGCCCTGGGAGGGAGTCAGACCTGCCACCAGAGGGATGGATCTGCAGAAGCACAGTGTTGGGTGTTTGCGCGGTGCAAGCAAGTTCCCTGGCGGGAACTGGTTCCCTTTGGGATTTTGGCTGGGGGATGGGGGGGGAGATGGCGCTGGTGAGCGCCTTTGTTCCCCGCCAGAATGAGCTCTGTCATCCGGAGCTCAACAACTTTCCCTCCCGTTGTCCTCCAGCCCTCCCGTTCTCCGAGCAGAGCTGTTAACTTATAACCTTCCAGATGTCAAGTCCCTCTTGCTGTCAGAACACACTCCATCCGGCCCTTCCACTTTTGCCAGCCAGACTCCGGGTCTCTGCTTGGCCGGGGGGCCGCCCCTCCGCCCCGGCTCCCTCCCGCCAGTCCGTGCAGCGCGCACCGCCTCTCCGCCCTTCCTACCCTCTTCCGTGGGCCTCTCGTCTGTGCCTGGCTCTGGAGACTCCGCTCTGCTAGTCTTCTGGTGGTTTTCTGCGTTATTTAGGCAGATGTGGGTGGAATCTAAGTGATCAGCAGGACGCAGTGAGCCCAGCGTCCTCCTATGCCGCCATATTCTCTCCTCGCCTTCCCAACAGTCTACTGAATTTCTTAATATAATGTTTTGATGTGTCAACATCTGTCATATTTAAGAATGTAACAAACTCAAAACGTAAACTGTGTGTATGCATGTGTATGTATATATCTTCTATAAAATATATGTGGGGTTAGGTTAAGTAATTTTAGGAAGTTAACATGTATATATGTTGCTCATTATTAAGGATATCCACATTTATAAGCAATTAAATGTAGCAAGGAATATGAAGTTTCCGGAGGCACAGCAGTAGGGCTTGAACAGGTAACACATCTTTTGCTGGTCCTAGATTCTGTTATTTTTCTGTCGCTTGACTCTGTCTTCAAAGAGAGGTCTCTCTTTGAGGAATGAGTACCAACCAGCCTTACTTTTCCTCTTTTGATAATATGATCGTTTTTTTGTCAGTTTTTTAGACTGCACCTAAAATATTTTAATAAATCTTAAAGGTAAAAGTAATGGCTTCTATCAGAAAACCGAAGCGCATCATCATCCGAGGCCATGATGAGAAAGAGTACCCCTTCCTTGTCAAGGGGGGTGAAGACCTGCGCCAGGACCAGCGTATTGAGCAGCTCTTCGAGGTCATGAATGTCCTCCTTTCTCGGGATGCCGCCTGTAGCCAGAGAAACATGCAGCTGAAGACCTACCGTGTCATACCCATGACCTCCAGGTGAGACCAGTGCACATGGTCATTCTAGAACAGACTTACATGAATGGAAATTCTGGCACTCAGCCCAATCCCCATTTAAGGTTACAGAGCTGGGCTTGAAAGTCACCTGACAATTCAGTGTTTTATTTAGCGTTCACAAAGAGCTAAACAGAATAATAAGCACTTGTAAACCTCTGCTTTTCAGACTTAATGTGGAGACGGTAAGTGAAGAGCTGACATGAAGAAATCTGCTTCTGCTTCTGCAGGACTAGAAAGAACAGTTTGGGTTTGTGTTCATAAACTGTTCGTTCTCCTTTTCAGATTAGGACTAATTGAGTGGATTGAAAATACTTTTACCTTGAAGGACCTTCTTTTGAGTCACATGTCACAAGAGGAGAAAGCAGCTTATACAAGGTGACTTAGAGCCCCAATACTCCTTCTTCAGCCCTTCCCTGGGTACTTATGTCCTGCAAGCCTGTTACTCCCCAGTCATAATACCTCGGAGTAACGTTGTTTTAGACCACGTTTCCTCTACCTCGTGTTTTCAGTGTCATTTCTGGGCCCCCTTATTTATTTATTTGATTTTTTTTGTTTGTTTAATTAATTTTTTGAGAGAGAGATAGAGTGAGAGCAGGGGAGGGGCAGAGAGAGAGAGGGAGAGAGAGAATCCCAAGCAGGCTCTGCTCTGTCAGCACAGAGCCCAGTGCAGGGCTTGAGCTCACAAACTGTGAGATCATGACCTGAACCAAAATCAAGAGTCAGACACTTAACCCACTGAGCCACCCAGGTGCCCCTGGGCACCTTTTCAACTGGGCCTCTGAGCCATACCTTGGCCAGTTGTTTACTCTGCCTCTGGCTGGGTGAATAAACTAAAGGGAGTAGAGGGTTCCAAACAGTAGTTGTGTGCGTTTTACCACAGTGAACTGAAGTATTAGCTTTGCAAACAACAACAAAAAACTCGAAGGAAATAAAGTAAATAATAAGATTAGCAGCTAACATTTAATTAAAAATTTTCTGCATTCTAGGCAGTATTCTAAGTTCTTAATGTGAATGAAGTCATTTCTTTCTTACAAAAACCTACAAGTTTTTGTTAACACCTCTGTTCAGATAAGGATGTTGAGGCCCAGAGAGGTTATGTAACTAGTCCTAGGCTGCCCAGCATGCAAGTGGGCTAGCTAGAATTATTAGTGAGTAACTCTAGGTTATGATACTGGTGCTTTTTATTTTTCTTTATCCTTTCATATTTTCCAAATTGCCTACAATGAACACATGTTTTTTAATCACAAAGGATTGGGTGTTTTTATTTCTGTGAAGAATAAAAAGGACCACATTGAAAGACATTTTGAAGGAGTTGACAAGTTTTGGTGACTAGCTGTATGATGAAGGAAGAGGAAACAGCCATAAATCTGGGCCATTTCTCTTCATTATACCCTTTTCTGTCCTGAAAGTATTTACATAGGAGCAATATTCTCATCAGTCAGAAATGATTTCTGTGCAATTAAGCATATTCTTATTCATACTCTTGCTGTTGTTACATAGGCTTTGTTCACGAACTTTTAATTCCAGTCATTTGAGTCCTTTGCCCATAGTTGTTTCTGCCTTCCCTGGGAGACAGGGAAACTGATGGACAGGACTTTCCGGGGTCAGGCAGCCCACATCTCACTCCATTGCCAACTGACAGTGGTCCTAACACGTAGTAGGACTCTTGAAAAAGTGACTTGCCTTTCCCTTGGTCCCATGCCTCCATTTCTAAGATGGGATAGTAATGTAAAATACATAAGGTAAACATAGGTATCAATGGAGTTTAAAGTATATATATATATGTATATATATATATATATGTGTGTATATATATATACATATATATATATTTGAAGTATATAAAGTATATATATATATTTGAAGTATATAAAGTATATATATATTGAAGTATATAAAGTATATATATATATTTGAAGTATATAAAGTATACTTTAGAAGTATATAAAAGTATATATATAAAGAAGTATATATAAAGAAGTATATAAAATTCCTTCCTGCTACCTTTTAAAAAAATGTTTTTGATGTTTATTTTTGAAAGAGCACAAGCAAGGGACGAGCAGAGAAAGGGAGATACAGAGTCTGAAGCAGGCTCCAGGCTCTGAGCTGTCTGCACAGAACCCGACGCAGGACTCAAACCCACAGACCATGAGATCATGACCTGAGCCGAAGTTGGATGCTTAACTGACTGAGCCACCCAGGCGCGCCTCCCACTGCCTTTGTAAAACAAGGCGCTTCCGCCCTCTACTAGTAAAATCGTTGCTATTTTTTTTCTTAATTTATATGTTGCCGTTTCCTGGCCTAAACATCCCATTTGAAACTAGGAGAGAATTTAGATTGAAATGGAGAGCTCTGTTGTGAAATTAACTTAGTAGTAACTCAGAAAAGATTCACCTTAAGTGATTGAACTTCTAAGTAACATATGATATAGTTCTGTCTTCAGATTTCTTTTTAGGAAAACTTAAAGCTTTTGACACAACCCCAAAGTGACTAAACGTGCAAAAAACATGTTTCCAACAGCCCAATACTGCGTTTTGCCTGTGAAACATCACTGAAAACAGCTTTGTAAATTCAATTCAAAACCATTGTCATTTAACAAAATACTGTATTGGGGCACCTGGGTGGCTCAGTCGGTAAAGTATCCGACTTTGACTCAGGTCATGATCTCACAGTTCATGGGTTTGAGGTCCATGTCCGGCTCTGTGCTGACAGGGCAGAGCCTGGAGCCTGCTTCAGATTCTGTGTCTCTGTCTCTCTTTGCCCCTCCCCAGCTCACACTCTGTCTTTCTCTCTTTCTCTCTCAAAAATAAACATTAAAAAAGAGGGGGGGCACCTGGGTGGCTCAGTCGGTTAAGCGTCCGACTTTGGCTCAGGTCATGATCTCACAGCTGGTGAGTTCGAGCCCCGCATCGGGCTCTGTGCTGACAGGTCAGAGCTTGGAGCCTGCTTCAGATTCTGTATCTCCCTCTCTCTCTCTGCCTCTTCCCCGCTCGCACTCTCTCTGTCTCTTAAAAATAAATAAACATTTAAAAAAAACAATAATAATAAAAAAAGAAAATACCTTATTGTATTTAATATTGATTTTGTTTGTATCTGCATACTGGAAATGGCGACAAAAGAGTGTGGCAAGCCAAAAAGAGCCTTATTGTTAAGGCTCTCTTCCACTACCAGATTTTTAGAACTGTATGCCTGGATCATTAGCACTTACATTTAATTCATCTTGTTCCTCTCTATGTGAGGTGGGAAGTTTATTGTATCTGATCACTCTGTGCCTGAATTTTTGCATAGGAAATAGCTTTTGTCTCTTTCAGAGTAACTAAGAATAAATGACAATATATTGAGATTCTAGATCCAGAGTAACATGGGTTCAGTGTTAATATTAAATGTGATTGAAACTCATATTTATTTCCCTGCCTTTTCACTATTTTTCAATTAATTCTTGGTGATCTTTGCCTCTGAATTTACAATGCTAAATATCTTCCTGCCGCTGGTTCCCTTTTTCCTACTTGTTAGTGATCCCAGAGCACCACCACATGAATACAGAGAATGGCTGGCAAAGATGTCTGGGAAACATGATGTGGGCGCTTACGTGTCAATGTTTAAGTAAGTTTTGCTTTGATTTTCCTTTTTACTGACTAGTTCATTCTTCTCAAAGTTGTGCATTTACTTTTGTTTCTTAGAACGTTTTGCTTCCGAGAGATCATCAAAATCTAGCTGTTTGATATTTGAGCTTCCGTGTAAATTATTTCAAATTTTAAATTTCAAGTCATAGGAATTTGTTCTAATTAGGTATTTCCTATTATTAAATCATAGGGCAGCTAGTCGTACTGAAACAGTCACATCTTTTAGAAGAAGGGAAAGTAAAGTGCCAGCTGATCTCTTAAAGTGAGTATCCTTCTGACTTTACAAACCAGCTGGTGGTGTAGCAGAGACTACAGAGATCATGTCTCCCTCCCCCAGGCGGGCCTTTCTGAAGATGAGCACAGGCCCTGAGGCCTTCCTGGCACTCCGCTCCCACTTTGCCAGCTCTCATGCTCTTCTGTGCATTAGCCACTGGATTCTGGGCATTGGAGACAGACATCTGAACAATTTCATGGTAAGCATGGAGACAGGCGAAATGATTGGAATCGACTTTGGACATGCATTTGGATCAGCTACTCAGGTATGCTCACTTTGCTCTCATTGTTCTTGCCTGATTTAGAACCATAGTCCTAGGACCTTCTGGAAATGGGTAGATTTTAAATCAATTAGATTGATTTGTCATGGTCATTAAATTTGACATTCTTGCAGGATAAAGGATAATCTCAACTTTGTTTTGGCCTTGTTCAGACAGGTTATAGAAGGTATGATGATGCTCATTTGTGGAATTTAAGAAATAAAACAGATGAACATATGCGAGGGGGAAAATAAAGAGGGGAGCAAACCATAAGAGACTCTAAAAGACAGAACAAATTGAGGGTTGATGGAAGGAGGTGGGTGAGAGATGGGCTAGATGGGAGGGCATTTGTTATGAGCATTGGGTGTTGTATATAAGTGATGAATCACTAAATTCTACTCCTGAAACCAATATTGTACTCTATATTAACCAACTAGAATTTAAATAAAAATTTGAAAAAAGAATATAAACAACAAAAAGAGGTGTGATGAGTTATATAACTAGAGCCAAGAATAAAATGTGTTCCTATTAAAAGGGAAGACTATAAGGTTTTATGAAGCCCCATAATCAAAATGTCTTGCACAAGATGTGATACAAATCTTTTCTCTGACATTAAACCCTGAATATTTTCAGCTGCACTTATAAATCTCTGCAGGCTGTGTGGTCCTACACACACACACAGGTTTGTGCAAAGATGATTGTGTTGGGTACTCTTGGGCGCAGTGGGTTCACATCTGTGCAGCCGATATCATTTCTCACTCACTGTGAACAATAACTATGCGAAGATGCTCTGTGCCTTTTCCCTGAGGTTTCTAGTTCATATGTCCTCCTTCTTGTCCATGTTTTTCCCTCCTTAGTTTCTGCCTGTCCCTGAGTTGATGCCTTTTCGTCTGACTCGCCAATTTATCAATCTGATGTTACCAATGAAAGAAGCAGGTGTTATGTGCAGTGTCATGGTGCATGCACTGAGAGCCTTCCGCTCACACTCAGACCTGCTTATCAACACCATGGACGTGTTTGTAAAGGAACCTTCCTTCGACTGGAAAGTAGGGTTATTTGTTCTTTTTACTTTCGTTACAACATACCAGTGACTGATCTGGCATCTCCTGTCATATGTTGGAAATGTATCAAATTTTGTTTATTAAAATATTTACATTGTTTTGTGCAGTATTTCTTAAAGTTAACATTTGGGGTCAGTTGACCTGTAAACCAGATAAGAGACATAATCGTCATTTGGAGAAAACTGTTGTTTCAAATGAGTATATTTCTAATGAGGAGTTAATGTAGACCTATTGGTGATTTAGGTCTGATTTCTGAGACAACTTTTAGCTTAAAATCTGTTTCATGTGAAGTCTTCCTTGATTATAAAGATACATGATGCTTTCATAAATAGTAAGCCCCAAAAGAATGAAGCTTAGTGATGGCATCCTTGATAGGGATGTCATTGTCCCTGTTATGTGTATTACTACTATTAGAATGTGTATAAAAAGTTATAAAGCTCCCCCTAGTTATAGATATTTATTTTAAAATCATTACTGGTTCAGTCTTTTAATGTGATCATATATACTGTTATAATAAGCAGAGAACATCATGTTCTTTTCCTTTAGAATTTTGAACAGAAAATGCTAAAAAAAGGAGGATCATGGATTCAAGAAGTAAACGTAACTGAAAAGAATTGGTATCCCCGCCAGAAAATACATTATGCTAAGCGAAAGTTAGCAGGTGCTAATCCGGCAGTTATTACTTGGTAAGATGGTTATTTGTGAACAAAACACCAACATGCTACTATTTACTAAAGAATGACTAACATATAAAGCATGGCTTTATGAAAAAAGCATGGCTTAAGGAGGTGAACTTCTGCAAGGCTGGGCAGGGTCTGTATCTCTGAAGCCTGTGTACTTGGCCTCTGCCCTCTTGGCACAGTCTTCAGGCTTCAAGTCGGTGCCTGGAATAACCAGTACCAATGTGAAGAACAGCAGGAGCATTTTTAGGCAATTACAATAATATTGGCATGTAATAGGAGATTTAGATTTTAAAATTGCTTTTGTCCTTTTTAGGAGAAAATATGATCTGGGTTGGCACAGCACACAGATGTGGAGAATCCACATTGTTGGCAAAAATCCAAATTGAGTTAGCCTTTAGGTTAGCTTCAAAAATTTTCTTGTTGGGACGCCTGGGTGGCTCACTTAAGCATCCGACTCTTGATTTTGTCTCCAGTCATGATCTCATGGTTCGTGAGTGCATCAGGCTCTGCACTGACAGCTCGAAGCCTGTTTGGGATTCTCTCCTCTCTGCCCCTCCCCAGTCACACGTGCGTGCGTGCTCTCCCTCCCTCTCTCTCTCTCTCTCTCTCTCTCTCTGTCTCAAATAAACGTAAAAGAAAATTTTTCTTATTGAGGTCTAAAGCAAATAGAAATTTATAGAGATGTTTCACAAGAGGGATAAAAGTTGGACTTTACAATTAAGTAATAGTAGCTGGCAATCTGTGGTCAGTTGTTTTTTTGACAGGGGTACCAGTGGTCTTTCCAACAAATGGTTCTGGCAGAGGAACAAAAGTTGATCCCTATCCCACACGATACACAAAAATTAATGCAGAATAGATCAGAGACCTAAATGTAAGAGCTAAAACTATAAAAGACTCAGAAGCACAGGGGTAGATCTTCATGACCTGATTTGGCAATGACTTTTGTCATTCTTAAGTATAACACCAAAAAGCACAGCAAAAAAAGAAAAAAAATAGGTAAATTCATATCAGAATTTAAGTTTTGTGCTTCACAGGATACCATCAAGAAAGTAAAGTAAAAAGACAACCCACAGAATGGGAGGAAGTATTTGAAAGTCACAGCTGATACAGGACTTGTATCTAGAATACATTAAAAAAAACTCTTACAACTTAATAAAAAGACAAACAACCCCCTTTAAAAAATGACCAAAGGATTTGAGCAGGCATTTCTGTAAAGAAGGTGTACAAATGGCCAATAAGCATATGAAACGATGCCTGACATTATTAGTTATGAGGGAAATGCAGGTGAGGTACCACTTCAGACCAACTAGAATGGCTCTAATAAAAAAGTGGAATATAACCTGTGTTGGGAAACGTGGAGAATTTGGAGCCCTTGTGTGTTGCTGATGGGAATGGTAAACGGTGCAGCTGCTATGAACAGTCTAGCATTTCCTCAGAAAGTTAAATATAGAATCACCATTTGGGCTTGTAATTCCAGTCCAGTCTTATGCACACACCAAAGAGAAATGAAAGTATACATTTACACAGAAACTTGCAGTCAAATGTTTACATATATAGATATATATTTATTTCTTTTAGGATTTTTTAGTAGATGAGCTTTATTTTTTTTTTAAATAATCTCTGTGCCCAACATGGGACTCAAACTCATGACCCTGAGATCAAGAGTCACGTGCCCTACCAACTGAGCCAGCCAGGCACCTGTAGACAAATGTTAATAGCAACATTATTTGTGTTCTGTGTTCCTACAAATCCAGTCTCTTGATTTCAAGATCATAAACCACAGAAAATGTTCTATAAGTGATGAGAGGAAACATTTGGATAGGATAGCTAGGAAAGCAGGCAACAAAGGAAAAATAATGCATGGTTCATGATTTTGAGTTTGTTTAATCTTTTTTCCAGTGATGAGCTCCTCCTGGGCCATGAGAACGTACTTGCCTTTGCAGATTATGTGGCTGTAGCACGAGGGAACAAAGATCACAACATCCGTGCCCAGCAACCAGAGAGTGGACTGTCAGAAGAGGCTCAAGTGAAGTGCTTGATTGACCAAGCAACAGACCCCAATATCCTTGGCAGAACTTGGATAGGATGGGAGCCCTGGATGTGAAGACTATGGGAGTCAGTGGATAAAAAGCATGAAAGTGTTTAAAGAATCTCAACTCTCACCTACAGCAATCAATGTGCTGATTTTCCTGATGCACTAAAGAAATCTATTTAGTGGTAAAGTCTCGTAGCAGGAGTTTAATCAAGATCATGATGAATAAGTGAATATTGGTATAAATGAATGATTAGATTATAAACAACGATTAGAATTATAATAGAAAAATATATCTAAGCTTGTATAAGTATTAAATCAAGAATATAGCATATTACAAGTGCTATGACTTAGATAAACCAGCTATCTTAATAAATGGTTTAAGTATGAACATCCCATGCAGTGTTGTTGTTAGTAATTTGGCACATTGGAAGTAACACCTAGAAGACTTCATCACTAAGATTTTATGATACGATGTTACATTATATTAGCAATACAGGAATAATAAGGAATGGTATGGCTTATAATATTTAGAAATGATTTCATTTGGTATTTTACGATATTTTTCTAGTTTTTTTTCTCATTTTATTCTCTTCTTAGACATTTTATGATAGAATTGTTCTCTAGAAGAGAAAGTATTTAGGAGAGAGAAAAACATTGGTCTTAGCACTCACTTTTGCTACGCTGATCCACAACAGGAAGATAGATGAATGTGCTTTGCATCCAGTAGCTTCAGAAATTGCAAGTGTGATGATGGGGTAGCACAGAGCATTTCAGTTGTAGGGGAAAAAAGAAATCCCTATTGGAAATGAATTCCTTATTTGGAGAGAAAACATGCATTTTATTTATTTTTAAAAAAATTTTTTAATGTTTATTTATTTTTGAGAGAGAGAGAGAGTATGAGCAGGGGAGGGGCAGGGAGAGAGGGAGACACAGAATCCAAAGCAGCTCTAGGCTCTGAGCTGTCAGCACAGAGCCCGATTCGGGCCTTGAACTCACGGACCGTGAGATCATGACTCGAGCTGAAGTTGGACGCTCAACCGACTGAGCCACCCAGGCACCCCAGGGAACATGCATTTTAAAACAGCAAGATCAAATTTGAAACAAAAATGGCTTTCTTTCCTTCATAGAATCACTGCCCCTCCTCTAATCCGGCAAACCCCTGAACTGTTTTCAGGTTGGCTCTGAGCTTTTTGTTACTATTTCTTTAAACATTTATATATCGAAACTCTTGTTATATAGCTATATATATATAGCTCTCAGGCAGTTTCAAAAACAACATGTTCATGTATAAAATGTACTTGACAAAGTCATTCTGATAAATACAGGTTGAATGCATTACATCATTAAAAATAAACCATTATGGGGGCACCTGGGTGGCTCAGTCAGTTGAGCGTCCAACTTCGGCTCAGGGCATGATCTCTCGGTTTGTGAGTTTGAGCCCCACGTAGGGCTCTGCGCTGACAGCTCAGAGCCTGGAGCCTGCTTTGGATTCTGTCTCCCTGTCTCTCTTCCCCTCCCCTGCTCACGCTCTGTCTCTGCCTGTCTCAAAAATAAATAAACATTTTAAAAAAATTTTTTTTAATAAACCATTATGTTTTCAACAAATGGTGTCAGGTTCAACTGAAGAAATTTCATCTCTAAAGAAAAATAAGTGATCACGTGTGTGAAAAATCCAGTATACACCTGATCTAGTTAAATATTTTTTGCTAAGCACAAAAACAACCAAAACCTACCTTGGTGTTGAGTTGATTCTAATATATTGTTTTCTGTAACAACTAATTAACCATAATATTTGCTTGAGTCCTGATGATGTGAGATATACTCATTAACTAGATTCCCATGTTATGAGAAATTCTGTTTTTTAAGGACTGCTTTCATATCAGTAAAAGTTCATTGTTGCAAGATGAGTCCAGTTTCATAGCTGTCTGCTTCAAATTATATCTGAACCCATGAGAATGTGGTAAAAAGTTACTGTGTGTAGTATTCAGAGACACTTGCACAACCACTGAGGATGTTAAAGACCTCATTACACACAGGAGACTACATGTCTAACCCATACCTCATCTCCAAACTTCAACCCTATGGTTTTTGCTGAATAAAGATATTTGGTTTGGAAACCAGGAAATAAAAGAAGACATCTGTGCTATTATAAGGAAATATGAATAATATCAATATGAACATTTGGGGGATTTTCTCTACATAGGATCATGTGCTCTGATAATAGGTATAGTTTAACTTCTTTTGCAATTTGAGTGTTTTTATTTCTTTTTTCTTGCCTAATTACTCTGGCTAGAACATCCAGTATAATGTTGAATAATGAGCATCCTTCTCTTGTTCCTGATCTTAAGGGGAACATTTTCATCTTTCACCATTGAATACTGTGTTAGCTGTGGGACATTTACATAAATGTCCCTTTATCATATTGACAAAGTTCCTTTCTGTTCTTAGTTTGCTGAGGTTTTCATCATCAAATAGTGTTGTTTTGTCGGTGTTTTTTTTTGTTTGTTTTTTGCATTAATGTAGTTGGACCTGTTTTTTCTTGTCTATGAATGTGTATTAGAATGATTGATATTTAGATGTTAAAACATCTCAGCATTGCTGGGATAAGTCCTTCTTGGCCATGGTGAGTAAGCCTTTTGATATGCTGTTGGGTTCTGTTTGCTGGTAATTTGTTGAGGATTTTTGCATCAGAGTTCATAAGAGATACTGGTCTCTGATGAATGAGTTAGGAAGTTTTCCCTTCTGTGATATCTCCTAGAAGAGTTTGAGCAGGGTTGGTGTTAATTCTTCTGTACGTGTTTTGTAGAATTCACCAGTGAAGTCATCTAGGTGCTGGCCTTCTCTTTGTTGGGAGATTTTTTTTTGTATTTATTTTTGTCTTGGTTTTCTTTCTTTCTTTTTTTTTTTTTAATTGAATACAATACGTTATATTAGTTTCAGGTGTACAATTCTGTACTTTCTGAGTGCTCATTAAGATAAGTGTATTCTTGATCCCCTTTGTCTATTTTACCCTCCCCCCAATCCCATCCCCTCTGGCAACCACCAGTTCTCTGTATTTAAGAGTCTGGTTTTTTATTTGCCTTTTTTCTTTGTTTTCTTAAATTCCACGTATGAGTGAAATCATATGGTATTTCTCTTTCTCTGACTGACTTCACTTAGCATTTTACCCTCTAGGTCCATCCATGTTGTTGCAAATGGCAAGATTTTGTTCTTTTTTTACAACTGAGTAATATTCCACTGTATATACACCACGTCTTCTTTATCCATTCATCAATCTATGGACACTTGGGCTGCTTCCATATCTTGGCTATTGTAAGTAATGCTGCAATAAACATAGGGGTGCATATATACTTCCAAATTAATG
Organism: Felis catus; assembly: GCF_018350175.1. Taxonomy (NCBI): domain Eukaryota; kingdom Metazoa; phylum Chordata; class Mammalia; order Carnivora; family Felidae; genus Felis; species Felis catus. The sequence goes on along the minus strand of NC_058385.1, from coordinate 926,638 downwards.
TTTTTGTCTTCTTTAGGTACATACAAGTAGTGGAATTACAGGATCATAGGGTAGTTCTATTTTTAAATTTTTGAGGAAACTCCATACTGTTTTCCACAGTGGCTAGACCAGTTTGCACTCCCACCAACAGTACACAAAGGATCCTTTTCCTCTACATCCTCGCCAACACTTGTTTCTTGTGTTTTTATTTTCGCTGTCCTGACAGGTGTGAGGTGATATCTCATTGTGGTTTTGATTTGCTTTCCATGATGATTAGTGATGTTGAGCATCTTTTCATGTGTCTGTTTTCCATACTTAAGTCTTTTTTGGAAAAATGTCTATTCAGGTCCTCTGCCCATTTTTTAAAAATGTTTATTATTTCGAGAAAGAGAGTATGCGTGAGTTGGGGAGGGGCAGAGAGAGAGAGAGAGAGAGAGAGAGAGACTGAGAGAGAGAGAAGGAGAAGGCGAGAATCCTAAGCAGGCTCCACAGTGTCAGCACAGAGCCCGACATTGGGCAAACTCAGGAACCGTGAGATATGACCTGAACTGAAATCAAGAGTCAGACACTTAACCAACTGAGCCACGTAGGCATCCCTGCCCATTTTTAATTGGATTACTTGGGGTTTTTTGGTGTTGAGTTGTAGGAGTTCTTTATATATTTTGGATATTAACCCCTTATTGGGTATATCATTTGCAAATATCTTCTCCCATTCAGTAGGTTGCCTTTTCCTTATGTTGATTGTTTCCTTTGCTGTGCAAAGCTTTTTATTTTGATGTTTTCCCAACAGTTTATTTTTGCTTTTGTTTTCCTTGCCTCCGGAGACATTTAGAAAAATTTTCTGTGACATGTCAAAGAGATTACTGCCTATTTTTTTCTGGGAGTTTTATGGTTTCATGTCTGTTGGGAGGTTTTTTATGCTAGTGCAATCCTGTCAGATAATAGGTCTGTTCAGATTTTCTATTTCTTCTTGAGTCAATTTTGATAATTTATATGTTTCTAGGAATGTGCCCTTTTGAATTACATTATCTGACATGTTAGTATTTTTATATTTGTAAGATTCATAGTATCCTCAACTTTCTCCATTTCTGATTTTAGTTATTTATGTATGTTTTCCCTTAGTCTAAAGGGTGTATGAATTTCTTTGATATCTTCAAAGCCCCAGCTTTTGGTTTTGTTGGTTCTTTGTTATTTTTCTATACTCTATCTGTGCTTTAATCTTTATTATTTCCTTCATTTAGTAGCTTTGGGTTTTGTTTGCTTTTTTTTTTTTTTTTTTAAGTTCCTTAAGGTGTGGACTTTGGTTATTCATTTGCAATCTTTCTTTTTTAACCTAGGTGTGAAACGTGACTATTGTGTTTTGGTGTATTGTGTTTTTGTTTTCATTTGTCTCGAGCTATTTTCTAATTTCCCTTGTGATTTCCTTTTTAACTCACTGTTTTAAGAGTGTGTTAATTTCCAAATATTCGGAATTTTCTTCCTTATTTATTGATTTCTAGCTTCATTGCATTTTTGTCAGAGAAGATACTTTGTAAGATTTCCATCTTTTTCAGTTTACTTAGATTTCTTTGGTGCCTAACATGTGGTCTGTCCTAGAGAATACTCCATGCCTGCTTAGAGGAACGTGCATTCTTCTTTTTATGGGTGGAGTGTTCTATATGTCTGTTAGGTCTAGTTGGTTTATATTGCTGTTCAAGTCTTCAATTTCCTTATTCTGCCTAGATGTTCTGTCTCTCCATTGTTGAAATTGGGGTCTTGAGGTCACCAACTGTTATTGTAGGTCTGTTACTCCCTTCAGTTCTCTCAGTGTTTGCTTCATATTGGGGGAGGGGGATTGCTTTTTGGTGTGTGTGTCTTAATGATTTTGATGGATTGACCTTTTTACTGACATATAGTATGCTTTTTTGGGTCTCTTCTCACAGGTTTTGACTTCAAGTCTATTTTCCGATATTAGTAGCCATGTCAGCTTTCTGTTGGTTACTAGTGCATGGAACATATTTTTCCATTCTTTCACTTTCAGTCTGTTTGTGACTTTGGCTTTCAAATGATTCAGTTGGATTGGGGGTTCTGGGAAGATGGTGGCGGAGGAAGACACTGGGCTCACTTCGTCCTGCTAATTGCTTAGATTCCACCCACATCTATCTAAATAACCCAGAAAACCGCCAGAAGACTAGCAGAACAGACTCTGCAGAGCCAAGCGTAGACAAGAGGCCCACGGAAGAGGGTAGGAAGGGCGGAGAGGTGGTGTGTGCTACTCAGACTGGCGGGAGGGAGCCGGGGTGGTAGAGGGGCAGCCCACCTGGCAAGGCAGAGCCCCTAAGTCTGACTTGCAAAGGTGGAGGGGCCAGACTGCGTGTGTTATGACAGCCAGTGGGACTTAACATCTGGAATGTTAAAAGTCAACAGCACTGCCCTCCGTGAGTGGGGAGGGAGAGGGGATTCCAGGAGGGAGAGTTATTGAGCCCTGGGATACAGAGATCAGCTTGGCAGGGGAACAAAGGCGCTGGCAAGCACAATCTCCTCCCATCCCCCAGCCGGAATTCCAAAGGGAACCAGTTCCCCTCACTGAACTTGCTTGCACCATGCAAACACCCAATGCTGTGCTTCTATGGATCCATCCCTCCAACAGGCCTGCCTCCCTCCCTGTGCTGCAGGGCCCCTCCCGCAGAGGACCACCTATAGCAAAGCTAGTTAGGTCTGCCCCTCCCACCCCATGCACCTTGCAGATCCACCCTGGCTAATACGCCAGATCCCACTGAAGCATCACCGCAAGCCTGGTAGTGTGCAAGTAGCCCAGACAGGGGCCACACCACTCCATAGTGAGTCCTGCCCCATGGAGAGGGGAAGGTAAGGTACACATCAGTCTGACTATAGCCCCAGCAGTGAGCTGGGGACAGACATTGGGTCTGTGGCCCCACCCACCAACACAAGTTACTCCGAACAGCACAGGGGAAGTGCCTGCAGTTTGGAGTCACCTCAGGGACTACCCAAAATGACAAAACAGAAGAATTCTCAAAAGAAACTCCAGGAAGTAGCGACAGCTAACGAATTGATCAAAACCAATTTAAGCAATATAATGGAACAAGAATTTAGAATAATGGTCATAAAATTAATCACTGGGCTTGAAAAAAGTATAGAGGACAGCAGAGAATCTATTGCTACAGAGATCAAGGGACTAAGAAACAGGAGGAACTAAAAAATGCTATAAATGAGCTGCAAAATATAATGGAGACAACCACGGCTTGGATTGAAGAGGCAGAGGAGAGAATAGGTGAATTAGAAGACAAAATCATGGAAAAAGAGGAACCTGTGAAAAAAATAAGAAAAATCCAGGAGTATGAGGGGCGAATTAGAGAACTAAGTGATGCAAACAGAACAATATCCGTATCATAGAAATTCCAGAAGAAAAAGAGAGAAAGGGGCTGAAGGTGTACTTGAACAAATCATAGCTGAGAACTTCCCTGATCTGGGGAAGGAAACAGGCATTGAAATCCAAGAGGCACAGATAACTCCCTTCAGACGTAACTTGAATCTATCTTTGCGTGACATATCATAGTGAAACTGGCAAAATACAAGGATAAAGAGAGAATTCTGAAAGCAGCTAGGGATAAACTACTCTAACATATAAAGGGAGACCCATAAGACAGACCTATCTACTGAAACTTGGGAGGCCAGAAAGGAATGGCAGGAAATCTTCAATGTGATGAACAGAAAAAAATATCAGCTGAGAATCTTTTATCCAGCAAGTCTGTCATTCAGAATAGAAAGAGAGATAAAGGTCTTCCCAAACAAACAAAAACTGAAGGAGTTCATCACCACTAAACCAGCCCTACAAGAGATCCTAAGGGGGATTCTGTGAGTGAAATGTTGCAAGGACCACAAAGTACCAGAGACATCACTATAAGCATGAAACCTACAGACATCACAATGACTCTAAACCCTTATCTTTCAATAATAACACTGAATGTAAATGGACTAAATGCTCCAACCAAAAGACACAGAGTATTCGAATGGATGAAAAAACAAGACCCAATTATTTGCTGTCTACAAGAGACTCATTTTAGACCTGAGGACACCTTCAGATCTGAAAGTGAGGGGACGGAGAACTATCTATCATGCTACTGGAAGTCAAAAGAAAGCTGGAGTAGCCATACTTCTACAGACAAACTAGACTTTATATTAAAGGCTATAAGAGATGAAGAAGGGCATTGTATAATAATTACCAGGTCTATTCATCAGGAAGAGCTAACAATTATAAATGTCTATGTGCCAAATATGGGAGCCCCCAAATATATAAAACAATCACAAACATAAGCAGCCTTATTGATAAGAATGTGATAACTGCAGGGGACTTTAATACCCCACTTACAGGGGCGCCTGGGTGGCGCAGTCGGTTAAGCGTCCGACTTCAGCCAGGTCACAATCTCGCGGTCCGGGAGTTTGAGCCCTGCGTCGGGCTCTGGGCTGATGGCTCAGAGCCTGGAGCCTGTTTCCGAATCTGTGTCTCCCTCTCTCTCTGCCCCTCCCCTGTTCATGCTCTGTCTCTCTCAGTCCCAAAAATAAATAAACGTTGAAAAAAATTTTTTTTAAATAAAAAAAAAAAATACCCCACTTACAACAATGGATAGATCATCTAGACACAGAATCAATAAAGAAACAAGGGCCCTGAATGATACATTGGAACAGATGGATTTGACAGATATATTTAAAAGTCTGCATCCCAAAGCAACAGAATATACTTTCTTTTCTAGTGCACATGGAACATTCTCCAAGATAGATCACATACTGGGTCACAAAACAGCCCTTCATAAGTATAAAAGGATTGAGATCATACCATGCACACTTTCTGACCACAATGCTATGAAACTTGAAATCAACCACAGGAAAAAGTCTGGAAAACCTCCAAAAGCATGGAGGTTAAAGAACACCCTACTAAAGAATGAATGGGTCAACCAGGCAATTAGAGAAGAAATTTAAAAATGTATGGAAACAAATGAAAATGAAAATACAGCAATCCAAATGCTTTGGGATGCAGCAAAGGCAGTCCTGAGAGGAAAATACATTGCAGTCCAGGCCTATCTCAAGAAACAAGAAAAATCCCAAATACAAAATCTAACAGCACACCTAAAGGAAATAGAAGCAGCACAGCAAAGACACCCCAAACCCAGCAGAAGAAGAAAAATAATAAAGATCAGAGCAGAAATAAACAATACAGAATCTAGAAAAACCCGTAGAGCAGATCAATGAAACCAAGAGTTGGTTTTTTGAAAAAATAAACAAAATTGATAAACCTCTAGCCAGGCTTCTCAAAAAGAAAAGGGAGATGACCCAAATAGATAAAATCATGAATGAAAATGGAATTGTTACAACCAATCCCTCAGAAATACAAGCAATTATCAGGGAATACTATGAAAAATTATATGCCAACAATCTGGACAACCTGGAAGAAATGGACAAATTCCTAAGCACCCACACACTTCCAAAACTCAAACAGGAAGAAATAGAAAGCTTGAACAGACCCATAACCAGCGAAGAAATTCAGTCATCAAAAATCTCCCAACAAATAAGAGTCCAGGACCAGATGGCTTCCCTGGGGAATTCTACCAGACATTTAGGCTGAGCTAATACCTATCCTTCTCAAGCAGTTCCAAAAAATGAAAGGGAAGGAAAACTTTCCGGTCATTCTATGAAGCCAGTATTACTTTGATTCCTAAACCAGACAGAGACCCAGCAAAAAAAAAAAAAAAAAAAAAAAAAAAAAAAAAAAAAAAAAAAAAAAAAAAAAAAGAGAGAGAGAGAACTACAGGCCAATATCCCTGATGAATATGGATGCAAAAATTCTCAATAAGATACTGCCAAATCGAATTCAACAGCATATAAAAAGAATTATTTACCATGACCAAGTGGGATTCATTCCTGGGCTGCAGGGCTGGTTCAACATTCACAAATCAATCAATGTGATACATCACATTAATAAAAGATAAGAACCCTATGATCCTGTTACTCGATGCAGAAAAAACATTTGACAAAATTCAGCATCCTTTCTTAATAAAAACCCTCGAGAAAGTCGGGATAGAAGGAACATACTTAAACATCATAAAAGCCATTTATGAAAAGCCCACAGCTAATATCATCCACAATGGGGAAAAACTGAGAGCTTTTTCCCTGAGACCAGGAACACGACAGGGATGTCCACTCTCACCGTTGTTGTTTAACATAGTGTTGGAATTTCTAGCATCAGCAATCAGACAACAAAAGGAAATCAAAGGCATCAAAATTGGCAAAGATAAAGTTAAGCTTTCACTTTTTGCAGATGATATATTATACATGGAAAATTTGATAGACTCCACCAGAAGTCTGCTAGAACTGATACATGAATTCAGCAAAGTCGCAGGATACAAAATTAATGTACGGAAATCAGTTGCATTCTTATACACTAATAATGAAGCAACAGAATGACAAAGAAACTGATCCCATTCACAATTGCACCAAGAAGCATAAAATACCTAGGGATAAATCTAACCAAAGATGTACAAGATCTGTATGCTGAAAACTATAGAAAGCTTATGAAGGAAATTGAAGAAGATACAAAGAAATGGAAAAACATTCCGTGCTCATGGATTGGAAGAATAAATATTGTCAAAATGTCAATACTACCCAAAGCTATCTACACATTCAATGCATTCCAATCAAAATTGCACCAACATTCTTCTTGAAGCTAGAACAAGCAATCCTAAAATTTGTATGGAACCACAAAAGACCCCGAATAGCCAAAGTAATTTTGAAGAAGAAGACCAAAGCGGGAGGCATCACAACCCCAGAATTTAGCTTCTACTACAAAGCTGTAATCATCAAGACAGCATGGTATTGGCACAAAAGCAGACACGTAGACCAATGGAATAGAATAGAGACTCCAGAATTGGACCCACAAATGTATGGCCAACTAATCTTTGACAAAGCAGGAAAGAATATCCAATGGGAAAAAAACAGTCTCTTCAACAAATGGTGCTGGGAGAACTGGACAGCAACATGCAGAAGGTTGAAACTAGACCACTTTCTCACACCATTCACAAAAATAAACTCAAAATGGATGAAGGTCCTGAATGTGAGATAGGAAACCATCAAAACCCTAGAGGAGAAAGCAGAAAAACACTTCTCTGACCTCAGCCACAGCAGTCTTACTTGACACATCTCCAAAGGCAAGGGAATTAAGAGCAAAAGTGATTATTGGGACCTCATCAAGATAAAACTTCCGCACTGCAAAGGAAACAATCAACAAAACTAAAAGGCAACCAACAGAATGGGAAAAGATAATTTGCAAATGACATATCAGACAAAGGGCTAGTATCCAAAATCTATAAAGAACTCACCAAACCCCACACCTGAAAAACAAATAATCCAGGGAGGAAATGGGCAGAAGACATGAATAGACACTTCTCTAAAGAAGACATCCAGATGGTCAACAGGCACATGAAAAGATGCTCAATGTCACTCCTCATCAGAGAAATACAAATCAAAACCACACTGAGATATCACCTCATGCCAGTCACAGTGGCTAAAATGAACAAATCAGGAGGCTATAGATGGAAAGGATATGGAGAAACGGGAACACTCTTGCACTGTTGGTGGGATGCAAACTGGTGTGGCCACTCTGGAAAACAGTGTGGAGGTTCCTCAAAAAAGGAAAAAATAGATGTACCCTCTGACCCAGCAGTAGCACTGCTAGGAATTTACCCAAGGGATACAGGAGTACTGATTCATAGGGGCACTTGTACCCCAATGTTTATAGCACTTTCAACAATAGCCAAATTATGGAAAGAGCCTGTGTCCATCAACTGGTGAATGGATAAAGAAGTTGTGGTTTATACATTTTTTTTTAATGTTTATTTTTGAGACAGAGACAGAACATGAACAGGAGAGGGGAAGAGAGAGGGAGACACAGAACCTGAAGCAGGCTCCAGGCTCCTAGCTGTCAGCACAGAGCCCGACACAGGGCTCAAACTCACAGACCGTGAGATCATGACCTGAACCAAAGTTAGATGCTTAACTGGCTGAGCCACCCAGGTGCCCCAAGAAGTTGTGGTTTATATATACGATGGAATACTATTTGTCAATGAGAAAGAATGAAATATGGCCTTTGGTAGCAACGTGGATGGAACTGGAGAGTGTTATGCTAAGTAAAAGAAGTCATACAGAGAAAGACAGATAACATATGTTTTCACTCATATGTGGATCCTGAGAAACATAAAGGGAAAAAAAAAACTAGAGCGGGAGGGAGACAAACCATAAGAGACTCTTAAAAACTGAGAATAAACTGAGGGTTGATGGGGGGGTGGGAGGGAGGGGACAGTGGGTGATGGGCATTGAGGAGGGCACTGTTGGGATGAGCACTGGGTGTTGTATGGAAACCAATTTGACAATAAATTTCATATTTAAAAGATAAAAATAAAACGATTCAGTTGTATATAGTATATAATTGGATCATGTTTTTATAATCCATTGTGCCAGTTTCTTTCTTTTAATTAATGAGTGTAATTCATTCACATTTCAAGTGATTAAGAAGCACTTCTGTCGTTTTTCTATTTGATTTCTACAAGTATCATCTTTTTCCCCTGAATTCTTCCAGCACTGTTTTCTTTTGTGTTTGACGAATTCTGGTAATGTACTATCCGAATTCCCTCCTTGTTTCCTTTTCTGTCTGTTTTCAAGTTTTTTCTTTGAGGTTATTCTGGTGATTATAATTAGCATCCTAATTTTATAACAACACGGTTTGACTTAATACTTAGTTTTAATAGTGTACAAAAACTTTGCTCCAGGAAATCTCCATCCTCTCTCCCACTTTGTGTTGTTGTTACAATTTACATCTTTGTATCTCATATCTCCATTAATTTACTTTTGTTAGTATTATTTTAGGAATTTGTCTTTTAAATTATATAAACACAAACTGGATTTACAAACCAATATTTATGTATATAGTTATCTTTACCAGTGTTTCTTGGTAAGCTTTATGATCTATTTTTTTTTTCAAAACTGGATATTTCGAATATCATAATGCTGGAAAACTCTTTTTTCTCTCTCCCCAAGGTTTACTGTTTTTGTTTCCTGAAAGCTGAAGTTGTCTAATTTTTTAAAAATTTTATTTTTTTTTTGAGTGAGAGAGAAAGAGAGCATGAGTGAGGGAGGGGTAGAGAAAGGAGGGAGAGAGAATCCCAAGCAGTCTCCAGCTCCACGCTGTCAGCACAGAGCCTGATGCAGGGCTCAAATTCACGAACTGTGAAATCAAGAGTTGGACGCTTAACTGACTGAGCCACCCACACACCCGTACCAGCAGTCTATTTTTAAAGTGACTTTTCCAAACACCTTTTTTTTGTTGTTTTGCAGAGATTTATATTCCTTGTCATGTGTGATCATCAAACTGTTATACTATTTCAGCAGTGAGCCAATGACAGAGATTTTCTTAAATATGTCACCAAAAATAAATAAATAAATAAATAAATAAATAAATAAATAAATAAATAAATAAATAAATAAAATAAAGGAAAAAACCCTCTCCCATACTTTGCAGGTTGGTTTTGACCTGGGGTACTCTTGAATGTTCAACCAGGCTACCTGCAACTCTCCCTTAGCCTTCACCTCCTGATTGTGTGGAACCCAAGGACTGGCTAGAGGTATAAGTTTTTTGGGTTTTTTTTCTTTAATGTTTATGTATTTTCAAGAGAGAGGCGGAGCACGAGTTGGGGAGGGGCAGAGAGAGGGAGACACAGAATCCAAAGCAGACTCCAGGCTTGAACCCATGAACCACGAGATCATGACCTGAGCAGAAGTTGGACGCTTAACTGACTGAGCCACCCAAGTGCCCAGAGAGAGAGAAGAGAGAGAGAATCCCAAGCAGTCTCTGAGCTGTCAGTGCAGAACCCAACATGGGGCTCAATCCTATGAATTCCGAGATCATGACCTGAGCTGAAATCACAAGTGGGACACTCAACTGACTGAGCCACCCAGGTGACCCTCTGGCTAGAGGTATATGTCTTAGGTTCTCTCAGGTCTTTTCTGAGCATATGTCAGGGCTTGGCAAGCACAGTGCACTCAGGAGCTCTTCAAAGCCCTTATTCCTCCAAGGATGATCCTTCCCAGCCTCCAGACTGTTGTTTCTTTCTGCTAACTGCCCCATTACCCTCCCTGGCTGCAGGTACCCATGGGTAGTATGTCTTTAAATTTGTCTGACACCTCTTGCAACGCTGCTGAGGGTGCAAAACAAAGGGAAGTGTCTGTGATGGTCCCTCAGGTCATCACCAGACAGGTCAAATGCGCAACTACAATTGTTTTAGAACAAGGTCCGTGTTGCCACCCCCCACCCCTGGCCCCAGCACCAGCAAGCCACATCAAGAACATGGCCTCCTGCCCCTATGGTCACTGCTGAAACCTGGGAAGTGGAGGGTGGTGGGCAGGTAAACAAAGCAGTACGACACTTCCATCCAACTTTCAGTCTCTTCAATGAGTCCTACCCTGATTTCAGTAAGTACTTGATTAGAATCCAGAGTTCCAAAAGCCATTGTTTCTGCCTTTTTTTTTTTTTTTTTTTTTTTTAGTTTACTGGTTGCTTCAGTGGAGCAATCAGTTGCTACTGATTCTTGGAGAATTCTTATTTATTTTCCATGTCGTAACTTGGATTATCTTTTTTTTGCTCCTGGTTATTGAGAATTTCTGCAGTTGAGTTCTTATACGCATCTGTTTTTGAAGACCACTAGGTGAGGAATGAAGATGTATTATAGGAGAGGCCAAACCACAGGTGTTCAGAGCTCAGGAAATGAAGGTAATATTTGTATACAAAGATCCATAATGTACAGTGAGAAAACACTACATCAAGGGTAGTCCAGAAGTTACTGCCACTAGGAGAAGTGGCCTGTGACCAGGCCTAGAGGATCAGGATTTGTTCTCTGAATACTTGCTAGCCCTCTAGTAATTCTCTAGAATAACTATAAAACAGCACTGTTCAATACTTATTTTGTGCACTGATGGAAATCTTCTATATCTAGTATGTTAGCCACTAGCCAACATGTGGCTCTTGAGCCCTTTATATGTGACTGTTGTAACTAATACCTGAATTTTAAATCATTTAATTTAAAGTATAGTCAAGTCTTGTTATTCACAGTGATTAATGTTCTCTAAAGTCACCACAAACACTGATTAGTGAATATGGAACCATTGTTCCCAGGGGACATAAATAGGATTAGGTTTCTGTAAGCCACTGGTCAGAACATTTTCATCAAATGATTAGTATACAACTTGCTTTATGTGTGTTTGTATTTAAAGCACTTTACTATTTATTCATCATCATGCTGTACATTATGTCCCCAGGACTGACTTAACTAGAAATTTGTACCTTTTGACCACCTTCATCTCTTTTGTGCACCCTTTACCCCGCTTCTGGCTACCACCAATCTTCTGTTCTACGTATCTGTGAATTTATTTGTTTTATTTTGTTTTACTCTTTAGATTCCACATATAAGTGAGATCATAGGATATTTGTCTCTGACAGATTTCACTTAGTACAATGCCCTCAAGGTCCATCCATGTTGTTACATATGGCAAGCTTCCATTCTGTTTTATGACTGAATAATATTCCAGTGTGTGTGTGTGTGTGTGTGTGTGTGTGTGTGTGTGTGTGTGCGTACACACCACTTTTTCTTTATCCATTTGTCCATCAGTGGACACTTAGATTGCTTCCATGTCTTGGCCATTGTAAATAATTCTGCAGTGAACACGGGGGTGTTCATATCTTTTCAAGTTGGTGTTTTATTTCCTTTGGATAAATACCTGGAAGTGGAATTGCCAGATTATATGGTAGTTCTATTTAGTTGTTTTTCATAGTTGCTATAGCAATTTACATTCCCACCGAAAGTACACAATGGTTCTTTTTTCTTCATGTCTTCACCAACACTTGTTTTCTCCCATCTTTTTGATGCTAGCCCTTCAGAGAGGTGTGAAATGATAACTCATTTTGGTTTTGACTTGCATTTCCCTGATGATGAATGGATGTTGAGCACCTTTTTTTCATGTGTCTGTTGGCCATCTGTACCTCTTCTTTGGAAAAATGTCTATTCAGTTCCTCTGCTCATTTATAAGTCATGTTTTCTAATTTTTTTCCTGTTCTTTATATACTAACGCCTTATTAGATATATCATTTGCAAATTTTTTCTCCTCTTCTGTGCCTTACCTTTTCATTTCCATAGTTTCATTTCATTTCATTTGCATGGTTTCCTATGCTGTGCAGAAGCTTTTTAGTTTAATGTAATCTCACTTGTTTAATTTTGTTTTTATTACCTTTGTTTTGTTGTCAAATCCAAGAAATCATTGCCAAGAGTGATGGTTGCTTTGTCTTCTTCTAGGAGTTTTATGGCCTTATGTCTTATGTTCAAGTCTTCAGTACATTTTGAGTTGGTTCTTACGTATGGTGTAATGTCGGGTCTGGTTTCGTTCTTTTGCATGTAGCTGTTCAGTATTCCCACTATTTATTAAAAAGACTATCCTTTCCCCACTGCATATTCTTTGCTCCTTTGTCATAAATTAATTGACCATATTTGCATGGGTTTATTTTTTGAGCTATTATTTTATTGATTTATGTATCTGTTTTTATGCCAATACCATTTTTTTGATTACTATAGCTTTGTAATATAGTTTGAAATCAGAAAGTGTGATGCCTCCAGCTTTGTTCTTTCTTAAGATGGCTTTGGGCAATCAGGATCTTTTGTGGTTCCATGCAGATTTGAGGATTGTTTGTTCTATTTCTGTGGAAAATACCATTAGAATTTTGGTAGGACTTACATTGAATCTGTAGATTGCCTTGGGAAGTATGGACATTTTAACAATATCAATTCTTATAATCCATGAGCACAGAATATCTTTCCATTTGGTTGTGTCTTCTTCACTATCTTTCATCAATGTTTTACAGTTGTCAGTGCACAGGTCTTTCACCTCCTTGGTTAAATTTATTCCTAGCCACTTTACCCTTTTTCATGCATTGGTTAATAGGATTATTTACTAAATTTCTTTTTTTGATATTCACTATTTGCCCATAGAAACACAACTGATTTTTGTATATTGATTTTGTATTTTGCAACTTTACTGAACTTATTGATTAGTTCTAAGAGTTTTTCCCTGGAATCTTTCGGGTTTTCTGTGTATGATAAGGCATCTGCAAATAATAGCAGTTTTACTTTTCTCTTTCTGATTTGGATGCCTTTTTTTTTTTTTTCTTGCCTATTTGCTCTGGCTAGGATTTCCAATACTATGTTGAATAAAAGTGGCAAGAGTGGGCATCCTTGTTTTTTCCTGATCTTCCAGGAAAAGCTTTCAACTTTTCACCATTGAGGAGGATGGTAGCTGTGGGCTTGTCGTAAATGCCTTTATTATGTTGAGATATGTTCCTTTTATAGCCAGTTTATGATAGTGTGCTTTTTTTTTTGATAAGTGGATATTTAATTTGGTCAAATACCTTTTCTGTATTTCCTGAGATGACTGTATGACTTTTATCCCTTGTTTTGTTAAGGGGGTATATCACATTGATTGATTTGTGGATGTTGAACTATCCTTGCAACCCTGGAATATGTCCCACTTGATCATGGTATATGATCCTTTTCCTCTGTTGTTTAATTTGGTTTGCTAATATTTTGTGAATATTATGGGATATTGGCCCGTAATTTTCTTTTCTTTTGGTGTCATTGTCTAGCTTTGGTATCAGGGTAACGCTGGTTTCATAAAATGAGTTCCCTCCTCTTCTCTATGTTTTGGAAGAGTTCAAGAAGTAATGGTATTAGTTCTTTTCAAATATTTGATAGGATTCACTAGTGAAGCCATCTGGTCTTGGACTTCTATTTGTTAGGAGATTTTTGATTAGTGATTCCTTCTCCTTACTAGTAAGTGATCCGTTCAGATTTTCTGTTTCTTATGATTCAGTTTTGGCAGGTTGTACCTTTTTAGGAATTCATTTCTTCTTGTCTAGTCTACCAGAATATAATTTTTCATAGTGGTCTCATGATCCTTTGTATTTCTGTGGTATCAATTGTAACATTTCTTTCATTTCTGAGTTTATTTGAGTTCTCTCAGGTTTTACTGGTGAATCTTGCTAATGGTTTGTCTATTTATCTTTTTAAAACTCAGTTCTCAGTTTCTTTTATCTTTTCTATTATCTTTTCAGCCTCTGTTTCATCTGTTTCAACTCTGATAAAGACACCCTGTTTAATATATATATTTTTATTCATTAACCTTGAACTCCTAGCCAACAGTACTTTCACTGTGCTTGAACAAAACTGATTTACCACACTTATTTTCTCAAAGCACATCACAGCTTTACTGCACTTCAGTACTATGCTTGCAGGTCATTTTAAACAGAAAAAGCACCAACAAAAATTCTAAAAACATCACACTAAATAGATGTCAAAAGGAACTTGTTTACAGTATGAGACAATAACAAGAGGGCAGAACTGTGCCTTACCCAACCTCCACCGGGAACATTCCATCTCACATTTTTTTGCTGCTCCATACATGTCCATAATGACTACAAAGCATTGTGAATATCAATTTGGGGATTAAACATGAATTTTAGCACGTAGGTGAATTTTTGCAAACACAGAACCTGCAAATAATGAGGATCAAGTATTGTTAATTTAAATAGCCGTATGTGGCTAGTGGCTACTATTCTGGCATGTTCTCTACAATATTTCCCATGACAGGTACCTCATCTCCTTGTATTTGTATTCACTGAAGCTTAAGAACAGTTCTGGAAAAAAATTCTGTTTGGCCACCGGTAGATTATATATATCATATATTGTATATGATATATGATAGACACTCTTTATGACTGGCTGGTTCTTAAAGGTTGAAAATGAGTAGTAGGTCAATAAGGCTCTGAACTTACTGATTTTACTGAATCCAGGTATTAGTATAACTTTGTCTTTGAGGTGTTTGTCAGGCATTTGAGGGAACATTAGGTATAAACTAGGGTGTTCTCTTGGTTTTCTTGTTTCACCCATTTAGGTTCCTTTTCTTTACCCTTTTGGGTTATTTCTTGATTAAACTGTATTTAGTTTCTTATATTGTGTGACTCTGTTAGCAAAAATAGAATTTGATTATGATTGTTTCAATTACGATTGTTAGGAATGGATGTATTTTACTTAAGAAATGAGATAGAGGGGCACCTGGGTGGCTCAGTCAGTTAAGCATCCAACTCTTGGTTTTGGTTCAGGACATGATCTCATGGTTTCAAGAGTTCAAGCCCCATGTTGGGTTCTGTGCTGACAGTACAGAGCCTGCTTGGAATTCTGTCTTCCTCACTGCCCCTCCCCCACTCATGCAGTCTCTGTCTCTCTCAGTATAAATAAATAAACTTCAAAAATTTTTTTAAAAATTAGATAGAATAACCCTTTGAAATTCTAACTGTAAAACTAAGATTTATGCCAGTTTCATGATCCTTACTTCCTTATTGTGATATGATAAGCAAAAGTCACTAGGTATAAAATTAATCTCTGGCTATGACTTTGAAAGAACTCATTGGAGTTCTACTCTACACCCTCAACTTTTAGTCTGCGTTGTCACATTCCCCAGCTAGTCAGTTAAAAGAAGTGAGAGTGTCACTTCAAATGCTGCCACAGATTTTTCTTGAGTGGGCAAGAGGGCGCACAAAATACTATGGAAGCTGCTGGAGCTAGAAACTTTTACAAGCACAATGCTGACACTTTGCGGAAGACATGATTTTAATTCCTCTGTATCATTCAAATAATTCCCTTTGACTTCATGACCACAGTTGTGTAAATGAATCACTTTTATGTGTATCAAAGTTGCATTGTCAACAATCCATACCTACCTACCATTCTCAGGCTATGATGAACCTACCATTTCTCAGGCTAAAGCCAGCTACCTCCCTATTTGCAAAATAAGAAGGAGTCTTTCTCATTCTCTTTTTCTCTCTTTCTTTCTAAATACCAAACAGTTATTTTTCTTAACATCAGCTGGAAAGTTTCAAGAGGCATCTTTCTTGGAAAGAGGTACTGCTGATGAGTGCAGAAAGTGGAAAGCTAGTCTCTGGGAGCTGGGAAAGAGAAGTAAGCCGCAGTCATTCCAGTGGTAAGGACGAACAGGAGGATAAGCTTGGATTGTGCATTTTTAGGATAAGGCAGATGACACCCAGTCAAGCTTAAGTTACTTTTTGCTGGGATTTTTAAGCCACTTAGAAGCCTCTATTTTGCTTTATTAAAAATTGGTTTTTGTACTTTTAAGAATCATCTTCTACGTTATTAAATTCTTGTTCTTAATTTTTCTTAAACCTCTAAAATGTGATGGTATCCTTCAGTAATCAGGTGCAAAATAAATTTTTTTAAGGTAAAAAGGCAGTTTGATACTGAATCTTCCCTGAGATAACCTGGCAGTTTTCCTCTGCTCAGTTACAGCTTGGTCTCTTGTTGGAGAATTTTATTTAAAAAAAAATTTTTTTTAATGTTTATTTATTTTTGAGAGAGGGAGAGACAGTGCAAGTTGGGGAGAGGCAGAGAGAGAGAGGGAGACACATCATCCGAAGCAGCTCCAGGCTTTGTCTGAGCTGTCTGCACAGAGCCTGACGCGGGGCTCGAACTCATAAACTGTGAGATCATGACCTGAGCCGAAGTCGAACACTCAACCAACTGAGCCACACAGGCACTCCTTGATGGAGAATTTTAAATGTGAATAGTCAGATCCTCAGTTCCATCTTGTACCTGCCAGGCCCTAGTCAGTCAGTTGTCCTGCACTTGCCAGGCCCTAGTCAGTCAGAGAAGCCAAGGTTTTGCCTTCAGCTGATTTTATTCCTTCATGTGGAAGATGTATTAATTGCTTATATTATGGATAAAATATTGTTTCTAATTAACTGTGGGATTAATTCATACATTAACTTCATAACAATAAACTGAATTTGCTTAAATTCTATTGACACACAAAGTAGTGAATGAAAAATATTATTGTGTTTTTTCTTCTTTGAGGTGAAGAAGAAAACAATGGGTTGAACTGATCAAAAATGAAAATCTTGTGTAGAAAGATGTAGACAACAGAAGGCCAAAGGAGTAAACCATTTGGGTGTGTCCTATTTCATTATGAGGGAAATCAGATGCAACGGTGGGAAATAAAGTAACTAAAATGAAGCCTGAAGGAAATGTTATAAATTATGGCAGATTTAGTAAATTGGAAAGGTTATATAAATGAGAGGAGGGACAGAACTTGCAGCCAGCACCAACACACTTGCCTCAGAAATCCAGAACCACCCGTGGGCGTGCTGGCCCGGCCCCCTGAGAGTCAGAGTCTCTGAAGGTCCTCCCTCCACCTGAGGACAGAAATTGTTCTTGGCCCCCCTGCCTTGGCGGGGTCTTCTGGGCAAAAAGACCAGAAGCATTTGGAGTAAACCGGGGCAGGACGGTCGTAGCAGTGCTAGTGGGAAGGCCCCGGGGTCGTCCCTCCTCACAGGGTGTTCTCCCCGCGCTGCAGGTGCCATCACCCCGACCCCACCATAACCTCCTCCATCTCCAAGCATACCTCAGACTGCCTGAAGCTTTTGCAGAAAGGACACCACAGGGAACCAAGTTCAGAGGAAGAGGAAGGTCTGCTCCTTCCACAGTCAGCTGGCTCTCAGGAGTGTGGACCCTACCCTATCCCTGCCTCCAGTGGCTAGAGATGGCTCCGTTGTGTCTCCTTGTGGGAGGCTTACAGACGCCACAGTGCTCCTTGTGCTTGAAGACGAGCTCCTTGCCTCACCCTGTGCCCCCAGGGCTCTACAGACTCCTGGCTATGCAGCTGGCCCTTATCTCAGGGGCAGAGCCTGGTAGCTCTGGATGGACACAGTTTCAATCCTCCTAGCTTAAGAAAACACAAACTCCAATTAAAGAAAATACAACCTAAAGACTTTATTTGGGTTTCATTTGAGAACGAAATGTACATTACATATAGTTGTCATGCCTAGTCTATTATGATCTGTGACAGTTTCTCAGACTTGTTTTCATGACCTTGCCCGTTTTGACTAGTACTTGTCAGGCAGTTTTTTTAAAAGTCCTTCAATTTGTGCTCTCTGATGTTTTTCTCATAGTTGCATTGGGATATGGGTTTTGGAGAAGACAACAATGGAGGTGATGTGCCCTTCTCATCCTAGTATATCAGGGCTATGTGACATCACTTGACATCACTGGTGATATTGGTCCTGATCACCTGGTAAGTGGTGCTACCAGCTTCCTCTACCATAGAGTTAATATGTTTCCCTTTCCATACTCCATTATTCTTTGGAAGGGAAGCATTAAGTCCAGCTCATGCTCAAGGGGAAGCTCCTGGTGAGGGGACAATCTATAGATAATATTTCAAATTCTTCAGTGCATCATTCAAGGTTCAAGCCGAAAAACACAACCGGTAAGATACACATACAGGCACACGTACACACGTACGTATACACATATATGGAGAGAGAGAGATTTACTGCAAGGAATTGCCTTATGTGATGCTGTGGTTCAGCTGGGCAAGTCTGAAATCTGTAGGGCAGCAGTCTGGAAGGACAGCTGGAACTCTCAGGCTTGCAATGAAGCAGTCCCCATGGACAATCTCTTCTTCAGGGATACCTCTTAATCCTTTCAGCTGATTACATCAAGCCCACCCAGATTACCAAGGATACTCTCCTTTATTTAAAATCAATTGATTGTAGTGGTGCCTGGGTGGCTCAGTCGGTTAAATTGTTTGACTTCAGCTCAGGTCATGATCTCACCATTTGTGAGTTCGAGCCCTGCATCAGGCTCTGTGCTAACAACTCAGAGCCTGGAACCTGCTTCAGATTCTGTGTCTCCCTCTCTGCCCCTCCCCCACTCGTGCTCAGCCTCTCTCTCTCTCTCTCTCAAAAATAAATAAACATTAAAAAAAATAGGGGCACCTAGGTGGCTTGGTCAGTTAAGCATCCGACTTTGGCTTAGGTCATGATCTCATAGTTTGTGGGTTCAAGCCCTGCCTGGGACTCTGTGCTGACAGCTCGGAGCCTGGACCCTGCTTTGGATGCCGTGTCTCCATCTCTCTTGTGCTCAGTCTCCCTCTCTCTCAAAAATAAACATTTAAACAAATTTAACTTAAAACTAGTAAGTAAATTGAAGCTAATTTGGATGATTTGGAATTAAAAAAAAATTATTGTAGTTATTAATCTCATCTATAAAATACCTTCACAGCAACACCCAGATAGTGTTTGAATAATCATGAAATATAGCCTAGCCAAGTTTAAACAAAACTGACAATCACAATGAGGAAAATTTATCCCTCTTCCTTTATTTATTTTTATATGGGATAATCTATATCGGTGTAGATTTACTGTATGTATTATGTACTTTGGTGTATAATCTGATACCGTGTCATTTGATTGTTCAAATTCACTTTCTTTCTGTCACTACAAGATGTTCCAGCCTCTTGTGTTTCCCGTTTCTCCAAGGAGCCCTAGTTTCTGTTATTAGAAACCAAGATCTGCATTGGGGGTACGCTCATTGTTCCTATTGTTCCTAAGAAACACTGATTGGAAGCTGCACATGGAATAAAGTCTATTTCCCAGCATCATTTGCAAGTTTGAGGAAGCATCCTGGCGGGGAGAGGCTTTATCCTCGTGCCTCCTTCCTGCAGGCTGTCATACAGAGTCACAGCATGCATCAGGGTGAGAGGGTGCCAAAGGTGGAAGAGGAACAACAGTGATGGCTCCCTTACCGTGTAGCACAAAACAGCCCCGAATGACCTATCTCTGGACGTACTTTACACGAGAGAGAAAAAGACATTCAGACTTAACTCAGAGGGGCATGGCTCTTTAGGAGGGCAATACCTCAATACAATATAATCTCAGAGCATTCACCTAGTAAAAGCTATGTATGTCAATAAATAATAATACAAAAATATGTTCTATAATTGAGGTATCACACTTGATCTAAGATGAAACTGATTATGAGATGCATCAAAATTTTATATACTCTAAGAAAAACAGGTTTCCAATTAAACAGTAACCTGAAGCTTTCAATTTTCTTTTTAAAAAATTGATTATGTTGGGACGCTTTACTGGTTCAGTCAGTGATGGATCGTGCAACTCTTGATCTCAGAGTTGTGAACTCAAGTTCCACATTGGGTGTAGAGATTACTTAGTAATAAAATCCTTAAAAAAAAATGACTATGTTTGTTTCCTAAAGACTCGTGCTCTCCGTTGTTACGTTAATGGCTGAATTATAAGCCTTGTGTGTACTTATGTGTATTTACATTTTTATTGAGAAAGAATCCATGTAACATTAAACTCACCATTTTAACCATTTTAAAGTGTATAATTCAGAGGTATATAGTACATTCACAATGTTATGAAATCATTATACCTAGTTCTAAGTTCTCAACACACCAAAAGGAAACCTCTTTCCAGTAAGCAGCCACTCCCCATCTTGCCCTCCGCCAAGCCCTAACAACCACTAATGGGCCTCCTGTGACTATGGATTTGCCTCCTCTGGACATTTCAAATACACGGATCATCCCATATGTGACTTCTGGGGTCTGGCTGTTTTTCCACTGAGCATAATGTCTTCAAGGTTCATCAGTACTTTGTTCCTTTTTGTGGCTGAATAAGATCCCACTGTGCTGATACATCAGATTCTGTGTATTCATTCATCTATTGACAGCTGCTTGGGTTGTCATCTTTGGGATATTGTGAATAGTGAACATTTGTGTATCAGTTTAGGTGTGAATGCCTGTTTATAATTCCTTGGGTGCATACAACCAGTAGTGGGGTTGGTGGATCATGTTTTACTTTCTAAGGAGTTGCCAAAACTGTTCTCTGCAGTTCCTGCACTATTTTACGTTCCCACCAGCAATGTGTGATGTTCTCGTTTCCCCACATCCTTATAAACACTTATTTTCCTTTTTTACTCAGTAGACATCCTGGTAAGTGTGAAATGATATCTCATTGTGGTTTTGATTTGCATTTCACTTAATAACACTGAGGTTTTTTGTTTTGTTTTGTTTTGTTGGCATAAACCTGTTGGCCATTTATATTCTTCTTTGGAGAAATGTCTACTCAATTTTTTTGCCCATTTTCAAAACCAGGTTTTCAGCTTTTTTGGGGGGTGGGGAGAGAGAGCACGAGTGAGGGGCAGAGAGAGGGAGGGAGAGAGAATCCCACAAAGGGCAGAGAGAGAAGGAGAGAGAGAGAAGGGGGCTCACTCAAAGTGGGGCTAGAGCTCACCCAAAGTGGGGCTCATACTTTTATTTTATTTTATTTTATTTTATTTTATTTTATTTTATTTTATTTTATATTTGAGAGAGAGAGAGAGGGCACAAGTGAGCAAGGGACAGAGAGGGAGAGAGAGAGAGAGAGAGAGAGTAACAGCTGTTTGTATATTCTAGATGCTAGACCTTTATCAGTTATATGATTTACAAATGTTTTCTCCCATTTTCTGGCTTCTCTTTTCACTGTTTTTCAATGGTGTCCTTTGAAGCACAAAAGTTTTGAATTTTGAGAAAGTTCACTTTAGTTTTGTTTTTTTATATATAGGAAAATATCTCTTTATTTTTTAAGTTTATTTTGAGAGAGAAGGCATGAGTGGGGGGAGGGGTAGAGAGAAGGAGAGACAGAACCCCAAGCAGGCTCTGCACTGTCAGCTCAGAGCCCCATGTAGGGCTTGAGCTCAAAACACAAGATCATGACCTGAGCCAAGATCAAGAGTCAAGACACTTAACTGACTGTGCTACTCAGGCGCTCCAGAAAACATCTTTTTTTTTTTTTTTAAGTTTATCATTTATTTTGAGAGAGAGCATGCGTGGGGGAGGGGTGGAGAGAGAGGGAGAGAGAGAATCCTAAGCAGGCTCCACGCTCACTGCATAGAGCCCAACTCAGGACTTGATGCCACAAATCGTGAGATCATGACGGATGTCCAACCAACGGAGCTACCCCGGTGCCCCTATTTTTTTCTTTTATTACTTATACTTCTGATATAAAATCCATTGCCAAATCCAAGGCCATGAAGGTTTTTCCCACATATTTTCTTCTGAACTTAGTTTTGGCCTCTGCTATAAATGTTTATAGCCTCTGCTATAAACATGGGGGTGCACGTGTCCCTTCAAAACAGCACACCTGTACCCCGTGGATAAAAGCCTAGTAGTGCAATTGCTGGGTCGTAGGGTAGTTCTATTTTTAGTTTTTTGAGGAACCTCCATCCTGTTTTCCAGAGTGGCTGCACCAGCTTGCATTCCCACTCATCATTTAAATAGCATGCATTTAAATGCTATTATCATTAAATAGCATTAATAGCATTAAATCATTAAATAGCAGCATTTAAATTTCATGAAGGAGATGAACCTTAGTGGTCAGGCCAGCATGAGCTACTAATCCATGATCACAGGATTTTCCATTTGTGTCCTCTTTAATTTCTTTTGTCAATGTGTTGTAGTTGTCAGTATATAAGTCTTTCATCTTCTTAGTTACATTTATGTGTGAGTATTTTTTTTTGGGTGCTTTCATATATGGGATTGTTTTCTAATTTCCTTTTAAGAGTGTTCATTGTTAGTATATAGACATGCAATGATTTTGTAAGATGATTTTGTATCCTGCAACTTTACTGAGTTCATTGAATCGTTCAAATAGGTTTTTTGTTGGAGTGTTTAGGATTTTCTATATATAACACCAAGTTGTCTGCAAACAGGAACATTCTTCCTTTACAATTTGGATACTTTTTATTTCTTTTTCTTGAATAATTGTTCAATTGCTCTAACTAGGAATTCTACTACTATATTGAATAAAAGAGGCAGGAATGGGTGGGCATCCTTGTCTTATTCCTGATCTTACAGGAAAGGTTTACAGGATTTCACTGTTCAGTGTGATGTTAGCTGTAGGCACGTCATATATGTCTTTATTATGTTGAAGTACATTGCCTGTATACCTAGTTTGTTGAGAGTTTTTATAATGAAAAGATGTTAAATTTTGTCTTTATCTTCATCTATTAAGATGATTGTACGATTTTTATCTTTCATGTAGCATATCGCATTAATTGATTTGTGGATGTTAAACCATCCTTGCATCGCTGGAATAGGTCCCACATGGTCATGGTATACGATCCTTAAAATGTATTGTTGAATTTCGATTGCTAATACCTTGGTGAGCGTTTTGTGTCTATGTTCATCAGGGATATTGACTTGTAATTTTCTTAAGGTATCTTTGGTTTTCATATAGGGCAATAAAGCTGGCCTTGTAAAATGTGTACAGAAGTATCCCCTCTTACATTTTTTGGAAGCTAAAGAAGGATTGGTAGTAATCCTTCTTTAGATGTTTTGGGAAAGCTCACCAGGGAAACAGTCTAGTCCTGGACTTTTGTTTGTTGGGAGGATTTTGATTAGCGATCCAATCTCCTTGCTAGTAACCTGGTCTCTTCAGATTTTCTGTTTATTGACTCAGTCTCGGTAGGTTTTACACTTCTAGGAATTAATCCATTTCTTGTAGGTTCTCCAGTTTGTTAGCATATCGTTGTTCATAGTCATAATGTCCGTTTCTTCCATTTATGGTTATTTTACCTGAGTCCTCTCTCGTTTCTTCTTGGCAATTAAGTCTAGCTAACAATATGTCTATGTCATTTGTGTTTTCAAAAAACAAGCTTTAGTTTCATTGCTCTTTTCTATTGTGTTTTTAGTCTCTATTCCATTTATCTCTGCTCTGATCTTTATTTCCTTCCTTCTGCCAAATTTGGGCTCAGTTCGTTATGCTTTTTTTAGTGCTTTGAGGTGTAAAGTTAAATTGTTTGAGATATACTGTAGGCTTTTGCTTTCTGGTTACTATGAGGCTTACATAAAACATTTTTAATAGTTTATTTTAAGCTGGCAATAGCTTTGAAAACACACAAAACTTCCCCACCCCCAAATTTTATGATTTGGTGTCACAATTTGCATCTTTTTACATTGTATATCCATTAAATTTATTGTATTTGAGTTATTGTTTAATACTTTTGTCCCTTAACCTTTATACTAGAGTCATAAATGATTTACCTATTCTTATTACAGCATTAGAGTATTTTGAATTTAACTATATATTTACCTTTACAGATGAGCTTTATATGTTTTCCTGTTAATAATTTAGTGTCCTTTTGTTTCAGTCTGAAGAACTCTCTTTCACATTTCTTTTTTTTTTTTTTTTTTTTGAGAGAGTCCTCAAGTGAGTGAGGGGGAGAGAGAGAAAGAGAGAGAGAGAGAGAGGGAGGGAGGGAGAGAGAGAGAGAGAAAGAGAGAAAAGCAGGGCACAAACTCACTGGAAGCGGGGCTTGAGTTCACTTGATGTGGGACTCTAACGAATCATGAAATCATGACCTGAGCCAAAGTCAGATGCTTAACCAACTGAGCTGCCCAAGTGCCCTCCCTTTCACATTTCTGGTAAGGCTGGATCAGTGATGAACTCCTCAGCTTTTGTTTGACTGAAAAACTCTTTATCTCTCCTTCAGTTCTGAAAGACAGCTTTGCTGGGTTGAGTATTTTTGGTTGGCAGTCTCTTTCTTTTGGCACTTTAAATATATCGTGCCTCTCCCTTCTGGCCTGCAAGGTTTATCCTGAAAAATCTGCTGATGGTCTTATAGGGGTTCCTTTGTCCTTAATTTTTGACAATTATATTTTGGTGCAGGTTTCTTTGGATTTACCTTATTTGAAACTCTCTGAGCTTTCTGCACCTGAATGTCTGTTTCTTTCCCCAGGTTAGGGAAGTTTTCAGCCATTCTTTCTTTGAATAAGTTTTCTTCTTCTTCTTCTTCTTCTTCTTCTTCTTCTTCTTCTTCCTCTATCTCTATTATTCATATAGAGAATAATATGGTTTGTTTGATGGACCCTAAAGCTGTCTTTACTCTTTCATTCTTTTTTTCTTTTTACTCCTCTGGTTGGATAAATTCTACTACCCTGTCTTCAAGTTCACTGATCCTTTTGCTGCTTGATGTAGTCTTCTGTTGAACCCCTCTATGCAATTTTTCAGTTCAGTTATTCTTCACCTCTGTGATTTCTGTTTGGTACTTTAAGTTTTTTTTCTTCTTGTTGAAATTCTCGCTTTGTTCATGTATTGATCTCCTGACCTCAATGAGCATCTTTATGGTCATTATTTTGAATTCTCTATTAGGAAAGTTATTTCCATTTAATTCAGCTACATTTCTGGATATTTATCTTGTTCTTTTGTTTGGAACATATTCCTCTGTTCCTTCATTTTCCTTGACTCTCTGTTGGTTGGTTTCTGTTCATTAGAAAAAAATACCACTTCTCATCATCTTTTTTTTTCTTATAGTGTTTTTTTTAATTTTATTTTTTATTTTTTAAAATTTAAATCCAAATTAGTTAGCATATAGTGAAAGAAAGATTTCAGGAGTAGATTCCTTAATGCCCCTTACCCATTTAGCTTATCCCCCCTCCCACAACCCCTCCAGTAACCCTCAGTTTGTTTTCCATATTTATGAGTCTCTTCTGTTTTGTCCCCCTCCCTGTTTTTATATTATTTTTGTTTCCCTTCCCTTATGTTCATCTGTTTTGTCTCTTAAAGTCCTCATATGAGTGAAGTCTTAGGATTTTTGTCTTTCTCTAATTTCACTTAGCATAATACCCTCTAATTCCATCCACGTAGTTGCAAATGGCAAGATTTCATTCTTTTTGAATGACATGTAATACTCCATTGTAGATATATACCACACCTTCTTTATCCATTCATCCATCGATGGACATTTGGGCTCCTTCCATACTTTGGCTATTGTTGATAGTGCTGCTATAAACATGGGGGTGCACGTGTTCCTTCGAAACAGCACACCTGTATCCCGTGGATAAAAGCCTAGTAGTGCAATTGCTGGGTCGTAGGGTAGTTCTATTTTTAGTTTTTTGAGGAACCTCCATCCTGTTTTCCAGAGTGGCTGCACCAGCTTGCATTCCCACTCATCATTTAAATAGAATGATTTCATGAAGGAGATGAACCTTAGTGGTCAGGCCACCATGAGCTACTAATTGTCTTTCAAACTTTTGTGATTGTCCAAGCCTCCTCCTTTTTCTTAGTGGTCCCAGTATTTGAGGATGTGCCAAGATCTGCCGGCGAGAAAATGGGGAGGATTGCAGTCAGCACCTATATTATGCACCCTGATTAGAAGCTGGATCCTCAGGCAACAGCTAGGAAAATATGTAGTTCAGCATCTTCCAGGAAGAACTGAGAGGTGGGAAATTTGCCTGCTTTCTCTGAGGCAGCTGTATTTGTTGACTGCTCTCTCTTTGCTGAGCCAGGAGTAGGGAACTAGGGTGTTTACCAGCCCAAGCTGCCACTGCCATTCTCTACTATTTGGGTAGACTGTGCCAGACCCTTCAGAACTCCAGGACTGGCGAGTAAGATGTCAGTTCTTTGGGCAGCCAAAGAAAAGTTGGGTTCCGGATGCAAGGATTTCTTTTTCTCTCTAGGAGGAAACTCAGAGCTAGGGTTTTTTTTTTTTTTTTAATCTGTACACTCTGTGCTGAGCAGGGAAGAGGATGGATGGCATCTACCAGCCCACACCATCTGTTCTCCTCAGGCTAGACTGTGCTGGACCTGTCAGAAATCCAAGATTGGCAAGACAGAAGCCAGTCGAATGGAGAGCCTATCAGTAGAGTTTGGGCACTGGATACATGAACTAACTACTCCCTTGGGTGAACCAACTCTCTGGATGAAGCTGGGAGTGAGAAGATCTCTTCTTGATTATATGGTGTGTTAGGGGCAGGATTTCCAGCAAGGTTGTTTAAAATCTCCCTGCAGGCTATTGTAAGCTTGGTTTTGTGTTGTTTCACGATGCAGGAGCACCTGGAACATTATTTTCCGATTTTTCACATGAGTTTTCACATTTTCACATAATTTCTCCATGAATTGTCTATGAATTTTGCTGAATCAGTGTATTTCTGGAAGGAAGAAGGGTCCAAGGTTTCCTACTCTGCCATCTTGCTTATGTCCAAAATCCTTCACTTTCTTTCTGATTTTAGTAATTTGAGTCATATTTTTTTCTTCCTTTTCTGGTAATATTAGCTAAATGTTTATCATTTTTGGTTAATCTTTTTAAAGAACCAAGTTTTGGATTTTTTAATTTTCTCAAGTGCTTTTCTGTTCTATATTTTGTTTATATTTGGCTCTAATTTTACTATTTCCTGGCTTCTTCCAGCTTTGGGTTTAGCTTACTCTTCTTTTTTAAGTTTCCTAAGGTGTGAAGTCATTGATTTCAGATCTTTCTTCATTCATTTTTAATGTACACATTTATGGCTATAAATTTACCTCTGAACACTGCTTTCACTATATCCTGTAAGTCTGAGCATCCTGTGTTGTGTTGATTTATGTCTAAGTATTTTCCAATTGTTACTATAATTTCTTCTTTTACCCGTTGATGCTTTAACAGAATGTTGTTTAATTTCCACGTATTTGTGAATATCCCAGGGTGTTGTTGTTGTTATGATTTCTAGCTTCGATTCACTATGCTCAGAGAAGACATTATTATTTCAGTCTTTGAAATATTGAAGTATTTTTATGACCTGACATATTTGTCCTCAAGAGTGTTTCATTAGTACTTGATAAGAATGCTGTTGTTGGGTGGAGTGTTCTGTAGATGCTCTTTAGGTCTAGTTGGTATATATGTCCCTCAAGTAACTATTTGCTTATTGATCTTCATTCTATATTTCTACTCATTATTAAAGATAAGGCATTTGGTATCCAATTATTATTGCAAAGTTGTTGATTTCTCCCTTCACTTCTGTCAATATTTGCTTGCTATATTTTGGGGCTGTATTGCTTTGTTTATGCATCTTTAAAACTGGTGTATTTTGGGGGTGCATGGGTGGCTCACTTGGTTAAGAGTCCAACTCTTGATCTTGGCTCAAGCCATGATCTCACTGTGAGTTCGAACCCTGCGTTGGGCTCTGGGCTGGCAGTGCAGAGTCTGCTTGGGATTATCTCTCTCTCCCTCTCTGTCTCTGTCCCTCCTTCAATCTCTCTCTCTTTCAAAATAAATAAATAAATAAACTTAAAAAATAAAATTGGTATATTTTTTTTCTGATGGATCGATCTTTTTGATCCACATTTAAATTTAATGTATTTCTTTGTCTCCTATAACAAGTTTTGACAGTCTGTCTTGTTTGATATTAGAATAAATACCCCAGCTTTTGTTATTATTTGCATAATTATTGATTAGGAAGCATTTCTGTTATTTTGCTATTTTTTTCTATAAGTTTCATATCTTTGTTGTTACTGAATTCTTTCAACACTGCCTTCTTTTCCTCAAATGATCTTTTTCTAATGTACCATTCCCCCCACCCCATGTGTCATCTTTATTTGTTACATTAAAAAGTTATAAGGTACAAAAAGTGAAATGATTTGCCTAAGGTCACACAAAATTCTCTTTATTTCAGAAAATCTTATTGAGTACAAGATATGTAACCAGAAGAGTTAGAGATACTAAAGGAAAAAGTCTCATAGTCCTTAACTCCTAATGTTTGCATGTATTAAAGGAGACCAAGTTTTCTTCTGTATTTAAATCTCAAGGTTTACCTGCTGCCTTCCTCTTTTTATTTTATATTTTAAAATTAATACACTTCAATTTTTAATGGCTTTAGGTTCACAGATATAGTAAGTGGAAAATACAGAATTCTCATATATTCCCTCTCTTCTCTCCACCCCCTCACAATCTCCCCCCACTATAACCTGTACCAGTATGGTACATTTTGTACAATCTTATTTTATTTTATTTTATTTTATTTTATTTTATTTTATTTTTATTTTATTTTTATGTTTATTTATTTTGAGAGAGAGAGAGAGAGTGAGCAGGGGAGAGGCAGAGAGGGAGAGAGAGAGTCCCAATCTGCTGTCAGCACAGAGCTGGATGAGTGGCTCAAACTCACACACCATGAGAACGTGGCCTGAGCCAAAACCAAGAGTCAGATGCTTAACTGACTGGGCCCTCAGCTGCCTGTTTTATTTTATTTTTTTAAGAGAGAGAAAAAGTGCATGTGAGTGTGGGAGGGGCAGAGAGAGAGAGAGAGAGAAAGAGAGAGAATCTTAAATAGGCTCCACGTGGAGCCTGATGCAGGGTTTGAGCAACCCTGGCACCTGAGCCGAAACCAAGAGTTGGGACGCTCAACCATCTAAGCCACCCAGGTGCCCCCATTTTTTACAATCTATGGACAAACACTGACACATTATTGACCAAACGTTATGGTTTACGTTAGGGTTTGTTCTTGTGTTCTGCCTTCTCTGGGTTTAGACAAATGTATCCACCATTGCAGTATCATATAGAATCCTATCAAATCCTCTGTAGTCTGCCTATTAATCCCTCTCTCTTTCCCACTGTTGCCTGGCAACCACTGACCTTTTTATTGTCTCCATAGTTTTATATTTTCCAGAATGTCATATAGTTGGAATCATACAGCAAGCTGTACCCTTTTCAGATTGTCTTCTGAACAGACAGAAGCTCATTTCTTTTTAGTGTTGAATAGTATTCCATTGCATGGGTGTACCAGTTTATTTATCTATGTAAAAGACATCTTCTAAATAGGATTTTGATTTTCTTGTTTCTATTTCCGTATATTTTTAAGGTTTTTTTCTTAGTGGTTACCCTGGGGGATTACTATTAATATTTAACTTTATAATGACCAAGTTTTAATTAATACCAATGAAGTTTCAGTAGTATATAAGAACTCTGTTACTTTAAAACTCTGTTGTCCCTCCCTTTATTTCATAATATGTCATAATATCACAAATTGCATCTTTACATAATTGGTGCCTGTTAACACAGATTTTAATTATTCTTTTACTTATTTGCAATATACAATTTTTTAAAAATTGAGATCTAACTGATCTATAACATTGTGTAGGTTTTAACACGTGCCACATACCAATTTGATACATTCATCCTGCAACATGATTTCCATTGTAGCATTGGCTAGCACCTCTGTCAAATTACAAACTATCATTTCTTCTTATGGTAGGAAAAATTGAGATGTAGTCTCTTACCAAGTTTAATGTTTATAATACAGTTTTGTTGTGTGTAATTCCTGTTCTATGTATTAGATCTCCAGACTTATTTATACCCTAAAACAACATCTCTTCTATTCCCTCATCCCCTTCTCCCTGATAACCATAATTCCATTTTCTGGTGTGTGTGTGTGTGTTCAGTGCTTTTCAGACTGCACCTGTAGGAGATGTCATACGGTATTTGTCTTTCTGTGTCTGACTTATCTCACTTGGCATAATGTCCTTGAGGTCTATCCATGTTGTTGCGAGGGCCAGCTTTCCTTTTATCTCATGGCTGAATAGTGCTCCATTGTCTATATCAACTACGTCTTCTTCATCCACTCATCTGTTAAAGGACACTTAGGTTGTGTCCTATCTTGGCTATTGTGAATAATGCTGCAATAAACATGATGGTGTGTACATCTCTTTGATAACCTGCTTTCATTTCCTTTGGATATATACACAGTAGTACTTCTATTTTTAATTTTTCAGGAAGATACATACTGTTCTCCATGATAGCTGAGCCAGTATATGATCCCACCAACAATGCACAGTGTTCCCTTTTTTTTCCACATCCTTGCCAACACTTGTATCTCTTGTCTTCTTGATGACAGCCATTTTGACAGGTGTGAGGTGATATCTCATTTTAGTCGTAATTTGCATTTATCTGATGAGTAGTGATGTGGAACACCTTTTAATATACCTGTTGACCATTTGGATGTCTTCTTTGAAAAAAATTTGACTATGGTTTCTGTTCTCCGTTTTAATCAGATTTTAACATTATCAAGTTGTATGAGATCTTTTTGAATTTTGGATATTAACCCCCTTATCTGATATATGGTTTGCAAAAAAGTGTCTCCAATTCCAGAGTTGCCTTTTCATTTTGTCCACTGTTCCTTTTTCAGTACAGAAGCTTTTAAGTTTGATGTAATTCACTTATGAAAATTTTCCTTTATTTTTTTGTGTGCTTTTGGTGTCATGTCCACAAAAACATTGTCAAGACTAATGTTGAGGGGCTTCTTTATGTTTTCTTGTAGGAGTTTTATGGTTTCAGGTCTTATGTTTCAGTCTTTGATCCATTTCAAGTTAATTATTATGAGTGGTGTAAGATGGGGGTCCCGTTTCTTTCTTTCTTTCTTCTTTCTTTCTTTCTTTCTTTCTTTCTTTCTGCATATGTTGATTCAGTTTCCCAACACTGTTGAAGAGACAATCCTTTCTCCATTGGACATTCTTGGCTTTCTTATAAACATTAGTTGGCCATTTATGCAGGGGTTTAATTCTGGGGTCTTTATCCTGTTCCATTGGCCCATGTGTCTATTTTTATTACAGTACCATACTGTTTTAATTAGTATAGCTTACTAGTATAGTTTAAATCAGGAAGTGTGATCCTTTTGGGTTTTTATTTCCCCTCATGATTGCTTTAGCTCTTTGGGGTCTTTGCCATACAGAATGCCATTGGAATTTTAATACTGATCATATGGTATGTATAAAGTTGGATATATTAACTTTATCATTGTCATTATTTTAAGATCTATCCAGAATTAAAACATTTTAAATCGTATTTTTAAATTTTTATGTATTCTGAGAGAGAGAGAAAGAGAGAGAGA
Source organism: Felis catus (assembly GCF_018350175.1). NCBI lineage: Eukaryota > Metazoa > Chordata > Mammalia > Carnivora > Felidae > Felis > Felis catus. The sequence continues at coordinate 895,039 of NC_058385.1, read as the reverse complement.
GGGAGAGAAAACAATTGTGTGCACAAGCACAGTGGGAGAAAAGAGAGAGGGAGAGAATCCCAAGTGCAGAGCCTGACAGGGGGCTTGAACTCATGACCATGAGATAATGGCCTAAGCTGAAATTAAGAGTCAGACACTCAACCGCCTGAGCCACCCAGGTGCCCTACATTGTATTTTTTTAACTGAAGTATAGTTAACATACAATATTACATGAGTTTCAGGTGTATAGCATAGTGATTTAACAACTCTGTAAACCACAAGTGTAGCTACAATGTCATATTCCCTATGCTGTGCCTTTTATCCCCATGGCTTATTCATTCCATAACTGGAAGACTGTATCACTCACTGCCCTTCACCCATTCTGCCCATCTCTCCACCCTTCCCCCCCCCCCCGACAATTATTCGTTTGTTCTCTGTATTTATGTGTCTGTTTCTGCTTTTCATTTGTTTGTTCGATTGTTTAGAATCCACATATAAGTGAAATTATATGGTATTTGTCTTTCTCCAACTTGCTTCACTAATGGGTAAATCATGTTGTTACAAGTGTGGCAACGTCTCATTCGTTTTTATCGCTGAGTAATATTGCACTGTGTGTGGTGTGTGCACACGAGCGTGTGGGTACACATCGTATCTTCTTTATTCATTTATCGATCAGTGGACACTTGGATTACTTCCATATCTTGGCTACTGAAAATAATGCTGCAATAAACATAAAGATGCATATATCTTTTCAAATTAGTGTTTTTGTTTTCTTTCAGTAAATACCCAGTGGTGGAATGACTGGATCAAATGGTATCTCTCTTTTTAATTTTTGAGGAAGCTACATACTGTTTTACACAATAGCTACACCAATTTACATTCCCATGAACAGTGCACAGGGGTTCTTTTTTCTCCAGATCCTCACCAACACTTGTTATTTCTTGTCTTTTTGATTCTAGCCACCCTGACAGGTGTAAGGTGATATTTGCATTTCCCTGATTAGTGATGTTGAGCATCTTTTCATGTGTCTGTTGACCATCCATCCATCTTCTGTGGAAAAATGTCTATTCACGTCTTCTGCCAATTTTTAATCAGATTTTTGGGGTTTTTTTTTGGGGGGGGGAGGTGTTGAGTTGTATAATTTCTTTATATATTTTGGATATTAACCCCTTATTGTATATATCATTTCTAATATATTCCATTCAGTAGGTTGACTTTTTGCTTTGTGGATGGTTTCCTTTGCTATGCAAAAGCTTTTATTTTGATGGAGTCCCAATAATTTATTTTTGCTTTTGTTTCCCTTGCCTTAGGAGACATGTAGAAAAACATTTCTATGGTGAATGTCAAAGAAATTACTGCCCATATTTTCTTCTAGGAGTTTTATGGCTTCAGGTCTCACGCTTAGATCTTTAATCCGTTTTGGGTTTATTTTTATGTATGGTGTGAGAAAGTGGTCCAGTTTCATTCTTTTGTATGTAGCTGTCAAGTTTTTACAACACTATTTGTTGAAGAGATTGTCTTTTCCCCCATTGTATATTCTTGCCTCCTTTGTCATAGATTAGTTGATCATATAAGCATAGGTTTATTTCTGGGCTCGCTTTTCTGTTCCATTGATCTATGTGTCTTATTTTTGTGCCAGTACCAAAAGCTACTGGGATTTTGATAAGCATTGCATTGAGTGTATAGATGGCTTTGAGTATCATGGAAATTTTAACAATATTAACTCTTCCAGTCCATGAACATGGGCTGTCCCTCCGTTTGTGTCTTCTTTAATTTCTTTCAGCAAATCTTATCGTTTTCATTGTATACATGTTTCACTTCCTTGGTTAAATTTATTCCTAGGCGTTTTGTTGTTTTTGATGCTATTGCAAGTGGCATAGTTTTATTTTTTATTTCTTTAGATATTTCATAGTGTATAGAAATGCAATTGATTTCTGTGTATTGATTTTATATTTTTCAACTTTATGGAATTCATGGATTGTATACAGCAGTTTTTATTTTTATTTATTTATTTATTTTTCAACGTTTATTTATTTTTTGGACAGAGAGAGACAGAGCATGAATGGGGGAGGGGCAGAGAGAGAGGGAGACACAGAATCGGAAACAGGCCCCAGGCTCTGAGCCATCAGCCCAGAGCCCCACGCGGGGCTCGAACTCACGGACCGCGAGATCGTGACCTGGCTGAAGTCAGAGGCTTAACCGACTGCTCCACCCAGGCGCCCCTATATACAGCAGTTTTTAAATTGAGTCTGGGATTTTCAAGATATAAGATCATATCATCTGCAAATGGCCATTTTGTTTATTCCTTTGCAATTTGGATGCCTTTTCTTTGCCTTGCCTGATTGCTCCAGCTAGGACTTCCAGTACTATGTTGAATACATGGTACGAGTGGATACCCTTGTCTTGTTCCTGATCTTAGAGGAAAAGCTTTACATTTTTTACCATTGGGTACAATGTTAGCTGTTGGTTTGTTGAGTCTGTTGAGTGTTTTAATTATAAAATGATGTATTTTGTCATATGTTTTATCTCCATCAATTGAGATAATAGTATGACTTTTATTGTTCATTTTATTATTGTGGTATATCACATTTATTGATTTGCATATGTTAAACCACTCCTGCATCCCAGAGGTAAATACTGCTTGGTCATGTAGTAAATCATTTTAATGAGTTCTTGAGGGTTTTTCACTTATGTTTATCAGGGATATTGGCCTGTAGTTGTCTTGTAGTGTCCTTATCTGGCTTTGGTATCAAGTTATTACTGTGGGGGCGCCTGGGTGGCTCAGTCAGTTGAGCGTCCGACTTCAGCTCAGGTCATGATCTCACAGTTCGTGGGTTCGAGCCCCGGATTGGGCTCTGTGCTGACAGCTCAGGGCCTGGAGCCTGCTTCAGATTCTGTGTGTGTCTCTCTCTCTGCCCCTAACCCACTTGCATCTGTCTCTGTCTCTCTCAAAAAATAAATAAACATTAAAAAAAAGTTATTACTGTGTATTACTGTTATTACAGAACAAGTTTGGAACTATGCCCTCCTTTTCAATTTTTTGGAAGAGTTTGAAAATGATAGGCATTGAGGAGGGCACTTGTTGGGATGAGCACTGGGTGTTGTATGTAAGCGATGAATCATGGGAATCTACCCCAAAACCAAGAGAACACTGTACACACTGTATGTTAGCTAATTTGACAACAAATTATATTAGAAAAAATAAAATGTAAAAAAAAAAATTTGTGTTAATTACTTAAATGTTTGGTTGAATTCACCAGTGGAGTCATCTGGTTCTGAAGTTTTCTATGTTGGAACAATTTTTATTATTGATTCACTCTTTTTACTCATTATTGGTCTGTTCAGAATTTCTATTTTTTCCTGGTTCAGTATTGGTAGATAGTATGATTCTAGATACTTAATCCATTTCTTCTAGGCTATCAAATTTGTTGGCATATACTTGCTTATAGTGATCAGCTATGATCCTATGTATTTCTGTAGTGTCTATTGGAATTCAGTGTCTATTGTAGTGTCTACTGGTTATATTTCTGATTTCATTTATTTCTTCTTTATTTCTTCTCTTTTTTCTTAGTTCCATTAAAGATTTGCGAATTTTGTTTATCTTTTTGAAAAACCAACTCTTATTTTTGTTGATCTTCTTCTATTGTTTTTCTGGTTTCTATTTCACTTATTTTCATTGTGATCTTTATTATTTCCTTTCTTCTGCTAATTTTAGGCTTCATTTGTTCTTTTTCTGATCCTTTGAGGTGTGAAGTTAGAGTGTTTATTTTCAGTCTTTAAAATTTCTTAATATATACACATGTCTCTCAGAACTGCTTTTGCAGCATCTCATAAGTTATGGTTTGTTGTGTTTCCATTTTCATTTGTTTTCAGATATTCTTTGATTTGCATTTTGATTTATTCTTTGATCAATTGGTTGTTCAGGAGCATACTGTTCAGTTTTAATGTGTTTGTGGGTTTTCCAGATTTCTTCACGTTGTTGACTTCTCATCTCATATCATTGTGGTTAGAAAAGGTACTTGGTATGATTTCAATCTTAAGTTTCCAAAGACTTGTTTTGTGTCCTATCACATGATCTATCTTCAAGAGTATTCTCTGTGTGCTTGAGAATAATATTCTGCTGTTGAATGGAATGTTCTATAGATGTCTGTTAGGTCCATTTAGTCTAAGGTTTGGTTCAAGTCTGTGCTTCCTTGTCAATTTTCTTTCTGGGTGATCTATCCATTTGTTGAAAGTGTGGTATTAAAGTCCCTTATGATTATTGTATTCTTGTCTGTTTTCCCCTTTATTTCTGTATTTGCTTAATATATTCAAGTGCTCCCATGTTGGATGCATATATATTTATGATCCCACCTTTCATAGTGTGTTATGTACTTTCATATGTTTTCATGTCACTGATTAATGTCTTTTCATTTTGGCTTGAAGAACTCCTTTCAATATTTCTTGCAAAGAAGGTATAGTGGTGATGAACTCCCCTCAGCTTTTGTTTTTTCTGGGAAAGCTGTTATTGCTCCATATCTGAATGATAACTTGGCAGAGAAAGCATTCTTGGTGGGCACTTTTTATGTTTCTGCACTTTGCATACGTTATTTCACTCTCCCCTGGCCTGTAAGATTCTGCTGGAAGCCTACTGGAAGTTCTTTTGTAGGTTACATTCTTTTTTTTTTTTTTTCTAAATGTTTATTTTTGAGAGAGAGAGAGAGAGAATGAGCATGTATCCTAGAGAGGCAGAGAGACAGAGAAGGAGAGAAAGAATCCCAAGCAGGCTCAGCACTGTCAGCAGAGTCCAACACAGGGCTCAAACCCATTAACCATGAGATAATGACCTGAGCCAAAACCAAGAGTTGACGCTTAACAGACTGAGCCTCCCAGGCATCCCTGTAGGTTACATTCATTTTTTTTTTCTCTCGCTGCCTTTAAGATTCTTTCTATACCATTGATTTTTGACAGTTTCTTTACAATGTATTTTGGAGAAGGTCCTTGTGCATTGAGGTAACAAGATGATCTATTCACTTTGTGGAGTTGTATGTTCAGTTCTACTCAGATTTTGGAAGTTCTCAGCTATTATTTCTCTAAGTAAACTCTGCCCCTTCTCCCTCACTTCTCCTTCTGGCATCCTGATTATTCTGATATTTATCTTTTTGATGGAATCCTATGGTTCATGTAGACTTTCTTCACTCCCTTAAATCTGTTCTTTCATCTCTTCTGTGTTATTTCAAAATTCCTATCATTGAAGTCACTTATTCTTTCTTCCATCTGGTCTGCTCTGCTTCAGAGGCTTTCTATTGCATTCTTCATCTCCTTCATTGAATTCTTCAGCTCGGCTGGTTCTTTTTTTATAATTTCAATCTCCTTGGAAAATAATTCATTTTGATTATATATTTCATTCCTGATTTTATTGAATTGCCTTTCATAATTTTGTTATAATTTGTTGAGTTTCTTTATAATCACTATTTTGAATTATTTATACATTAGATTGCAAAATTCCATGCCTTTGAGCTTCGTTGCTAGACAACTGTTGTTTTCTTTTTTAGACGCCATATTTCTTTGATTTTTTTATATTTCTTGTGGCTATGCATTGATGCTTTCACATTTAAAGTAGCAGACACCTCCTTAACTCTGTGGTGATTGCCTTTAGCAGATGAGGTGTTATGTTCTCTGGTATTACTGTTATCTGAGTTTTCCTCGGTGTTTGTGAAAGTAAACCTGTTCCACTCTTCTATCTTGCCAAATTTTTAAACTTTTATGTCTTCTTTGGTTCTTACCAGTCACCAAGCTGGCTATTGGAAACCTCTCCTTTTTTTCTAGAAGGTGGCGCTATAGTTATAGCTCAAGTTTATAGTTTCTACCTTGCCCATTGACTGTGGCTTGCTTTCTGAGTGTGCTCCCCTGTCTACCAGAGCTTGCTCTCAAGTCATACTGTGGAGTGTGCACAAGAAACCAGCAGGAGAGTGGGGGGAGGTGTGGTGTTAGCACTTGGCATGTTGGAGGTGGCCTTGTATCCTATAGGGACATCTCCAGGGGGTGGTACTCCCAGAGGTTACTGAGTGAACTTACTTCTATGTAGAGTCCCTCTAAGGCCTTTGAAATTAATCTGCCTCTTTCCCAATATCCTCCCTCTCCCCAGTGGTAGAGCTCCCACATTACTACTCCAGGTACTGTTGGAGACAAAAGGGTTCCTGTCTGCCTAAGGTAACGAGGCATTTATTCACTACCTTCCATTTCTCCCATGGGAGAGGGTGTCTCCACCAGACAAATCAGCCATATTCAGTGTTTCCTTAGGGGAGGGATAGTGTTGGGAAAGTTTCTCCTAGTGCTTCCACTGCAACCATATTTGTATTTTTCCCTCCAATAATGTGCTGGAGTCTCCCTTTAGGAAGGCTGGTGTTCTGCAATTTCTGTCTCATGAGTGAGTGCCTGCGTAAGTCAGCACTCACCCAATTTTTGTCTGACAGTGATGGGAAGAGTCCAGGCTGCTTTGCTTGCTTAGCTTGTTCAGCCTGTTTGGAGGTTTGTCTGGTTCTAGTAAGGCTGTGATGGTGAGATGCTTCTTGGGTTCCTTGGGAGTAAGGTACTAAGTCCCAAAAGACCACCAAAGTGCTTTTTGTTTACTTGGGAATGTCTTAATTTCTCCTTCATCTGTGCTGGACATATTCTTTATTGGCATATACTTCTTTTATCATGATGCTCTGGCTTCCATGGTTTCATTGACTATGAACCTTATTGAGAATCACTTGCTTGTGATGAGTCACTTTACTCTTGCTGGTTTCAAGATCCTCTTTGTGTTTGGCTTTCCACAATTTGATGACAGTCTTTCTTGATGTGGATCTCTTTGAGTTTCTACTTGGCATTTGTTGGGCTTGTTGTGTAGACTCAGATCTTTCACAAAATGTGGGAAATTGCTGGTCCTTGTTTCTTCAGATAATCTTTCTACCCCTGCCTCTCCCTCTTCTTCTGGGACTTCCACTGTGCACCTGCTGGTGTTCTTGATGGTGTGCCAAGGCCCCTCAGGTTCTGTTCACTTCTCTTCATTCTTTTATTTTTATGATTCCCTGATCAGATAGTTTCAATTGTCCCATATTCAAATTTGCTGAGTCTTTTCTTCTGCTTGTTCAGTTCTATTGTAACCCTCTAGTAAAATTTTCACTGAATTTCAGCTTCAGGATTTAGTTCCTTTTTGATCACTTCTGAATCTCTTGATAGTCTCTATTTGGTGATACGTTATTCTCCTGGTTTACTTTAGATCTTTGTCCATGGTTTCTCTTAGCTCTTTAAACATTTTTAATACAGGTGATTTATGATTATGATTGAAGTATAGTTGATGTACAATATTATATTAGTTTCGGGGGTCCAACAGTGGTTTGATATTTTTATACATTATGAAATGATCACCATTAATCTATTTAACATCTGTCACCAACAAAGTTACTACTGTATTATTGACTGTATTCCCTATGCTTTATATCCCTAGGACTTATTCATTTTATAACTGGAATTTTATACCCATTAATCCCCTTCACTTATTTCACCTATTCCCCCACATCCCCTTTTGGCAAACATCAGTTTGTATTTATGACTCTGCTCCTGTGTTGTTTGTACATTTGTTTTGTTTTTAAGATTCCACATATGTGTGAAATCTTATGGTATTTACCTTTGTCTAACTTACTTCACTTAGCATAATTCCCTCAAGTTCCATCCATGTTGTCACAGATGGCAAGATGCCATTCTCCTTCATGACTGAGTAACATTCCATTCCATGTGGAATACACACACACACACACACACACACACACACATACTACATTTTCTTTATCCATTCATCTGTTGATGGGCACTTTAAAATTTTTTTGTTTATTATTTTGAGAGAGACAGAGACAGCATGAGTGGGGGAGGGGCAGAAAGAAAAGGAAAGAGAATCCCAAGCAGGCTCTGTGCTGCCAGCACAGATCCTGATGTGGGGCTTGAACTCACGAAACCATGAGATCATGACCTGAGCAGAAACCAAGAGTTGTAAGCTTAACCGACTGAGCCACCCAGGTGCCCTAGTGATGGGCAATTTTAAATCACTTCCATATCTTGGCTCTGCTCACTAATGCTGCAGTGAACATAGGGGTACATTAATTTTTCCAAATTAGTGTTTTTCTTTGGATAAGTACTCATAGGTGGGATTGCTGGATCATACTGCAGTTCTATTTTTAACTTTTGAACAACCTCCATACTGTTTGTACCAGTTTTACATTCCCACCATCAGTACAAGGGTTCCCTTTCCTCCATATCCTTGCCAACCCTTTTATTTCTCGTCTTTTTTGATTTTAGCCATTCTGCCAGATATGAGGTGATATCTTGTGGTTTTGATTTGCATTTCTCTGACGATGAATGATGTTGAGCATCTTTTTATGTGTATGTTGGCCATCTGTATGGGCTTTTTTTGGAAAAATGTCTGAGTCTTATGCCCATCTTTTAATCAGATTGTTTCTTTGGTGTTGATTGGTATGAGTTCTTTATATATTTTAGATATTAACCCCCTACTGGATATATTATTTGCATGCTCTCCCATTTAGTCCCTTTTTAAAAAAAATTTAAGTATGGGAATGCAAGCTGGTGCAGACACCTTGGAAAAAAGTATGGAGGTTCCTCAAAAAACTGAAAATAGAACTACCCTAACCCAGCAATTGCACTACTAGGCATTTATCCACGGGATACAGGTGTGCTGTTTCGAAGGGACATATGCACCCCCATGTTTAGAGCAGCAGTATCAACAATAGCCAAAGTATGGAAAGAGCCCAAATGTCCATCGACGGATGAATGGATAAAGATGTTGTGTATACACACACACACACACACACACACACACACAATAGAGTATTGCTTGGCAATCAAAAAGAATGAAATCTTGCCATTTGCAACTATGTGGATGGAACTGGAGGGTATTATGCTAAGTGAAATTAGTCAAAGAAAGACAAAAATCATATGACTTCACTCAGATGAGGTTTTTAAGAGACAAAACAGATGAACATAAGGGAAGGGAAACAAAAATAATATAAAAACAGGGAGGGGGACAAAACAGAAGAGACTCATAAATATGGAGAACAAACTGGAGGGATTGTGGGAGGGGTGATGGGCTAAATGGGTTAGGGGCACTAAGGAATCTACTCTTGAAATCATTGTTTCACTATATGCTAACTAACTTGGATGTAAATTTTAAAAAATAAAAAATAAAATTAAAAAAATAAATAAAAATAAAAAAAAATTTAAGTAGGCTCTACACCCAGCATGGGGCATGAACTCATGACCCCTAGATCAAGAATTGCATACTCTACCAACTGAGCCAGCTAGATGCCCCTCGGTAGACCTTTTTTTTTAAAATTAAGTTTTTATTCTAATTCCAGTATAGTTAACATATAGTGCTTATATTAGTTTCAGGTATACAATATAGTGATTCAACACTTCCATACATCGTCCAGTGCTCATCACAGCAAGTGTCCTCCTGAATCCCCATCACCTGTTTCACCCATCCCCTCTCCCACCTCCGCTCTGGTAACCATCATTTTGTTCTCTACAGTTAAGTGTCTGTTTCTTGGTTTGTCTCTTTCTCTTTTTCCTTTGCTTGTTTGTTTTGTTTCTTAAATTCCACCTGAGTGAAATTATATGGTATTTGCCTTCCTTAGTTCACTTAGCATTATACTCTCTAGCTCCATCAATGTCCTTGCAAATGGAAAGATTTCATTCTTTTTTTTTAATGGCTGAATAATATTCCATTGTGTATATATACCACATCTTCTTTATCCATTTATCTGATGGACATGGCTACTTTCATAATTTGGCTATTGTAAATAATGCTGCTATAAACATAAGGGTGTAGGTATCTGTCTGAATTAATGTTTTTGTGTTCTTTTGGGTGGATGGCACAGTAGCACAATTGCTGGATCATAGGGTGCTTCTGGTTTCAACTTTTTGAGGAACCTCCATACTGTTTTCCAGAGTGGCTACACCTCTTTGCATTTCTACCAACAGTGTACAAAGGATCCTTTTACTCCACATCTTCACCAACACTTGTTTCTTAAGCTTTTTATTTTACCCATTCTTACAGGAGTGAGGTGATATCACATTGTAGTTTTGATTTGCATTTCCCTGATGATTTGTGATGTTGAGCATCTTTGCATGTGTCTGTTGGCCATTTGTATGTCTTCTTTGGAGAAATGTCTGTTCATGTCTTCTGCCCATTTTTTCAAATTGGGCTGTTTTATGGGTGTTGAACTGTATAAATTCTTTACATATTTTAGATACTAACCCTTTATTAGATATTTCATTTGCAAATATCTTTTCCCATTCAAGAGGTTACCTTTTTGTTATTTTTTTTATAAATTTTATTTTAAATATTTATTTTTAAGAGAGCAAGAGCAAGCAAGCATGAGTGGGGGAGGGAGGGGCCGAGAGAGAGGGAGACAGAGAGTCTGAAGCAGGTTCTGTGCTGACAGCAAAGAGCCCAAGGCGGGACTTGAACTCACCAGCTGATTACCTGAAGTGTGATGCTTTACCGACTGAGCCACCTTTTAGTTTTGTTGACTGCTTCCTTTGCTGTGCAAAAGCTTTGTATTTTGGTGTAGTTCCAATAGTTTTTGCCTTTATTTCCCTTGCCTCAGGAGACGTATCTAGAAAAATGTCGCTACAGCTGATGTCAGAGACATTATTGCTTGTGTTCTCTTCTAGATTTTTATGTTTTCAGGTCTCACATAAGGTCTTTCATCCATTGTGAATGTACTTTTGTGTATGGTATAAGAAGGTGGCCCAGTTTCGTTCTTTTGCACGTTACTGTCCGGTTTTCTTAGCACGATTTGTTGAAGAGACTTTCCCATTAGATAGTCTTTCCTTTTTTGAAGATTGACCATACAATTGTCAGTTTATTTCTGGGCTTACTATTTTGTTTCATTGAACTGTGTGTTGATTTTTGTGCCAGTACCATCCTATTTTGGTCACTACAGCTTTGTCATATAACTTGAAGTCTGGAATTGTGATACCTCTGGTTTTGTTTTTCTCTTTCAAGATTGCTTTGGCTATTCAGGATCTTTTGTGGTTCCATACAGATTATAGAACTGTTTGTTACAGTTCTGTGAAAAATGCTGTTGGTATTTTGATAGGGATTGCATTAAATGTGTAGATGGCTTGAGGTAGTACTGGCATTTTAACTATATTTGTGTTATGCCCAGAATTCGTGATCCCCAAATACCGCCAGGGAGCCGAGTCCGATGCAAAAGCAAAAGAGCCTTTATTCGAGCTAGCTCGAGCTCAATCCCCTACCTGTACCGAGGCAGCGGTGAGATACCAGGGAGAGAGAGCGAGTTTCAAAAGGACAAAGGTTTTATTGGGGCCTAGGGGCAGTTGGTGAGGTAATGGCTGTGGCCTCAGCTGATTGGCTGGGGAAGGGTCGGAGTCCTGTTATGCAGGTCGCTGGGCGTGTTTTGATCAGGAAGTTTGAACGGGTGAGTGGGAGGTTACTCAAGGGGAGGAGGCGCGGTCTGAGGTTTCTGCAATTTTCCCGGAAAAGGGGTCATGCCGGGGACATAGTCACTCAAGGTGGAGGACACAGAACGAGATGGAGTCGGCCGGCGTAGGCCCGCCCTTTCAATGTGTTCTTCCAATTCATGCGCATGGAATGTCTTTCCATTTCTTTGTGCCATCTTCAATTTCTTTCATCAGTGTTTCCTGGTTTTTGGAGTACAAGTCTTTCACCTCTTTAGTTAGGTTTATTCCCAGGTATCTTATTCTTTTCAGTGCAATTTGTAGCTGGGATTATTTTATTAATTTCTCTTTCTTCATTATTGGAATATAGAAATTCAACAGATTTCTGTATGCTGATTTTATATCCTGTGACTTCCTGAATTCATTTGTCAATTCTAGCAATTTTTGGGTAGAGTCTTTTGGGTTTTTTATATATAGTATCCTGTCATCGGCAAGTAGTGAAAGTTTGACTTCTTAGTGATTCAGATGGTTTTTGTTTTCATTGATTACTGTGGCTTAGGACTTCCAGCACTATGTTAAATAATAATGGTGAGAGTGGACATCCCTGTCTTATTGCTGGCCTTAAGGGAAAAACTCTCAGTTTCTCCCCACTGTATGATGTTCATTGTGGAGTTTTTCATGTAAGACATTATGTTATGTTCCCCCTAAATCTACTTTGTTGAGGGTTTTTTTTTTAAATCATAAATGGATGTACTTTGAAAATGCTTTTTTTTTTTTGCATCTATTGACATGATCACAAGGTTTTTATCCTGTTCCTGATGTATCATGTTGATTCGTGAATATAGTCTGTTTTAATGGTTACCTTAAATGCCTGAAGCCAAAAGTATCTCTGTATATGTACACACACACACACACACACACGAAAAAAATACACTTGTAGTTTTTGCAGATTGGTTTGTGTGTTGGGATACTCCTTCAATGCTTAGCTAGGCTTTTTAAAATGAATTCTGCCCCAGCTTTCACTTCCTGAATGAGTGGAGCATGAAGTTCAGCCAGAAGTGAAAGACGGGGGCATTCTTCGGTCCTGCGTATGCAGCCCGTCCGGGGCACGCCTGTGGACTTCCTGATTTCCTGGAATATGCAGGGGCTTTTAAAAGCCCTTTCCCCCCACCTATCTCCTTTCCCAAAGTCTTCTTTCCCCAGGGGTTTGGTCTCTCTTTCGCTCGGCTCGTCTTAGGCTGCTACAGCCAGTAGCTTTGCTCCTACGTGCTTTTGGCAAATGCCCAGAGGCCACCCCTCGCCCCAGTCCCTCAGGGGGTCACTGGACAGATCCACAGCTCGTCAGTTCCCTAACAGAGTCTGCATCGCTCCTCCGGCACCAGCAGCCTGCACCAGGAGCTCCCACCGCCGTCTTCACGACCGCCAGCGGTCCGGAGGGTGGGGGACAGCACGCGGGAAATGCAAAATGCCACCACGCTCGCTTAGTGGCAGCGGAGCGGCTTCTTCACTGCGCTTTCCTCCTGTACAGGTTTTGGGCCAGATTTTAGACTTCCACGCTAGTTGATTCGGACAGTGTACCAGCTGTTATTGTGAAGGGACAGAGCCCTGGTGCTCCCTACTCCACGACTTTTAGACACTTGGCTCCTCTCCTTTTCTTAACATTACCAGGTTGTAGTCCTACGAAGAACTTAGTCTCCTACAGACATTGATTTCAATCTGTGGCACAAATGCATGGGTGAACAGGAAAATACAAGCCGGGTACATTGCTTAGGACATTTCTACACTTCACGTTCACTGTTTTCCTCCTCTGAATCACTTTTCAATTCAGTCACTGACGCTTGGGCTTTTTACACGACACTGCTGTCTGTCCCGCCGTGAGAGTTGGGACGTGGAATTCCTTGAAAGCTCCACTGTCATCCCCGGGACTTCACTCCCAGCCTGACACCCAGGTACAAGCAATGACGAACCCCCTAACTGACTCGTTGGCCAATGCTGATTGTCACGTGAATCCCAATTTCAATAAAATAAAAAAAAAATACGTGTAACAATTGGCACTATCTGGGATGTACTTTTCCGGGAAACCAGATGAGGAACTGATTAATTTGGCTAAAGTAAGTCACAGAAGGCAACAGAGAGGTGCCGTTCGGGAGGGCTAGAGAGTTGATGGAAGGACGCAGCCAGCCAAGCAGTAGAGGAAAAGCCCCGTCAGCAGAACCGTCGGCATCACCCGCAGGGGACCAGGCGGGTCTGGAGGATATTCAGAGTTGAGTCACGGGTCAGTTGCTCGTGGTAGGAAATGGATTGAAAAGAGTGGGCTGTGGAGGGCTCACACTCAGAAAGTGACACACTATTGTAGCAAAGAACTTTTCAGGAGATTCTGAGGAACACAGCAATGTGATGATGTCTTCCTCTTCGAAGCCCTCTTGGAGGCCATGTGCAAAACGGATTGATTTGGGGTGGGCAAGCGCCACCAAGGGGGTGGCTGAGGAGCTGGGTCGTGGCAGGGAGGACAGACAGGTGTGGGCTGACGGCGGGATAAGTCCACAAGAAAACAGGCTGGGAAGGCAAACCGCCTCTCCTCTGTGTTTTTATTACTGGGAACGTGAGCAAATATATGGCAGGTTGGACAAATGAGCAACACAATCTGACATAACCAAATACCCGTTTTCAGCTCTGGCTACTGTGTGATCTGGGGGCTCAGTCTCCAGAGGCTGAATGCAGAAATGTTTACCAATCGGGGTCGGTTTTTAATAAATATACAGGACTTAACAGCACCAAGGATGTGACTCCAATTCCCACGGACCTTGTGTTTTCATTACTTTAACCCGTCTTGCCTTTTCAAACTAATATATATTTGAATAAGTTTTACCCAAAAAAGTCTATTTGTAACCTCACCGTTGACTGAGATGAAACACATGAAAATAGACCAAGAAGTTAAAATTAGTCCTAAGGCAGGTCAACAAAATATCTAATGTGACGGTTGAGAATAATAATCTAAAGAGGGCGCTGAAGTCAACAGTCTCTCTCTCGAAACTTCATTTTTACATTTTTGATAGCACCGCTCCCAGAACATTTGCACTGTTCCAGACTTTAATTTGGAGGAGACCTGTTCTTGGCTCACATCTTGTGCCATACGAAGCACCCCAAAATGATGTCTCATCAGAACCGAGTTACGGTCACTCTGTTATGGATGTGCAGGAGGACTTTCTAATTCTGACAGTGCTCAACAATACTCGAGCATATTTTAAGCATTTTCAGCCTCCTGGCTTTTCTAAAAGGCTGATGTGTTTAGAAAGTCCACAGGGAGGGGACTTCATCGGAAAGTCTCAACTATGCACAACATAGGAGCACTTTCATAAACACGGGGTACCCAAAGCCTCCACGTTTTGAAGGTGTGCTTTCTTACTTGACGCCTTCATTTGGCCCCTTCTGCTCAGAATACTGAAGACTCGAGAAGGCTCAAGTAATTACTTGAAACAGATCCCTAACGACGAGAAATGAACAGATCGGTATTTATCGTGAATAAATTCATAGTAGAGCTGGGAAAGGGCAGAAAGTGGAGGCATTTAAGAAAGGACTACGAACAACTGTCTTTTTGACAGCCCCTCAACCTTCAACTGCTCTATTATTTTTTAAAAAGCCTTCAATTTTCCCTCAAATGTCACAACAAATCCATAGCTTGCTGGTCTATGATCTCTCCCCTTCTCCCTTCTTCTGGAAAAGGGAAGAAAAAAATTTAAATCCAAAAGTTATCATTAGTGCATAATACACTAAAAAAATGTTGGCCTCCCATCCCTTTCAAGCTCAATCCTAATCTGATATGTGAATCAACTAATCACCTCACTGAATCATTTTCATACGAATATGGTTCCTCCATATATTCATTTTACCTTCTCTGATTGGAGAGAGCTTCGATAGTGTTTCTATAGGTTCCTAAATAAGAACCGAGACATATGTCGTCAGCTTTTTCTTCGGTTAGGCATGAGCCCACACTACATGTGTCCCTGGGTTTTACCCTTCATAGGAAATTAATCAATAGTGTAACATCATGTGGCCTGTCCAAGTAATTCTAAAGCAACATGTTTGTCCTTGTAGAAAACCTATAAAACATCCATAGTATATCATTAGAAATTACCTCTGGAATTGCCTGCATTAACTCCGGTGCAGTTTTTGGAGCGTTAAAAGTCTGGTGAGTGAGAAGCCGAAGCCAAGCACAGATGTGAGAACGAGGCCATGTTGGAATAAGGTCAGTGATTTAATAAGTGCACTTGCCCAGAAACGCCTGCCCCAAATTGCAGGAAACAACGAACAAAATCAATCCATACCGTCTCTTCATGCATTTTACAGTATGAAGAGCCAGCAACGTAATACGCTGTCAGAGCTGCTCGTGTAAATCTCTTTCTCCTAAAGAGGACCCACCCGCTTTAGACTCAGAAGGACTTCTTGGAATACCGGGCACAGAGAAAAGAGCCCGGAACTAAACACAGGACTGGAGCAAGACGCCACCGCCAGATGGCACTGCTTTAGCAGGCCGAGCGCGAACGCCAGGGCGCGGGGAGCTCGCGGGGAGCGCGGGGCCGCGGGACTTTGCGGAGGTCGAGCCGGCCGTCGGGCCCGGCGGGGCCTGCGAGCGCGGCAGCCCCCGGCATTTAGCGCGGCCGGCGGCTCCAACGTGCGTCGGGACTCCTCGTCTCCCGTCTGCTGTGCCCCGCGGTCCCTGCGGCCTGAAGCTCCAGCCGCGACGCCGAGCCTCGACCCCTAGGGCCGACTGGGCCCCGGGAACCCGGGGGAGAAGGGCCAAATTGGGCCCCGGGTTTCCGGAAACGTGCGGAGCCCCCCCCCCTCCCGCCACTGCGCCCTCCTTGCCGCTCGTGGCGCGGACCGGGGTCCCCAGGGCCGGAGCCGTGGCTGGAGAACGCCCCAGCGCTCTGTCCTCGGTCCCGCAGTCGCCCTCCCCCAGCTTGCGCTCCCTCTGACGACGGGAACCGGCCCGGGACGCGCGCGCCGCAGCCAAGTCCTGGTTTTGATTTCACTGCCGCTCCGAAGAGCAAAGAGGCTCCAAACCCAACAAACAGGAAGGAGAGAAGGAGCCGGAGTGCGGGCAGAGGGAGGGCCATTCCCAGCAGAGGCGCTCGGGCCGGGCCGCGGACGGGGAGGAAGTGGCGCCCCTTCCCCTCCCGCGCGGGCCGGGGCGTGGGGGTGGGGGTGGGGGCAGCGAGAGGACAGCGGCCGGGGGCGGCGGGGGGGGGGGGGGCTCGGGGGCGGCTCCGGGGCCGGGCGGGGTGCTCGGGGCGGGGTCTCCCTGGGCGCCGCCGCCCGCCGCCCCCCTCCTCCTCCCCTTCCCCGCGGCCCCGGGGCGCCCCCGCGGTTCTGGAGCCGGGGCGGGGCGTGCGCGTCAGCTCGAGCTAGAAAAGGCGGCGGGGCCCGGCCCAGCGAGGTGACAGCCGCGCTCGGACACGGAGGCCGGCCCGACGCCGCCATGAGCGCCGCGCTCTTCAGCCTGGACGGCCCGGCGCGCGGCGCGCCCTGGCCCGCGGAGCCCGCGCCCTTTTACGAGCCGGGCCGGGCGGGCAAGCCAGGCCGCGGGAGCGAGCCGGGGAGCCTGGGCGAGCCGGGCGCCGTAGCCCCCGCCATGTACGACGACGAGAGCGCCATCGACTTCAGCGCCTACATCGACTCCATGGCCGCCGTGCCCACCCTAGAGCTGTGCCACGACGAGCTCTTCGCCGACCTCTTCAACAGCAACCACAAGGCGGGCGCGGCGGGTGCCGCCGCGGGAGCCCTGGAGCTGCTGCCCGGCGGCCTCGCGCGCCCCCACGGCCCGGGCACCGCCGCCCCGCGTCCGCTCAAGCGCGAGCCCGACTGGGGCGACGGCGACGCGCCCGGCTCGCTGCTGCCGGCGCAGGTGGCCGCGTGCGCGCAGACGGTGGTGAGCCTGGCGGCCGCGGCGCAGCCCACGCCGCCCACGTCGCCCGAGCCGCCGCGCGGCAGCCCCGGACCGAGCCCCGCCCCGGGCCCGGCGCGGGAGAAGAGCGCGGGCAAGAGGGGTCCGGACCGCGGCAGCCCGGAGTACCGGCAGCGGCGCGAGCGCAACAACATCGCCGTGCGCAAGAGCCGCGACAAGGCCAAGCGGCGCAACCAGGAGATGCAGCAGAAGCTGGTGGAGCTGTCGGCCGAAAACGAGAAACTGCACCAGCGCGTGGAGCAGCTCACGCGGGACCTGGCCGGCCTCCGGCAGTTCTTCAAGCAGCTGCCCAGCCCGCCCTTCCTGCCGGCCGCCGGGGCCGCCGACTGCCGGTAACGCGCGGCCCGGGGTGGGGGGGGCGGGAGAGACTCACCAACGACCGATACCTCAGACCCGACGGGCCCGGGAGCGGAGCGCGCCCCGCCCGGACGCCGCGAGAGCCGCTGGGCGCCGGCCGCAGTGTCTTTGGGACGCGCCCACGGAGGAACCTACGGCCTGGACTGAACCACCACTGAACTTCGAGAGAAGCTATACGTGTTTCTTTCCCCTTAAATTATTTTTATAATGGTAGCTTTTCTACATCTTACTCCTGTTGATGCAGCTAAGGTACATTTGTAAAAAAAAAAAAAAAAAAAAAAAAAAGGAAACAAACTTTTCAGACAAACCCTTTGTATTGTAGATAAGAGGAAAAGACTGAGCATGCTCACTTTTTTATATTAATTTTTACAGCATTTGTAAGAATAAAGAAGCATTTAAAACCACCCCCGATTCCCGTATTCACAGTGACTCCTGAATGCTGGTGGCCCCAGGACCTCGCTGGGGAAGGGCACGTTCCAGTGCCAGGCGTGCAGCAAGGCACCGGGGAGGCCGCGGGACTCAGGTGTGTGTCCCTGAGGGGGGACCTGAGCTCCCTAGAAGAGGGGATCTGCTTTGCTCTTTGAAACCTGCCAGAGTCCACCTCCAGATGTTTTGTTTGCTTAAGATCGAGGAAGCATGAATAAAGGAACTCGCGCTAGACTAGTAGCTTTCCGGTGGAAGGTGCTCCCAGAGAAGTTCCGGGCCTTGGGGAGGAGGCTGGCGGGATGACCGGTCCTGCAGTTGACTTAGGGGCTCCTCTGTAGGCAAGAGCCCCCCAGGGCTCCCTAACTTCAGTTGGCTGCTGCAGGGGTGAGGGGTGAGGGGAGGGATCCGGCTCTCCGCACAGCATGTCTGAGTCTTTGGCTTCCATGGCTTCCATGGGACTTTGCTTTCACTTTCCTCAGTCTTACAGCTTCCAGTAGGTTTTCCGAGTGGGTGTAAACATAAGATAGTTCTGTGGTAGATGCAAAAGACGGTCAAAAAGCTCCTCAAAAGCAGCAGTCCTGCCGGTCGTTGAAATGTTTCCAAGCTTCATCAGGACAAATCAAGCCGTTCACCTTTCCCCCAGTTAAAGCGGGTACTCGGCGCCCTTTCTTGCTCTGGGCTGCTAGGTCTATCTTATGTAATTTAACCGTGGCCTATCATGATTGTCTTGTTATAAAGGAGGAAACAAAATCTTTATTGTCTAAAGACAATTTATTCATCATTTCGTGTTAATTGAAATCTCTGCCAACAAAGCCAACAATAACCAATCACTCCTCTTGAGTCTGTAATCTCGGCTCTCTGTGCACAGTACCCAGCATGATTAAACAGGCCTATCTGTATAGCGAGAATCACAGCAGGTAACTTATCTATACTTTAGGAGTAACAGTTTTAAACACTTAAAAATTACAAGTGAGCAGAATTTTTTTCTTGCTGTTTTAATACTGCCTAAGATGAAGTACAAAATGAAGGCCTCAAGCTTAGTTAAGTTTTAATGTAACATGTTCCTGAATTTGCACAAAGGTCGTAAAATATAACTGTAGAAAAAAGCATTTTGAGGTATAGTTTACAAAATTATCTTGCTAACATTTGCCCTAGAAAAATCTAAGTTCCATTTCAAGATCATACAGTACACTCACTCTGCCCGTAGTTAACAAATAACTATCCCAACCACCACCTCCGCTGCATCACAAAGTTCACAGCTCCTGTGGCGACGGGCAGTGTCGGGAAGAGGCTCTTCCTGCAGTCAGGAGCTCAATTTCCTCCAATCCAACGCAGCTAGCCGGGTGGGTGGTTACGGACCGGACAAAACAATTCAACAGCCCCACCTCCTTTCCGAGGACACTCTTCACTTCATAACTCTGCAGTGACAGAAAGCATGCTGGTTAAAGCAAATAGAGCTAGCCCTGGACGTCCTGTTCCCAACAACACAGAACACCAAAGAGCAGAGCAGAAGGTCCTTCCCTTAGTCTGTGACCTTCCACTTTTCAAATGGTGAGAACAGGGTGAGGAAGAAAAAAAGTGACAGGCTAGATAAAAGCCCTGTTGATTATGGCAAATGAAGGAGCTCCTGTTTTCTGATCTTTGTTAGTGGATGCAACGACAAGGACGTCCCAGCTGGCTGTCCTCGGAGAGGAACTGGGGACTGACATACAAAGGGATGTGCCCTGGTCTCTAGTGGGAAGGCTGGGGGCAGGGCACGCATGATGCTTGCAGCTGTCTTCCACTTCCTTTGGGACACTTCCCCAATCTAGCAACACTTCTGGTCAAAGGATTGCCTGGTACTTTGCCCCAAACTTCCCTCCTTAACAGGATCCCGTTTTTTCTAGAGTAACTCTTCTCAGGCCAAACATGCAGAAAGCTTTTTCTTCACACTGTTTGAGGAGTATCTTACAGGCAGGTTTCATCTCTAGATGAGAACTCAGAGCACTGGACAGCATGGGAACCAGATGACTGTGCTAGGAAGGTGTGGCAGGTTTCAAACCTCAGAACACTTGCTTCCAGGGGTTGGGGGGAAGTGGGACTGAAAATAAAGAGCGGCTCAAACTCGCTGGGATGAATCCCATCTCTGGCTTCGGCAGAGACGGAAGCCCTGGAAGGTAACAGGTTCTTTCAGAGGCTCCTTTGCTGCCACTTGCAGAATGCTATCTGAGGTGCATCACCCCTCCTCTGCGCAAGACCCCTCACACAACTCTACAGTAGCTCAGGTCTGTATGTTTTAGCTCACTCCTTCCATCGTTAATGTGTCTTCGCGAAGGAGATGGAGGCTGGAGGGCTCTGACAACGTGGCAAAAGTAGGCACATGTCTGTGGCTCCCTGGTGCCCTCCCATCGAAGGTGGGCACCTCACTGCCCTTACCCTGGCTCCTGGGCTGGACTTAGTGACTACCTCTCACGGAAAGTATGGTGGAAAGGACACTGAGTGGCATCCCCAGCTTGGTCAGGAAGGAGCCCAGCTTCTGCCTACATCTCTTGGGATCCAGACACATATCGTGAGAGAAGCTAGACTGTGTGGCCAGAGCCCGAGAAGGTCCCAGGCAAAGGAGCACAGCAGTCACTTGGGGACTGAAGGGCGTTTTGTGAGTCCAGCCTAGGCTTTGGGGCACCAACTGATGGCCCGCAGAGCTGTCCTGGCAGAGCCCTATCCAAACTGCAGGTCTGTATGCAGAGTAAGTATGGAGGCCACCTAAACTTTGGGGTGGTTGGTTTTGAAGCAGTAACATGATGTTCAACCTGGGATCAACCTGGGATGTGAACACTGCTCTACCGCCAGTCCACAAGATCGTTCTGCTTTCCCATCTTTGAAGTAAGGCATATTGCAACACACCCAGCCTATTCAATGTGATCAGTAGTTTTGGTTTCTTCAGTGGCTTAATGGAGGGATGGGGGAGTAAGAGTTGCAGTCAAGACAGGTGAAGAGGGGTCAAAGGGCAGCTCAGTTAGTCAAGTGTCCCAACTCTTGATTTCAGCTCAGGTCGTGGCCCCAAGGTCATGGATTGAGCCCCGCAACAGGCTCTGTGCTGAGTGTGGAGCCTGCTTGAGATTCTCTCTCTCTCTCTCTCTCTCTCTCTCTCTCCCTCCCTGCCCCTCTCCCGCTTGTGCACTCTCTCCCTCTCTAAAACACAAACACAAACAAAAAAAGACAGATGAAGAGGCGGAACTAAAGTCTCTCACTGGACAACCGTGGCTGAGGCCTTCCTCAGCCCCAGCTCATCTGTGCCATTGATGTCAGGTTCGTGGCCCACTGCCTTGATCATTCGTCAAGGACTTGCTATAAACCAAGAGGGGTCTGATCCTGGAGAGATGGCAGAGAACCAGACAGCCGCAGGACTGTGGGGTGTGGAGGGCGCCCATAGGGCCGTGCAGAGTAAGGGGTCGCCATCCCCGGCTGGGAGGACTGAGGTAGGCCGGCTGGGTACTTCTTTGCTGTCTCTCACTACTTGTACATTCGTGCGTGGGGAAGTAGGAGGCCCAGGCACTCCTACACTCACTTAGGTGGAGAATTCTGGCTTGTAAACAAAGTCAGGAACAGATCATTCCTTCTTACCACGTCAGATTTGGCAGTGATAGATTATAATAACCACATCATAGTCAATAATAACTATGTCACTGATAAGTGGAAATCAAATGATAATTATGTTTGGGGGGAATTAAGATGGAAAGGTACAGAACAGTCACACTAGCAAACGCAAGTGCACTGCTCGTATGAACGGACTGAATGTACATATGTGTAAAATGTGTCTGTTTTTAAAAGGCGCACTACATTTCCCTTCAACTTTTATTTTTCTGAAAGCTAGGAAACAAACTCCAAATTTCGTATCACTATAATGTGACCTTTGACAACTAACATGTACAACAGCAGCCGCTCCATTTCTCACCTCTGTAGCTTGAACACGTCAAAGTTTCGGTATAAAACTTCACACTCCGGTGTCCTAACCAGAAACAGTACATCTGTTCCAGGGAGTGGAGCTATGGTTCTCATGGAAAGACTAATTTGATTCTTTGGATTTTGGCAAATGTGCATTCTCACCCAGAAAATGGACAGAATCCAGACTGCAAAACTCATGCTCATGTCTCCACAGAGGACCTTCTTACACCCATCTTCTATCAGCTCCTTGCAGGTCAGATGTAAAGCCCTGATTATCCACTGTGGGTAAAGCTGGGGGAGGCGGAAGGAGCTGACTAAAATGTACCTCCAGGCTTGCAATTTACCCTAATTTTACTGGCGTCAGCTCTGATAACAGAGCACCCAGAAAGGTGACACCCAGGACTGTTGCCACCCTGTGCCCCTCACCCAGTGCAAATGTGCACACGTAGGCACACACAGGTGGGTACACACGCTCAAGCACACCCACAGGCAAACCCACCGGCAAACGCACCCACGCTCAGATACACACACGTTTGCACACACACCCTTGAGCTCTTTATAAGTAGGGTTTTGCCTACAGGTGCCCCGTAGTTGAGAGGTGTGATGTGTAAGAGGTACAAGTCAGCCTCACTCAGAAGGAAATCAAGTGAAGAGACAGTTCTGCCAGGGCCTCCTCCTGATCCCCAGGTCCCTACAGAGAGGTTGGGGAGTCAAGAGCAGTCCGTGGCTGGAGGCTTCCCAGGGGGAGCACCAGGCTGCTCTCTGGAGGAGCCTGTGGGGAACCGGAGGGAGAACAGGCCTGAGCCTGGTAGGGCCCAGCCAGGGCCGCCTGAGGAACTGCGGGGCAGGTGCTGGGCCTCTGCGCCCATGTGGGCCTGTGGGGAGCCGTGCACCATCCCAAGTGCTGGTTCTTGTTTGCTGAGGCTGTGGGTTTGGGTTCATTCGCTATGTGTTCTCCTTAAGCAGAAGTTTTCCCAACACTTCCCAACTTTTTGCCCAGATAACCTAGATCTGCCACGTTTACACCTGTTTAAAGCCCCCTCCAATCCCATCAGCCTTACCCAGGATCACGCCCTTCTTTCTTCCGCCTCACCCACCCCGGAGACCGAGAGATAAGGTGACGAGGAATCAGTCAGCAGGTACTGCTGTCTTGTCACCCAGAAACTTCAGGGGGGACAGAAACATACACACAAGGATCCCTGTCACCCTCCCACACTCTGCTAGGTAGTCACTTCTGGGGATAACAATGTACCCAACGAAGACTGTGGCTGCGGGCCCTGCACTCTCGTTTCTTTAGTGGTAAAATGTGGATTCTGCACTACCGAGATGTTGGGGACATTAAATAAGGCAAAGGTGTAAGAAAAACGGTGAGCACAGTTGGCGGCCCACTGTAGTTACCGACTCACATTTTACTTGGACACAGTCAGGGAGTACTTGCTCATGAGCCCTCCCATCAGTCCCTACACGTGAAGCAGCCTTTGGGATACAGGTTTGGCGTGGGGCTGGAGGTGTCCCCATGCTGCGCTAGGGAGCTATGCCCCCGCCGGTGCGCTGTATCCCAGGGAGAGAGCCAGAAACTCTTTTTAGGGCTCCACGGGCAGTTCCGCCCTGAAACCTGGTCGGACCAGTGATCTGCTAGGATCCTATTCATGGATTTATCCATGTCCCAGTTTAGTCCAAACTTTGAGAGCCATGGTTTTGAGGGAGGAGTGTGAATGGCTGCTCCACCTCCTGTGCTGCCGACCTCTGCCTTTCAGGAGGGGCTGGCAGCTGCCGGAGGCAGAAGCCCCTCGCACCTCCAGAGGAGCCCCACATTCTGGCTGCAATCAGAGCTGGAATTTGGCCATGGGATCCCATCAGAAAGTTCTGCAGATGACCAGCCCGCTTTTCGCCACAATCTGCCCAGCTGGCCCAAGTCTGCTACTTGCATGTGGACCCCACCACTGGCCACAGATACCTTTTGTGACCTGGGAACTGTGCCCTGGCACCATTGCAGTGGTCAGTCCCCCGTGCTCTTCTCTGGGGTTCAGTGATTCCACGGGCCACTTGTGGTGCTAGCAGATGGTTTTGACCAGACATGTCAAGGACAGACCTTTCCTGTTTATGAGGGCCAAATTTTACAAGGAAGAAACTGTCTCTAGGCCGTAAGTTATGTATGTTTAGGTGGTGGTTTTCTTGAAGGAGCACACCGCTTTACTAAGCCTCACACCACAGCAACTCTCAGGGCAGGCAAAACGGTTCTGAGAAATAACGGTAATGTTCCAGTTACTCAGACTCTGGAATACCCAGCAATTAACAAACACAAGATGTGTGCCTCAGATATTCCCGTTCTATTAATGTAAAACCATGGCAGGCCTTGAAGTGTCAACTGTCTTACTAAAATCAAAGCCAGGGAGATAGATTCACGGATCTACTGCAAGACTGGTTAGGAAAGAGCCTCAATCCCACAAGGGAAAGGTCTCGTGAACAGACACGGCCCTTGTCAGGAAGAGACAGCGGTGTGGCGTGCCCACGTCTTGGCCTACTCCAAACACCGAGGACGCGCACGATTATACTGCGGCACTCCGCTGTAACCGAGAGTGCAGGAGGCGGGGGTCTGCACCTGGGGATGATCCACTGACTCAGGCTGAAGCGCACAGGGCTGGACACCTGGGTTGCGTGTCCCTGGACTTACCCCATCTTCGCAGGCGGCGAACCTCAGGAGCGAAGAAATACTGGCCTGGGACAGCTGCAACGATAGCGGGGCAGGCGGGTTAAACCCCAGGACGGGTGCCAGTGCTCAGGCCCGCGCCCAGGGTTCATGTCGAGTCTTCATCTCTCTGAGTCTTAAGTCCAACGTGACTGTAAGTCACAGACATGGGAAGACAGTGTTCCTGAGGGGGAGCCCTTCCCTCCCCTCCCCCAGGGAAGGAAAAACAGAGGCCGCCCTCCCAGCTGGCGGTGCGGCAGAGGGGCTCTGTGACATAGAGTGGGACGCATGCGAGCACCGCCCGCCTCCTACCTTGACCCTCACTGTGCACTGGGGGTGAGATGGGCAGTCCAGGAACACCTGCAAGTGCCTTCTGAGAAGAGGAGAGATGACCACGCGGGAGCAGTCCCCACAGGAAAAGGCGCCTCTGTTGTTTGGAAACACACAGGGAAGATAGGACTTGGAAAGCACAAATCAGAAGAGTCTAGTGGTAGACAATTTTTTCTAAACACGAGTGTTTGCTGAGACAGAAAAGGGGATTTACCCTCAGAAACGAAATTCCTGAAATAGGCCAGAAAAAGCTCCAGGCTCAGCCTGTTCTGAGGGACCAGTGTCAGCCTCCCGCTAAGGGCTGCATAGGTAACTGATGCCCCAAGGGACGGAAGGGACACTGGCAGGGCAGTCTCATTCGAGCTGGGAGAGGGGGGACAGCCAACATCCCACGAAGCCAAGTGGGGGCCCTGGGCTCAGCAAGCAGAGGTCAGGGCTTCCCTTCTGCCTCAACAGGACAACCTCTTCCTTGTCACCAGTAGCTATGCTCCTTACTGCCACCAAGTAAGTCTGTGACTCAAACTCTTCTTGTCTCTTAAATACGATCCAGTAATGACTTGTTTACACCTAAGGCCACCGGCCCAGGAGGGGTCAAGGAGACAGCTGTCCTTTACTTATTAAGAAGCAGAAAAGTAACAATCGGGCCTCCTCCTGTCAGGTGACAAAGTCACCTTGGGAGGCTGGGGAACCGGCTCAGAGAACTACATTGATACCCAACCCCCTGGGGCCCAAGGGAGGGTATGCAGTAACGCTGGTCCAGAGAAGGAATGTCTGTTTACACAGATGTTCACTGGTCTCTGGAAAAGTCTGTACCCCCGCAGAGGACAAGCTGTAGAGTCACCAAGTTTGTCTCATTCATTCACATTTGCCCTGAGTTTTTCTTTTTACTCCTGACCGAAGATAAAGGAGCTGAGTACAAAACCAGGCTCTTTTCTCTTTGGTGAACTGCAAGGACCAGCAACACGCCCTGCCATGAGGAAGCAAGCTCACCTTGCACCACGGCCTTCTAGCTGCTGTGCCGCTACTTGGCTTCCGGGTGGGAGTCATGCCTGGGCCCTGGCAGGGGAAGCTGGCCCGAGGCAGCGTGGCACTGGGGCCCTAGGACTGGCTGCGGCTGCCCTGGGGTCTTTCAGGACAGCTGCTGCATGCTTACCTGTCTCCCGGGCTCTGCTCCAGTCTCTCGTTGCCACACAGGTCACAGGTGGGCCATGAGAAAGCCGTGCTCTCATCCACACCGACCACAGTGCCTGGGCCCACGTGAAACAAAGATGGAGTCTCAGGGGCAGTGTCCGCCCTCCCAACTTCTCTCTGTCCCTCAGGCCCTAGATGCTAGTGTGAGATTCCTCAGGTTGTTCTCTCCCTTGTGCGTTTATACAAATGTTCCCAAGCTTTTTATAATTTCCATGTACTGCACAAACAAAACTACAACAATAAAAAGTAAGTTGTTTAAAACTTGCCCATATTACTACCTAACCAAATATTTCCATTCTGCCTCATTGTTTTCAGTTTTTTTCCAGATGTGTACATACTGAAATCATTACAAGCAAGCTGTCGGGGCAGTGTCTCACACTACTTTGTAGGTTGCTATAGAGCCGTTGCAAGGACTGTCTTATTTGATATTCCATTTAAGTCACGGTTCCCTCCATATTGGACATACAGGTCTGAGGCAGTGGAAATCTTTCCACGTAAGGTCCTTATTGTACTGAGATCTCTTCCTCAGGCTAGATTCATGGAAGCAGAATCACTCTGTCAAGAGTATGAGTGTTGGAGATACAGAAACACCCTGTTAGAAGCTGTCTCCCACAAGGAGGTTCACGGTGATTCACACTGTCACCATCCATTCACAGAGTGTTAGCCTCACCTCAGTATTTGCTTCCTTGGTAAGTATAACGGAATTCCTTATGTTCATTTCCACTTCTTTGGTAAGGAAAGAGAAGTATTCTTATTGGTTTGTTAACCTCTTATGTGATTTCTTTGGTTTCCTTATTTCTTTTGTAACCCAATATTTGTGATTTATTTATTCAACAAACAAATGTGTATACAATGCTACTTAGTGTGGGATATACATGTAGCATGAAATATATAATGATGAATACTACAATCCCCACTCTTGTGGACTCTGCAGTCTGGTTAAGAAGAGAGATGAACAAATAATGAGAAAAATATGAATATGGGAGAAAACATTCACAAAAACATACCAGATAAAGGACTGTTATCCAAAATATACAAAGAACTCTTACAACTCAACAATAACACAGACAACCCAATTAAAAAATGGGCCTAACACCTTCATAGATACCTCACCAAAGATAATATAAGATGGCAAATAAGTATATGAAAGATGTCAAACATCATATGACCAGGGAAATGCAAATTAAAACAAGGAGAACACAAACACACATACACAAAATTCCAAATAATCCAATTAAAAACGGGCTGAGGACCTGACTAGATATTTTTCCAAAGAAGACATCAAGATGGCCAACAGACACATGAAAAGATGCTCAACATCATTGACTAAAAGTGAAATACAAATCAGAACAACGAGATATCACCTCATACCTGTTGGGATCGCTAAACTCCGAAAGACAAGAAATAACAAGTGTTGGCAAGCATGTGGAGAAAGGGGAGCCCTCATGTACAGTTGGTGGGGATGCCAACGAGGGCAGCCACTGTATGGAGGTGGCCCAAAAACAGTATGGAGGTTCCTCAAAAAATTGAAAATAAAAATACCATATAATCCAGTAATTCCCCTATTGGGTGTTTAACCAAAGAATACAAAAACACTAATTGGAAGATATATACACTCTGATGCTTATAGTAGCATTATTTACAATAACCAATTTATGGAAGCAGTCCAAGTGTCCTTCTATGGATGAATGGATAAAAACAGATGTGATACACATACACACACACAGGGGAATATTATTCAATCATAAACAAGAATGAGATCTTGCCATGTGCAATAAAAAGGATGGACCTAGAGGGTATTATGCTAAGTGAAATAAGTCAGTCAGAGAAAGAGAAATACCATATGATTTTGCTTATATGTGGAATCTAAAAACCGAAACAACCAACCAAACACAAAGTAGAAACAAACCCATAAATACAGAGAACAAAGTGGTAGTTGCCAGCGGAGAGAGGGGTGGGGGATGGGCAAAATGGGTGAAGTGTTACAGGCTTCCAGTCATGGAATAAATGTTATGAGGAGACGATAATAGAGCTGTATGGTGACAGATGGTAGCTACCCTTGCAGTGAGCACAGCACAATGGATAAAGTTGTCAAATCACGATGTTGTACACTTGAAACTCCTGTAACACTGTGAGTCAACTACACTTCAATAAGTAAAACAAAACAAAATACCCAACAATGAGATAACACTACGCACCTATTAGAAGGGCCAAAATCCAGAACACTGACCCCACCAAATTCTGGTGAGGATATGGAACAATAGGAACTCGCAGTCATGGTCGGTGGGCATGCAAAATGGTACAGCTACTTCAGAAGACAGTTTTGGCAATTTCTTGTAAAACCAAACATAGTCTTACCATATGACCCAGCAATTGTGCTTGGTGGTATTCATCCAAAGGAGTTGAAAATTTTTATGTCCACACAAATACCTGTATACAGATGTTTACAGCAGCTTTCTTTTTTTTTTTTAAGTTTTTATTTATTTATTTTGAGAGAGAGGGAGAGAGAATCCTAAGCAGGCTCCGCAATGTCAGCACAGAGCCCTATGCGGGGCTTGAACTCACGAACCATGAGATCATGACCCGAACCGAAACCAAGAGTTGGACACTTAACCAACTGAGCCACCCAGGCGCCCCAGCAGCTTTATTCTTAATTGCCACAACTTGGAAGCAACCAAGATGTCCTTCAGCAGGTGAATGGATAAACTGTGGTACATCCAGACAATGGGATATTATTCAGCACTAAAAAGAAATGAGCTATAATACCATGAAAGCATACATGGAAACTGAATTCATATTGCTTAGTGAAAGAAGCCAGTTTGAAAAAGCCACATACTGCATGATTCTAACTATACAACATTCTGGAAAAAGCAAAACTACACAGACAGTAAAAAGATCAACGGCTGCCATGTGTTAAAGGGGAGGGAGGGTGAATAGGTGGAGCAGAGGATTTTTATGTCAGTGAAACTACTCAGTCTGATACTGTGATAATGGATACATGTTGTACATTTGTCTGAACCCATGGAAGTACAATACCAAGAAGGAACTCTAATGTCAACTCTGGACTTTGGGTGATTATGATGTGACAATGTAGGCTCATCAACTGCGACAAATTTATCACCCTGGTGGGGGATGTTGATAATGGGGGAGGCAGTGCATGTGCAGGGGCAGGAGGTATGGGGAATCTCTGTAACTTCTGCTCAACTGTGCTGTAAACCTAAAACTGCTCTAAAAATAGTCTATTAAGGGGGTGCCTGGCTGGCTCAGTATGACTCTTGCTCTCAGGGTGGTGAGTTCAAGCCGCACATTGGGCACAGAGCCTACTTAAAATAAATAAACAAATATATAGTACATTCATAAATAAATAAAAATAGTCTATTAAGTATTATCATAAAATAAATGCTAAATTGAGAAATGGAAAAGACCCTTGGAGGTAGAGAAGAGAGGCTCTCTAGCTAGCTTGAGGTCAGGGAAGGTTTCCCAAAAGAAGAGACACGAGGTGTGGTTGTAGGTGGGTGACAGGTGCTGGTGGGGCTGGAGGCCAAACAGGCATGAAGGAAAGGCAAATGATATGGCTGAGAGGTTGGGAACCCAAGTCACTCAGGGTCTTGCTAGGGATGTTAGACTTGGAAGGCATGAGAAGTCAGTGAGGAATTTTAAACAGGAGACTGAGATGCTCTAATTGTCTTGAAATGTGAAGCATTATACATATCACCTAGATACATTAGCAAACCATAGACCATTCTTGTTGAAAAGTGGTGAGATTAGACATTAGAAAAGGTGTGACCTAAGTTTCCAGAAAAATAGAAGAATCATCCCTCCTAGTCCTGGAACAAAGATTTTCATTCTCTACTAGAACAAGCATTAGGAGAAACGTATCTGTAGGGGATAAAACAATTGTTACAACTAAGTAGGCTTGATTTATTAAAATGAATTCATGCAAGCCTACTTGAATGACTTTTTAAAAATGAAAATAATAGATCTTGATTTTGAAAAGGCTGTCCCAGCTAATTTCATTGTCCTTGCAAATCTAATCAAGATTGAGTCAAAGGGATTAAAAAGTAAAGTCAATAATGGCTTATAATACAGCCGGAAAGGAGTGTTGACCAATTCACAAGAGGCAGAGGCATAAGTAGGGCCAAGCGGGATGAGGGGTTCCCATGCCACGGGTGTGTGTGCCCAGTGCTAGCTGGTTCACAGCAGTACTTGCTAAGTGTATGCTACATGAACTAATTAAAAGAAGACTGCTACCAACTAAAGTTCCTTTGTATCCTAAGATATCTTTGGGTGTTAACTGCACTTACATTTAGATGGGATTAAGCAATTTCCTTCCAGCAGGGAACAAGAGACAGTTGAAGAAATATATTTCATCTGGGGTACACACCACTGGAGATGCCTTCCAGTAACTCGAAATAAATTCCAAGGGATGGCTGGGAAGTGTACTATTAAACTGTTAGCATCTAGAACATTTGCTTAAATGAAAACAAAAGGGAAAAAAAACCCCATTTTTGTTAGAGTTTGAGGGTTGTAACCATACTCATTGTTTGGCTGCAATGCACTATTAGAAGCTTTTACTTTTTGGGGTGCCTGGGTGGCTCAGCTAGTTAAGCATGGACTCTTGATTCCAGCTCAGGTCTTGATCTCACAGCCCTGAGTTCAAACCCTGCATTGGGCTCGACACTGGGCAAGGAGTTTACTTAAAACATAAAATAAAATAAACTTTTTACTTTCCCTGTCTTATTTACAGAAATCTCTTGTAATCAGGTTTGGGAAAGGTGTATCACAGATCCATTAAAACATGTTTTCAAAAAGGTTCTTTCACAGGCTCCTTCCTGGGAAGTGCAGAGGCTCCTTTCCAGTAGGGGACAGGGCAGCTACAGGCTCCGGTATTTTCTTCAGTGACTTTCAACTCTCTGGCACACCCTCCTCTCCACTCTTGTTTTCTAACGGACAGAAGCTGGGGCTCAGAAGTGAGGCCAAAGCCTGGTCTGAAGACAGGACTTGGCCACACGTTTCCAGGGAGGCAGAGTACAAATCTACCCTTGCTGTGTTGGTGCCCCTGGCAGTGAGCGAGACCACCACCCACTAGCAAGGGGAATATAAACAAGTGCTGAGCAATGCAATGAGATAAAAATCAATGCTGCAAAAGTTTTTTATCCTAAAAAAAAGTGAACTGGGAAGAGCCCTTGCATAGTGTGGATGCTGATGATTGGGAAATGAGACCAGAAGGCCTGGCAACCCAAGCGCGTCAGTGAGCACTGTCCCCCACGGGGGCTCCATTTTCCAGGAACACTTGAGCAGATGGAGCACTCCCGCAGATGGAGGATTTGTGCAGATGGAGGACTCAAGCAGATGGAGCACTCGTGCAGGTGGAGCACTCGTGCAGATAGATGGAGCACTTGAGCATATGGAGCACTCGTGCAGGTGGAGGATTGAGATGGAGCACTCGTGCAAATGGAGCACTCGAGCAGATGGAGGACTCAAGCAGATGGAGCACTTATGCAGGTGGAGCACTTCAGCAGATGGAGGACTCTAGCAGATAGATGGAGCACTTATGCAGATGGAGTACTCGTGCTAGTGGAGCACTCAAGCAGATGGAGGACTCTAGCAGATAGATGGAGCACTTACGCAGATGGAGCACTCGTGCTAGTGGAGCACTCGAGCAGATGGAGCACTCGTGTAGATGGAGCACTTGAGCAGATGGAGCACTCGTGCAGGTGGAGCACTCATGCAGATGGAGCACCCGTGCAGATAGATGGAGCACTTCAGCAGATGGAGCACTCGTGCAGGTGGAGGATTGAGCAGATGGAGCACTCGTGCAAATGGAGCACTCGAGCAGATGGAGGACTCTAGCAGATAGATGGAGCACTTGAGCAGATGGAGCACTCGTGCAGGTGGAGGATTGAGCAGATGGAGCACTCGTGCAAATGGAGCACTCGAGCAGATGGAGGACTCTAGCAGATAGATGGAGCACTTGAGCAGATGGAGCACTCGTGCAGGTGGAGGATTGAGCAGATGGAGCACTCGTGCAAATGGAGCACTCGAGCAGATGGAGGACTCAAGCAGATGGAGCACTCGTGCAGGTGGAGCCCTCGAGCAGATGGAGCACTACAGTAGATGGAGCGCTTGTGCAGGTGGAGCACTTGTGCAGATGGAGCACTCGTGCAGATGGAGAACCCGTGCAGATAGATGGAGCACTTGTGCAGATGGAGCACTCGTGCAGATGGAGCACCTGTGCAGATAGATGGAGCACTTGTGCAGATGGAGCACTCGTGCAGATAGATGGAGCATTACAGTAGATGGAGCGCTTGTGCAGGTGGAGCACTTGTGCAGATGGAGCACTCGTGCAGATGGAGCACCCGTGCAGATAGATGGAGCACTTACGCAGATGGAGCACTCGTGCAGATAGATGGAGCACTACAGTAGATGGAGCGCTTGTGCAGGAGGAGCACTTGTGCAGATCGAGCACTCATGCAGGTGGAGCACTCGTGCCGGTGGAGGATTCATGCAGATAGAGCGCTCGTGCATGTGGAACATTCCTACAGTTGGAGCACTCGAGCAGATGGAGGACTCGAGCAGACAGACGGAGCACTTGTGCAGGTGGAGATGTTTGTTCTCAGTGAAGGACTAGCTCACAGGGCCATACTCTGACTTTGTTCAAGCTCTACTTGGGGAAAATGCTCGATGTTCTGCAAGGTCCACACCACTGTTGGAGACCCTGATGCCCACCTGATTTAGCTGCTGCAGAGAGCTGTCCACCTCCCAGCACTGACCTCCTGCAGATGGTGAAAGAGCCTGCTTGGAGCTCTCTTTGGACAAGCCATCACTGGACTTTCCAGGACAGGGAAGGGCAGAGTAGAGCAAGGCTGAGTTACGGAGAAAGGGGTGTCTGCTATTGTTACCTCACTGAGTAGTAAGGACTCTAGGCTTGTGTGGCTTTGATTGGAGTCAGATCTGGACAAGACCACAGCTGGCTGGAAAGCAGGGAAGCCTCTGTGGCCCTTTGTCCATCAGTGGGATCTGTTCACTGCCCCAGCCTCTACCTTACCTGGGCTGTTCCTGCATGGGAGACTGGGCCAATCTTTGCTATTTTGCAGCTGGGGTTTTGTTTTCTCTAAATCCCTAGTTAACTGGTTCTTATCAGGGGATCTGGCAGCTCTGTGATAACAGTGTTTACATATCCACCTGACCACCCAGAGGCCTGCAGGATACCTTCAGATAGAGATCCACAGGGAACTCTACATTAAAGTGGTGGCATGTGAAGAAAAGGATAAAAGTCAGAAACTGGATCTTCATAAACTAAAGGAAGAGCATCAGATAAGGAATAATAAAAGTTAATGTAAAACATAATAGTTTGCTTAGGTCATTAATAACAACAATGTATTCAGTGATTATACCTTATGGATAAGTGAATGTCAGCAATGTTCTAAGGAATGGGAGAGAGGAATTGAGAATATCCTTACAAGATACCTGTACTACCCTTGAAGCAGGATAGTGTTATTTCAAAGTGGACTTGGTTAGTTATAAATATATATTGCAGTATCTAGGGCAACCACTAAGGAATGTTAAAAAAAAAAAAAAAAAAGCAAGCGCTTGGATGGCTCAGTCAGTTAAGCATCCAACTCTTGATTTCAGCTCAGGTCATGATCTGAGATCTGTGAGATCAACCCCTCTGCACCGTGCTGTCAGCTCAGAGCCTGCTTGGTATTCTCTCTCTCCTATCTCTCTGCCCTTCCCCCCCACTGTCTCTGTCTCTCTCAAAATAAATAAATAAACATTAAAAAAAATGTTAAGAAAAGTGTAATCAATATGCTGAGAAAGAGGAAAAAATGGAGTCATAAAATACTCAATTAAAATGAGAAAATGCAGGGGCACCTGGGTGGCTCAGTTGGTTAAGTGGCTGACTTCGGCTCAGGTCATGATCTCATGGTCCGTGAGTTCGAGCCCTGTGTCGGGCTCTGTGCTGACAGCTCAGAGCCTGGAGCCTGTTTCAGATTCTGTGTCTCCCTCTCTCTGACCCTCCCCCGTTCATGCTCTGTCTCTGTCTCAAAA
Source organism: Felis catus (assembly GCF_018350175.1). Classification (NCBI taxonomy): domain Eukaryota; kingdom Metazoa; phylum Chordata; class Mammalia; order Carnivora; family Felidae; genus Felis; species Felis catus. The sequence goes on along the minus strand of NC_058385.1, from coordinate 860,666 downwards.
GTAAATAAACGTTAAAAAAAATTAACAAAAAATAAATAAATAAAATAAGAAAATGCAGGGGTGCCTGATGGCTCAGTTCATTGAGCAGCTTGATTTTGGCTCAGGTCATGATCCCAGGGTCATGGGACTGAGCCACTATGTTGAGCCCCACATCGGGTTTCCCACTGAGCATGAAGCCTGCTTAAGATCCCCTGTCACTCTCCCTCTGCCCCTCTCCCCAGCTCACACTCTAACGTTAAAAAAATAAAACAATAAAATGAGATAAAGCAGGAGGGTGGAAGACAAGTTCCCTGAATAGAAAACAATTATAAATACGATAGATATTAATCCAATTATACAAATATTCACTTCATATGTGAATGGTCTAAAAACATAAATTAAAAGAGACTGTCAGAGTGGACAAAAAAACATGAGCTAACTCTGTTGTCTACTTCAACTATAAAGACACATAGAGATTAAAGTAAAATTATAGAAGAAAGATATACCCTGCTAACACTAATAAGTTAAAATAGGTATATTAATTTTAGACAGAGCAGACTTCAGATCCAGGAAAATTATTAGAGAGAAGACAGAAAAGGCATTAAATAATGATAAAGGGGTCAATTCGCCAAGAAGACATAACAATTCTTAATGTGTATGCACCTAAAAACAGACTGTGAAAATATGTGAAGTAAACTGATAAAACTTCAAGGAGAGATAAAGAAACCCACTATTATATTTTATTTATTATTCTTCAAGACTTCAATACCCTTCTATCAATGACTGAAAGGTCCAAAGGCAGACAATCATAAAGACAGCTGAACTGAACAGCATCATCAATCAATTGGATCTAATTGACATTTATAGAATACTCAATCCAATGACAGCAGAATAAACATTCTTCTCAAGCTCACATGGAATATCCATCAAGACAGACCACAAAGTGGGGCATGAAACACATTTAAAAGTATGGAAATCATATAGAAATCAGGGGGACCTGGGTGGCTCAGTCAGTTGGGTGTCTAACTATTGATTTCAGCTTAGGTCATGATCCCAGGGTCGTGGGATTGAGCCCCACATTGGGCTCTAGGCTGAGCGTGGAGCCTGCTTAGGATTCTCTCTCTATTCCTCTGTCTCCTCTCCTGCTTATGTGCTCTCTCTCTCGAAAAAGGAAAGAAATCATACTAAGTATGTTCTTAGACCACAACGGAATTAAACAGAAGTCAATAACAGAAAGATAGCTGAAAACCCCCAAATAACTGGAGATTAAACAATACACTTCTAACTAACACATGGGTCAAAGAAGAAATCTCAAGAGAAGTTTTAAAATATTTTCAACTAAATGAAAATTAAAACATATCAAAACTTGTGGGATGTAGCAAAACCAGTGCTTAGAGAGAAATTTATAGCACTCTATGCATATATAAGAAAATATCTAATATATAGCTTTCATCTTAGGAAAAATAAAAAGAGAAGCAAATTACAACCAAAGCAAAGGGAATATAAGCAATAATGAAAATTAGAAGAGAGATCAATACAATTAAAAACACAGAATCAAGAAGAGAAATTCAAGAAACCCAAATTTTCTAAAATTTTTTTTTCAATGTTTTTTATTTATTTTTGGGACAGAGAGAGACAGAGCATGAACGGGGGAGGGGCAGAGAGAGAGGGAGACACAGAATCGGAAACAGGCTCCAGGCTCCGAGCCATCAGCCTGACGCGGGGCTCGAACTCACGGACCGCGAGATCGTGACCTGGCTGAAGTCGGACGCCTAACCGACTGCGCCACCCAGGCGCCCCAAGAAACCCAAATTTGATCCCTTCAAAAGATTAATAAAAATTATCTGATAAACTTCTAACAGTCTAATCAACAGTACCAGAGACAGAAGAAACAAATTAATTTTACCAGAAATGAAAGAGGGGCCATCATTACTGATCCCATGGACAGTAAAAGGATAATAAAATAATGTTATGAACAACTCTACCCACCCCCCAAATTTGCTAAATTACGTGAAATGGATCAATTCCTTGAAATACACAGTCTATCAAAACTCACACGAGAGGAAACAGATGATCTGAATAAGCTAATCTCTATTAAAGAAGTTGAATAAATAATTCATAATCTTCCAAAACAGAAAATACCAGGACCAGAAGGTTCACAGGCAAATTCTACCAAACTTGTAAGTAAGAAATCATACCAATCCTCTACAATCTCTTCAGAAAATAGAAGCAGAAGGAATATTTCCTAAACTCATTCTATGAAGACAGCATTACCCTAAAATAAAACCAGATAAAGACATTACATGAAAGAAAAATACAGAATAACACCTCTCATGAACATAAATGCAAAGTCCTTAACAAAATGTTAGCAAATCTAATCTATATAAAAAAATATATACCATAACCAAACGTGGGATTTATTCCAGGTATACAAGGCTGGTTCAATATTTTAAAAAATCAATTAATGTAATCTGTTATATTAATGGACTAAAGAAGAAAAATCATATGGTCATATCAAAAGATGTAGAAAAATAACTTGGCAATATCCAACACCCAACCATGATAAAAACTCTCAGCAATCCAGGAATAGAGAAGATCTTCCTTAACTTGGTAAAGAACACCTACAAAAACCTACAGGTGGAAGAAACCAATAAAGAGGTCATATGTAGGAAACAGTGACTCAAACTTAAATGATTAATATGAGGGAGTCCTAGGACAGTAGTTAAGCAAATAGTTAAGACTGTCTTGGTGGGGGAGAAAGCTCTAGGAGGGAAATTATAAAGGAAAAGGATAACTCCAATGATTTGTCATAATTTTTGGAGATTTGAAAAAAAAAAAGTGTGGTACAGGCAATGCAAGGAAAATGAAAGTCAATATAAAATTCCATGAGGCAAACCCCATCAAAAAATCCCTATCAGCATTCTTCACAGAACTAGAACAAACAATCTTAAATTTTGTATGGAACCAGAAAGAAAAGAAAAGAAAGAAAAAACCAAAGCTGGAGGCATCACAATCCCGGACTTCAAGATGTATTACAAAGTTGTAATCATCAAGACGGTATGATACTGGCACAAGAAAAGGCACTCAGATCAATGGAACAGAATAGAGAACCCAGAAATGGACCCATAAACATATGGCCAACTAATCTTTGACAAAGCAGGAACGAATATCCAGTGGAATAAAGACAGTCTCTTCAGCAAATGGTGCTGGGAAAACTGGACAGTGACATGCAGAAAAATGAACCTGGACCACTTTCTTACACCAGACACAAAAATAAACTCAAAATGGATGAAAGACCTAAACGTAAGACAGGAAGCCATCAAAATCTGAGAGGAGAAAGCAGGCAAAAACCTCTTTGACTTTGGCCACAGCAATTTCTTACTCAACATGTCTCCAGAGTCAAGGGAAACAAAAACAAAATTGAACTATTGGGACCTCATCAACATAAAAACTTTTGCACAGAGAAGGAAACAATCAGCAAAACTAAAAGGCAACAAATGTAATGGGAGAAGATATTGGCAAATGACATATCAGATAAGGGTTAGTACAAAATCTATAAAGAACTTTTCAAACTCAACACTCAAAAAAAAAATAATCCAGTGAAGAAATGGGCAAAAGACATGAATAGACACTTCTCCAAAGAAGACATCCAGATGGCCGACACATGAAAAATCATCATTCATCATCAGAGAAATACAAATCAAAACCACAATGAGATACCACCTCACACCTGTCAGAATGGCTAACATTAACAAGTCAGGCAACAACAGATGTTGGCGAGGATGTGGAGAAAGAGGATCTCTCTTGCATTGTTGGTGGGAATGCAAATTGGTGCAGCCACTCTGGAAAAAAGGATGGAGGTTCCTCAAAAAATTAAAAATAGAACTACCCTACGACCCAGCAATCGCACTACTAGGCATTTATCCACGGGATACAGGTGTGCTGTTTTGAAGGGACTCATGCACCCCAATGTTTATAGCAGCGCCATTAACAATACCCAAAGTATGGAAAGAGACCCAATGTCCATCAACAGATGAATGGATAAAGATGTGGTATATATATATATATACAATGGAGTATTATTCGGCAATCAAAAAGAATGAAATCTTGCCATTTGCAACTCCGTGGATGGAATTAGAGGGTATTATGCTAAGCAAAATTACTCAGTGAGAAAAAGACAAATATCATATGACTTCACTCATACGAGGACTTTAAGAGACAAAAAGATGAACATAAAGGAAGGGAAACAAAAATAATATAAAAACAGGGAGGGGGACAAAAGAGAACAGACTCATAAATATGGAGAACAAACTGAGGGTTACTGGAGGGGTTGTGGGAGGGGGGATGGGCTAAATAGGGAAGGGGGACTAAGGAATCTACTCCTGAAATCATTGTTGTGCTATACGCTAACTAACTTGTATGTAAATTAAACAAACAAAAAAACCCCGAAACAAACAAGGAAACAGAAGTACAGTATACTATTTTCCTATTCAGTGAAAAATATTTATATAATCATAACACTAAAAATACCATTTATTGATTTTCACCTTTGAAAATAAAAAAAAAAATCAATCTGTAGACAGTGTTCAAGGCTTAATTATGGTTATAGAAGAGAATATCACCAATCTTTATACTATAAAGTACAGAAACAACTGTAGGAAGGTGGCAAGGAAGAGTGGAGTAAAAGAAGCACAAAAGAGCTAATATTTTTTCTTGCAAAGTATGGAATAAAGAGATACTATCTTTACCAGAAAGAATGACAAACACAACCCCTACAGCTGGTTGACTAAGTAGATGCTTTCCCCTTAAGATCAGGAACAGAGCAAGGAAACCCCCTGGCCCCATGTCTGTGCACTTCTATACTGCGGTTCTAGCTGAAACGGTGCTACAGGCGGTAGCAATTCTTATGGTCTTACAATAACAGGGTCCTGAACAGCTTAAGCAGTGTGGGTGCATGGTGGTTCCCCTCAAATGTGGGGCAGAGAACACCGCTCCCACACCCTTCTCTCTCCTCTGGGCCCCTGACCAATCCTGGGCTCTGAGAGAGGTGAGGGGTGGGAGAACAGGAGCAACCGCTGGAGAGAATGAAGGTGCAAGGGGGGCCTCTGGAGGTGGAGGAGATGTGCAAGCGGTAGCACGCTGTGGGCACAGTGACGAGGACAAATGCGCAGCGCATCTATCTGCTCCGGGGCATACATCTGCAGCGTGCACGGTCCTCACAGCCTGTGTGCCCAGGGGCCCAGCGCAGCCAGCGCTCAGATGCCCCAACAGTCCAGTCAGCCTCTGCAGACTCCCAGCCCTTCCTTACCGGCATGCTTCCAAACAGCCTGCCAGCAACCAACCCTGGCTCTGTACCACAGTCTATCTACAGCGCTCACAGAATTGCTTCATTTAAGACAACTGATCACACAGCCTCCGTGGCTGGCATGACTGGGAATAGCAGAATGAGACAGAAACAGCTCCATCCCAAGAGGTCCCTGACTCCTCCAGCACAGAAAGCTTTTACAACTGCCCTTGGCATCTCCGTGGGTTTTCTATATGGCCTTCATCTGTCTGGAAGGCCTTCCCCAACTCTGCCTGACAAATCCTGACGGTCCCAAGGCCACCCACCCACTGCCTCATGGGCTTTTGCTGTCAGCCAGCCCTCCTTGTCAGGGGCGGTCATCCTTCTCCACTAGTCGGTGAGCACTCCAAGCCCCCAAAGCCTCATGTGCATTATCTCGTTTAACCCTCAACAATGCTTTAAGGTGGATTCTATTAGCCCTGTGTTAGGTGACAAAATGGAAGAGTCTGCTTTCTTCGGGACCACCAGGCTATACTGCTCTCATTCCTCACTTTGAATCACAACTTTAGTTATGTTTTGGCCTTAACACTGAAAGAAAATGCACAGAAGAGATCCAAATCGCCTGAACACAATGAATAAGTGCTCAACCTCACAAGCAGGCAGGAGAATGTGAATTAGAGCAACAATGGGATCAGAGATTTTGCTGTTTATAAAAATTATAAAAAGACTCAGGAATCTTATGATGGGCAAGGCTGGTGGGAACAGGTCCTCTTAGAAGGCCTTTTAGAAATATGAATTTCTGTATATTTTTTGGAAATTAACTTAATATCTTTTAATATTAAGAATACACAAGCCAATTGTGTGGCCACTTTGGAAAACACTTTTGCATTTCTTCAAAAAGGCTAAGCACAGGGTTTCCCATATGACCCAGCAATTCCATTCCTAGATACATACCCAAAATTTGAAAACAGGGGTTCAAACAAAAAACTTGACCATAAATATTCATAGCGGCACTACTTACAGTAGCCAGAAAGTGGAAATGACCCAATGTCCATCAACTGATGAATGGAAAAAACAAGATGTGGTGCCTCCATACAATGAAACATTCAGTCATAAAAAGAAACAAAGCGCTGACCCCATAGTACATCATGGATAACTTTGAAAACGTTATGCCAAATGAAAGAAGCCAATCATGAAAGACCATACAACGTATGACTTTGTGTATGTGAAATATCCAGAAAAAGCAAACCTATAAAGACGGAAAGTAGATCAGTGTTTTCCTAAGACCAGGGGAAGTGGCTGGGGTGGGAGAGCATAATGGCACTGACAATGGGCATGAGGTTTATTTTGGAATGATGACAGTGCCTTTTTTTTTTTTTTAAATATGGGTCTCAAACTTACAACCTGGAGATCAGGAGTTACATGCTCTACTGACTGAGCCAGCCAGGTGCCCCAACAATGTTTTAAATTAGATTGTAGTGACAGTTGCATATCTGTGAACATACTAAAACATTTTAAATGAATGAATTGTAGTGATGTAAGTTATACCTCAGTAAAGTTGTTTAAAAAATATACGAACCCTAAGACCCTGAAATCTTCCTGCAAAGAAATCAGTAGGGATTGATGTAAAGCGTGTTTATTTCAGCCTTGTTTATAATTGCAAAAACAGGGGAACATGTTTGATGTCCATCAGTGGAGAGGCAGTTTATTCATAGAAGGGAATATTATGCAACAATTACTATCTTGAGTTAGATCTTTATCTACCCATCTGGATGGACATCCCTGCTAGAGTCCTAAGTGAGGAAAGCAAGCGCCAGGATAATGTGTTTTACAAAGTCGTGCAGTCGCACACACTCCCTCCGAAGGGGGCAAACGCACGTGCTCCAGAGTGTACAGAGTGCAGCATGGCAGGTGCACAGTAGGAAATAATTTCTCTTTCTCTTTATTCATCTTTCACTAGTTCCACTGGACAGGCACTACTTTTTTCACTAAAAAATTTAAAAAGTTAAAAAGGAGAATATTAATGCTATGTTGAGCCTCAGACTCACATATCCAATCAGCTACCGAAATGTCTTTTCAGATGGATCAAAACATCTAAACTCGTCAAGACATAGCTAAAATTGTGCTCTCAAAGCTGGCCTCTTCTGCCATGTCCGATTCCCTTCAACAGCTCTACTATCACCTTGCGGCCTAAACCGGGATCTCAGACGTCACCAGGTATGTTCCCAGCCTTCATCTGTGCCTTGCTTCCTCTGTACTGAATTCACTACCCAACCTGTCAGTTTCTCCCAACTAAACCCTCTTCCATGTTTACTTCACCTCTTCCCTTATCTCATGCCTTGGTGCTGCTGCCTACCCTCCCACTGGCTATTACCCAAGGCCCTGGCCCTTCCACTCTGCTCTGCAGAGACAAACACTGGATCACCCTCCTGTCAATGACAGAGCACACTCCTGCCAGGGCCACCCACTCGGGCAGTGTTGGCCTCTCAGCCTAGTCTCCAGTCATTCCCTCCATCCAGATGCCTTTCCGGCCCCCTTCCAAACTCTGGTGCTCCCTGACACTGCCCTGTCAGCAGCCTTTACGTGTCCTGGTTTTTTCCCTTCAGACATTCTTCCTGCCTCTACTCCTTCACCTACTTAGCTACTTCCTGCTTCAGATTGCAGCACAAAGCTCCTGTCCTTGGGGCAGCTACAGTGACCTCCCTAACAACGTGAGGTCCCAGCAATCAGTACTTGGAGCACTCTGAACTCTGCAGTTCCAAGTCTGATTGTGTGCATAGCTGACTGATGTCTTTCTATATAGACTGTGAGTCGAAGAGGCAAGAACTTCTTCTGATTTTGTTCCTTATGTATCCAAAGTCTGGAACATGTGAGACAACAATAAATACTTGCTTAATGAATGAGGAAACGAATATGAAGTATGATATTTAACAAAATGTAAATACCATTTCCATTTCCACCAGGATTGACTTGACTACCCACCTTGAACGCTACAAATGGAGTTGACCTGAGTGACAGAATCCAGTTCATTGAGCTTCACAGGGCTGGTCAGTTCACAGGAGGGAGCACCGGAGGCCATACCCAAAAGGGGCTTTTGAAGCAAAAGGACACTTCGTTCAACACAAACAATCTGACCTGCCGACAAAGACACTTCGGATTATGGAAGCACTGAAGAGAAAGTGAGTTTTCCTCCCAGTGAGGACAGTGTCCTTTGCCAGCCTCCTACAGGCTGTGTGGGCAGAGGGCACAGTTTTGCGGCCCCTCCCTTGTGTCCTACGACACCTGCACTGTGCAGAAAGGAAGTCCTAAAGCCACCAGTGTGCTAAGCTGGAAAAGCGCACAAATACTAGATTCAAATTCAATTTGGAAAGGTGAATTTTGTGGTATGCAAATTACACCTCAATTAAATAAAAAATATGTAGTTTAGGCAGGATTCTAATTTGATTCCTGGAAAAAAAGAGCTGATTGATCTAAGCATATATTTATAATGTTCCGGGCATTTGTTTGTTCTAAAAAGTGATGTTTCAGGCAATGGCTTCAGGTGGCTTTTGCACCTGTAAAGTGTGCCACCAAGAGACCATCTTTGAGTGACCAATGGCATCTTTCACAGGAGGTGTCAGCACTGCAAGCGTTCTAGTTCTGTCCAGGTGGCCATGACAGGGGTCATTTGAAGCCCCAGGCTGGTACCACGGGTCTCTTCCACTCCACACACCACGTCCGCAGTTGGCTTCATGAAGGGACGCAGTTCCAAGTAAGTCAGAGGCACTGACAAGCCACAATGCCATTCTGTGGCATCTATCAGTGTCTGCTGGGTCAAAACTGGGAAGAAGAAAGCATACCCTGGGCTCGGAGAGTGTCCCTGAAGAGGAAGCTGTGAGGGGTAGCCTCGGCGAGTGCTTCCACGACTTCCTGGCTCAGCACACATGAGGGGGCCACACAGACTGGTACAGTTTTGGGGAGGCCAGAGTTATTCTCATCCTGCATCTGCAGGGTGACATCAGTCACCATCAGCCAAATCTCCCTTTGCTGCAGAAGAAGCAAATCATTTAGTTACAATTCAAAGACATAGTCAAGTCTATTAACTTTAATAGCTATTCTAACATCCAAGACTTAAAAGAAAATTAATGTTTTTAATTTATTTTTTGAGAGAGAGAGCATAAGCAAGGGAGGGGCAGAGAGAGAGGGGACAGAGGATCTGAAGTGAGCCGACAGGCTGACAGCAGTGAGTCCGATGTAGGGCTCGGACTCACGAACTGTGAGGTTATGACCTGAGCCGAATTTGAACGCTAAACCGACAGAGCCACCCAGGCGCCCCTAATATCCAAACTTTTAAAAGCAATAATGTTGGATGATTATTACAACACTATTTTAGATATCATTCCCACAAATGTTTTCAAATATGCAATAGAGTCTGCGTGTCTTGGTCACTAGCAAACAATCCAACCTGATTGACACGGCTGAGCCCTGGGAACCCCAACCCTGTACTTGTTTAAAGGGCTCCTGTGCTGGGATACAGTCTGCCCTTCCTTGGCACTAATGTATTGTCCTTGACCTACTCAGGGAGATTTCACTGCTCTTTTTGTCCAGATCTCATGTTCCCATACCCAGAATGTGAATTACCACACTGTCTTATATTTAGTCCATACACATTCTTCTCTCCTGTTAGACGTAGGTTTCCTAGGGATCAGAGATTGTTATAAACTGAATGTTCACATCCACTCCCACATCCTCAATTCATAAGTTGAATTCCTGACCTCCAGTGTGATCATAATGGTAGGTGCGGTATTCAGGAGGTAATTAGGTCATGAGGGTGTCACCTTGATGGTGGAATCAGGGTCCTTGTAACACATGAGGCAGTTTGTCTCCTCTCCTGCCTTCCACATTGCGAGGATGCAAAGACATATCCTTTTGTAAATCAACAGGAGGGGCCTCACTAAGAACCTGACCATGTTGGCAATTTGAACTCAGACCTGTGAGAAATGAACTGCTGCTGCTTAATCCATAGCAGCCCAAACTGACTAAGACAGGAATATTTATTACTACCCTCAGACTTTGCATAGGGCTGTGGTATAAAGCAGGTATAAAATAACTGTTGTATCTGCAACAATTTTTCTTTTTCTTTTTTATTCTTTCAAGTATATAATAGAATCTACGTGTCTTGGTCACTAGCAAACAATTGGACCTGATAACAATTTTCTTTTTTTTTAAGTTCATTTATTTTTCAGAGAGAGAGAGAGAGAGAGAGAGAGCGAGCCAGAGGACAGAGAGAGAAGGGGGGAGAGAGAATCCCAAGCAGGCTCTGCACTATCAGCACAGAGCCCAATATGGGGCTCCAACTCACCAACTGTGAGATTGTGACCTGAGCCGGAATCAAGACTCAGACGCCTAACTTAGTCACCCAGGCACCCCTATAATTTTCTTTCATCTGCAAAAGTTGTAATGTCTTTTAAAGTTCATTATAGTGGTATTCTGCCCTTTACCCTTGGTCAGAGTTTAGGATTTAGTAGATCCAGTGAGGCCAAGGATTTGCCTGGGAAGACCCTTGTAGTCAGTAGGGCTGGACCATGACAACCTGGCTCGCTTGAGGTTCAGTTGGTGTTGCTTGCGTGGATTGATGGCATGGTCAGTTTGAGGGTTCCATTTGGCTGGTTGACAGGAATGGGCAGAGAAAGTGACTTGCATGGTAGGAGCTGTGGGTTTGGGTCAAGGGGGAGCTCACATGGTTGAAATGCTGATTACACATAGGAAATTAGAGTAAATTATATGGAGGAAAATGAGAGCCAGGTTTCTCACTATTAGATAAGGGAGTTATAAATATGGAAATGGGGAAAACCTAAAGTCAATTCTGTGGTAATGATCTACAGTTGGAGATATTGGTGTAAAATTAAGATTTCAGATATAGATGGAGAGATGAAAAGAAATACAGATTTATGTGTATGTGTGCATGGGTTTACACACGTAATACTTCCTTGTTCTGTTCACTGAGAGGGTCTGAAGGCAATAACATGCCAGTGGCAATGAGCCCATCTAGTTACCAGACCTTTGTTTAAATGCTGTTTTCCATTAAAATCAACCAGGGCTCCTTGAAGAGATGGCTGTTTCCAGAGCAGAGAAAGCACAAGGTGAGTCTGAAACATCTTATTGTGTCAGACAGCAAGCAAGTACTTCAAAGGATACAGGAACATGCCCAAAGGGCACATGAGCCAGCCTGAATCTGGTAAATTTGAACATCCAAATAAACAACAGTAAGATTATAACTCATTGAATAAAAACTGAATTCACTGGTCCATACTGATATAAGTAAGTGAATACATAATTAAATCAAGGAAATAAAAAGCTCCTAAGTATAGCTGAATGCAACTAATAAATATAGAAGGTAAGCTAGAGTTAGAAAACTACCATTAGGTCACTATCAGAGTAATAATTCAGGCCAAGAATCATATGGATATTAAAATGAGTGAGTAAAAGTTTGATGAAAATAGGATATTTACATAGTCTCAATGTATCTTCCTACATACAAATATCTTCCCACCCATGTCCCACCCAAATATCTTCCTTTATATGGATCAGATAGTTACTAACTTTAGAGTGGAGAAAACTAGAAAACACCATATTTTTTTTTCAAAAGTTTTTCTTTAAATTCCAGTTAGTTAACATACAGTGTATGTTATTAGTTTCAGGTGTAGAATTTAGTGGTTCATCACTTCTATATAACACCCAGTGATCATCAAAGTGCCCTCCTTAACACCCATCACCCATTAAGCCCATTCCCTGTCCACCTCCCCTCTAGCAACCCTATTTGTTCTCTATAGTTAAGAGTCTGTTTTCTGGTTTGCCTCTCTCTTTTTTTCCCCCTTTGCTCATTTGTTTTGTTTCTTAAGTTTCATATATGAGTGAAATCATATGGTCTTTGTCTTTCTCTGACTTATTTCACTTAGCACAATACTCACTAGCTCCATCCATGTCATTGCAAACAGGAAGATTTCTTTTTCACAACTAATATTATATATATCAATCACCTCTTCTTTATCCATTCATTAGTCAGTGGATATTGGGCTATTTTCATAATTTGGCTATTGTTGATAATGCTGCTATAAACATCGGGGTGCATGTGCCCCTTCAAATCTGTATTTTTGTATCCTTTGGATAAATACCTAGTAGTGCAATTGCTGGATTGTAGGGTAGTTCTACTTTTAACTTTTTGAGGAGCCTCCACACTGTTCTCCAGAGTTCACCAGTTTGCACACCCACCAACAGTGCAAAAGGGTTCCCCTTTCTCCACATCCTTGCCAACACCTGTTGTTTCCTGTGTTGTTACTCTTAGCCATTTTGATAGGTGTGAGGTGGTATCTCATGGTAGTCCTGATTTGTATTTCCCTGATGATGAGTGATTTTGAGCATCTTAGGTAACACCATTGTAATCAACTGATAAAATATTACAGCACTGGGACAAATCAGCTGTGTGCTTTCTGATATGAAGACAGTATTTTTATGTGGTATTCCTGACAAAAATGCATAGCTTGAATCTAGTCATGAGCTAACACGAGGCAAATCCAAAGGGAGAGATATTCTAAGTAACTGATCTCTATTCTTCAAAAATGTTAAGGTCCTAAAAAATAAGCAAAGATGCAGAAACGTTCTATTTGAAGAGGAAAGAAACATGACAGCTAAGTGCAATGCAAGATCCTGTATTGGACCATGGAATTATAAATGATTTTAGGGGAACAACTAGCAAAATCACATTTTAAAAAATGGTAGATATCTCAGGAAGGGCAAAGATTTCTATAAGATTATCTATAGTTGGGAGTTCTTCTGACAGCATTCAAAGATTTTAGATACTCTTTGTAAATACCCTGGATTTGGCTTACTGTCTCTTTTTTAATTTCTTGATGAGCCAAAATGGTCTAACTTCCTTTGAAATTAACTATCAGTTTATTGTTACCATTGGGGTTATGAATAAAATCAGTAACAAATAATATCCTCTGTAAAAAGACACAAATAACCAACTAATTGAAAGCTGTACTACCATTATTATTACTAAAATTTTATTAAAAATGGATCTCTTCTGGGGAGCCTGGGTGGCTCAGACAGTTAAGTGTTCGACTCCTGACCTCAGTCAAGTCTTGATCTCATGGTTGTGAGTTCAAGCCCCGTGTTGGGTTCCACGCTGGGTGTGAAGCCTACTTAAGAACAACAACAACAAAAAAAGATCCCTTCCACACAAAAATGCCCCATTAATTTTTGACAAAGTTGCAAAAGCAATTCAATGGAGGAAGGACAACCTATTAACAAATAATGCTGGAACACTGGACATCTCTAGGCAAAAAAAAAAAATGAACTTTGACCTAAACTACACACTTTATTAAAAAACCAACTCAAAAATGCAGCATACTCAAATGTAAAATTATAAATCTTCTGGAAAAGAACATAAAGCATAAATTTGGGGGGCACCTGGGTAGCTCAGTCAGTTGCGCATCTGACTCTTGATTTGGGCTCAGGTCATGATCTCACAGTTCGTGAGATCCAGCCCCATCCTGGGCTCTGTGCTGACAGTGAGAAGCCTGCTTGGGATTCTTTTTGTCTCTCTGCCTCTGCCCCTCCCCCATTCACGTGTGTGTGTGTGTGTGTGTGTGTGTGTGTGCGTGCGCTGAGCGCGTGCTCTCTGTCTCTTAAAAATAAGTAAACATTTAAAAAAAAAAGATAAACTTTGGGACCTAAGACTAGGCAAAGAGACTTGACGTGTCTTAGACTTAATGACAAAGGCATGATCCATAAGAGGGAAAGTTAATACATTTGACCACATAAAACTGAAAAACTCTGCTCTGCAAAACCCCTGTTGAAAGGATGAAAACACAGATTATAGACCCTGAGAAATATTGGCAAATCACATATCTGACAAAGGCTTTGTATAGAGATTATATAAAGAACTTAAAAAATTCAGCAGTTATATTCGGAATTTAAGAAACAAAACAGATGAACATATGAAAAGGAGGGACGGGAAGAGAAGAAAGGGAAACATACCACAAGAGACTCTTAACGAGAGAACAAACTGAGGATTGATGGAGGGACATGGGTGGGAGATGGGCTAAATGGGTAATGGGCATTAAGGACTGCACTTGTGATGAGCACTGGGTATTATATGTAAGTGATGAATCACTGAATTCTACTTCTGAAACCAATACTGCAGTGTATGTTATCTAACCAAAATATAAAAAATAAAAATATAAATATAAAAGAAAATGCCATATTGAAAAAATAAATAAAAATTCAGCAGTAAACAAATAATCCAAACAGAAAATTGGCAAAAGACATGTATAGACATTTCATCAAAGAAGTTATACAGATGGCAAATAAACACATGAAAAGATATTCAACATTATTAGTTCTCTGGATGAATCTCTAGAGAATTTTATTAATTGGGGGAAAAATAATCCCAACCAAATAGCTCCCAAAGGAGCTGTTACAGGTTGAATTGTGTCCCTCCAAAAAGATCGGTTGAAGTCCTAACTCTAGTATGTCAGAATGTGATCTAATTTGAAACTAAAGTCTTTATAAATGTAACCAAGTTAAAAGGAGATCATTTCAGCAGGCCCTCATCCAATATGACTGGTGTCCTTAAAAGAAAAGGAAATTTGGATTCTGATAGGCACAGAGGGAAGGCCATGTGAAGACACAGACGGCCATGTGCCTGGGGTGATGCGTGTATGCGCCAAGGATTGCCAGCAAACACCAGAAGCTGGAAGAGGCAAGGAGATTTTCCCTGAAGCCGTCACAGAGAGCATGGCCCTGCTGATACCTTCCTTGATTTCAGACTTTTAGCCTCCAGAAGTGTGAAATGATATATTTCTGTAGTTTTCAGCGATCCAGCTTTTGGTACTTTGTGCAGCTGGCCTAGGAGACATCACTGATATATATTGCGTGGTCTCATTTGTGTAACTATCATGAAATGACCTAATTATGAAGATGACACCAGATTAGTGGCTGATGTCACTTTCTTGGTTAGGGTGTTAAATGGTGGCTACTCTGGGTATGAGAAGTTAGTACAGGGCAGGCTACATGGGAGGACACTATTTCTTTGCAGCCTACATGAATCTATAATTACTATTAATCTAAAAGGTTAGAATAATTTTATTCAAAATACAAGTCAAGGGGGCACCTGGCTGGCTAAGTTGGGTAGAGCATGCAACTCTTGATCTCAGGGTTGTAAGTTTGAGCCTAAGTTAGGGGTAGAGATTACTTAAAGATAAAATCATTAAAAAAAAGGTAAATATCTTTTTCACCTGCATGACTTGGCCATTTGTATAATGGAGATACAATAGAATCTTCTTTAAAAACTCAGGTTCTTGCAGCGACTCCTAGTGCCCTTCTTAAAGTCAACCAGCACTGTAATGTACAGGTGACTGGCTGGACCACACTGTGGCCCCAGGACCTAGCTTATTTCAATTCCTCCCGGAGGAAGTTGGTTTCTGGTGATTCTCTGCCCCACAAAAGCAGAACACAGGAGGTACAGAGAATTATAACGCACTGAGGAATCTGTTCCTTTGGGTTCCAAGCCCCTGTCACCTAAGTACTACCAATCCTTCGGTACATACTCCCACTGAAACCCACGCTTGCTGGCAGGCTGCACCTGTGCTAATGGAAGCCTATTTCTTGGCAGAAAACTCAGGACAGGAGGGTATCAGTGTTCTCAATTGGCCAGAAGGCAAGGCTCCTTCATGCAGTGAGGCAGACGACCTGTAGTTTGTCTCTCTCTGTCCACTGGGGCTAGCAGTGAGACTTAGCTATGGTATATCGGACACCTGCTCTCTTTACTTCCCACCTCTGCTGTCAGCTGGGGCTGTGGGCAGGTGAGCCTCTACGGGCACCAACGTGTGCTATATTGCCCCCGAGGACAGCAGTCTATCTGCAGAGTAAATGGCAGCCGCACAGTGAACCACTGCCTATGACACAGTCATATGACCTGAAATGTGTGTTAGAATAATAGGCAATGTGCCAGGTGCCAAGCATGTCTTAACATACTAAGTGTCCTGCAGACGGTGGGTGGGGGAATTTGCAGTCAGCCTTCGGTTTGCTTCAGGGTTGGAAGGTAAGAGGCACCTCAGGTGCCTGGATATAGTGAGGGCCTGTCGCCCTGCCTGTTGAGCCAAATACTGGGTGGCTCATAGGAAGCACTGTGAATGACTGATGTCAGTCACTCTCTTATTCCTCAGGAGGGGTATCAATTCACTGTCAAATGATTAAGAAGTGAACGGAGAAAAGGAAAACGAGGATTGAACAACGGGATGGTCTGTATTCCTCCGGTGACAGATTTGCATGGATGTTCCTCTCTCAGTTAAGGTCCAGCAGAGGTTTTTTTTTCTGGCAGAACTTACGGCAGGTGTTCCGCTTACCAAAAACATCTCTTTCCCTTTTCTGCTCCTAGCTGATTTGTTGAGTGGCAAGGCAGCAAATGAGCATCTCCCCAGGACTGCCAAAGCCTCCCAGGGGCCACAGGGCTTCCTTCACCTGTCGCTAACTCAGAGCTCTTGGACAGTTCTGGCAGGGGCCGAGCTCAGTCCTGAGAGTCCTCCTTTTACCCCCTTCCTACGACCTGCCTGTGTGCCAGAAAGGAATGCACAGTGCGGGGCTGAGACCTCAGGCAGGCTATGCCTAGGCTGTTTCACACCCAGGACATACCACACTGGCTGGCAGGCTGCACCCGCACAAGAAATGGATATACTGCTGCCTAGGCTAGGAGCACGCATAACTGGATTTTAAAAACGCTTTTCCATTTTAGCACTCCATTAATTTCTATGAGAGGTTATCCTTTAGTAAACTTTTTAACACCTTATCGGAAAGAGAGGGAGAGGGATCGATTACCTGTGATCTTTGATAAATCACTCTGGCATAGAAACTGCAACGTGTACTGTGGTCATCGGTCTGGAAAGGCATTGAAAATGATTAGAACATGACACAAAACACACACATACAGGAAAAGTAGTTAAAGACCCTATTAGAAACACAGACGATACCTGAAGAATTTCTCTTAAGAAGCGGGTAACTGGAGGTTGGTAAAGCTTAGAAATGCGGTCTTCTTCTATGACATCAATCTGTCCCACACTTGGATGAGCAGAGAGGATGTAACAGAAGCTAGGAGGAGGCACACGAGTTTCTACCTGTTTAAAATGAAGGCAAAGGCAAACATAAGTGTGCTGGTAAAGATTCAAATACATTATTAAAATCTACTCTTTAATATATAGGTATTTATTCACAGATGCATTCTATCTCCCTGGAAGGTTATATAAGAAATTGGTATGTTGTTTATCTCTGGGAACAAACATAAGAACTTTTACACTTTTTGAATTTACTACAGATTCAAGATTTCATTAAAAACAAAAATTCTTCAGGAGTACCTGGGTGGCTCAGGTGGTTAAGCATCTGACTCTAAATTTTGGCTCAGGTCATGATCTCATGGTTTGTGAGTTCGAGCCCTGGATCAGGTTCCACGCTGGTAATGTGGAGCCTGCTTGGGATTCTCTCTCTCCCCCTCTCTGCCCCTCCCGAGCTCTCTCTCTCTAATAAATAAACTTAAAAAAAATTAAATAACAAAAACAAAAACAAACCATTCTTCAGAGTATATCTGAAAACACCATTTAGAAATTTCTTCCTCTTTGAGCGCCTGGGTGGCTCAGTCCGTTAAGTGTCTGACTTCAGCTCAGGTCATGATCTCGAGCCCTGCATCGGGCTCCGTACTGACAGCTCAGAGCCTGGAGCCTGCTTCACATTCTGTGTTCCCCCACCCCTCTCTGCCCCTGCCCCACTTATGCTCTCTCTCTCTCTCTCTCTCTCAAAAAATGAATACACATTAAAAATAAATAAATAAATAAGTACACTTCTTCCCTTTTAAAAAAAATGGGTATTGTTGACAACTGTTTACTGGTCTAGCACTGTACAGAGTTATAGTCTTAGCAGTCTGCTAGGAACTCAGCTACCACACAAATAAGACAGCCCCCAGTTTTCAGCTTTCAGAGCTATGGCCCAAAGCAGCCGCTGGCCAGTCTGGTGGATATATTTGAGGATGGTGAAGAAGGGACACATTTTAATCAGTCAGTTTTACTACCTGTGAGCAACTACCATAAACAATTTGATGCAGTAGAAGGGAAATCCCTGGCTAACCGGGTAGTTGTACCAATACCATGGGCTTTATTTACCACGTTATATGCGTTTGTGCTCTAATTGGTAACTGAATGTTGGTTCTAACAGTATCTGGGAGGCAGAGGGGAAAACACCCTGTGTCTTATTTAGTATGAGGCTAAGACCCTAATTGTTACAATGACATGCAGTGGTTGTGGTTTTAAGACATCGTCATAAATTAACCTCAAGAAGAATGGAGTGTGGCATAGCAAAGAAAGCAGCCAGAGGCTGGACTTTAGACTGAGGTGAACTAGTCTGAATCTCTGTCCTCCTGGCTGATAGTCACTGGACCTCGGCTTCTCGGGGATGTGAACTGTGGGTGGGGCCTGACTCAGCACCTGGCATGGTGCAGGTGTCAGTCAGGGGAAGCCCCTCAGATGCTGGCTTACCTCTTCATGGGCTTGGCCACGGCCAGGTGCTTTCAGAGGCATGGCTGGAGGCCACATGGTGTCAATCAAGCTGAAAAGCCCTGCTGTCCTGGGAAAAAAAAAGATGCTGTTGATGGTATTCATCACTTAAGTGCCTGTTCATGATCTGGGCATGTGCAGTTTTGCTTAACAGGTACTATCCCTAATGCCAAGGAGACACCATTCAGGATGTGTGCTGATTCGGATGGGGAAGACACTGTCACACAAACAGGCCTTTGAAATCACGCAAGAACAGGAAGGAGTTTGTCCATTACATTGTGATACAGCTCCCCAATCAAGTATTGTACAGCCATTGAAGTGGTTACATAGAAGTGTTTAAGAAAATGGGAAAATGTTTCTGATACCTTGCTAATGGGAAAGCAGGCAACAAACTATAATGTCTTTCTCTATGTATGTATCTATGCACATACCTACATGTAATAAGCCAGAAGAAAAGGATACTGAAAGATATACAAATGATTTTAGTGGTTGAGTGGTTTCTTCCTTTGGCTTTTATGTGTTTCCTATCTTTTTCCAAAATAGGTATGTATTACTCATAAGAAGAAAAATTATCAATAAGCTATCTAAAGTAAAAAAGATAGCCAGACGTACAAGGACAAATATTATATGATTCCACTCATGAGGTTCCTAGAGCAATCAAACTTGTACAAACAGAAAGTGGAATGATGGTTGCTAAGGGCTGAGGGGGTGGGAAACAGGCGGTCAGTGTTGAATGGTCATGGAGTTTTAGTTTGGGAAGATGGAAACATTCTAGAGCTGGAGGGATGTGATGGATGTTGAACAGTGTGAATGTACTCAATGACACTACTAATGGTTAAGGTGGAAAATTTATGTTATTTACATTTTATCACACTAACCCCCCCCCCCGTTTTAGTTGGTATGCACGCACGTGTGCACATACACACACATCTCACAAAGCCTTCTTAGATTTTGCTCTCTCAACAAGATAGAATGCATGTGTGAGTAAATATCTATATATTCTTATTTCTTTCAATGTTTAACAGCAAGTTTTAGGTGCTTAGGATCTAGCAGCTAACAAAACTGAACAACTCAGAACCTGAAGATGAGGGTCTTAGCTTGCACTAGAGAACACAAGCACCTTCCCACCCCCTTTGGGTTCCTCAAATTAATTTCAATAGAATCGTAGGGCATGGCCTGTGACAAACACCAAGCTCAACAGCATTCCTGTGAATTTTTAGGTTTTGGGTCAAAATCAAGCTAACAAATAAGCAAAATGTGGGTAACACATGGTAAAAAGGGATTGCCTGTGAAAATTTACTCTCTCCCTCTCTTGATTAATTCTGAGAAGTACCCTGTTGCAGCTGTCTGTGTGAGTGACGGACAGGGCTGGGGGACCCAGGGCTGCCTAAGGTCAGGAAAAGCTGTCAGGGAAGGTGCAGAGGTAAGCTCATTTGACCTCTCACTGCCCTTCCCCAAGACTAAGGAATGGGGTGGGCCCATGATGTCTCTCCCCGGGGGTGGGTGGGGTGGCAGGAAGGACATGGGACACGGACTTGCCTCTTGCTCTCTGTCTGCCACGTGCCCAGTACTTCCTGCTCCTGGCTTGGCTCCTTTCTTTTCCCGGAGCATGCCACCTGACTCATGTTCCTCTGCCATCCTCTCACTGTTTGATGTGAGCTCCCCAGTGGGTGGGCATCAATTTGTCCTGGTTGCAGAGAAGTGCCAGCCCAGACAAAGTGGTCAAGAGACTTGGTGGATGAGGAACTGACACCCAGCTATCACAAACACCTACATACTTCACTGAAGAAATCAGACCTAACACACTTGATATGCTCATTTCCTATTTGCAGTCTGGAGAAATGCAAGGTTGGCGGGCAAACAGTAATTTTCTACACCAATAAATATGTCCATTTCTCACCTTAGACCTGACTACATTTCAAAGGCAAAGCTAAGACTTTGCTCAAGCCCCTCGTTTACGACGGAGTGGGTACAGCATGGGCCTTGCAACAAGACCTGTCTCTTGTTCTAGTTCTGCATTTTATATACTGTGAAACCTTAAGAAAGTTTGCTTAATTCCTGCACCTTCCATCTCCTCTTCTGTAAAGTTGGGAGAGATCAGTACACACCTGTTGTGTTACTGCAAGGGGTGAAAAACATACTGCGAGTACAGCATCTACTAGGGTTTCTATGCTCAGAATAAGTACTCAACATGTTGGGCATCTGATGCTCTTGTAATTATTCATATTGCTAATTGTTTAGGCTATTAGCTTCTTTTCTTTTAAAGTTTATTTATTTATTTTTTGAGGGGGGTAGGGGCGAGAGAGAGAGAGAGAGAGAGAGAGAGAGAGAGAGAGAGAATTCCAAGCAGGCTCCATGCTGAACCCTACATAGGGCTGGATCTCACGACCCCAAGATCTTGAGCCGAGATCAAGAGTCAGGCACTTAACCGACTAGGCCATCCAAGTGCCCTTAGGCTATTAACTTCTATGCTGTTTTCTGTTCAAAAATTTCCCAGCTGAAGACAAGATTTTAACCCCAGAGTGACCTTCTTTGTGAAGGAACAGAGTCAAATTAAAGGTATGATGAAAAGATGATTCTTTATACAGAACAGGAAAATAACACTTTCCAGAGAGTGACCAAGTGTTTATCGATTTTCCTAAATTTTTAGAGTTTCTGTTGTGTGGAGTCCATAAACTCCAAGAAGACAAGGTTCTATGGTGGGTTAGGGTTGTCACATGCAGCCTACCTGTGGCTTAGCCAGACACACTGGAGTGGGAGACTCTGGAAAACCTGGTGTAAAAGATACATGTAAGATCTGGACAAATGGAAGTTTCTTCAATTTATAACCATGAAGTCCTTTTTGGAAGCAGTGTTCCCTTGGAATTTTCTTTGACAAGTGCTATACTATGAATATAGCCTTAGAAAAGTTCTTTTTGAATTTAATGATGCTTACTTATTTAGAGGATGCTAGTGGCTAATTTTAAAAGTTTGGACGGGTTACACATTTATACTTTAATGCATTAAATCAAAAAATCTTACAAAAAATCAGCTTCTCTACTGTTTTGAAAAATAGATATGATTCAGATGGCTCTGTGAACTAGAGCTTTCGTCTCAGGCAGCACGCACATCCCTCGAAATGACTCCAGCCTCTGACTGGGACAGACTTTGTGCCGAAGCTAACTTTTGGCACAGTTACAGTGTATTGTTCTTCTCACTTCAGTCCTTCCCATTCATTTTTGTATCAGGTTTCACTTTGTTGCATAGGAAACTCATTCTTTCTAAAAAGCCATCCCTTTAAAATATGTTTAAAACAACAAACAGGGGCGCCTGGGTGGCGCAGTCGGTTAAGCGTCCGACTTCAGCCAGGTCACGATCTCGCGGTCCGTGGGTTCCAGCCCCGCGTCAGGCTCTGGGCTGATGGCTCGGAGCCTGGAGCCTGTTTCCGATTCTGTGTCTCCCTCTCTCTCTGCCCCTCCCCCGTTCATGCTCTGTCTCTCTCTGTCCCAAAAATAAATAAACGTTGAAAAAAAAATAAAATAAATAAATAAATAAAACAACAAACAAATTATCTGATGGGTAGATGCCACCAAAAGTTTATATTTTCATTTTTTTTAAAGTTGTAAAATATATGTTTAATTAAAATAGAGGGGGAAAAGGACATACAGAAAAAGTCATCCAGTTTATGGTAAAAAAATATGAAAAAAAATCTGAAAACATCATTTTTCCAGAATAAATTTCTTAGGATATATCTTAATTTATAGATTGCATAAAGTGAATCTGCAGAAAAATTTGGGTCACATCTCAGAAAACTAGAAAGCTTCCATAGCTATATTTTATTTATAGCAACAGGGTAGTATTTAAATGGGAAGACATAAAGATATATGCACATATTAAAATTATATTTTACCAAAATGCACACTTAAAATGGTTAAAATTGTATTCTGTTATATATATACATGCATATGTATATATATATGTATACTCATTTTTCATAAAAAAGTTATATTTACCATGAAAATGAGTACCTAGTATTTTGGCTGAGGATTGTTGACAGCTCATGGAAAGAGTTATACTCCCTTCTATGTGAGATGTGATATAATATGAGCATCCCAAATTCTTTACAGCAGAACACAATTTTTATTTTATTTTTCAATTTAGTTTTTAAACTGTTGGTTTATTTATTTATTTAGCGTGTGCCCACTGCGTGTTTGTGGGTGGGAGAGGGGCAGAGAGAGAAAGAGAGAGAGAATCCCAAGCAGGCTGCATGCTGTCAGTGCAGAGCCCAACTTGGGGCTTGATCCCATAAGCCTGATCATGACCAGAGCTGAAATCAAGAGTCAGACGCTTAACCAACTGAGCCTCCCAAGTACCCTTAAATCTAATTTTTAAAACTGAGATATGTCACATACCAAAAAATTCATCCTTTTAAAGTGTACAGTGCATGGTTTTTAGTGTATTCATAGACTTGTGGAACTTTCACCACTACTTCCAGAATGTTTCCTCATGCCAATACCATCCCAGGTACACCCTGTGCTGTGCCCGTCAGCAGTCACTCTTGCTACAGATCTACTTGCTGTTTTTATGGACATTGTATATAAATGGAATAATATTAAATGTGGTCTTTTTTGTCTGGCTTCTTTTACTCAGCATCATGTGTTTAAGGTTCATCCATGTTATAGCATGTGTCAGTACTATATTCCTTTTTTGGCTGAATAATCCATGGTATGGATAAATGACATTTTATTATCCATTCATCAGTTCATGGACATTTGGGTTATTTCCACTTCTCAGCTGTTATGAAAACTGTTGCTATGAACATCCATATACAAGTTTCTGTGTGGACACATGTTTTCAATTCTCTTACGCAGATAACCTAGGAGTAATTTGCTGGGTCATATGGTAATTCTGTGTTTAACTTTTTGAGGAACTACCTAACTGTGGTGCATAGTGCTGGCACTGCACCATTTTACATCCCAACAATGTGTGGGGTTATAAATCCAATTTTGTTTGTAAGTTATTACACATATTTAAAAAAATTTGGAAACATGAAATTTTATATCTGGAATGACTTATAAAAGAACACTTGGTTTTTTTATCCTATATTCACTTTTATGCTTTTCGGATGCTTTGATATTTTAACAGAACATATACAACACTTTTATAATCTATTTTGAAAACCAAAAAGCTGGGGCTCTGTTAAAACAGTGGTAACCATGGCACAAGAACAGACACTCAGATCAATGGGACAGAATAGAGAACCCAGAAATGGACCCACAAACGTATGGCCAACTAATCTTTGACAAAGCAGGAAAGAATATCCAATGGAATAAAGACAGTCTCTTCAGCAAGCGGTGCTGGGAAAACTGGACAGCGACCTGCAGAAGAATGAACCTGGACCACTTTCTTACACCAGACACAAAAATAAACTCAAAATGGATGAAACACCTCAATGTAAGACAGGAAGCCATCAAAATCCTCGAGGAGAAAGTAGGCAAAAACCTCTTTGATCTTGCCCGCAGCAACTTCTTACTCAGCATGTCTCCAGAGGAAAGGGAAACAAAAGCAAAAATGAACTACTGAGACCTCATCAAAATAAAAAGCTTCTACACAGCAAAGGAAACAATCAGCAAAACTAAAAGGCAACTGACAGAATGGGAGAAGATATTTGCAAATGACATATCAGATAAAGGGTTAGTATCCAAAAATCTATAAAGAACTTATCAAACTCAACACCCAAAAAACAAATAATCCAGTGAAGAAATGGGCGAAAGACATGAATAGACACTTCCCCAAGGAAGACATCCAGATGGCCAACTGACACATGAGAAAATGCTCAACATCAGTCATCATCAGGGAAATACAAGTCAAAACCACAATGAGATACCACCTTACACCTGTCAGTATGGCTAACATTAACAACTCAGGCAACAACAGATGTTGGCGAGGAGGATGCGGAGAAAGAGGATCTCTTTTGCATTGTTGGTGGGAATGCAAGCTGGTGCAGTCACTCTGGAAAACAGTATGGAGGTTCCTCAAAAAACTAAAAATAGAACTACCCCCCCCAGCAATTGCACTACTAGGCATTTATCCACGGGATACAGGTGTGCTGTTTTGAAGGGACACATGCACCCCATGTTTAGAACAGCACTATCAACAATAGCCAAAGTATGGAAAGAGCCCAAATATCCATTGATGGATGAATGGATAAAGATGTGGTACGTATGTATAATGGAGTATTCCTCAGCAATCAAAGAATGAAATCTTGCCATTTGCAACTATGTTGCAATGGATGGGACTGGAGGGTATTATGCTAAGTGAAATTAGTCAGAGAAAGACAAAAATCATATGACTTCACTCATATGAGGACTTTAAGAGACAAAACAGATGAACATAAGGGAAGGGAAACAAAAATAATGTAAAAACAGGGAGGGGGACAAAACATAAGAGACTCATAAATATGGAGAACAATCAGGGTTGCTGGAGGGGTTATGGGAGGGGGGATGGGCTAAATGGGTAAGGGGCATTAAGGAATCTCCTCCTGAAATCATTGTTTCACTATATGCTAACTAATTTGAATGTAAATTTTAAAAAATAAAAAGTAAAATTAAAAAACAAAACAAAACAACAACAACAAAACAGTGGTAACCAATGGAGAGAAGTATCTTAAAGTGAAGAGCACATCATCTTTAGTCTCACACAGGTCTGGTCTGAGCCTAGCTGTAATCCACCCAGCCACGGGACTGTGGACATGTTTCCATGTTTCCATACATTCTGTATGGAATGTATCCTTTGTGCCTGACTGTGGCATAAATGGTAACTGCTATTGCTATTATTGGTGTTTTTAGGTACATTCAAATAAAGTCCCCCAAAAGTAATATAATTTAATTCACCATTACTTATTACTATTTAAACTATTTAATCAGTAATTCATTTGATTTTTCAAAAAACCTTATTTTGAACTAATTATAGACTCATAGAAAGTAGCAAAGATAGTACAGAGATCCTGTGTGGCCTTCACCCACTTTCTTATAAATAGTCTAGGTGTGTAAAGTACTAGCATAGAATAAACTAATGATACAACTATTCATAATTGCAAAGTATACTCTTTTCCTTTTTAAAAAAATTTTTTTTCAAGTTTTATTTTTCATATTTGTGAGAGAGACAGAGACAGAGCATGGGTGGGGGGTGGAAAGGGCAGAGATGGAGACAGAATCTGAAGCAGGATCCAGGCTCTGAGCTGTTAGCACAGAGCCCGACACAGGGCTCGAACTCACCAACTGTGAGATCATGACCTGAGCTGAAGTTGGATGCTTAACTGAGCTACCCAGGCACCCCCAAGGTATATACTCTTTTCGAAGAGACTTACTCCTATGACCAACAGCATAAGCAGGATGTGGGACCAGAGATTTCCTTTAAAATGGTTTTCAACTCTTCCACTCTCTCTAAAGCAAGCACCAGCCCTAACTGGGACTGGTTACAGTATAAAATGTGCCTTCTTAGATTACTTAGGAAAAAGTTCTTGGAGTGACTCCTTAGGAGAGATACAATAGAATGAAGAGTATCACACTTTTTAAATCTAATTAAGTTCCCAGAGATTGATTGAAACTTAGGATTGCAATAGAGGTGAAGGTTGTTCAGAAGGGAATACTGCCCCATCATGCCTTGGGCTACACATCTCCAATCCCACCAATGCTGCTGGATATGGGATTTGCTTTGATGGAGTGCTGGAGGCAGAATGGGGTATAGAGAGGACACCTTTCATACATAATGTGGGCAAGTCCTGAAATCTCTCTTGGACTCACTTTCCTCCCTTCTAGGATTTGGTGGTTCTCCAGTTTATAATGCTAGCATTCCTTGCTGACGTGTGTCTCTGCTTGAGAAGGAAATGTGATTCCCAAATCTCCAGTGTTAGGTAAAGGTGAAGTTTGCAGTGGCTGATAAAGGAGTGGGAACAAGATATATGTCCTTTCTATGAAAGTGCCACAGTATGGAGCAGCTAGAAATAGCCGACCATCTATGCTAAATGCCTTCCGCAGAATGATCTATAAGCCTGGCTGACTGAAGACTTCTTCTCATGCTGCAAAGGGCTTTGGGTATTGGTTAAGAAGCAAAGTCACTTATTTCTCAGAAAGAAAAAAAAATTCATTTTCTTGCCTATAGTTTGTTATTTGGGGAATATTCTAGAAACTGTTAAAATCTAAGTAGAAGTACACAAAGGAGTTTCTAGGGGGAGGGGACCAACTTGAGGGCATCTCCAGAAAAAAGTCTCATAAATTTGGCATAAGAATCTGAAATGGTGTCCACACTCGGATGTCTCTCCTGGGGTTAGTAAGAGCCAACGTACCCCATCCTTGTGCAAGAACGGTGCATGGAATTGAGTAAGCTATGCATGCTCAGAGAACACCAGTGGGTACATCCACTTAGAGAACTTGTGGCTGAGAAAGGCAGCTCTCCGTGCTCTGGGTCATGTGATGCGCTAAAGAGTACTGGGGTTAGTCCTGTAGCAGCAACAGCAGGCCCTATGCCTGGCACTGAAAAGGAGGCTGCGAGAGTAAGGAGGGTGGCTGGGGACGATATCAGAAAGGAATGTCAGAAACATGTACAACTGGAACTGGCGTTCCAGCCTCCAGACTTAGCATTTGAAACAATGCTAAATTTACATAGTTCCACACAAATTTTATAGATGTTTTGCTGTAGCAAATGATTGACTTCCTCTGGTTTCATTATATCCAATCTTCTTTATTTTGACTAGTAGTTAATTAATGCTATCTGGAAAACCAACCACTTGAAGCAAGGGAAACGAAGACGTTCATGGCCTCCAGTCCACTGGAAGAAGGCAAAGGGGGCAGGTTTTCCCCTCTGCATACCAGATTGTTAACTGATACTACCTGCCTGCTTGGCCTGTTTTCTTAGTTATTTTCCCCATCTTATATAGTCTCATCTACATACTACTCCCAAGTGTTCCCTGAGTAATCTAAGACTGCCTGAACCACTTTCTTTTGGGTGCCGATAGAGTGGAATTTGCTCCAGGAGATTTAAACTACAATGGTGATATCAACTATAATAGGAAGGCAACATGTAAGGAAGCAACCTGGTCCACTGAGTTAGTTCATACTTAGGGTTTTTTTTTTGTTTGTTTGTTTGTTTTTTAAATCAAGCATATATTTTGGGTATAAAATGTTCCTGAAATTTGCCATTGGAAATGGCAATTTTTTCCATTCCTACTATTGGTTGGTAATTTCTCCATACCTACTATTATAGTAGTACTCAAACTCTGCAACACAGATTATCTGAAAAATGGAATACTTCAGACCCATGTTTCTCAAAGAGGGGCTTGGGGATACCCTTTCAGGTGGCCCACATGGCCAGAACTATTTTCTAAGACCTTATTTTCCTTTCTCATGTGTGCACAATGGAATTTTCCAGAGGCCACAGGATGCATGATGCTACAACAGTTTGAATGCAGAGCAGAAATTATACTCCATTGTTTTCCATTGGTCTAGACATTAAAGAGATCAGCAAAACATAAAACAATACTACTCTTCTCACTAAAGTGGTTTTGTTTTAGAAAACATTTTTCATAAAAATACTATTTATGTTATTATTTAATGGGCTTATTGGGATTTTTAGGTGAAGTAATCAATATTTAAGTTTTCTCCATTTTAATTTCAAATACGGTAAATTTTAATCAATATAACCCACACTAAAAGAAAATCTCCTTGGGGTCTCATTAATTTTGAAGAGTATAACGGGCTCCTGAGACCAAGAAGTTGCAACTGTTCTTTAAACCTCAGTGTTGCTCAAGATTGAGTCCACTACCTTCCTGGCATGTCTCTGTCTCCCTGTGTGTGCTGGACGATGGCTGCCCACCATGAGAAGACACAGGCCACACATGTTCCACCTCATAGCACTGGCTCTATGTGCCTGACAATAGGCTTCAGGCATTTCTGGTCAGTTGTATGTTTAGATACAATTTCAGTGCAGCCTAAGATATAATTTCTTCCTTTTTCCTGAATCCTTATTAATAGTGCTCAACTTAGGAATATTATTTTCAGTTATAAAGATAACTTTCCACTCTTTATAAAATTAGATCAATGCATCTGGTTACTTGCAAATAATATAACAATTCTTATCACTTTATACTTTCTTGTGGCCCAACACCCAACAAGAATATAGTAGTTCTAGGGGCGCAAGGGTGGCTCATTCGGTTAAGCGTCCGACTTCAGCTCAGGTCATGATCACATTGTCTGTGAGTTTGAGTCCTGCATCAGGCTCTGTGCTGACAGCTCAGAGCCTGGAGCCTGCTTGGGATTCTGTGTCTCCCTCTCTCTCTGCCTCTTACCCACTCGTGCTTGGTCTCTCTCTCTCAAAAATAAAATAAAAAAATAAAGAATACGGTAGTTCTAGAAGCAGGCCAATTGGCAGTGTTGAGCCAGACCTATGGGGATCCTGAGGAAGATGTCTTCCTGGGGGGTGGGTGCACACCTGCTCACCCAAGGGAGGAGGCCCTGCACTCCACACTGTGAACATCTTGTCCGTGCCAAAGAGAACAGCAAAGGTGAAGCAGTCTTAACGTGACTACTCCTGCAGGGACCATTGTTAACGTCTGTGCAAGAACACAGGTATGAGAATAGGTAGGGGAATATCACTTGTAGGTGTTCAAAACCACTCTAGAAATCCTGGAAAGGCAACAAATCCTCTTTTTAAAAAAAAATTTTTTTTAACAGTTATTCATTCTTCAGAGACAGACAGAGCATGAGTGGGGGAGAGGCAGAGTGAGAGAGTGAGACACAGAATTCGAAGTAGGGTCCTGGATTCGAGCTGTCAGCACAGAGCCTGATGTGGAGCCCGAACCATGAACCTTGAGATCATGACCTAAGCCGAGGTTGGACGCTCCAACAACTGAGCCACCCAGGTGCCACCAAATCCTCTTTTCTTGGAAAGATATTCCCTCTTGAAAATCCAGATATAAGCATAATAGTAACAGCTACTAATAATTACTTGGTAATTTTACTATGGGCCAAGGACTGTTTTAATATGTAAACATATTTACATATATTAAGTTTCACTTACAACCTTCTTTGTACAGATAAAAATCACAGCAAATTAGGGGCACAAATTAGGGTGACTCAGCTGGTTGAGTCTGACTCTTGGTTTTGGCTCAGGTCATGATCTCACATTAAGTGGGTTCAGGTCCCACGTCGGACTCTGTGCTGACAGTGTGAGCCTGGTTGGGATTTTCTCTCTCCCCATCTATCTGCCCCTCCCCTGCTCGTGCTATCTCTCTCCCTCTCTCCCTCTCTCTCTCAACAGAAATAAACATGAAAAAAAAGGCTTAAAAAATCATAGCAAATTAATTGACTTACTTAAGGTTACCCTTTCTAGTAAGATGCAGCAGTTTAACTTAGATAAAAAGAAAGTATTTCTTACAGAGGTTTTATAGCCACCACGTGTCCTCCATTGCCTGTGTCCAGGTGCCTGTGGTCTGCAGGGGTGGCTCCTTTTCCTGCAGTGTTAAAACCACCTGCACAGCACCCAGGCTAAGCCCACACCAGTCCATGGGATGCCACCTCCTGCAGAGCATCCACAACATCCCCACACCACTCCATGGGATGTCACCTCTTGCAGAGCATCCACACCACATCCACCACACTCCAGGGGATGTCACCCCCTGCAGAGCACCCACGCCACTCCATGGTATGTCACCCCCTGCAGACTACCCATGCCATGCCCACGCCACTCCACAGGAGGTCACCCCCTGCAGATCACCCACGCTACGCCCACCACACTCCACGGGATGTCACCCCCTGCAGACCACCCACGCCACGCCCACCAAACTCCAGGGGATGTCACCCCCTGCAGAGCACCCACACCACACCCACCACACTCCACGGGATGTCACCCCCTGCAGACCACCCACGCCATGGCCAAACCACTCCGTGGGGAGAGCACAAAAGTTCCAGGCGCCACCACCAACAGCCTGAGGCTGAAGCCAACTCCAGATCAAACCAACCTACCAGGATCTGGTGACATTTAAAACTCTCCCATGACACGTATGATCTGGGTCAAAGTTACCTCTTGCTCCATAAACACGGGCATCACTGCACCCCAGGAGGTCCAAGAAGTGAGAATGGTAACAGGAGAGCCCTGGGAGACCTGTGCTGGACAGGCTGGGAGGAGGGGTGTGTGCTGACATGCCTGCTGCAGCCACAGAATTAGTCATGTGTCATGTTACAGGTGGTAGGAGATGGGAACAACACAGCCCCTCTCCATAAAGGCAAGTGTGTAAGTCACCTTGCACAGGCCATCTTTCTAGGCATGACTGCTTTTATTTGGTACAAGTGAAAATGCTTGAAGAGAAGAAGGAAATGTTAAACCTTCACTACGTATCTCCTACACCCAAAGTGAATACAGCATAAAAAGTGATTCGCTCTCTGTCTTTCTCAGACTGTAGAGGGATCGTCAAGTATCTTCAAGGTTCAATTAGAAGGCTCTTTAAAGATGTGCCTTTGTTGTCTAATACGCTGTTTATGCCTGAGGACAGCTTGCTGCTGGAGTGGCACTGGGGGCACTCAGAGCACTGACCTGGGCAGCAGATCGGAGCCCAGGAGCCCAGAGCACATCATCGCCACCCCACCTAAACCCCACCTCATCCTCTTTTTTCCAAGGCCTGCTGCCATCTGAAATCAGCTTGCTTATGAACAATTCTCAAATGGAAGCACTGAAGCAACTCGCTGTGTGTGACAGGTGCCAGTGTGCTGTGTGCCTTCCCTATGCAGTACTGGAAAGTGACTGGGGAGGAGTTGGGTGCTCCAGCGAGCACGGGGTGGCCAGACCACATGCCTTTACACCACCATCCAGGCATTAAGTGTGTCTTGGGCACATCCCCATCTGGCTGCTGAGGATTCCACAGAGGACAGACACATCGGGTCCACTCTCAGGAGGCTGGCTTTCTTGTCCCACAATGCTTCCATTTGAGAATTTTTCATAAGCCCTTGACTTTCAAGAAACCTATGGTTTCTGATTTTCTTTTGCCTAATCACACCTATTCATTTAATTAATCCAGTGTCAGACTCTGTGCTAATTATAAATACAGTTTTGACCTAATTTAAGAAGAAAAAAGACTGTCTTCCAGAAGGCAGCTTATGTCCTTTTATGTCACCTTCGTACAGTCAAAAGAGAACTTTGAATGAATTAAACAAGCATTTGTCATGACACTCAAGTGCATTTCCTTGAAAAAGGTTTGATCCACTAGAGAAGACCTTATTAGGTGGCCCAGGAGATCCTTAACAAACCGATAGGAGCCATGGAAACCTTGAGATCCTAACAAGTTAGGTAACCGGTGATTTAAAATGTAATGCTGGTAAGATAGTAACATTGGGGAAGTCACTTTGGAAAACAGTTTGGCAGTGACCCAGCAATTCTGATCCTAGGTATCTACCCTAAATAGACTGTGTCCGTGCAAAAACTGTATATGGGTGCTCACAGGATAAGTCATTATCATTCACGATAGCTAGCAAGTGGAAACAACCCCAATGTCCATCAGTTGGTGAAAACATAAGCAAGTCCGGTATATACATGTAATGGCGTATCCAGCAACCATGAAAGGAAAGAAGCACTGCTACCTGCCACAACGTGGATGACCCTCGAAAACATTATACTAAGTGCAAAAAGCCAGGCATGAAAGGCCACAGTACACATGGTTCCATTTGTATGAGGTGTTCAGTATATGCAAATCCATACGGACAGAAAGCAGACGATGTTTGTCAGGGGCTGAACGGAACAGGAAGTGACTGCTAATGGGTACGGGGTTTCTTTCTGGGGTGTAAAAATGTTCTGAATTTTGACAGTGATGATGCTCACACAGCTTTGTGACTATAAAACCCACTGAATGGTTTACTTTTAGAAGGGTAAGTTTTATGGAGGGTAAACTGGATCTCAATAAAGTTGTTATTTGAAAAGTCTAACTACCTTGAGACAAGGATCTCTAGCAAAGAGACCTTCAACCCTGACCTGAAATGTGTCCAGTGTCACACCCCCTTCGGCTCTGCTTAATTATTTTGCCACAAATATCATCTTTCTTTCCTTTACTAGAAGCTCTCACCCGAGCTGATTCCAAAGCTTCTGGAAAACAAAAGGTTGAGTACTTTTGTAATCAAATAGTGATGCCGTCGTCTTCACTGGAAAGTTTACATGGGACCCACTGGGCAGTATGAGAGCTGGGAGGAAAGAGGAGAGAGACTGGGGAAAGCTAGACAATCCTTCACGCCCTTCCTTTACAATGCCCGCTCTTCCTTTTCTAAGTCAAGACAGGCAGGACATGGGGCACTAGCTCCATGTTTCCCCACATGGGTGCCTCCACGTCCCAGGTGAGCCAGGCATGCTGCTGACCCACGGGAGGGAGTCCGTGGCCCTGCACAGGCCCACCCTGAACTCTGGGACAGAAGCTGTAAGTGTGCTGAGGCTAAGGAGAACATTAACATTAGGAAAAAGACATATTTTTCATCTGAGTTTACATACACATCTGTAAAAAGACACGGATAGTTTTCAGAAAAGGTTGTTGTGATTGATGGCTGAATTTCAAGAAGCAATTTCAGATTTAAACCTTCTTTGGTGACGAGAAAGATACTGAAAGTAACAATGCATACTGTTTAACAGCTTTTTAGTAATGTCGCTGGGATGGTTGTATTTACTGTGGATGTACCACTAGCTGGGCCTGGACCTCAGCACCTGTACACACATACTTATGTAGCCCTCTAGCTAGTCTCCTGCAGGGACATACCTTTCCCAAGGTCAAGTAGCCAGCAAGGGCATCAAATGGGGCACTTTGACCCCAGACACATTTGTCTACTAAGAATATCCCCAAAATACCTTATAGATGTAGGGAATAACATTTTCCAAGGTTAGTCCACAGAATTTCAGGAAGGTACTTTTCAAACTGTAGATTGTTGGAGAAAGTGAAAAAAGTAAATTAAATACACACCTGAAATTAAGCCTTTTGCTCTACTCCTTTCAATCACTGATTAAACTGCTATGATTATGTAAGATAAATTTATAAATATGGAATGCCTCTTAGTTTATAGGATATCTAATTTTATTAAAAAATGTCCTTCTCAATCTCTATTCTTTCTTCAAGATTTGGGCTATAAAAATATTAACTAATGCAGGGGTGCCCGGGTGGCTCAGTTTGTTAAGCGTCTGACTCTTGACCTCAGTTCAGGTGTTGATCTCAGGGTTATGAGTTCAAGCCCTGTGTTGGGCTCCACACTGGGTGTGGAGCCTACTTAAAAAAAAAATACACACACACACACACACACACACACACACACACACACACACACATTAACTAGCACGGTTTTGTATAGAACAAGTTCTTGCATGTTTCTGGTCTACCTTAGCAGGAAATCATGCACACACACCATTATAAGGGAAATAAAAAATTCCTCCAACATGTTGCTGTCTAGAACTCTGCCAAGTTCTAGGTCTTTCTCATGTCCCAGGTGGTATTTCAAAAGTGTCATGTCATCTACTTATTCACCAGTGTGGAGGCAGGAACACCCACGTTTCCACACAAAATCTGTCAGCCCATATTTTTTGATAGATACACATTTTTTACTAAACATTATCACAAGTGTGCTGACACTTAAATGAAAAACTTGCTTCCTTAGCAATCTATTACCATGACTTTACATATCAAGTGGTCTCCCTTCATATACTCTTTATAAGATTGAAATAATTGACAATGGCATGCCAAATAATGAAGAGGAAAACAACAAAATGCTCTTTACCAAGTGAGTGGGCTCCAACCTAGTTGGTAAATCAATCTGCACTACTGCGTGCACAGTTTCAGGAAGAAAATTATGGTGCTGGAAACACAGAGGTGCAGGACCTTTCCCCCACACTACTGGGGCAGGAAGCAGTGTAAGCCCCCAGTTCTGAAACTGGCATTTCTGAGCATATGTCATTGGAGAGGCAGCCTGCACTGGGGGGCTCTAATGCCTTACCTCCACCCCATTGCATCCAATCACAGACAGTAACTGAGGGTAGGGACAGTGGTTTGTCTGTAATTGTGATGGGCCACACCATCCTGTACCCCTAACTGCAACTCAAGTACAATCAAGCTATGCTTCAGGATGCTGTAACAGAAGCAGAACTTGCCTTGGAGCCATTTAAAGGTGGGTTTAGGGTAAAATATTTACTCTTGATGAGCTTTAAGTTCCTCATCTGTGAAATGGATAAAATAATATTTGCTTTGAGGGGTTATTTTGAGGATTATACACACTGTGCATATGCAGCATGATATGTGACATACGATAAATGGTAACCCTTGTAATTCTAAACACACATTTGACGTCTTTACATTTCATGGTCTCCCTTGGTGTCTCGGTTAATCTCATTACCCATAAGCAGGTTTCTTGGACCTGGGGGAAGGAGACCCAGCCTCCCACTATGCTAGGGGTGGTCCCAGGAGAGCTAAGGGTCATTCCAAAGTCACTTATGATGCTTCGTGTGGCCCGGCCTGTAAGGTCATGAAAACAAGTCTAGTTACGTGTTCTTGGCCTAAGCAGTTCTGCTTTGGAAAAGCTATCCCAAATTGAAGTGTCATTCATGACTTTGGGGTGTGAAAAGATTTCATAAACAAGTAAAAGAAAGCACTAACCATAAAAGAAAAGATTGAGGACTTTGATAAATTAAGTAATTCAGCTAATAAAAAAGAACAAATAGACATACCACCTATATGACACATAAGTCATGTAGAACCACTGACAGACTCCTATTCAGAATATACAAAGCTCCACACTCCAAAGGGAAAACAAGCAACAGACGGGAAAAGACCAAAGAGGAAACAGAAAGGACCAATAAACATAGCAAAAGTTTCTCAGCCTCAGCAAGTAATCAAGGAATTGCAATTTAAACCACAATCACATTCCACTACAGAGTCATCAAGCTGAAAAATAACAAAGTCTGAAAAAAATCGGGAAAAGACATCTAAAGACACCAAATGATGGAAAGAAAGTAGGGCAGCAGGAATACTTCACAATGCTAACAGGTGAGGAGACTGGAACGCAGGGTGAAGAAGCACCCTCCTCCCCTCTACCTCACCAGGATAGGCACTCACCTGTGCACGAGGGCCACATGCCACTGTCTGTAATGTCCAGAAATGCTGAGAATGATTATGTGGCCAAAGAGACTGTGGTAAATGCATACGTTCAGAATGAAAATGAACAAGCCAGAGTTGCCTACAATCAATGGATGCATCTTACAAAGTTTATTGGTGTAACCAAGTATCAACAACACACAGGTGCTCAGTGTGAGGGACACCACCCTGAGTCTGATGGCTGCTGCACATGGCTGTGGCCTGTGGCATCTCTTTGGTGAGTGAAAGAAGCACAACTTAAGAATATACAATTATGGTAACATTTCTGTAAAGGTCAGAAATAGGCCAGGCTAACCATATTTTTAAGAATGTATTCAAAACGTCAAAACTGTAAAGAAAAACAGAAGAAATCTGAAGAATGAAATGATCTCCAGTGGAGGGACAGGAGATGTCACCAGGATGTCACATCCTGGGGGTGGCTTCTGGACACTGATCATGTTTTGTTCTTGAATTTGGTAGTGGCTTCATGGCTGTGCTTTTTTTTTTTTTTTTAAGTTTTATTTATTTATTTTGAGACAGAGAGAGAGAGAGAGAGAGAGAGAGAGAGATATAAAGAGGCAGAGAGAGAGAGAGGGGGAGAGAGAGAATCCCAAGCCAAATCCACACTGTCAGCGCAGAGTGTGACCAACTTGTGAGATCATGACCTGAGCGAAAATCAAAAGCTGGAAGCTTAACCCACTGAGCCGCTCAGGTGTCCCATGGGTGTGCTTTATAATCACTCTACACTCGGGGCGCCTGGGTGGCTCAGTAGGTTGAGTGTCCGACTTCGGCTCAGGTTGTGATCTCACAGGTCACGACCTCACGGTTCCTGAGTTCGAGCCCAGCATCGGGCTCTGTGCTGACAGCTCTGAGCGTGGAGCCTGCTTCGGATTCTGTGTCTCCTTCTCTCTCTGCCCCTTCCCCGCTCACACATGTGCATGTGCTCTCTCTCTCTCTCTCAGAATAAATAAATAAACTTAAAAAGATCAATAAAGGAGACATGCACACATACAAGGATGTTTGTTGTTGCAGCATAGCTTTCAAGTGGCAAAAACTGGAAACAGCCTGAATGTCCACAAGGAAAGGGACACCCTCATGAGATTATTAAGTGAAAAAAGCAAGTTCTATCTCCTTATTTAAAGATGTGTTGGGGTGCCTGGGTGGCTCAGTCGGTTAAGCATCCAACTTTGGCTCAGGTCATGATCTTACAGTTGGTGGGTTCGAGGCCTGCGTTGACAGCATGGAGCCTGGAGCCTGCTTCAGATCCTCTGTCTTTCTCTCTCTCTCCCCCTCCCCTGTACTCTCTCTCTCTCTCTCAAAAATAAACATTTAAAAAAACAAAATAAAAAATAAAGATATGTGTACATTCATGAAGAAAGGTGTGGAAGATCACACTCACTGGAATGAATAACAAGAGAAAAGGGAGATTATTAATATCCTTTACACCTTTTATACATTAATTATTTGAACAGCAACAGCTAACAGTGGCTAATATTGTTATCTCATCTACAGATAATATTGAAAGTCCTAATGTGAGACTTTTTATAAATGTGTGGTCCAGGCTCAATGGCCTTCATGATGATCCATTCCACTGTTGGCAATTCTAGGAAAGAAGCAAATTCTCTTGCCTGTTTCTAAAATGGTAATGAAAATTACCTTTCTCAGAATTGACGTTTTCATTAATAAATATCCAAGTACCTGAAACAGAAAATCTGTAACTAAACCTGAAGCATTCAGTGTATTTACTATGGATCTGATACTATTCCTGGTTACTCAAGATAATTCTAGCATAGATAGCTTATTGCTATCATTTAGAGAAAACACTGGAAAACACCAAGAATCTAAATTAATACTAACGTCACTGACAAGAAGTAATCAGATTTCTTATTTAAGGGCCAGGGATTATAACCATACAGCAAATGGGAAATTTACAGAAATGAATTCCCCTAAAACTGGAAGTAATTAAATGTCAGCTGCAGTACCAAAAATGCAGGCTTTGGAATCTGATGGACTGGCTTGAGGCCCAGCTCACATACTTGGAGCCAAATTATTTAATTTCAGTGAGTTTCAGGATCTTCATTGAAAACAGAATAATATCACCTAATTTGGCAGCTAGTTGGAGGGCTAAGTGAAAGAGCGACCTTAGTGACACTGAAACTTTCCTTTTCACTTTCTTTGCCCCATATTAACAGACAGATATTTTCTTGGCACATTCATAAAGATTTAAGAGTATTCTATCTAAAATTAAAACCTATAAGGGGCGCCTGGCTGGCTCCATCGGAAGAGCATGTGACTCTTGATCTTGGGGTCATGAGTGTGAGCCCCATGATGGATGTAGAGATTACTTAAAAAAAAACTTAAAAAATTTTAAAAATAAATAAAATTAAAACCTAAAGATTTTCCAAATCTGAAAAACCAGTTAATGGCAGCATATTTAAACTAAGTATTTTTATTTCACATTTGAGATTAACTTAGGAACACACTCCCACTCAGTTTCTCAAGCATACTGTTACCCATACCCTCATGATAATAACTATTATCACAAGCTATTAACCTGAGAAAGGGGGGTAAATATATATATTGATATGTAAAATGTTTATAGGAGCAAAGAATCCTCAACAATTACTTTGAAACTATGCTGCTGGAGCCCTAAGGAGATGGGTGGAGGCTTGGTGGCCTTGATCCATCCACTTCCCAGTTTTTAACAAAACAGCTCCCACACAGATTTGTTTTAACACTACTTTAGATTTCTATTTTTTAAAAAAATTCAAAAGTTTGAAAACTACTGGCCTCCCACTATAGAGAATTATGATTTTCGTGAGGAAAAGAACAGCAGGGGGAAGAAAGTGGAACTGTGGAGATTTCCATGAGAAGGAATGAATAAACAAAACAAAACAAAACAAAACAAAACAAAACTCCTGCCCTTTACTGAATTCTAGACTTATTGTGCTGTAATGCAAATTAACTAGATAAACTGCTAAGCTGGAGGGACAGGTACAAGTTATTTTTATGTTCATGTATCGGCTGATCTTCCTTCTGGTTTCTTTGATCCTTGTTTTAACTAAATCTCTCTGTACTTTTAATTCCACTGGTTTCACTATCCATCCTTTCCCATTATGATGGAGCAACTGACAAGGCCTGGCAATTTCCAACTGGATTTCTCTTCTTTCTTAGAAAAAAGTGGACCACTTCCAACTTCTAATTATCATTCTTCTAAATTACTCTATTGTCTTTCTCTTTCCATTGTGTTTGTAAAAACAAGACAACAAAGTCTTAGATCAATTTAGGCCAGATTTGTACTTTTCAGTTAATTAGAAAAGAAAAAATAAAGTAAGAGGAAGAAGGAAAGGACCCTGTTTATATATAGTGTTTTAGAGTGTACAAAACATTTTCATGTACTTTTATGTATTATTTCATAAAGTTAACCTAACAACCTTGGGAAGTAAATGTTATTTATCCTGACTGATAACTAAGGCTAGGATCAGTTTCAATCAATCAGCAAACCCAAGAGCTAATATACAACTCAGATATATTGATTCTGAGACCAGTGCCCTTTATTAACAATTGCCAATTGCCAATTAACAATTGCCAAAAAGTGCCAATTGCCTCTACTCAGTGACCAGCAAAGCTCTTGGAAGTGTGGGTTTTGTTTTTAACAAGCAAGTCCCCTGGCATAGGCCTGGCTGCCATCGTTAAACAATTCCAAGTTAACTTGGTTCTACTCTGTCTCTTGGTTATGGGGGAGCAGGTAGTGAAGTGAAGGACGAAGATCAAAGACCGGTTGGAGAGTACTACTAAAATTTTTGTTTTATATGGCCAAGAAATATTTGTGAATGTCTTGGTTCTGACTTTATCATTTATTTGTCAGGTTTTTATTGAAAACTATGTTAACTGCTACTGAGGACACAAGGAAAAAAAACACTTGGCTTCTGAATGGTAGTCTGCTTTTGGTCAAAAGATAATGGGAAAATAAATTTATGGCTGAGAAAATGCTCTCTTATGGGTGTTTGCCTGGAAACCTGATGAACCTGCAAGTCACACCCTGAAGGCCTTCTTGGTTGAAGCCTTCCTACTGACCCAAGCAGATGAGGGGAATATCCACCCAATCCAGCAAAAACCTTATGATACTGTTATCACTTATTTTCATTCTACCTGATAGGATATCTTTGAAGACTGGAACTAGGACACTATCCATGTATACACAGTAAGCTGGTGTGTTAATGGATGGATAAGGGAAGAGAAAGAAACATGTAAAAATATATAGTCAAAACAGAATCTATATCTAATGGACAACATTGTGAATTTATGTTTATTAATAAATCATGTTATTTTTGTTTATTATTTATGTTATTTAGAACAGGTTTTCTAAAGACTATTAGGGTAATAATCTTAACAATGGTTAATGCTTGGCCTGTGCAGTTCAAAGAGAATCTCTGGGCACCTGGGTGGTTCAGTTGAGTGCCCAACTCTTGATTTTGGCTCAGGTCATGATCCTAGAGTTGTGGGATCAAGCCCCCATGTAGGGTTCCACACTGAGCATGGAGACTGCTTGAGATTCCCTCCATCTGTCCCTCTCTCCCACTCACGCTCTCTTCCTCTCTAAAAATAAAGAAATAAATAAGTCAAAGAGAATCTCTTAGGTGGGTTGTGGTTGTCATCTTCCTGTGATCAACTTGCCAAGGCTCGATGCAATCTGTTGTTTTTTTCTCTTTGTATGCTTTAATCAATGTCTTGATTTTCACTATCACTGATAATAAAAACAAATTAGAGGAGATAGAAAATAGCTTTCTTACATTAAGGATCTTTCATTGAAAGACAAAGGAAATTAATGATTTAGAGGAATTTCCATTTTAATAAATCTTTGTCCTAAGTTCCCCAAAATAACAGTTAAGAAATAACTGGCATTCCTTTCTGAGCCCCTACTCCCTAGTTGTGTCTTTTTGAGATATGTGAAATTATGCCCAGAGGTTCCATTTAGAAACCTTCTTCAACTGGACTTAGGAAACATCTG
Organism: Felis catus; assembly: GCF_018350175.1. Classification (NCBI taxonomy): domain Eukaryota; kingdom Metazoa; phylum Chordata; class Mammalia; order Carnivora; family Felidae; genus Felis; species Felis catus. The sequence continues at coordinate 819,693 of NC_058385.1, read as the reverse complement.
TAACTTTTTTTTTCTTTTTTTCTTTTAAAGTAGGCTTCTTGACCAGCATGGAGCCCAACATGGGGCTTGAACTAGTGATCAAGAGTCAGACGTTTAACTGACAGAGCCACCCAGGTGCTCCTTGTACCCATTTTCATAACTCAGTATAAGCATTTTTTAGGCAATCAGTTAATTTTTCTTTTTTCCTTTTTAAAAATTGAGGTAGGCGCCTGGGTGGTTCAGTCATTAAGCATCTGACTTCGACTCAGTTCATGATGTGGAACTACTCATGAGTTCAAGTACCACATTGGGTGAGCTTGAGCCTTGCATTGGATGAGCCCTTGTTCTCTCTCTCTCTGTGTCTCTCTCTGCTCCTTGCTCACTTGCACCTTTTCTCTCCCTCAAAAAAAAATTGAGGTAAAATTCATACAACATAAAATTAACCGTTTTAAATTACACAATTCATTTACTATATTCTCAATGTGGTGCCACCATCACCTCTATCTAGTTCCAGAATATTTTCGCCACCCCTAAAGCACCCCATACCCATGAACAGTCGTTCTCATTCTCTCCTCTACCCAACCTCTGGCAGTCACCAGTCTGCTTTTTGTCTTCAGGGATTTGTCTCTTCTGGGCATGTCATATAAATGGAATCATATAGTATGTGTCTGGTTTTTTTTCACCTAGCATGTTTTCAAGGTTCATCCATATTGTACCGTGTGTCAACATTTCATTCTTTTTACTCAGTTTACTTCTGACTCACTAAAAACCCTTTTTGTTTGCCACTTCATTCCTTCTTTGGAATACATGCCTTCCTTTATTTCTAATTATATTTCCTTTTCTTTTTTAAGGCTGGGATCATTTATTTATTTATTTTTTAATTTTGTGTGTAGTTGACATACAACATTGTATTAGTTTCAGGTGTACAACACAGTGATTCAATCTCTCTATATGTGATGCTCAACACAGTTGTGGCTACCTTCTGTCACCACACAACACTATTACAGTCTCATTGACTATATCCCCCATGCTGTGCCTTTATTCCTGTGACTTATTCACTATATAACTAGAAGCCTGTACCTCCACTCCCCTTTACCAATTTTACCCATCTCCCCACCCCTTTTCCCACTGGCAACTGTCAGTTTGTTTTTTGTATATTATAGGGCTGATTCTGCTGTTAGTCTGTTTATTCATTTGTTTTGTTGTTTAGATTCCACATATGAGTGAAATCATATGGTATTTGTCTTTCTGTGTCTGACTTATTTCACTTAGCATAATAGGTCCATCCGTGTTGTCAAGAATGAAAAGATTTCACCCTTTAAGCAATATTGAGAAAGAAGAACAAAGCTGGAAATATCAAAGTCCCAGATTTTAAGGTGTACTACAAAGCTAGCAGTCAAAACAGCACAGTGCTAGCACAAAAACAGATACATGGATCCATGGAACAGAACAGAGAGCCTAGAAATAAACCCATGCTTATATGGTCCATTAATCTATGACAAAGGGGGCAAGACTATACAATGGGGGAAAAGATAGTCTCTTCAATAAATGGTGCTGGACAGCTACATTCAAAAGAATAAAACTGTACCACTTTCTACCATCATACACAAAAATAAACTCAAAATGGATTAAAGATCTACATGTAAGATTTGAAACTATCAAAATCCTAGATAAGAAACAGGCAGTAATTTCTCTGACACTGGCTGTAGCCAACACTTTTCTAGGTATGTCTCCCGAGGCAAGGGAAACAAAAATGAAAAACCATTGGGACTACATCAAAATAGAAAGCTTCTGCATAGCAAAGGGAACTATCCACAAAACAAAAAGGCAACATACCGAATGGGAGAAGATATTTGGAAATGACATGTCCAATAAGAGGCTAAGATCCAAAAATATATAAAGAAGTTATACAACTCAACACCAAAAAAACCAAACAGTCCAATTAAAAAATGGGCAGAAGACCTGAAAAGACATTTTTCTAAGGAAGGCATCCAGATGGCCAACAAACACATGCAAAAATGCTCAACATCACAAATCATCAAAGAAATTCAAATCAAAACTACAATGAGATATCACACCTGTCAGAATGGCTAAAATCAAAAAGATAAGAAATAACATGTTGGCGAGGATGTGGATAAAAAGAAATCCTTGTGCACCACCGATAGAACTATAAATGGGTGTAGTCACTGTGGAAAACAATGTGGAGATTCCTCACAAAATTAAAAATAGAAATACCATATGAATCAATAATTCCACTACCGGGGATTTACCTAAAGAAAACATAAACACTAAAAAGTATATATGGCACAGCAAAGGAAACAACCAACAAAACTAAAAGGTAACCAACGGAATGGGAAAAGATATTCGCAAATGACATATCGGACAAAGGGCTAGTATCCAAAATCTATAAAGAGCTCACCAAACTCCACACCCGAAAAACAAATAACCCAGTGAAGAAATGGGCAGAAAACATGAATAGACACTTCTCTAAAGAAGACATCCGGATGGCCAACAGGCACATGAAAAGATGTTCAGCGTCGCTCCTTATCAGGGAAATACAGATCAAAACCACACTCAGGTATCACCTCACGCCAGTCAGAGTGGCCAAAATGAACAAATCAGGAGACTATAGATGCTGGAGAGGATGTGGAGACACGGGAACCCTCTTGCACTGTTGGTGGGAATGCAAATTGGTGCAGCCGCTCTGGAAAGCAGTGTGGAGGTTCCTCAGAAAATTAAAAATAGACCTACCCTATGACCCAGCAATAGCACTGCTAGGAATTTATCCAAGGGATACAGGAGTACTGATGCATAGGGCCACTTGTACCCCAATGTTCATAGCAGCACTCTCAACAATAGCCAAATTATGGAAAGAGCCTAAATGTCCATCAACTGATGAATGGATAAAGAAATTGTGGTTTATATACACAATGGAATACTACGTGGCAATGAGAAAAAATGAAATATGGCCTTTTGTAGCAACGTGGATGGAACTGGAGAGTGTGATGCTAAGTGAAATAAGCCATACAGAGAAAGACAGATACCATATGGTTTCACTCTTATGTGGATCCTGAGAAACTTAACAGGAACCCATGGGGGAGGGGAAGGAAAAAAAAAAAAAAGAGGTTAGAGTGGGAGAGAGCCAAAGCATAAGAGACTGTTAAAAACTGAGAACAAACTGAGGGTTGATGGGGGGTGGGAGGGAGGAGAGGGTGGGTGATGGGTATTGAGGACGGCACCTTTTGGGATGAGCACTGGGTGTTGTATGGAAACCAATTTGTCAATAAATTTCATATATTAAAAAAAAAGTATATATGTATCCCTATGTCTACTGCAGCATTATTTACAATAGCCAAGATATCTAAGCAATCTAAGGGTCCATCAATAGGAGAATATATAAGGAAGACATATACACACATACATACAGTGGAATATTACACAGGCTTGCGATTCAACTTCTGTGTTTGCACAGGGGTAATGTTTTGGGGATGACATCCAGTTTGTTTCTTTCTGGTAAAGTTCTAGCCTTAGCTGGGTAATACAGGAGAGCTTTGGAGAGTGAATTATAGCTGATATTTTGTCCCAACTTGGACAGGAATTGGGCTTGCGTAAGTACTCACTCACTAAGAGTTACCTAAACTAAACTAAGGGGGACCCAAATTCTCAGATGCTCCCAGCTGTTTGCACAGGCAGGCAAAGTGGTGTCTGTGGCTGAGGGCAGTCTTTTGAAGACAGGGACAGATGTGGGCCCACAGATGCAAAAGCACAAAGAAGCTGGGGATGGGGGTGGGGTGGGTACAAAAGAAATGGCCGAAGGGCTTTAAGGGGATCTGGGTTCAATATAACAGCTGTCTGCTACTTATTTATTAACTCTAATTAAATGATTCTCAGTCATTAAACAAATAATTCATTTAGTGATTCTGATCGATTTTTGTTTTAAAAGAACTGTCAGCAGATATACTGTTCAGATACTGGTTTAAGCCAAGGGCTGCACTGCAAGACATCTTTCTCCTTACTATTTCTCAAACACACCATACACACTTCTGTCTCACAGACTTTGTACTTGTTTCTTCAGCTAGGGTCTCACCCCACAGAGTGAGAAAATTAGGACTTTGAGATAGAGAAGTTTGGCTGTTCCACCCAGACCCAGCCTTGCCATCACTGACTAGATGCTGTGTGCCTCTTAACGGGATGCAACATCCTCATGCAACGGGATGCAACGAAGGACACAACATCCTCAGGGAGTATTCTTGCCCCAAACTATTTAAACAGGTTCTCATGAAACCTTTCCTAACTTCCAGTGTACAGTGCAAACATGTTTTGTACAGTCGCTGTTCCTCGGGGACACTGGGTTTGCCCACATATTGACCACTTGCTTTGCTCATCCTCCCTTCCTATACCTCATGCATTCAGTTTCATTTAATTGTATCCTTTGGAATTTTATTATTGGTGCAATGCCCCGTATTCTCCTGGCCTGGGCCAATAAATCCCTTCCTGCTTTTATTTTTATTTTTCTTAATTAAGCCACTGCCTACTCATGATTATTTAGCTGGTGATAAAAATACACTAAGATTGGATGCATGATACTCTGATCAAGTTACCTTCTTTCTTTTTTAAACTTAAAAAAATTTTTTTTAATGTATAGTCATTTTTGAGAGACAGAGACAGAGTATGAGCTGGGGAGGGGCAGAGAGAGAGGGAGACACAGAATCTGAAGGAGGCTCCAGGTTGGTGGGGCTCGACAACGTGGGGCTGGAACCCATGAACCATGAGATCGTGACCTGAGCTGAAGTTGGACACTTAACTGACTGAGCCACCCAAGCGTCTCTAAACTTTTTCTTTAGAGAGAGAGAGCATGTGAGCAGGGAGAGGGGCAGAGGGTGGGAGACAGAGAGAATCTTAAGAAGGCTCCACGTTCAGCATAGAGCCTGACACAGGGCTCAATCCCATGACCCTGGGATCATGACCTGAGCCGAACGAAATCAAGAACTGGATGCTCAATCGACTGAGCCACCCAGGTGCCCTGTGGGTTACCTTTTTCTACACATTTCCTTCTCATACTAAAATGAGAAAGTAGGTCTTCATAAGTTAAAGATTAAACTTTTCAGCTTTTCCTATTTTTTCTGTTATTATGCAAAATGTACTGTACCAAAACTATTTTAACAGATTAAGTTATTAAGTATATAAAGATCTCCTTGTATCAGAATTAATTAATGTGATTACAGCAAAACAACCAAATACATAAGGAAGCAATTCAACAGTGGAAGTCGGAGTCATAAATCTAATTATTTAGGTTTGTGTCATTTGGGATTATAAACTCAGACTTCAAAAAATACCTTTCCTCTAAATAAAAAGGTATGATTTCTATTAATCTTTGATTAGAATCTAATAAAAATAACTGTCAGTTCACAGTAACAAAGACACTCAGAAATAAAGTGATTAAAGCAAATAATAATTAGGAAAAGAGCCTTCATCTTCCTGCAATGTTTCTACTCCAGAGAAAGGTTTTATACAGCCTGTTTTGCATTCCCAAATGCTCTACACTGAAAGTCACAATCTAGATGATTGGAAACCTTACTTCAGTAGAAGACCTTACAAGGTTCATTATGCTTATTATGCTCAGCCAAAGATGTATGCTCCATACCTACCAAGTAGATGGCAACTTTGCAAATTAATCTGTAAGAAGATTGTTTAAACAACAGGTTCAGTATTTCCTTTAAGGAAAAGATGTTCAAATAGAAAAAGTATCTTTGTGTACAAAGCTAAAAATAAAAGCCTCCCATCCTAACCCTGAAAGGGAAAGCAATCACCTCAAACTTAAAGAGGCTTGAAGGTTATTTGGTGTAGTCATTTCATTTTCAGATGCATCGGGGCCAGGGCTACTGGTATTGGTAGCATAGCCAGGAGCACAATCCAGGTGTCCTAATTTCCAGTTAAGACTCTTTCCAGTCTATGCAGAATGTCCATTTGGGCACACTCAAATTAGAGAACACCATGGGGACAAAAGAAGAGGGTGTTGGCAGCACAGATATACAAGAAATTCTTTAAGAAATAACATAAAGAAATTCATCAGAACGCAAAAACAACACATACACAATATTAACAACCAAGAAAAGTTGAAGGGGGATATAATCTTTTTTTTTTAATTTTTTTTAACGTTTATTTATTTTTGAGACAGAGAGAGACAGAGCACAAATGGGGGAGGGACAGAGAGAGAGACACAGAATCGGAAGCAGGCTCCAGGCTCTGAGCCATCAGCCCAGAGCCTGACGCGGGGCTCGAACTCAGAGACCTGAGATCGTGACCTGAGCTGAAGTCGGACACTTAACTGACTGAGCCACCCAGGCGCCCCAAAGTGGGGATATAATCTTGAAGAGATCTGCTTACTTGAACTTCTATTTACTATTCTATTGTTGCTTATGCTTCCCTGTACCAATTGTTAAATGGAGACCAAAAATAATCCCACTTTAAAGGACAATAGAAACATTTAATTTTGAATTAAAATACTCATGTCAGGAAACACTGGTAGAGAGAAAACAATAAGGTCTATCGGGAAAACACAAAACATACCATAAACTGATTGAGGGCTTGAACTAAGCACGCTTTTCGTTTACGGGGAGCTTTCTTTTGCTTCTTTGAGCGTCACTGGTTTCAAGTACATTCTCTTTCACTGACATTTTGTTCTCCTTCCAGAAACTTAAGTGACCTCCAGGAACAATTTTATTTTTCAAAATCATGGAAGGATGATTAAGAATGTCCTTTAGAGGAGGGTTTCCAACCACAGCAATTACAAAGAGATTCTGGACAAACCTCAAGGGAAGTGTGTGGCTCTTTAAAAGGGTGGCCTTTTTGAAGAGGGAAAATCAAAGGAAGGGAATTACTACTGAAGTTTCTTCCCCAAAGACAGCTCTCATCACCACATATTTCCTGTTAAAGGAGCATCTGAAATGGTTCTTCAGTAATAACCTAACCCAACCCAGTTGACTTGCATTGAATAATCCCTAAGGATTCCCTTCTACTGCACTTCTGTGCACTCTCGGTCACACCCAGCTGGAGGGAAGGGTCTCCACAGTAGACTGAACACCCTGGTGCCAACTGCCCAGACTCACGTCACACTGGAGCTTGACCCCTGGCCCACTGTGTAACCCTAGCCAATCATCCTCACCTCTAAGACAGGAGTGAGAACAGAGTTTTTTCCCTCACTGACTCTTGTGAGGACTAGAAAGGATAGGAAAATGGAAGTTTTCCACTTTTCCAATACATGGAAAACTTTTTTCTGTGAAATATTAAGTAATGGACATTCCTAGTCTCCCCATCCTTGATAAAGTATTCTCACAGCACAACCCCACACATGTCTCCTTTGACTTTGTGAGGAGACCAGAGGTCTGTGTCCAGAGACTCACAGAGAGCATGATCCTCACCTGTACTGGATGCCAAGTCTTGGGACCAAATGGTCTGCATTTTTCCTGCTAAAATGGAGCTTCAATAATTACCACGTATTATGTGCAAAAATCCAAATCTTGTTTAGGAAAATTCTAGGAGAAACCCAAGCAAACAACTAATGTCCATTTCACAAATATTTTGAACCTACAATGTTCCTTGAAATGAGCAAGAAATAGCACCTGCCCTAATAAAGCCTAACAGTTGGCAGGCCAATCTGAAATACCGGCTACCAGGCATTTTAATCAATGTCGACTTTTACCAATGTCTATACCATGCAAAGGAGTGTGACAATGACCAAGACAAGGTCTGATGTCTTGCTGTGACTCAGAGCCAGGCACATAGTGCAGGCCAGCTTGGGAGAGCCATCTAAGACTCCTCATATAAATGCTGATGTTTGCATATCATTTCTAAAAAAATGGACACCTTCAAACTTATGCCTATGATGTCACTCTTATTTACGTTAGAGTATACATATGCTCTCTGGTGGGACACAGGTCAGCAGGAATCCCACAGTGCCCTGGGCATGGGCAGCGAAGTGAGTATCATGATGACCACTGGGTGCCTTGCTGCAGGAGGTGACCCAGCTGTAACTGCTGCAGGAGACAAAGGAGGCAGTGCTGGGTGCGGGTGACAGTGACAGGAGTCTTCATGAAGGAGCACCTGAAGACTGGCCTGTGAGGGAAAGGTAGGTCTTCAATGAGGCCCAGGAGAAAAGCGAAGCATTCTAGGCATAGGACACGGTGCATGCATGAGTGGTGGGACAAAAGGCTACACATGCAGCTGGCTGGGGACCAGCATGGGGGCTTGTAAAAGGCGTTGGTATCCTGGCTCTGGGGTTAGTATTTGAGCATGTTGACTAGGCTTGGCTTCTGGTATAAAATTTATCAGTGATTAATCTGTTACTTTGAGAACAAAAGTTGACATCTAAACAATAACTATTAATTGGGTCACCTGAGTGGCTCAGTCCGTTAAGCGTCGGACTCTTCATTTCAGCTTAGGTCATGATCTCACGGTTCGTGGCATCAGGCCCCGCATGGGACTTTGCGTGGATAGCTTGGAGCTTGGGATTCTCTCTCTTTCATTCTCTCTGTCCCCACCCCTGCCCCCCAGCCCAGCCCTACTCATGCTCTGCCACACGAGCATGCTCTCTCCCTCAAAAACAAAAGAAAACGAAACAAAACAAAAAACCAAAAACTTATAAAACAATAACTATTAATTGGATCATTTTCTGAAACGCACCTGCTCACACATAGTGCCCACCTCCTTACTCTATCACAAAAGCTGACGGGACAGCCGTGCTTTCCTGATCTCCGGTCTGGCTTCCAAAGGAGGTAAATGGATATTTAGACAATGGAGCCTGTCTTCTCTCTTCCTCATTCTAGTCCTTAGCCCCAGGCCTTTCCTGTTGTCTTCAGGGTTCTGAAATCTTGACCTGCCCTCTGAGCCCCCTTCAAAGGTGGCAGCGATTAGCCCACAGCTTTCTGTATCAGGCACTTGCCAATTTAGTGCCTGCTTGGGTTACCCCTGGCTCTCTTGCTGGCCCATGAGCTCTTGGAGGGAATGGTCTATTTTTTTTTTTTTTTAACGTTTATTTATTTTTGAGACAGAGAGAGACAGAGCATGAATGGGGGAGGGGCAGAGAGAGAGGGAGACACAGAATCGGAAACAGGCTCCAGGCTCCGAGCCATCAGCCCAGAGCCTGACGCGGGGCTCGAACTCACGGACCGCCAGATCGTGACCTGGCTGAAGTCGGACGCTTAACCGACTGCGCCACCCAGGCGCCCCAGGAATGGTCTATTTTTATACTCCTGGTAAAGATGCCTGCAGGTACCAGAAATTCAAGATCAGTTCCTAACTAGTTTTTTGTTCTCTTTCCCCTCAACTGCTACAGACGTTTCTAAATGTGTAGCCCTGCCACAAGCTCTCCTTCTATCTTAAATCCATTAGAGGTACAATAGCAGGATCATCTTAACTCCACTTTCATTTTTATGACCTCTTCTCTCAAAATTTCACACAGGCCCTAATTTTCTCTTGGATTGATGCAGAATCCCTAATAATAGAACCTACGGCTTTATCTAGCTGACTTTGTGCCTTAGTATATTCTGGTTTAGGATAAATCCCAAAAATTTAACACAGAGCTCAGTGTTGGGCTCAGAGCACATGAGCTCAGAGCTCATGATGGGCTACAGCCACTAGCCAGGGGCATAGCACTAAGAGGCACTAAATAGTTACCGAATAAATGAGTGAATTATCTTTTCAATAAACCCTCTCATTTCCTATTTTGCAAGCATCCTTCCTGATCCTATATATATATATACATATATATATATGTCCTTACAGATAACATGTTACCAATTTGAAGACAGCTTTTTTTTTTTTTTTTCCTGGCAGGTCAGAATGTTTAAAGCATTTGTTCTGACTACCTTCTTTCATGAAATCTGACATCAGCCAGTCAGGATCTAGTCACTTAAAACATTAACAGCTTCAATACTTGTGCCCGTCTGGTTTTCTGTTCAGTAGGATGCCAGTCAAGGTCAAAGATCATGCCAGCTGCTTCCTCGTCATTCTGGGCACTGAGGCAGAGTCTTCTGTAAATAGTGAGTACTAAGTGCTCTTATATAAAATTTTCTCTTAAAGGGCCAATCCACAGATCTAAATCAAATAGCACCTATAGGTTAATCATTTTAGACACAGAGAGCTTAATGGGTTTTTAACAAGTTGGGACATAAATATAGCAGGATTTTGAACTGAAAGAACTTTCCCTTCCCCCCAAAAAATTTGGCTAGCTATATTTTCCATACCTATAGGGTTAACATATATTTCACAAAATTTCCTTTTCAGTATTGCTCTGTCATATAAAAATAAAAACAGATAATAATCAACAATAAAAAGATAAAGGTCATACATAGAATTATGACATCAAAGTCATGTGACTTTTCAGCTTATTTGACCTACTAAACTGTTGCACAGGCCACGTGGGAAGACAAAGGTCAGGGGACATGCCTTAGGAGAAGAAAGTCACTGGAGAAAGAGCAGGAAGAACTCTGGAGGGGAGGAGAGCATAGGCAGAACTCCACATTCTGCTCAGTGAGCATGCCTCAGCAGGGGTTTTTTTCTTTTTTTTGAAAATAGTGTTTCTTTCCCTTTAAATTCAGGCTATTTTTCTGATGTCTTTTGCTTTAAGCAGTCAGTATGGGCACACAACTCCAAAAATATGTCAGGGAAGCGCAAAATATATGATTGCTCTGTTTTTGCAAGTCTTCTCAAACGAGGCAGGTGGACAGAGCAGTGTCCCCCCCACACTGGTCCAAAACACGTCTGTGTGACTGGACAGCTCTGAGGCCATCAGTCCCCCTTCACAGCCTTGTAGGGGAGTAGTGATTTTCCCCCTCACTGGAAGTATGGATTAGATGAATTCTGGTAGCCAAGATCGAAAAGACTTCATGATTTTTCCCAAAAAAAACCCCTATTTTCCAACTGGCAAAAAAGTTATTTTCTGTATTAGGTACTGGAATTATATAATTACAATTAATCATTTTAGCTTCAATTTTGGGAAAAAGTACTTTGTTCAGATTTATGAGAAGTATATTTTGTTAGAGTTTACGAGAGTTGCTATGAAACACAATAATTTGGGGGAAAATAAAAGAGATAATTTGTGTTGACGGGGCCATGGATGGATGACTGACAATGGATGATATCACCAACAGGCAATTATAACATCCAGCATTCCTAAATGATCTAATAATTTGTTTTGAAGAAATATAGCTTCTAAAAGACAATCTAAACATTTATTTGGATAGCTGTGCGTCAAAATAAAATTAAATATAGAAGTAAAGGACTTAATTCCAACCTAAAAAATCAAATATTTAGCCACCAACTGAAAAATGGTATGGGTTCCAAAAGTTTGTAAATGAATTATTTGCCACACTCAGTGTATTTCCTGTGGGAAAAAAACAAACAAACAAACATTTTCTATGGGAATGTTGTAGGTAGTAGTAAGGCTCCCAGTGTGACCCTCAAAGAAGCAGATTAAATATTAGGAACACATATATAGAGTGTATGTCATAAAAGAGCATGAACGTTACAGAGCCAAAGACTCCTGGATGGCAGTCCTGGCTCTGTCATTCTCCGGTAGAATGCCACGAGAAGTTGTGTGCTATGTGGTCTCTGGCAAGAAGTCAGCCTCCCAGAGCAGCCTCTGTCTGGCCTGTAGCACACAGGAAACCCGGCCTCTGAGCAAGGCTGCTGCCTCGGAGGGAAGATTTCCTGTGATGGGGACCCCGCTTGTATCCTGGTGTTCTCAGGTGGGAGGCTCATGTGTAGAGTTGACATCAAGGAAGATTAGCTCCCACATGGTCCTGATAGCGTTAAGGCTGTCAGGTCCACCTGTGAAGGCAGCGATACCACTTACTGTAACTGCATAGTCTGTCAGGGGTTTACAGTTCTCAGACTTAGGACTCAGATGAGGTTCAGCCTTAATAAAGACAAGGTTCATGTGATCCAATTAAACTTTTCACACACACAGATATGCTTTCCAAATGAGCACTGCCCCCCACCCATAAGGAAACTGCATGATAATACAGCCACCCTTTCATAAATAAAAGGAAGCATTTGTTATAAGATAAATCTGCATGCTTCAATAAAATGTTCTTGCATCTATCTAACCAGGGCTTATAGGGGATCTTTCAATGAAATACATGTCTTTTAGAAAAACAAGCTCTTAGGCAGAGCCATCTCTCACCTGCACAGTACCATATGAAAGCCAGATGGTACATAGAGTCGTGGCCAATGGGAATGCTGACTGCTCACAATTTAGTTATTTTTAAAAAATGTTTATTTATTTATTTTGAGAGAGATAGCACGCACGCAAATGAGTAGGGAGGGGCAAAGAGAGGGACAGAGAGAATCCCAAGCAGGCTCCACACTGTCAGAGCAGAACCTGACAAGGGGCTTAATCTCACAACTGGGAGATCATGACCTGAGTTGAAATCAAGAATTGGGCACTTAACCAACTGAGCCACCCAGGTGCCCCAAACGCTCACAATTTAGAATGACTGTGACTAGAATGTTCATTATGCAAACCAGTTATGGATGCTATCCATAACTGCTTTAAAATCAGAATATCATATACTCATAATGGTTTTTTTCTCTCTTTCCCAGATACTGGTATAAGCTCAGATGTTCCTACAATTAGACAAAAAATTAACATCAAAAGAGTTAAAATAACACACTATTCAAGGAAGGAGAGATTATAATAAAATAGAGAAAATCCCAAATTTACTGTTTATACTAATTCTCTATATGATTGAATAGAATGATTAAAAATGTTCCTTCTTTTTCCTAATTCATAGATTTCAGATGATTACTGGAGATATAATAGCCACAGTTTGGACCAGATCTATGTACCATTCTACCTTGCTTATCCAAAATCATATTTTAAGGTAAGGTACCATGAAACTTAACAGAGAACAAAACTTTCTTACTATGGAAAGCAAAAAGATGTGACAACTTAAAGAGTTTTATTTAAATCTTATAAACTGCCTGTACACTAAGTTATATTTTCGTTTATATAAACTGGCTCATGCGAAGCTGTTTTATTTCTTAATTAGTATGCAGAAAATAAATCTTTATGATTAAAACACATATATATAACATTTTGTATTTTCTTAATTTTTAATAAAATTAGGAGTCACTAAACCTGTATAACTGTTTTTGTTGCTAATTATAATTTTTTCCCCTAGAAGTACTTTATGGGCTTTATTCAACTCTGACCTAGTTTTATAGACAAACTAGGATCTGGTTTATTGCCCTTAAAACTAAGAGATAAATCACTAATTAAAGAGCCAGTCATTGCAGCAATTACAGAGGGTCCTCACCTTCCTCTGGTGGCCTTCTGTAGAACCTTCATTCCCATCAGGCTGCAGGATTTCCCTTCCAACTGTTGGTCTTTCAAGATGGCGCCCTCAGAGTATACTTCACTGAACATTCCATAGGCATCTTGCACGAGAAGGCAGACTCTACAAAAGAATATTCACATTTTTTTTTTGAAGATAGCATTTGATTCACTACAGAGAATAGGATTCCCTTCTTCTTCACTAGGAATCCATTGAAATCATCTTCCTGAATGGATAAATCAGGGTAAATGAAGTTGAATTCAAACATGCGCTTTTAGATTTGTACTTACCAGTGTTTGGATCCGTATCCACCTCATATGGAAGGAAACAGAATTCTCTTTTGGCATAAAACTAAACCCTAAGCCAAATGTGGTTTAAAAGCACACGAAGAAGATCATCCTTTCAAATAAAATATATTGCCACTGTCCCAAAAAGGGTATCCTTCTTCCCCATTTTTATCTTGCCTTTTATAACAGGAAACATTTATATTTTGCATGGATGCTCAACATTGAAAAACCTTCAGTGTTAACATTATGATGAGAACATTAAGGGGCTTTCTCTGAGAAAGTACATATTCACAGACATGCATATCCCAGTAGGATAAAAACCAGTATCCTTGCTGGCAGCAACAGAGACATGATGGATATCCAGTGACATGATGGGATTCCCCCCAACTTTTAAGTTCAAAGGGCAGTACTTATAAACACCTCTTTTCTTTTTTCTTAAAAAAATCTCTCTCTCTCTCTCTCTCTCTCTCTCGATGAACAAGCAGGGGACAGAGGCTGAGGGAAAGAGAGAATCTTAAGCAGGTTCCATGCTCAGCAAAGAGCCTGACCTGGAGCTCAATCCCATGACCCTGGAATCATGACCTGAGCTGAAATCAAGAGTCAGATATTCAACTGACTGAGCCACACAGGCATCCCTATAAAAACCTATTTATCACTGAATTTCCAATCCTCTCACTTCATAATTCAGGGAAATGAAGTCTTACTTATTATGATATGAAACATTCTCAGAAAATATTTACTGAAGCCTGAAGAAAATTTAGGTAATAAATAACACCACCAAAGAGAGTGTGAGGAACAAAACTATTTTAAAGATGAGGGTGTACAGGAAAGTGCATGTTGGGTAAGAGAAGATGACAAATGAACAAAGGAACACTAAATATGAAGTAGTGAACTATAAACATACTTAGAAACTAGGCTTCATGATTAAGTCTCCCCTCTCAGGCCCACAGGGCCCCCTTGGTTCACAAAAAAAGCAAATGGAAATCTTGTGTGAAGGAAACCACCTTTAATTTGATCATTAGTTGTCATGGAGTAAAGCCAAATCAAATAAATATGCACTCCAATAAAAATCACCTCATAGGAAACAAACCACTACATGGGAAGAGTAAAAAAAATAATAATAGACCTCTTGAGAACTTGACATATTAGAATTTAAAGATATGAAGTATGGAATAACTATCTTAAAAAAAGGAAATTCATGAAGATGTAATACAAGAAAAAAAGCTGTACAAAATGACTTGGCAGGTTTGAAGAATAAAATTAGAACTTTCAAAAAGGAAACACTCCACTTACTGAAATAAAAATGTTATTAAATAGGTGTAAACAAATGGTTACACGTACCTGAAGAGTATGGATATGTGAATTGGGTTACAAATTTGAATAAATTACCTAGAATGTATGTTGAGAGCTGAGATAAAAAATGTGAGAGAAAAGAGAAGTACAGAGGATAGGATGAGAAAGTCTAACATTTGTCTAATAGGAATTTCAGAAGAACAAGAGAGAGGAAGAAGAAGCAATAGTTTGTAGATTTAGTAACTGGGAAATCTAATGTAAGAAATGAATCCAAAGATCCAGGAAGAAAAACAAATACCAAGCAGTACAACTAAAAGGAAACCCATCCTAGGACACACACTGTAATAAAACTAGAGAATATCAAACACGATGAAAAGATTCTAAAAGCAAAAAGCATGAAAAGACAGACTATCTGCAAAGGAATAAAAATTTGATTTACACCAACCTCCTCAAGAGCAATGAATGAAGCCAGGTAACAGTGAAATATTTTAAGAATTCTGGAAGCCATCTCAAAACTGTGTACCTGCAAAACTATCTTTCAAGAATGATGGTAAAATAAAGTCATTTTTAGATAAACACTAGCTACATTTTCCACCTACACAGCCTGAAATATTTACTAGTTACTAAGATAATTACTAAAATAATTTCTAAATTATGTAATTTAGGAAGAAGGACATTATTCTGGAAAAAAAGGTCGAAGATACAAGAACTACTGACCAACAATATAAACAAAACAAACACAGTAGAATAAAATAACACCACCATCAACAACATCAATTAATGTGGGGGAGCTGAAAAACTGGAAATGGAGAGCAAATAGGTCAAATGGGGTGATGAAGTTCAAATGTTTCCAAGTGCTCATATCACTCACAGCAGGATTAAGATACTAACTCAAGATTTCATTAAATATTTACATCTGGTAAAAATTCAAGGATAACCACCAAAAGAAAAGAAATAGGTGTATAAATTCCAAATTACTAGATGGAAAAAAAATGGAATGAGAAATATAGACCAAAAAAAACCCCCAAAACAAACAAACGAGAAACAATACAACCTCAAGAAAATGCACACATAAATGCACACATAAAAAAAGGGCAGGAAAATGTAAGGTAATAAGTATAATGGTAGACATAAGTCTATGTATATTAGAAATGGAATAAAAATGATTTAAACTTGTCAATTAAAAGGCACAGTTTGTCATGGTCGGTTTGAAGAAAAAAAATGTTAACAGGAAATCTTCTAAAACACAGAAAGGTTTAAAGGGTGAAAAAAAAATGTTTCAGGTAAATATTAACCAAAAGAAAGCCGAGGAGGTAGTTCTGAGACTTAACTAAATAGATTCTAGGACAGAAAGCATTATTAAGGATAGAGAGGTCACTAATATTGATTTCAAAAAAAGTTTAATTTCCCAGGAAGGCATATAATTCTAAATCTTTATGTTCTCAGCATCAAAATATATAAAGTCACACAACTACAGAGAGAAGTGAACAAACCCAACACCATTGTGGGAGAGTTCAACATACCTCTGCCAAGTATTAAGTCAATCTGAGGAAAAAATTAGTAAAGATTTGGAAAACTTGCATATACCTAAAAAGTTTGATTTGTTGGATAGGCAATCAGAAAAACTTCCCACAATTACAGAAAATGCATTCTCAAGCACACACAGGACATTTATAAAATGTGACCAATTGGCCGAAGACAGGTCTGAATGAATTTCAAAGAGTCAGTATTGTATGGGACACATTGTCTGCCTACAATATAATTAAAAGAGAAACCAAGTGAAAATAGGTATCTTTAAAAATCTTCCATTTGGAAATTTCACAGCATCCTTTCAACTCATAGGTCAAATATGAAATCACAGTAGAAAAGAGACAGTATTTTGAACTACGGGATAAAAATACCAGACATGCCAAAACTTATGGAGTATAATGATGCTTTAGGGAATTTGTAGCTTTAAATACAATAAAACATGATCACTTCTCCTTTTCTATGTAGATCTTTTTTTTAATGTTTATTTATTTTGAGAGCGAGAGAAGGAAAACACACACACACACACACACACACACACACACACACACACACGTGCAAGCAGGGGAGAGGCAGAGAGAGACGGAGACACAGAATGTGAAGCAGGTTCCAGGCTCTGAGCTGTCAGCACAGAGCCAAAAAAATCTTTTTTAATGTTTATTTATTTTTGAGAGAGAGAGAGACAGAGAGAGAGAGACAGAGAGAGAGAGACAGAGCGTGAACAGGGGAGGGGAAGAGAGAGAAGGAGACACAGAATCTGAAGCAGGCTCCAAACTCTGAGCTGCCAGCACAGAGCCTGATGTGGGGCTCGAACTCACAGACAGCAAGATTATGACCTGGATCGAAGTCAGAGGTTTAACTGAATGAGCCACCCAGGTGCCTCTTTGAATTAGTTTTCTATGTACTTATCATAAGTTATATACCTCTGTCAACTACCAAAGTGTTCCTTCAGGGTGCTGAACCTTACAGGTACTCTGCCTTGAAAGGGCTCTCCTGGAGCCTCTGCTCCTGGAGCCTCTAGACTCCAGTCTAGACTGGTTAACATCCACCTGTGGCATGGTAGTTAACCTGGGATCGCTTGTCAGAAAATCTGAGGGATTTCCTTTGCTGCTCTAGCATGTTCAGTGTCGTATTTTCCATATCTCATACCTTCCTTTTTAAACGTTTTTTAAATATTTATTTTTAAGAGAGAGAGAGACAGAGTGAGAATGGAGAAGGGGCAGAGAGAGACAGAGAGAGAGAGGGATACACAAAATCTGAAGAAGGCTCCGGGCTCTGTGGCTCGAACTCACGAGCCATGAGATCATGACCTGAGCCAAAGTTGGACGCTTAACTGACTGAGCCATCCAGGCACCCCTCATATCTTCCTTTTTTAATTGACTGTAAGTTAGTAGGTCACATCTTCTAACTTCCTGAAAAGGGGGGATTGGGAGCTAAATTTTTTTTTTTAATTTTTAAAAAATATTTATTTTTTTTTTAGAGAGAGAGAGAGAGAGAGACAGAGAGAGCAGGGGAGGGGCAGAGACAGAGGGAGACATAGAATCCAAAGCAGGCTCCAGGCTCTGAGCTGTCAGCACAGAGCCTGATGTGGGACTTGAACACATGAACTGGGAAATCATGACCTGAGCCGAAGTCGGAGGCTAAACTGACTGAGCCACTGAGGCGCCCCAGGGAGCTAAAATTTTTTAAACGTTCATGAAATTTTTGTTAAACTATCCTCAAACTTTACAGGTAGTTTGGCTGAGTATAGATTTCTAGATTGGAAATAATTTTTCCATTCCAAATCCAATACTGCTTGTCTTCCTCCTTTCTATAGGGGAGATGAGCTCTGTTCTAGTTCCCAGGGTGCTGACACTGAATAGTGACAATTCCTCGGTACACTGGGTGAGTGGTATCCTTACTGAGCCCCTTCACAGTGGAATCACATCTACTCTAAGTCATTTCATTGATAATTCTTATTTTTTCTTTTCTCTCATTCTGGTTATTGGGCATCCTGGACAAGTTCTTTAATTTTCTTAACTTTTCTCTCTTATTTTCCATTTCTTTCTGGCAGTTTCTTCAACTTTGGCTTTCAATGCTTCTAATTAGATCTTTCATAATTTCTACTTTTCATATGTTTAAATTCTAACAGTTCTCTTTTAAGCTCTGAAAGATGTTTTCTAGCCCCTTGACAGTGTTCTTTTTTGTTTTATGGTTGCAATATCGTAACTTCATTTAAGAAGCTTTCTTCAGGCCTCTGCTATCTGTTCCTATCTTAGACCAAGCTCTAACAAGCTTCCTGGATTCTCCCAAAGGGTAGGAAGAGGAACTCATCAACCATGGGTTGAATGAGCTGGGTGATTTTATAGTTGGGGAATCTCAGATGTTAATATCTTTATATCTCCTGTTGATGAGAAAATTCCTCAGAAAAGACTTGTGTTTAATACCCACTACATACCAGGGTAAGGCAGGAACGACCACTCAACAGTGTAGACTAGGGGGACAGGATATGATCGGTTTCTGGACAGACTTGCAACTAATTGTTTTTCTAATTTTAGTCCTTTTTATCTGCCACAGTGGTAGTAGGAAAATTGGATATGCAAACAAAAATAATCCTTAACTGTTATGTCACATTATACACAAAAATTGACTCAAAATGGATCATATACCCAAATATAAAATCTAGAACTTGAGAAAACACAGGAGAAAAAATTGTTGTTAACCTTGGAGTAGGTAAATACTTCTCAATTAAGACACAAAAGCACACATTATAAAAGAAAAAAAATTATTTTGACATTACCAAAATTAAAACTTCTGCTCTTCAAAAGACACCATTAAGAAAATGAATAGGCAAACCATAAGCGCTAAACTGACAAAGAGCTTGTGTCTAGACTCCATAAAGAACTACAGAGCTTAGGGGCACCTGGTGGCTCAACGGGTTAAGCATCCGACTTGGGCTCAGGTCGCGATCTCAAGGTTTGTGGGTTTGAGCCCCGCCTCAGGCTCTGTGTGCTGACAGCTCGGAGCCTGGAGCCTGCTTCGGATTCTGTGTACCCCTATCTCTGTGCCCCTCCCCTATTCACGCTGTCTCTCTCTAAAAAAAAAAAAAAAAAAAAAAAATTTAGGGACGCCTGGGCGGCGCAGTCGGTTAAGCGTCCGACTTCAGCCAGGTCACGATCTCGCGGTCCGTGAGTTCGAGCCCCGCATCGGGCTCTGGGCTGATGGCTCAGAGCCTGGAGCCTGTTTCCGATTCTGTGTCTCCCTCTCTCTCTGCCCCTCGCCTGTTCATGCTCTGTCTCTCTCTGTCCCAAAAATAAATAAACGTTGAAAAAAAAATTTTTAAGAACTACAGAGCTTATTATTGATAATAATAATATAATAATACTCTATATTACGAGGAATAAAAGAAGACAATCCAATAAAAAATGGGTTAAAGATACAAAATATCATGGGGCACCTGGCTGGCTCAGTTGGTTAAATATCTGACTTTGGCTCAGGTCATGATCTTGCATTTGTGAGTTCGAGTACCACATCGGGCACACAGAGTCC
The DNA here is from genome assembly GCF_018350175.1 of Felis catus. NCBI lineage: Eukaryota > Metazoa > Chordata > Mammalia > Carnivora > Felidae > Felis > Felis catus. The sequence continues at coordinate 799,742 of NC_058385.1, read as the reverse complement.
GCTTCAGATCTTCTGTCCCTTTCTCTGCTCCTCTGTTGCTCATGCTCTCTCTCAAATAAATAAACATTACAAAAATACAAAATATCATGAATTCCATTTCTATGAAATATCTAGAACGGTTAAATCCATAGAGACAGAACAGAGGACGGTGGTAGCCAGGGTGTAGGAAGAGACAGAAATAGGGAGTAACTGTTTTATATGTATGGGATTTCCTTTTGGACTGATAAAAATGTTTTCGAACAGAAGGAAATGGTAACTGTATAATACTGTAAGTTTTATATCAGGTGAATTGCACTTCAGTGTAAAACAAACTGGACAAATATGTGAATAAATGCTTCATCAAAGAGTATGGCCAATAAACACATGTGGCCAGTAAACACACAAAAAGATGCAGAACACCATTACTCATAAGGGAAATGCAACTTAAAACCACAATGAGATACCACTATACCACTATACATACACTATACATACATACATACATATATATGTATGTATATATATACTGGAAAGAGGGAAATAAAAAAAGGTTTACGGTATCATGTTTTGTTGAGGACATGGAAGAACTGAAACAATCAGATTTTAGGTGGAAATATGTATGTTAAAGCCACTTTAGAAAAAAACTTTGGCAGTTTCTAATAAAGTTAGATATATACTAATCACATGGCTAGTCATTCTACTCTAGGATTTTCCCAAAATAAATAAAATAATATATCTGCACAAAAAAATTACAGATAGGTGTTGATGGTAGCTTCATTAAATAATAGCCCCAAACTGGTAACAAGACAACAGATGAATGGATAAATAAATTGTGATGTATCTTTATAATGAAATACTACTCAGTAGAGAAAAGAAACAAACACCTGACACAGGGATGAATCTTGAAAACAGTGTGCTGAGTGGAAAAAACATAAACAGTTTATATCAAATTATAGAAAAGGCAAATGACTCTACAGTAACAGTAAACAGATCTGTCATTGCCTGGAACTGGGGCCAGGCAGGATTGACAGCAGAAGGCATATGGAAACTTTTTGGGGTGACGGAAATAGTCTATGACTTCACTATGAAGTGACTCTACATGGTAAATGTATTTGTCAAAACCCAATGAACTATATGCTTAAATGGGTGCACTCTATTGTATGTATGTAAACTGTATTGCATATAAATTGTACCTTCAAAAAGTTGTTTAAAGGAAAAAAAAAAAGGGTAGAGGAGACAACTTGAAGAAAATTCCACTGGAGAAACATAGGATAATTATGGAGAAGAGATTGGAAAACTTATTGTTACCTATGGAAGTTGCTACAGTTCAAACTCATTGTGCTAACAACAGGCAAACAATGAGAAAGAATCAAATGCTTAAAAATCCATTAGAAAACTATTATCCTTTGCAAAGAGGCGTTTCCCCTTGTCATTATGAACTTTCAAAGGAAAACTGATATAACTTAAGCACATGTTTTCTTGTGCATCTTCAACAAATACTGAAAATGATCTCATACATACATACAAACATTTATTTAAATCGACTGCTCTCTGCACTTTTTTTAAAAGTAGGCTTCATGCCCAGCATGGAGTCCAACGTGGGGCTTGAACTCACGACCCTGAGATCAAGACCTGAACTAAGATCAAGAGTCGAACACTTAACCAACTGAGCCACTCAGGCGCCCCTGAAAACCACTTGCTTTTAGAGACAACTCTCAGAGTATGAAATTATAAATACATTTGGATATTTTTTAAAAGGAAACAAATACATTATTAGTGTTTCATGAAACAAAACTTAAAATCTTACCTTTTTCATGAAATCTCCATTACAAGGAACCACAAGCAAATTAACTATTAATTCCACCCTGAAAACATTAGGGTTGAAAACGCTCCCGTGTTCTCTATCTGAGCAGGCTCTCAATAAAAACTCTTTCCATGCTTGAGAGATTGAATGAGGCTGTGTTGTGAACACACACACAGCAAACTCACATAATACTTAACTGTATACAGTGTTCACAGAAATATTCAATCACTTATTCACTCACTAGTGAGTTCATTTAAAGCTCACTGAGCTTAAACTTTGTAGGATATGTAAGGAGGGAAGGAGTCAAATAGAAATATACTTGAAAATCAAAAGATTTGAGCAATGTTAACATCTAACACTAATATAATGTATTATGGCTAATTACAGCATTGTCATAGTGTCTATTTAATCCTTCACCTGAGGAAACTAGGCATTGTTGACAGATGAGTAAAGTGAGGCTTAGAATGTTTTTAAAAAACCTAGCCAAGACCGTATGGAGATAACTGAACCAAGTCTTAAATGCAAGGCACTTGATTTGGTATTTTTGTGCCATAATATCACGTTACAGTAACAAGTTGTACGAATGTAGAAGAGTGATTAATTTTGTGGAGTGGAACAGAAGAGAACATCTGAGAGCAACTAGCATTCTAGTCTGCAAGGCAAGCACCAAGAATGCAACAAGGAATTAGCTCACGGCAAACTGCATGATGACACTCCAGAATATCTTAATCTAATCTTTATAGAGAGGCAACGATTTTTCCTACTGCTAAGTCAAACTATTTAAAATATACGTAAATCATATCTAGAAGAACTTTATCCACTCTACAACTTTCAAAAGATACTTTTAAATGTTTTGACAAGAATTATATTAGAATATTAAGGTCAGAATGTAAGGAATTTATGCTAATTATTTTCTAAGTCTGCTAGTGTAATAAAATGAAAAAGAAATACTCTTAAATCACTTGAAAATAATTTTATTAACTGTTTGATACTGTATGACTTTAATCCAAGACCCAAGTGGGAAAGAACACAAGATTACTCTTCCATAATATTATCCTATTTAAAACAGTATGCTATGTGAAAGCAAGGATAAAAGTATACATTTTTTTTTTTTTTTAATTTTTTTTTCAACGTTTTTTATTTATTTTTGGGACAGAGAGAGACATAGCATGAACGGGGGAGGGGCAGAGAGAGAGGGAGACACAGCATCGGAAACAGGCTCCAGGCTCCGAGCCATCAGCCCAGAGCCTGACGCGGGGCTCAAACTCACGGACCGCGAGATCGTGACCTGGCTGAAGTCGGATGCTTAACCGACTGCGCCACCCAGGCGCCCCAAAAGTATACATTTTCGTGTTGAATTTATAATGTCTTTTTTGGTCCACAGACCATTTCCTATCATAACCTTTGGGAGTAAGTGCTTTAATGTTTTGTTTTGTTTTGTTTTTTTCCTCAAAGGTCTATTCACCTTTAATTACCCCATCACCCAACTTGCCTCTCTGTTCCATGTCTAATTAGGGAGGCTAAGGCAGAGTCTTGGGGAATCAGGCTCCATTTCCTAAGGAGGAAGTCCTAGACTTCCTGTAAGAGTGGTCCTGCACGAGTTCATTTAATGCCTGCTTGACTATACTGATGTGTCCTGCACTGTTTTGTAAGCATTATTGCTTAATAATATATGCAAAAGTCAAGATGAATATAAAAACTTCCGTGGATCTGCTTTATAAAACTAGAGAGATTTTCTTGTGTTGAGGAGAGAAGAGGAATTAGCTAATACCTTTTCCTTAAGTCTGTTCTGGTATTTGCCTTTATCTCAAATAACCAAGGAATGGTGCTCTTACTCTTCTGCCCTAGAGAAGAGCTATTAATATTTCCCTTCTCCCTTTTTTCTTCATGCCTGGCCACACACGCTTTCCCGCCTTGCCCTGCTCACTCAGCTGAAGCTCAGGGCTCACCAGCTCAGGCCTGAGGTGGAGTCACTGTCCTCATTAGTTCAAATGGATTGGAACTGTGGCATTCAACAGTCCAAACCAGAGTTAGCTTTATCAGCAGCATACAAAAAATTCCACCCACTCGTTGCTGCTTCCTGCTCAGTAGATACCATCTCCTAAAATCAGTGCTAGTGTGATAGGTCTGAGCAGAGAAGGGCCCCCTCCCTGATCAACTTGTTTTTCTGGACTCACCAGAGATGTTCCCCATGAAGCACATCATGTTTTAAGGGAACACAAATGGCTTCCCAGGGAGGAAAGAAATACCATGTGAGTAACTCTGGGACCTTAAAAAAGTTACTTACTGTATGAACTTGAATTTACTCATCTTAACATGGGAATAAGGGATCCTAATTGAGAGGCTGTTGTGAGCATTAAAACAGTAACACAGGGCTTAGCACAGTGACTGGCACACGTAGATCAATTTTTCCTCGGCAGGGTCCTTAGGCCAATTTTATAATAAGATTTTCCCCCATACAGTTCTTGAACATTTTTGTTAGATCTATGTCTATATCACTTGCAATTTCGTTTGCTATTTTAAATGTTTTTTTTGTTTGTTTGTTTGTTGCCATGTTGCTGGTGTAAACAAGTACAGTTGGAGTTTTATACAGAAAATTTTTGTTAATCCCTCAATCTTACTAATATTATTTGTGATACTTTTTATGAAGTTTTATGTAATCATGTCCTCTGTGCATTATGACAACTTTGCTTCAGGCTTCCTAACCCTTATGTTTTTTTTTTTCTTTTTTTAATTTATATTTTCTGACTGCACTTTAGGACCTTCAGCACAGTGCTGAAGAGAAGCTAGTGACATTGGGCATACTTATCCTGATTTTGAATAAAATGTCTTCAGTGTTTTATAATTAAGAATGAGGGGCGCCTGGGTGGCGCAGTCGGTTAAGCGTCCGACTTCAGCCAAGTCACGATCTCGCCGTCCGTGAGTTCGAGCCCCGCGTCGGGCTCTGGGCTGATGGCTCAGAGCCTGGAGCCTGTTTCCGATTCTGTGTCTCCCTCTCTCTCTGCCCCTCCCCCATTCATGCTCTGTCTCTCTCTGTCCCAAAAATAAATAAACGGTGAAAAAAAAACATTTATAATTAAGAATGATGTTTGGTAGATATCGTTCATCAGGTTAAACATTCCTAGTTTGCTGAAAAATTTTTTAAATCATGCCTGGGTATAGGATCTTATCAAATGCATTTTCCATATTAATTGGAATGACTATATGATTTTATCTCCTCTGATAATGTTGTAAATGACAATTATAGCTTTTTAAGTTAAAGCAATTTTTTTTTTTTTACTCCTGAGATAAAGCCAAGATCCTATTTGCTATGTTTTGTTTGGGATTTTTCTATGTCCATGAGTGATACTGACCTTTAATTTTACTTTTCATAGTAGATTTAATTTCATTTCTCAAAGCAATTGACTATTTATATTATTTTCATATGATAAGTTGACAGGGATTCTTTTTTTTTTTCCTTGAAAAATCTGTATGAGATTTGAATGATTTATCAAAAGTTTGAAAAAATTTAATAAATACACACACATACACACACCCCTCAGATCTTTATCCATTCATCTATTAATGGACACTTGAGCTGCTTCCAGATGAGTAAAGTTTACCAGTCAAATCTGAAACATTTCAGCTACTATTTACTCAGATGGTTTTTCTGCACCCTCCTCCCAACTTTCCTGCCATTCTACCACTCCCATTACATGTATGTCGGTGCACTTAATGGTGTCCCACATCTCTATGAGGTTCTGTTTCATTTTCTTCATTCTTAAAAAAAATACTTTTAAATGTTTATTTTTTGAGAGAAAGAGACAGAGTGCGAGTGGGTGAGGGGCAGAGAGAGAGGGAGACACAGAATGGGAAGCAGGTTCCAGGCTCTGAGCTGTCAGCACAGAGCCAGATGTGGGGCTCAAACTCACGAACTGCAAGATTATGACCTGGGCTGAAGTCGGATGCTTAACCGACTGAGCCACCCAGGCACCCCTCATTTTCTTCATTCTTTTATTTCCCCTCTAAGGATATTTGCTATTTGGGAGATTTCTATAATTGTACAGAAATGATTTATTTTGGTGTGTCCTCTTTCTTCATAAAGATTGAGTATTTATTAATTTAAAATGTATTTATTTTGAGAAAGTGAGAGCAGAGGGGAAGAGTAGAGGGAGGGAGAGACAGAATCGAGTGGGGCTCAAACTCATAAACTGTGAGATCATGGCCTGAGCAGAGATCAAGAGCCAGACACTTAACCAACTGAGCCAAGATTGAGTTATTTAAAAGTCTTCACAAGTACTCTGAATCTCTAAAATACTCTGTAGTCATAAATTTGAGATTGAGTTTTAACATCCTATTGAAATTACCATACTCTTTTTGGGAAGAATTTTAAATTTGATGAAAGTCTTAAAAATATGTAATGTTTCAGGGTGCCTGGGTGGGTCACTCGGTTGAGTGTCTGACTTCAGCTCAGGTCATGATCTCTCTGTTCCCGAGTTCGAGCCCCGTGTCGGGCTCTGTGCTGACAGCTCAAAGCCTGGAGCCTGTTTTGGATTCTGTGTCTCCCTCTCTCTGTCTCTCTCTGCCCTCCCCCTGCTCACGCTCTCTCTCTCTCTCTCTGAAAAATAAATAAACGTTAAAAAAATTTTTTTAAATAAAAAGATATGTAATGTTTCACAAAGTTGCATGTCATCTTTGTGCAGAGGCTATAGCAGTTTCTGCGCCATTCCAATTTTAGTGTAAGTGCTGCCAAAGTGAGCACTCGACATTTTTCCCCCTCTCTCCTTCACATTGTGCAAGCTCAATTACTCTGGATTCATATTCACAACCTTTCTTCTGTCAGCTCAAATCTACTGCTGAGTCTATCTAGTGAAGTTTTCATTTTGGTTATTACACTTTCTAACTTTAGATTTCCCATGTGGTTCTTTTTTATAGGTTGTATCTTTTTCTTCTATTTTGAGAGAGAGAGAGCGAGAGAGAGAGAGCACGTGAGTCCAATGGTGGAGAGGCAGAGAAAATGAGGGGGGGGGGGAGAGAGAGGATCCAAAGCAGGCTCTGCGCTGACAGGAGTGAGTCCAATGTGGGGCTCGAACTCATGAATTGCAAGATCATGACCTGAGCTGAAGTCAGACACTTAAACAACTGAGCCATCCAAGTGTTCCTAGAGTTATATCTTTTTACTGATTTTTTCCATTTGATTAGACACCGTCAACATTCCACCCTTTAACTCCTGAGGTATGGCTTCCTTGAATTCTCTAAACATATTTATAATGGCTGCTTTGAAATTTTTGTCTGCTGGGGTGCCTGGGTGGCTCAGTTGGTTAAGCAACTGACTTCGGCTCAGGTCATGATCTCACGGTTCGTGGGTTTGAGCCCCGAGTTAGGCTCTGTGCTGACAGCTCAGAGCCTGGAGCCTGCTTCAGATTCTATGTCCCCCTCTCTCTTCCCCTCCTCCACTTGTGCTCTCTCTCTCTCTCAAAAATAAATAAAATGTAAAAAAAAATAAAATAAAAAAAAAAAGAAATTTTTGTCTGCTAAGTCCAACATGTGGGCTCCTTCAGCTGCCTGCACTTTTTTCCTCCTGTGTATAGGTCACACTTCCTTGTTTCTTCATAAATCTTGTAATTTTTTGTTGACAACTGAGCATTTTTGACAGTGTATTGTGGCAACTCTAGATATGGATAACCCGCCTACCCCAGGGGGTTGGTACTGTTGTTAATCAGTTATTTAGTGACTTGTCTGAACTTTTTCCTGCAGGCTGCAGTATGTGATGTTCCTGCTCCGATTTTTTTTTTTTGTTTGGTTTTAATCTTTTCACATGGTTACCTAGGGGTCGCCCATAGGTCAGCATAAGCTACTTTGAAAGGTTGTGCTTAAGCCCGCTTGGAAGTTAGATTTTTACTCTTTGCCGTTGGGTGTATACACCTTGGAGGTTGCTATCATGGTTCAAGGAGGTAGGATTTTGTGCTCCTGCCTCTCCATCAGCCAGGGCTTGTATTACTCCTTCGGAGTCACTCCTGGGAGGGCATGGCCTTGGGCTGCCAAACTGCCAGGGATGCGTCTCCTTTATTTTAAAGTCTAGCTTCCTAGGAGCTGCTTCTGGGTCAGAGCAGCCTACTGTTCACCTAGTATGGTTGCAGGGGTGCTGAGGCCTGCGGTGCCAGTGAGACTCGCACTCCGAATCTTCCCTGTGGGTTGCTCTGATTGCTCCTGAGTGGGGGCAGCTGAGCACACCCTTCTTGAGTCTGAAAGTTTTACTGATACTAGGAGGGTTCTTCTTGGCTATGTCTTTTCCCTGACGCTCTCTGTTAAAACTGCCGATTGCTTGGTCATCTCTTTATTGACACAGTATCACAGGGCTATAGGCAGTCTTGGAATTGCTCTCCACCAAGATCCCCATTACTTTCAACAACACCCTTGAGCAGAGGATTGTACTCTGTTTCAAAAAAGGTCAATTCTCTCAGGCAGTGCCATAGGGCTCTTCTTCCTTATAACCTCTTGTCCTCTGGGCAGAACCTCTGTGCCACTACACAGGCCCGGGGGTGAGGATGGAGTCCCCTTCTCCTGGAGTTACACTTCGGATCCAGAGTGCGTGTTGGGGTGGGGGTGGGGACACTGATCTGGGGCTGCTTCTCTGCTCTGGTGCCTCTGTCCTATGGGTGAGCTGGGATAGGACAACTGGGCCAGTATTCTTGGCCCACCACACTTGGGGTAGAGCTGCAACGTGGGCTAGGAGATCTCCCACAGTGAAACTGTACCCTAGACTGTGAGCTGAGGGGAGTGGGGGCTTCTTCTTGACTGCAGTACTATAGCAGGACCCCAGAACAGTCTTCTTAAGACAACTTGGGCTGGTGGGGGCATGGATCATGTCTCAAGGGCCACGGACTCCTTGTTCTTTCTGACACTTAGTAGACTTTCTTGGTTCTATTGATGGAATGTTTCTCCATTTGCTGTATGCCTTTAGGAAAACTTCCTGAGGCTTTAAATGATTTTTAAAGTTTTCTTCAGCTAAAATATTTGTTAGGGACAGAATTCACTGTGTCCTCACTCTGCTATTCTGAAGGCAGTCTTCTATTTTTTTCTTCAATTTACATCCAGGAGAAATTATGATCCCATGGATATTCTGCATGTGCTATATAGGAAAGCATAATGGCTCTTTAGCCATTATTTATAAGTTTTGAGAGTATTTGGAAAGTTTCCATCCTAAATTTGCAGACTTGAGTGTGAGTTGTTCTTTTTTCTTAAAAGACATCTTGATTTGTTTGAACACAATTGCTATGTCAGACAAAAGAAATGCAGTGAGGCACAGAGGTCCACAGAGCCATGATATAAATGTCACAAGATTCTTAATAACAATGGCACTTGTGGGTTTTTCACTGTATACCAAAACAGTGCTCTGGCTTTTGGGTGGCATCTAGTAAATCTATGATCCACTTATTTATGTGCTAAATACAGCAGGACTGCTGCTGGCTCAGGCTGCCTGCAAGGCACTAGGAATCTGACAATGAGCTACATAGACCCTGCCCTCTGTGCCTCCTTCGGGAAACACCTAATATGCATATAAATATACAATCACAAACTGTGGGAGTGCTAGCAAGGCAATAGGCAGAGTGCCTTTAGATACAACTTAGGGTGGGATGGTCTAACCAGGGTGGTCAGGGAAGGTTTCTTAAAAGAGCTGAGTCCTGAAGAAGGATAAGCCAATCATGCAAAAGTTTGAGAGAAGAGGACTTAAAACATAGAAAACAACATATACAAAATCCTGTAATGGGAAAGAGCTTTTCCATGACTACGAATTTGAAAGAAAGCTAGAAAACAAGAAAGAAAAAGAGAGAGAGAGGAAGAAAAAAAAAAACAAAGAAAGAGAGAAGAGATTAGTAAAGTGGTAAAAAGGGTAAAGACTAATAATTGTGATTTCAATTTGCATTGTTCTTTTTTTTCAATGCATTATTGTAAATTTAAGTTATATTTATAATCAAAGTTATATTAATAATAAAATTAAAATGTTGACAAGCATTTGTAAAGAGAGGAGAAAATGGGACGGGAAGGAAAGGACCAGGTAGGGGTAGGAAAGAGAGGCATTCACCTAGTGGAGGCGTCTCGTGGTTGGACGTGGCTGGTACCGTGACGCCCAGTAGTGGCTGGAGGCAACGGCCATGTGATGACGGCCTGGTGGAGGCTGACCTGAGAGGAAACCAGGGGTGACAAATGACGGGCATGTGTGCCAGGCAGCACACCTACCTCCTGCCATCAATGAGTCAACAACAGGGTGACACCGGACGGGGTTTGATAAAATCACTGTTTCAGAAACAGAAGTCTTGGCACAGGGTGGAGGATGGCTTGAACGGAGAACTTTGCAGAGGGTCTCCTTAGACCAACATGAGGTCACTGCTCTGATCAATGGCAACTGTCTCACAGAAAATAGTGAAGCTGCAAAGTGGTGTTCACGGGCCAAGTCCAGCTGGTTGATATGTTTTCTTTGGTTTATACAGTGTTAAAACATTTCTAAATTAGTTAACAGATAACAAAAATAGGGAGATTTTATGCAAACCTCAAATTTCCTGTGGTCTTAAGAAACCTAGAGTCTGGCAACACTGAGTGAACACTCGTGGATGAGGCACCAGCTTGTGAGCTCATCCCATGGGCCCTGGCCCTCACCCTTGATCCCCAACCCTTGTACGACTGCTGTTCTCTCTTGGCCTCTGTCAGCATGTGAGAATGCATTAGAAAAGCATTTCAGGGAGGAGACAGAAGAACATGGTCACGATGATGGGTGAGGGTCAGGGAAGGGTCTACACTAGCCTACGATTTCCTTTTCTTTTTCCTTTCATTTTTTAATTTATTGACAGAGAGAGTGCGCACATGTAAGCAAGAGCACACGCAAGTGGGGGAGGGGCAGAGGGAAAGGGAAGGGGAGGGAGAAAATCTTAAGTAGGCTCCATGCTCAGCTCAGAGCCTGACTGGGGGCTCACTCTCGCGACTGCGACACCATGACTGTGAGATCATGACCATGAGACTGTGACCTGAGCCGAAATCAAGATTTGGATGCTTAACTGACTGAGCTACCCAGGCACCTCTCTCTTGCTTACTCGTTGGTGGCCTTCTCAATTATTTCAGTCTAAGGTATATCAGACCAGCATCGGAGGCATCTGAGCAGACACTGTATCGGCATGTGGTCATGCTCAGAGGGAGAACCAGCTGACACTCGCACTGTTCTTAGTAACGTCTGAAATGCTGTGAGCTCAGCTGCTAGCCAAGCCCCATGGAGATTAGGAGATCGGACATTTTGAAGTGATGTGATGGTCAGTGTTAATAAAACTGGGCTTCCACTTTGGAAAAGCAAGTTGAGTACATCCTTTTGCTTTCCTGCCACAGAATACCCACTGGGCAAGGAAGATGTGCACGATCAGTAATCCCAAATCCGTGCAAGCTAGGGCTCAGGTCTAGGTGACTTTTCATACCCCACATATCACTGAGCCCTGAGCACTGCTGGTGGGTACCATACACGGAGCCTGAGGGGGGCATTGCTATTCTTAGCAGCGATAAACTTCCAACAGCAGAGAGAAAATGTGTCACAGGGAGGAAATAGGATGCTAGTGGTTTGAATAAGTGCCTCAGAACTGCATTCATTCCATGAGACAGACTTTGCCATTCAAAGTTCTTGGAATAAAAGTCTGGCAAGTGGATGCCACTTACTTAAAATCAATGTTCCACTCATGCCTGAAATGTAGACCCTGACCCCACATGAGATCCTTCCTCTCATTTTCGTGATTGGAAGCACGTGGGGCAGGGGAACGGCAGGTCTGGAGAAGACGGGCTCTCTTTTGAGCTCTGCTGTTGCTGGATGTGGGCCCCCGGCTCCACACGGGTACAATGGAGATTAACTGAAGTCTGCTTCACACCTAGTAAATGCTTGCACCTAATCTGCCCTCAAAATCTTGGTGTCCTTTGCTCACCAGGCAAATTCACTACTACAAATGCACTTCATGGACAAGATTCTTTTCTCTTATCATGTGCCTGCTCTCCTAAGTCTGTAGTAGGCGTGTGCACCTTGGTGAAGGGGCTTGAGGAAAGTGCACGAGAGCAGCACGGGGGTGCATTATCCCACACAGAAAGGGTGTTGCTACCCATGAAACCAACTTGTGCCCGGCCTTGCGATGCTGCCCTGGTCATCCACGGGACAGCAAGAAACAATTGTGAAAATGCCCATGGTCTTCAGCTTGCTCCTGCCCCCCGTCAGCCACGCTCCACCCCTCCCAGCTGGGAATATAAGACAGTCAAAAAGTAGTTCAAGAATCTCCCGTTTCAGCCATCAGGAGTCATTCAGCAGGACTTTGATTCTATGCATTTCTGAGCCATGAGGGTGAGGCCAGGACCATGTTGGAAGAACTGACTAAAACGGGTGCCAAATGAAACTACATTCCACTGCGCATTCCCAGCAACATAAAATAATACAGATAAGAGGTTCACTGTTCAATCCCATCCACATCATGTTGGAAGTATAAAAGTCCATTATGGAGTTAATATTTATCTTTAAGAATTTCTTTTCCTTCTCTTACCAGCTTAATGGCACATCATGCCAATTGAGGAATACTTTAAGAATTCTAAAAATTCACATATTGTCAATCTGCAAAAGCAACAGAACAAAGCACTAGTAATAAGGAAAGCAAAACTGTTGTAGAGGGAGTTTCAGAGAGACTGTAATTTAATTATTCTTTGAAGTTTTAAATGTCCCTCCCCCACTTTGGAAAAATATTCATTTTTCCCTTTCTTTTCACTCACTGACTCAGTATCACAGAAACACAAGTGAAGAAGAGACAGAAACAGTAGATTCGTGTGTGTCTGCGCGTGCGTGCGTGTGTGTGTGTACGCATGGACAGTGAGAGGGGAGATTACGTGAACATGTGGGATGTTTGCCCGGGTTATGGGAGCAGTTCTTAGCAGTCCACCAAGAATTCCCGGAATCAGAGTCAGTCCAGCCGCTTTCTTCCAGGTCAGTGTCAACTTAAGCAGCCTCTAAAGATCAACAGGATCTTTCTCTCCACATTATAATTTCTTGCTAAGCCTCTATTTTAAGGAAGAAATGAAAGAAATCGGAGGATGAAGTGAGGGGAAAAAAGCAGGAGAAAGGAAGGGGGAGAGGGAAAAGGGAAGAGAAGGGAGGAGAGAGAAGAAGTGTTTGAACATGAACAGGGGGAGGAAAAGTCACAGCAAGGAGGGAGGGAAGAGGAAGAAAAGGAGGAGAGAGGGACAGCAGAGGGCTGAGTGGGTGGAGGGCCTTTCCCCAGCTCCACCAACCCGCTCGACAGACGGGAAACCAGATACAGCAGGACATTGTGTTCTTCTCCTGAAAAACAACCAGACTGCGCTCCTAAAGTAAACAGTTAATCCTGTTGTTTATCTTTGTAACATGACGAGATGTTAACAGGATGATTTCTACTGCACAGAAATGTGGTTTTTATTCATTTAAAAAATGATATTTTCTCTTTGCTAAAATACAAGTGTGACATACAAACTTTCTAATATCAGTGAACGGGAAGGAATAACAATCTCTCTTTGGTAAAAGTGACTTAACTAAAGGATGCCAAAAAAGTCTGAGAAAGGCCTTTTCTTTACTTGCACATCCTATTTATTTTTGGAAAATACTGCATTACTGGAATTAACCAAGCCAAACTAAAACAAAACCTGCTGCAAGCTTGGTCCATCCCAGAGTATGATCTGGGGCATTGCTTGTGGAGATAAGACTATAACTGGGCCAAGACAAGAGTAAGAAGTAATCCCTGTTAAAATAACACCAGCATTTTTCACAGAGCTAGAACAAACAATCCTAAAATTTGTATGGAAGAAGAAAGACCTTGAATAGCCAAAGTAATGTTGAAAAAGAAAAGCAAAGCGGGAGGCCTCACAGTTCCAGACTCTAACCTGTATTGCAAATTTCTAACAAGGTAACCATGGATTCACATACAACTATAAGGTATGCTATCGAGCTCGGATGTACACTTTGCCCAGTCTCCCCCACTAGTGTAGTACTATACTAGCAAATAATAGTACAACATCACAGCTAGGACACTGACATTGATACAATCCACCAGTCTTATTCAGATTTCAGAAAAACACATTTCACTTGTGCTCGTGTGCACGTGTTCATGTGTGTGTTCAGTGCTCTACAGTTTTACTACATGTGTAGGGTCCTATATCCAATACCAGTCAAGACACTGAAGAGTTCCAGGGCACCTGGCTAGTTCAATTAGAAGAGCATGAGACTCTTGATCTTGGGGTTGTGAGTTTGAACCCCATGTTGGGTATAGAGATTGCTTAAATAAATTAAAAAAAAACACTAAAAAAACAAAGACACTGACCAATTCTATCACTACAAGAATTCTTTATGCTGCCTTTAATAACCCACTTCCCACTATCTCCCCACCCCCATCCCAACATCTAGACGCTATTAATCTGTCTTCCATTTCTAAAATTCTGCCACTTCAAAAAGTTATAAAAACAGAATTGTCCAGTACATAGTCATTGGCATTGGATTTTTTTTTCCCTCGGCACAGTTTCCTGGTGATTAATCCAAGCTATTATGCCTTTCATTTCTATAGCAGTTTTGAGACATAATTCACATACCACAAAATTCACCCTGTTTTTATTAACAGGGCAGAATACATATAGCATAAAATTTACCATTTTAACCATTTTAAGGTGTGCAGTTCAGTGGCATTAGGTATATTTACAATGTTCTGCAACCATCAACACTACCTTATTCCAGAACATTTTCATCACCCCAAAAGGAAATTTCAGTCTACTAAGCAGCCTCCTCATCCTCCCCTCCCCCAAGTACCCAGAGACACGTAATCTCCTTTCTGTCTCTATAGATTTGCCTATTTTGGATACTTCACATGAATGGAATCACACAATATGTGTCCTTTTGTGACTGGCTTCTTTCACCTAGCATAATGTTTTCGAGGATAATCCACGTGGTAGCATGTGTCAGTACATCATTCATTTTTGTTGTGGAATAATATTCCATCATATGGATATACCACATTTTTGGGTTGTCTCTATTTTTTTTTTTTTTTTACATTACTGAAATAATGGTGCTATGAACATCTGTGTATAAGTTACATGGATAGAGGTGCCTGGTGACTTAAGGGTTGAGTGTCCAACAACTGATTTGACACAGGTCAGGATCTCAGGGTTCATGGAATTGAGCCCTACGCTGGGCTCTGTGCTGGCAGCGAGAGGCCTACTTGGGATTTTCTTTCTCAACTATTTTTAACTTTTTACGTTCTATTTTCAACTTTCCTATAGGGGCTACCCCAGTTTGCAATCCCAACAGTACATAAGGTTTCCTTGTCCTCTATACCCTTGCCAATAATTGTTGTTTCTTAGGTTTTTTATTTTAGCCATTCTAACAGGTGTGAGGTGATAGCTCACTGTAGTTTTGATGTGCATTTCCCTGGTTATACAGAAATAAACCCACAACTATATGGTCAATTAATATTTGAGAAAGGAGGAAAGAATATACAATGGGAAAGAGAGTCTCTTTAACAAATGGTATTGGGAAAATTGGACAGTTACCTGCAAAAGAATGAAACTGGTCCACTTTCTTATGCCATACACAAAAATAAACTCCAGATGGTTAAAGACCTAAATGTGAGATCTGAAACCATAAAAATCCCAGAAGAGAGCACAGGCAGTAATTTCTCTGACATGAACAGTAGCAACATTTTTCTAGGTATGTCTCCTGAGGCAAGGGAAACAAAAGCAAAAACAAACTATGCAGACTACATCACAATATAAAGCTTCTGCACAACAAAAGAAGTAATCAACAAAACAACAAGGCAACCTACTAAATGGGAGAAGATATTTGCAAATGACATATCTGATAAAGGGTTAGTACCCAAATATATAATCATACAACTTAACACCCAAAAACCAAATAATCCAATTTAAAAATGGGCAGAATACAGGCACAGACATTTCTCCAAAGAAGACAAACAGATGGCCAACAGACATCCATGCCTGGAAGTTTCTTGAGGGCAGGGATCATATTTCTTATCCCCTATGTGCCTAAAACAACTCTTAGCCCAGAGCTTTATACTTTATAGGTGATCAACTTATGCTTGGTACACCAAGTTGAATTAATTGATGAGTATTTATTCAGGCTTTTGGGGATACAAGGTATAAGACTTAGTTCCTACCCTCAGGAACAGTAACAGGTATTTAAAATGCTTTATACAGGTAATTCACAAGGTGAGACTTCTACATTGTTCTAACGTAAAGGTGTGGGAAGGGAAGTATTAGTATCCTAGTGAAATACTGAATTAGAACAAGATAAATGAAGGAAAGGAGAGAGGGAGGAAGGGAAGGAGGGATCTTAGCTAAGAAAGTTTATTACTCAAAACGTACCGAATTAACCCAGCAAGCCCTGGGAAGACTGTGGTTTTGTTTTCTCTCATTAATTCCCCAATTCACTCTCGAATGAGGGGTCATTTGGTATTCCCACTTTTCATGTCTACTCAGCACTGAAACCTAAAGAGACAAGGGTCTGTAACTGAGTATAGAGTAAGGAAAAAGGCACCAAGCAAAGGGCATAGTTTTGGTGGTGCCATAGATAAGTTATAGCATCCCATTGCTTCTTCCAGATCACCAAATAATATTCTCAACCAGCGTTCTGAATGGGGATTAAACCCTAAAACTCTATGGCTGCACTGCAAGTAATAGATAAGGACCCTTCATTGCATCTACAATGGCACTGGTTATGTGCAGTCTTAGGCGAAATGAGAAGACAGTCATTTGAATAAGCTTCAGGGTTCTGTACTCCCAATGAGTGAGCCAGTCTAGAGTAAATGGACCTGGTAGTAAACAGCACTACTGTATAGGGCCTGTTGAAACAATGGGGAACAGAGTTTAATCATCATTCTTAGATGACCTGCTTCTGAGTCAGGGTTTCACATTCTAGGTTGCTAATTGGCTGACAAACCAGTCTTGTCCCATGCAATGGCTTATAAATCATCTGTGTTTATCAAGTACATGGACATATTTTACCTGCTCTGACCCTACCAAATAAAACACAAATTACCTACGCAAAGGCATACACATAAAGCTTATTATTTTTTTAAATATCAAAGGAAACTTTCTAATTTTTTCTGCAGTCTTAAGAATACCTGTTCTGGGAACAATATCACTGAGAAAAATATTAAGTTGTTTTAAGATATTTTATAATAAGGTAATTTCAGTTTCAAAGACCGAACCATATTTAGTTTACCATTTTGAGAACAGACAAGGGGTCGTTTTTAGAAGACAACTCTATTACTCAGAGAGAAGGAAGGTTCTCACGCATGAATTTGTTCCATTTCCAGCTCGCCTACCTCAGTCCACAGGACCGCAAGCCACATCAGCTGACATTCCTCCCAGCTTATAAACCAGCTTCAACTTCTCACCTCCCTGGGCACCCAGGACACCCACCACCTACAGGTAGGTGTTCATTTTGCAATGACTACCATCTATCCTACATCTGTTTGCTCTCCAAACACCAGCTTTTGCATGTAGACCAGCAGACTAGCACACTTTGAAAACTTGGAGCAGTCTCCTCTCATCTGGTAGCCTGCACTGCCCTCTTTCCTGTCAACCTTCTAGAAAGTATGGATGTGCCTCACTTACTCCCATTTACTCACTTCTAATTCACTTTTGTGATAATTTAGAGGCTTTTTGAAACAATCCCAAATTTACTAAAAGTTTTAAATACAGTACAAAGCATGTTTTTTCCCGAATCATTTGGGAGTAAGTTTGTACAAACAAGGACTATATCTTACATAACTATTATACAACCATCAAGGGGAGGAAATGAATATTGACATATCCCTACACCTAATTCTCAAACCCCACTCATGATTCACCCATTGTTCCAATCATATTCTTTGTAGCAAAAGGAGATAATTCAGAATCATGTATTGCATTCAGTTGTCACGTCTCTTTAATCCTCTGCAACCTGGAAGGGTTTCTCAGTCTTTCTTTGACTTTCATGACCTTGACATTTTTGAAGGATACAGGCCAGTAATTTTATAGTACAGAAGCCTTCCATTTGTGTTTGCCTGATGTTTTGTCATGAGGAGATTTAGCCTATGTATCACTGGTAAGGATAACACAAAATTGGTGCTATGTTCTTCTGAATCATTGGCACACGATTTCAATTTGTTCCAGTACTGATAATGTTCACTTACTACTTGATTAAGATGATGTCTGCCAGGCTTCTCAACTATAGGTTACTTTTCCTTCTGGAATTAAAAAATATTATGTGGGAGATACTTTGAAAAGAAGTAAATATCCTATTCCTTATCAAAATTTTCACTCATTCATTTTTATATGTCAGTGTGGACTCGTGGATCCGTATACTCTGGGCTGCAATCCGTAACTATCATTTATTTTGATGTTCTAATTGTGCCGGATTTTGCTGGTGGCAGCCTCTTGCAAGCTAGCTCCTGTGTCCTTTTGCCATGTCTCCATCATTCTGTGAGAATGTTCTCACTTTCTGACCTAATGAAATGTTCAAAGCTCATCTTATATTTTCTCTCATCCAAACCTGAAATCAGTGATTTCACCAAGGAGCCCAGGTTTCTTTCAGATATTTAAAAGCTAATATCTGGGTGCTAAATGTGCTCATTGATACTGGAGTATTGCTGCCTCAGGACCTCTTAGTAGAGAGAGCTAGGGAATGTACACACACACACACACACACACACACAAGTAAAACACATTTACTTCTGTTTACTCATCCATTTATCCATCTTGAAAACTATGAGTTTATACTACAACCAGGTTCATTTTAGTTTTCCCCTTTTCTACATTTGTAACTCAGAGATACCTCAAATTCAGCACATCTAAAACCAAACATAACTTTTCTAGTTCTCCAAATCTGTTCACCCACCTAATTTCCCATCTCATTTAATACCATTTATCTTGATGCCCAAACCTTAGAATCTTTCTAGGTTCTTCCTTTGCCTCCACCTTCCACATCCAATCATTCACGGAGTCCTGCCTTTTCCATTTCTCGACTATCTCCGGGTGTGCACCGTCTTTTTATCCACCAGCTTGTCTTAACGGATGAGTTACACTTCTCGCTTTTCACACAGGCATTTGTGGCTACTTCCACTTCCGTTCAAAAACTTCCAGGAGCTTTTGTATCACACTCAGAAAAAATTCCAAAGTCTTTGCTATAGCTTTCCAGACCTTCTCCTGACCAGAACCCCTATTCCGTCTGCCTTCATTTACAACGTATGGAAAGCCACACTGGCCTCCTTGCTGCTGTGCAAACATGCTAAGCATGCCCCTGCCTCTCAGCCTTTTGCACTCGCCCTCTCTTCCCCTGAACACCTGCATGATTTGTTCTCTCACCTCCTTTGGGATTTTTCTCAAATAGTATCCTCTTAGTATCCTCTCAGCAAGGCTTTCCTTGATTCTTATGTAAAAATAGTAACCCCTCGACATTCACTATCCCCTTATCCAACTTTATTTACAGTCATAACCACTACAACTTTCTTATATTGTATCTCTTTGCCTGCTACCAGTCTTCCCCAATGTAACATAAGTTCCTTTAGCACATAGATTTCATAGATTTTCTTTTTTTTCTTGGTCTCATTTATCGTTGTATCCCTAACATCCAGAACGATGTGTGACACAGAATAGGTACACAGTAAATATTTGGCGAGTGAACATTTCCTCCTGGTCTTCTTAGTTACACTGCACAGTAGCTTACTATTCTATCATGTAGTATGTCATAATTAAATAATTCTCCTTCTAACGGATGTTTACGTTGCTTCTTTTTGTCCCCCATTATAAGGCACTGCTATCATGAAGAACATTGTGTGTGAATTTTTTTGTTTTTCATGAATGAAATTTCTAGGAGTTTTGGGGTAAAAGAGTTTATCATTATTGTTATACGTTATGCCCTGCTCTCCAAAATACTTGTAATGTTTACAAATTACAAGAGCAATAATTGTGTATAGAAAGTCCTATAGTTTTTCTAAATGATATATATAATTCAAAAGTTTAAATTATTACAGAGGCATGTGACGCAAAGTTTCCGTCCCATTCTTGTCCCCCATTCCCCTAGTCCCCCTATACCCTCACAGATACTCACTGTTGTTTGTTTTCATGTATCCTTCCCCAGTTTCTCTCTCTCCCCCTCTCCTTCCTTCCCTGTCAGTCTCTCCCTGTCTCTTTTATATGCTTCTTTTTATCTATGAACTGTGTGTTCATATCCTTTGCTCATTTTTATGTTGGGTATTGGCTTTTTCTCTATTTCTATGGGCACTCTGCATATTAGAGAAATTGGCTTTGTAATATGGATTGCAAAGATATGGTCCCAATTTGCCATACTTTTGACTTTACCATGCAAATTTAATAGAATTTATTATTATTTTCTTTTGGAGGTTTTGGATGCTAAGCCACAGTTAGAAAAACTTCCACCTCAAGATAACTCTCCTATGATTTCTTCTAGAATGTTTTAGTTTTTATCCTTAGATCTTTGATCCATTTGGAATTTACCCAGGTGTGGGATAAGGGACACAGAGCCCATTTTATTTTACTTTTCCAGATGACTCATCTATTGTCCTTATGCCACTTACTGGTTAATCTTTTCCCAGTTTTCTGAAATACTTGTATTATTTTCAGAATTCCTACGTATATCTGGGATTTTCCTTTTCTGTTCCATTGGTTTATCTACTACATGAAGGGAGAAAAACCTTTTAATTTTAAAAAGTGGCTTTCAGGGGCCCCTGGGTGGCGCAGTCGGTTAAGCGTCCGACTTCAGCCAGGTCACGATCTCGCGGTCCGTGAGTTCGAGCCCCGCGTCGGGCTCTGGGCCCGGAGCCTGGAGCCTGTTTCCGATTCTGTGTCTCCCTCTCTCTCTGCCCCTCCCCCGTTCATGCTCTGTCTCTCTCTGTCCCAAAAATAAATAAAAAAACGTTGAAAAAAAAATTAAAAAAAAAAAGTGGCTTTCATTAAGCAAAGGGAAAAAAAGGTAGACAAATCAAAAAACAGACTCTTAACTATAGAGAACAAACTGATAGTTAATAGAGAGGAGGTGCGGGTGGGGGAAATAGGTAAAGGGGATTAAGAATACACGTACACGTATCTTGTTGATCACTGAGTACAATATGGGATTGTTGAATCACGATACTATGAAATGAATGTTAACTACATTAGAATTCAAAAATTAAAAAAAAATTTAAAAAGAAGTGGCTTTCATGAATTTCTGCTTCTAATAGCCAGATGTTACCCATCTTATGTGTTTTTGTGAAAAGTAAAGGAATTAACTCCTACCTGGGAGTTATTTCCCACCGGACTCTCATGTTCTGGTCTCTCTTCCACTACAAGTTCATAGCCAATTTACTTTTTTCAGCTCAGTGTTTAATGGCACCTCTATTTCAAGAAAGCCATACTGAACTCTAGACTCCCATTGCTGAGCCTCCCAAGTGCCCACCACCTCAGTTAACTGACAACCACCAAACCAGTAACCTCACAGTCATCCTCTTTCCCTCTACCACCCCCACACCCAGTCATCAGCAAATAACATGCACTCCATCTTTAAAACAGATCCCAACCTTTCAGCTGTCAACACCCCCTCACCAGCACTCTGGTCCAGCCACCAGTCCCACCTGTCTGATTTGCTGACACAGCCTCCTAACTTGTTTCCTGTTCCTACTCTTGTGCCTCAACATTCCATGTGATCTAGAGCAGCCAAAGCAATCTTTCCAAAGTACAGATCAGATCACATCAATCCAATCCCATACTTAAAACCTTAAAGTTTCCTCATCACACTTGGCATTAAGTTGCCTGCCTCCCCTCTGTACTCATCTTCTGTGATGGAGCCCGACTGTGAGATCATACATAGACCTGAAGTAGAATCAAGGGTTGGGCGCTCAACCGACTGAGCCTCCCAGGTGCCCCGGCTTGTCTCGACACATTTGTTAATATATGGAATTTCTATGCACACTAAGATTTGCTTATTTCAAAAAAATTCTTAAAGTGCACCTCAACTGTGCATAACCACTTTTAGCATCTATTAATTAAATTTCCCTTTTAAATCGCAGCTCAATAGCTGTAGTCTACAGCATGAGTTTATAGTTTTAACACTTGTTACCAAGTAATGTATCCAGTAATTTTGGGACTTTGAATTCTTTTAAAAAGACAGAACACTAAGTTAAAAGATAGAAATCTAGTCTTGCATATTCTGCATTCCGTAGCCACTGGCGTTCTAAAATGAAATTTTAAGACTGTGGAGATTTGCTGTTTTCCTATACTTCTTTCATGTATTTTTATTGCCCTCTTCCTAGTGAGCTCTTTCTAACTCTTTTGGTGGATATGAACGATTCCAGTTGCCTTCTATGGGCCTCCCTAAACTCCGGAGACTGGGAAGCAAACTCTTCGTGTCTGGGGTTCCCCTGTGGCTGAAGTCCCCAGTGTGACTCAGGGCCTGTCAATCAAAGTCAGAAGTGATACCAAGTCCGAGCACCCGATTCTGCCACTTGTGCCAGCAAGCCTAACAGTGACAAAGCTCTCAGGGATTGACGGATTGCTTTGGAGGGTAAAAGGCAAGAATGTGGCATCTGGCTTGCTGATTCAGCTTGTAGCTCACACAGAGTGGCTCTAGAGTGGGAAGCGGTAGTGAGAGTTTTCTGATAATACAGCCGCCTACTGTTAGCAGTGGCTCTGGAACTGGTACAGAAGCGAAGCACCAGGTACCTGGTTGTAGAAGAGACCGCAGCTCCCACGGTGGCCTGTTCTTCAGTGTTGCTCCGACAGTATTTCTTAAAAATCCAGTATCATCTGTTTCTTTAGTTTCCCCAATGATTCTACACACCTTCTGAATCCTTTAATAAATATCTTTCTGCTTGAGTTGGATATAGTAGACTTCTTTGTCACTGAGCCTGTTTTTCTCTGATATGCACATTCTACTGAAAAGTGGAATTGGGGGGTGAGGGAACTCTATATATTCTTCTCTGGTAAATCATCAACAACTGAAAAGGCAAGAACAAAATCAGGAACAAAATAAACTTGGTGTTCACTTTAGTAGAAATAGTGTATCTCTTTGAGAGGCAGGTGAAATCAGAAATGAACGACTTCACTTATCTAGCCGAGAAAGCAGACACCTAATTAATTTTTTGGACATGGGCCTCTTACTATATAATTTTGATGACTTGTAAGAAAAAATCTGCAAGAAAACATTATTTAAAATGTGTGTCAAGAATTAAAGAATTTCTACATGGGAATCCATCCTGAAAAAAATGCCAAAATGAGTGACACACACACGAAAGGAAGAGTACACTCAGATAATTCTATGTTTCTATTTATTGTTTAGTACAGTTTTGATTAGGCAACCACAACTAAAATGCTCCTCAGCTAAGGATCCCACATTTTCATAAAAACAATTTCTGATGTTAAAAATGCTCTCAGTATTTGATAGCCAGTAGCTAAGAATACCTAGTTCCTACCTGACCAAACAATATTTTAAGAAGTATTTGAGAATGCACATTCTTCCAATATCACAGTCACAGATCATAGAAACTATAGCATCTAGGCACCAGAGACTCATAAACAAATGGTAAACCATTCAGGGGAGCCTTCTTTCAAATAGGGACTTTTCGTGCAGATGACCTCCTGAAATGATTTAGAGCATGTGATAACGCTGGCATGTAAAGAAGACTAACAGAGATAAAGGAGAAGAGAGGCCCCCTGGGGATCAGGAATGGCACAGTCACTGAGGCTCACAGACAGAAGTTCGTACACAACTCCTCCCGAAATGGTTCATGATGACAGTAACTGGTAAAAGTGCCATTTATGGTTGTGGTGATACCGAAAACTATCTGAGCGACAGGAAAGAAATAATAAATGAGTATAATAATTTTCAAAAGCTCTATCTATAGAACAATTTTGAGTGAAAGATCTTTTCCTTGGGCTATAGACAATCCGTGCCAGTAGTCAGAGCTACATATCAAATGTTCCAAAACAGAGCATTCCTACTTCCAAAGTCTCTATCTGGCCATGATTACTGAAGCTAGTATCAATTCTATAATGCTTTAAAATGAACTTGTATTTAAGCCATTCTTCAACAAAAGGAACCTGAACTCCTTGGAGAAATGGTTGATTCTTGGACTGAGACAGGAAATGTACAAGATGAGCCTGAGTATCCTGTGGTGCCAGGAAGTAAGAAAGTACTCATAACAAAGCTGAGAACTCACAAGGACAGGGCTAAGGCAAAGAGACAAGGGAGTAGACCGAAAGAGGTTCAGTGGCAAAAGATGGAAGTTTGAGCAACAAAATAAATCAAATAGTATTGAAACATCACCCAAAGTACAAAATAAACATCACAAGTCCATACTGATAAAAGTAGTTAAAAAAGTGGGGGAGAAGAATTCCAAACAATCATTCTACTACATGGAGGGGGATCAGAAACCTTCCCTTCTTAGGTGTGGGCTACACATAGTGACTTCCTTCCAAAGACTTCATGATGGAAAGGGCACAAAAGTGTAACTTTACAGTGGAGAAACCTGACAAGAATACCTCAGCTAAGTGATCAAGGCCAATATCAACAATTATTAATGCTGACAATATATGCCATTGACATGGTGTGATAAAAACGTCACTTTACCTCTGTGATCTTCCTCCAAGAACCCCAGTGTAATCATGAGTAATAAACCAGATAAATATCAATTAAGGGGATTCTACAGAATACTTGACCAGTGCTTCTCACAACTATCAAGGTCATCAAACAACAAGAGAAGTCTAAGAAACTGTCACAGCCAAGAGGAGCCTCAGGAGACTGATGACTGATGACTACATGTAATGTACTATTCTGGGCAGGACCCTGGGACAATGAATAATAAATAAAACAATAGGTAAAAACCTAAAAAATGTGAAAAAAGCAAGGATTTCAGATGATTAAAAAAAGCACATTGACATATGTTCAAAAACTAGTCCAGGTCTGTGTCAGACATTAGCCCTAAAGCTGAGGCTTCTGGTAGACATTTGGTGATCAGTACACAGGGAAGGGATAATTCTATCATATTCCAGTTTTATTGAGATATAATTGATATTATTATATCAATTAGTTAAAAGTGTATTAGTTAAAAGTGTATTAGTTAAAAGTGTACAGCATAATGGGATAATATTTTTCTTGACTGGCATGACTATTTTACTATTTTGTCACTAATATGTTTCCAAACTGCTACAATTTCAGATTCAATCTTATTTCTTTATTTTACTTTATTTTTATTTTATTTTTATTTTTTTTAATCTTTATGTATTTTTGAGAGAGAGAAAGACAGGGCATGAGCGGGGGAGGGGCAGAGAGAGAGAGAGAGGGAGACACAGAATCTGAAGCAGGCTCCAGGCTCTGAGCTGTCAGCACAGAGCCTGACACGGAGCTCGAACTCATGGACTGCAAGATCGTGACCTGGGCCCAAGTTGGATGCTCAACTGACTGAGCCACCCAGGCGCCCCTTATTTCTTTTTTAAAAATGTTTATTTATTTATTTTGTGAGAGAGACAGAGAAAGAGAATTCCCAAGCAAGCTTTGCGCTGACTGCATGGAGGCTTCTTGTGATCCTCTCTCTCTCTCTCTCTGCCCCTCCCCTGCTTGTGCTCTCTCTCAAATAAATTAATTAAAAAAAAAAAAGAGTTGGATGCTTAATCGACTGAGCCACCCCAATCTTATTTCTTAGTACAGCATTCATCAATTCCTTAGAAAGCATTTCTGGCTAAATTTCTCTACACAGAGGGAAATCATTCCCTTTGTGGGTGGGTTTTCTTGCCCAAGGCAGCACAGACCACCGCCAACTATGTCTGTCTGATTTTTACCCACTGGGAAGTAGGTGAGCATGTTAGCTTCCTATTCCCTCCCAGAGGTCAAGGCAGCTTGGCCCAAACGATTTCTTCTTAAAGGTAATCTGTTTTTTTATTTGATGCTTGCTTATAGTTCTTCCACAGTTCTTTTACCTGGGAATAGAGCAAACCTCAGGGTCCTACTCTCAGCTAACATGTTACCTGATGATATACTGTATATGCTTTCTGGGTCAAGGTGTTCAAACTTTTATAGCCAGAAATATAAGAGATTCACAGGAAACTTGAGTTATCCTCATGGATGATAAAACTTTTCCTCTAGCTGTTTGCTACTTCGTTATTCTATTTCTGTGGGACTGACGAACTACAAGCAGAAATCAGAAGCAGTGATCTAGTTGACAAATGTTTTGTGAAACGTAAGTCAGTGAATGTTGCATAGACTGTGTGGTACCCGCACAGGTCCTGGGCCAGGTGAGCGCAGTTCCTTTGGGCTGGTCAAGCCCAGGCCCAGCAGTCAGGCTATCCTCTGGCTCAGGCTAGGGAATGATGCTCAAGGAGAAATAGTGTCTTTAATGAATATTTTTGCTGATTTCAGGGTATATAAAGAGTGCAGGTTTTCCCCTTAGGGACACAGTGAGTCAGAATATGAAGTCTTCTGTCTTACTTTTCTATTTGAAAAAAAAAATTCTTGGGGCGCCTGGGTGGCGCAGTCGGTTAAGCGTCCGACTTCAGCCAGGTCACGATCTTGCGGTCCGTGAGTTCGAGCCCCGCGTCAGGCTCTGGGCTGATGGCTCGGAGCCTGGAGCCTGTTTCCGATTCTGTCTCCCTCTCTCTCTGCCCCTCCCCCGTTCATGCTCTGTCTCTCTCTGTCCCAAAAATAAAATAAAAACGTTGAAAAAAAAATTTATTAAAAAAAAAATTCTTTTCTCTTTGCTTTTAAGAGCTGCATCTGGGATCTAGATGAGAATCTAGACTAGACTTGAGATTATTTTTAACTTAAGTTCACTATGCTTTTTTTCAAATCATACTATTGTGCCATGTATCCTGAATATGTTTCATACATATTAAGCGATAGTAATGATGAATGCAGTTAGTCAAAAGCACACTCTCTGTCTCCTTCCCCTCTCTTTTCAACCACATTTAGTGAGTGTCTGCCATGCACCAGGCCCTGCTTCCTAGGCTAGGGATGCAAACCTCAATGAAACAAATTTCTTATACTGATGAAGTTTGTAGTCCTGGGAGATCTACAGAAAGATAAACTCAGATTTTATTCTAAAGTAGCTCATATGATATGCCCCAAGTGGGGAAAAGTAAAAAAATACCAAAAATTCCAAAACTTTTAGTTTAAAATTCAACACACAGACATGAATCAGAATGGTTAAATAAAAAAATACTGAAAAAAAAACCAAAACACCAAAACACCAAATACTGTTCAGGATGCAGAGCAACTGGGTCACTCATACTTTGCTGCTGGGAATGTAAACTGGTCCTCCTACTCTGGAAACATTTTGGCAGCTTCTTACTAAACTAAACGTGTAACTACCTCATGAGTCAGCAACTGCACTTTTGGGCCTTTATCCCAGAGAAACGAAAACTCAGGTTCACACAGAAACCTGTACAGGAATGTTCATAGTCACTTTAATCAGTCCAGCTGTCTTCCAACAGTGGAATGTTAAATCAGACTGTAGTAGGTCTATACCATGGAGCACTACTCAGCAAAAGACAAAAACAAAAACAAATCATTCATACTTGCAGCAACTTGGATGAATCTCTAGGGAATTATGCTGGGTGAAAAAAAGCCAATACCAAAAGGTTATGTACTGTATATTTATATAGCACTTATACAATATTCTTGAAAGGAGAAAATTAGAGAAATGGAGAACAAGCTTAGTGGTGGCCAGAAGGGTAGGGTATGAGGAAGTACACTGGGAGGAAGGTGGGACAAGAGGGAAGTGGATGTGGTTATAAACAGGCAACAGGAGAGAGCATTGTAGTATTGAAGACGTTTAGTGTCTCAATTGTGGTGGCCCATACATGCACTTATACATGTAATAAAACTGCATAAAACTAAACATACAAACACACATACAAGACAAGTACATTATATCAATGTAATATACTGGTTGTGACATCGTACTATAGTTTCACAAAATGTTAACTACAGGGGAAATGAGGTAAAGGAAGCATGGGGTCTCTCTGTATTATTTCTTACAACTATATGTGACTCTACAACTATCTCAATAAAAATTCTAATTTAAAAAAGACAAAAATGGACTTCAAGTTGTATTACAAAGCTGTAAGCATCAAGACAGTATGGCATTGGCACAAAAATAGACACTGAGATCAATGGAACAGAATACAGAACCCAGAAATGGACTCACAAACCTATGGCCAACTAATCTTTGACAAAGCAGGAAAGAATATCCAATGGAATAAAGGCAGTCTCTTCAGCACGTGGTGCTGGGAAAACTGGACAGCGACCTGCAAAAAAATGAACCTGGACCACTTTCTTACACCATACACAAAAATAAACTCAAAACGGATGAAAGACCTAAATGCAAGACAGGAAGCCATCAAAATCCCCAAGGAGAAAGTAGGCAAACACCTCTTTGACCTTGGCTGCAGCAACTCTTTACTCAACACGTCTCTGGAAGCAAGGCAAACAAAAACAAAAATGAACTACTGGGACCTCATCAACATAAAAAGCTTCTGCACAGCGAAGGAAACAATCAGCAAAACTAAAAGGTAACCAACGGAATGGGAGAAGATATTTGCAAATGACATATCAGATAAAGGGTTAGTATGCAAAATCTATAAAGAACTTATCAAACTCAACACCCAAAAAACAATCCAGTGAAGAAATGGGCAAAAGACATGAATAGACACTTCTCCAAAGAAGACATCCAGATGGTCAATCGACACATGAAAAAATGCTCAACATCACTCATCATCAGGGAAATACACATCAAAACCACAATGAGATACCACCTCACACCCGTCAGAATAGCTAACATTAATAACTCAGGCAACAACAGATGTTGGCGAGGAACATGTGGAGAAAGAGGATCTCTTTTGCACTCCTGGTAGGAAATGCAAACTGGTGCAGCCACTCTGGAAAACAGTATGGAGGTTCCTCAAAAAATTAAAAATAGAACTACCCTATGACCCAGCATTTGCACTACTAGGTATTGATCCAAGGGATACAGGTATGCTGTTTCGAAGGGGCACATGCATCCCAATGTTTATAGCAGCATTATGAACAATAGCCAAAGTATGGAAAGAGCCCAAATGTCCATCAATGGATGAATGGATAAAGAAGATGTGGTCTATATATACAATGGAGCATTACTCAGCAATCAAAAAGAATGAAATCTTGCCATCTGCAACTATGTGGATGGAACTAGAGGATATTATGCTAAGTGAAATCAGTCAGAGAAACACAAAAATCATATGACTTCACTCATATGAGGGCTTTAAGAGACAAAACAGATGAACATAAGGGAAGGGAAGCAAAAATAATATAAAAACAGGGACGGGGACAAAACATAAGAGAGTCTTAAATATGGAGAATAAACAGAGGGTTACTGGAGGGGTTCTGGGAGGGGGGGAATGGGCTCAATGGGTAGGGGCATTAAGAAATATACTCCTGAAATCATTGTTGCGCTACATGCTAACTAACTTGGATGTAAATTAAAAAAATAAATTAAATAAAACGGTAAAAAAAAAAAGAAAATAAATATTTAATATGTTAGTGACAGTTTTCAGATTTATTGATTTAAGTCTCTCAACAATAAAATTGATCACATTCTTTCAAAAAATAAAAATAAAAATAATAAAAAAGACAAAAACACCAAAAATAACACAGCGTTAAAACTTTACTGAACACCTCTATAGCTTTCACTACCAAAACATGCCTGCGGGCTCTGCGTCAGGCAATAATTCAAATTACTATTGTTTCCATCATACACACATCTACCAACAAGACACAAGAAATAGTGAGATTCAAAGTGAGCATCTGTCCAAGTAGTATCTTTCTACCACAACTTTGATTTGGTAATAAAGCAGGTTTAAGCATCTATAATATTTATAGAGACTTAGAACCCAAGATGCTTATTCACAAAGGACATGATGGAACCTTCCCAGTCATGTCCCTCCGTGGTATTACGTGAGCTGCTTTCATTTACGGCTCAGGAAGGTCTAGGCGATGTGTCCCCATGCCTGAGGTAGAATGTGGACACGTGGACTCATCTCTTCCAGTTTTGACCCAAGTGGTAACACTTTACTCTTAAAATATATGAGTAATAGTTCCATGCAGTGATATCTGACAAGAAGTGATTTCCTTCCATCGTTTTCCTTTTTTTACTTTTCCTCTTTACTTCACATTTGAAATCTACTTTTCCACATCTTTATACCTGTTTTGTTTTTTAAATTATCACTTCCATGTCTAACCTTACAAAGAAAAAAAAAACTTTCTACATCATCTCATGCACAATAGGTAGCATGGCATGAAGGCTTAACAACAGCAAGTAGTAACACTTGGCCCTATTGGTTCTGTTATCATTCCTTTCCCAACGAAAAACCATCTGAGTCCTTTCACTGCTACTCACACAGCTACGAAAAGCAAGAGGTGTGACACTGAAATGTTCAGTAACGTTTACTTTTTTTCTTCATCAAGCGGTCTGAGCAACATTCTGATTGAAAAGATGACTTTGGTTCAAAAATATGTTTTGGGGGAGGGGCACCTGGGTGGGTCAGTTAGTTAAGTGTCTGACTCTTGATTTCAACTCGGGTCATGATCTCATGGTTTGTGGTTAGAGCCCTGTGTTGGGCTCTGCGCTGGGAGTGCAGAGCCTGCCTCGGATTCTCTCTCCCTCTTTCTCTCTGCCCTTCCCCCACTCTCTCTCTCTCAAAAAAAAAATGTTTTAGGGGAGCATGGCTGACTCAGTAGAGCATGTGACTCTTGATCTCAGAGTCATGAGTTCAAGTCCGGTGTTGGACATGGAGCTTAAAAAAATAAAAATAAATAAAAATGTTTTAGACATCATAAGACAGTGTTATTCATATTAATTTTTCCAAACACAGACTGACTGTGACTACAGACTGACTGACTGTTTCAGACACCTGTTTCAACATCCAGGTTCTTTACAAGTGGAGCTGACAGTAAATTACTTGTATTTCAAATAAAAAGTCATAACTTTTGTTTTTTCTATTACCTGTACCAGTGCAGGTTTCCATTCTAGTGAACAAGAATAACCATTCTTATGCTCTAGCCAGTGGTTCTATATGATCACTGTTCAAGGAGCTACAGAATGTGAAACAACTTAGCTGCTATATTTATAAAATCAAATTACTCTATGCCCTTATTTGCTTTAAAGGCTCAAAGTCGGGGCGCCTGGGTGTCTCGGTTGGGTGTCCAACTTCAGCTCAAGTCATGATCTCACGGTCCATGAGTTCGAGCCTGGTGTCGGGCTCTGTGCTGACAGCTTGGAGCCTGAAGCCTGCTTCAGATTCTGTGTCTCCCTCTCTCTGACCCTCCCCCATTCATGCTCTCTCTCTGTCTCAAAAATAAACATTAAAAAAAAAAATTAAAAAAAAAAAGGCTCAAAGTCAAATGCACCTGGTTTTGAGTTCTACCTTAGCCTGAGACGAGACTTCAGCCTCTTGCCCTTTCAGCAGACTACTGAGCAAGGGGTACACTCACACGCACATCTCCAACTTGCTAGCCTTTTCCATTAGTGCAGTGCTGAGTGCCACCAGCAGGTACTACACGGATAGTTTATGTGCTTTCTTTCATTAGTTCCTCAACAAACAAAGAAAAACACAAGCACTTGGCATATCGTAAATTTCCAACCAAATTATCTTCTCCCCATCCAGTACATAGTCAAATTGAAATGTTGCATAGAATGAATGAAGACAATTATAGTTTGCTGACATTGTTTGGGCTAGGAACAAAATGTTTCATGACCTGAACTTAAAAGAAGTAGTATAAAAAAGCCTAGAAGAGGGGTGGCTGGTTGGCTCAGCTTGGTCATGAATTTGAGCCCCACACTGGGTACAGAGATTACTTAAATAAATAAATAATTTTCAAAAGAGACTAAAAGAAGGGTGCCTGGGTGACTCAGCTGGTTAAGCATCGGACTCTTGGTTCTGGCTCAGGTTATGATCTTGCAGTTTCGTGAGTTGGAGCCCCACATTGGGCGTTGAGCTGACAGTGCAGAGCCTGCTTGGGATTCACGGTCTCCCTCTCTCTCTGCCCGTCTCCCACTCACGCTGTCTTTGTCTCTCTCAAAATAAGTAAATAAATTAAAATAAATAAATAAATAAACAGAAGATAACATACAAAATGATTATACATATGGTGGAATTAGAACAATTTTTCTATTTGTGCAAAATTTGAAACTTTCTATAGTGTCACTATATTGCTTTTATCATTTAAGGTTACACTAAAAATATTAATGGACCAGGCTGTCACTTGCATGGCCTTATTACTTCATGCACAAACAGTGAAAGAGTGCAGTGTTGAGCAATGCCGTTTGTATTTTGAGTTTTGCCAAGCCTAGCCTATGCTTGGGTACCATGTGTTAACTCAAATTTCAGAGCAGGCAAAACTTTGTCGTTCGTTTGAAAAAGATGGTATGGTAGTTCAACTGGGTATTTCACTATCAGTAGAGTCAATCACATTGCAGAACATGTCAAAATGGAATTAAAATGTAAATAGCTGTTATGGTATGTAATGAAAAAAGTTGTGAGAAAACATTTCCTAACCCCCTGCCATTTTTCTAAAAATAGTCCATTCCAAAGGGTTTAACTCAAAATATGTTCCATTTGGGTGTTGGGGAGGGGGATGTGTGTGCAGAATTCTCTTTTACATCTGTGACTCCTGCAAAAATATCTGGCAGTACATTCAGTTCTGTGTCTTAAAACCTCACAGGGCCAATTTAAAAATAATATTATAAATGCTCATGGTTATCATCACTTAACTAATCTAAAGCAAAAAAAAAACTGTTGGCCCTTTAGTCTTCTCATATCATCCCAAGGTAATGGCTGAATTCTGGCCTCTGGTCTCATTATTAAGACTTAGTTTGTCACAGAGTAAATTTCATATAAACCAAGGAGCTGTATTTCACTGGCTTTCCAGAAAATAAGCTACAAGTATCAATGAAAACTGCATTTTGATTCTCTGAATTTTTGATGAATTGTGAACTCTGAAAAATCAAACAAAAATTATTTGTCAATTCTTCATTCCTTTTTTTTATTAAAAAAATTTTTTTTACATTTATTTTTGAGAGATAGACAGAGTGTGAACAGGAGAGGGGGAGAGAGAGAGGGAGACACAGAATCTGAAGCAGGCTCCAGGCTCTGAGCTGTCAGCACAGAACCCATACGGGGCTCGAACCCATGAACCGTGATATCATGACCTGAGCCGAAGTCGGAGGCTTAACCGACTGAGCCACCCAGACGCCCCTATTCTTCATTCCTTTTATGTATTCTAAGCAAATAAAATCTAAGTCTGTTTTCGAGACACAAATTTCCTTTTTCACCATTTGCCTGATATATTTATTGTGATGATTTGTGAATCCAGTATTCTTCTGTGCTACTTTTTACTCTAAAAATATGCAGTCACAGTTATGTGCTTTTAAAATTCATTAACTAATTCATGAAGTATGCAATATTAGGAGGTAAGAACCAAGTGATTATAAAGAAACGCCTATATTTTAAGAGCTGCTTGTAAATTAATCCTAATACAGGTTTTCCTTAAAATCTGTTGTTATAACTAAGTTCAAAGCCTTAAATCAAAGACTGTGTCCTTCATTCTCCCAGTATTACCAGGCCCTGGGGCAGTCGCGGTTCTGGTCTGGAGTCTGCCCCAGGGAGGAGCAGAGACTTGGGCTCATACTTACCCTCTACCTACATGAGCTTTAGCAGTTTGAGTGCTGGGAAATTTTGGCACTCTCACTGGGGTGCGCCTTGGTCTCTTTATGGCTCCCTCCCTTCCTATGGAGCCCCTCATTCCTCCTGCCTCCCCCTTCCCTGAGGATGCCTGGGGTTGGTCACATTTTCGCTCTTACTAGTCTGTAGGTCTCCCTTTAAGGTCTCATTTCAGACTATGGCACTGTGTCTTCCTTCCACTGGTTACAGTTTTCTATTTTTTCACTCCGAAGTGCTAATAAATGGACTTAATCTATACTCCACACGAATAAGAACCACATAGGCCACACAGGTTCACCCAAGTGCAGGGGGTTACAGGTCAAGTGACATTTGCTGAATAAGAAATTAGTCATCTTTTCTGTAGAACACTTAGCCCGTACGTACCTCTCAAGGTTGGATATGTGAGCCATGATGACACGTGTAGGTAACTAAGAGAAGCTACATTTCCTCTCAAGTTCTACCCCTCTGGAAAGATCAGGTCTACACTCATCAGAAGGCAGCTCCAAATTGCCCTTGGTAAGTACATTGTTACATGTACAATCAATAATGATATTCCACAGCAATCTAAAGCCCACAAAGCACTTTACACATCTCTTCAACACTATAAAACAATGTGTAAATGTGTAATAAAAATATTGTTCTCTCTGCTTAATAGTGAGAAAACTAAAGCTCAGAAGCAGTAATTAAGCTGCCCCGTGTCATAAGACCATGTGGAGTACCAAAGCTGGCACTGGAATTTAGGGACTTTAAATACAAATGCTATTCTTTCCCACCCCTCTCTATTGCTTTTCTCAGGATGTACATTAAAATGCTTTCATCCATATTTTTATACTATTTACACTTTTTCATCATGTGCTTTCCATTTGTCCTGGTGTGTTCATTCTCTCACTTGCAAACCAGAAGTCCCAGTATAAAAGTTGTGATTTTTACCTTACTTTGGTTCACAAATTTGGTATACCCTCTGTATCATTTTGTAGTTCAACATATTTGAGAGACAAAGTATGCAGAGAAATCCCAATGTTTCTAAATGTCACATAATTTTACCATATGGGACAGTAGCTATTTTATCTGAAAATTAATACATTAAGTCCTGTAATTTTACACATTCTTTTCTGTATGTAGTTCGAAAACACATAAGCATATACTTGTACCTTCAAGTATTATTTTGATGTGTAGGGTGGGAAGTTGAAACTGTAGTAAACAGTGGCTGAAAATTCTCTTACCCTTCAAAGGAAATACAAGACATAAAAAATTATCTATTTGTATAGGTCATGGGTTGGCAAACTATGACATATGGGACAAATACTGCCTGTCACCTATCTCTGTAGATAAAATTTTATTGGAACACTGCGATGTTCATCTGTTTACATATTGTGTGTCTGTGGCTGCTTTCACACTATAATAGCTGAGTTGAGTAACAGAAACTGTGGTATGGCCTATCAAGCCTAAAATACTGTGTTTGTCAACTCCTGGTCTACATAAATGAAAAAAAAAAATTAAGACCTACTGTGTGGCAGGCATCTCATCTTTGTTATCTCATTTAATTTCCTAAATAATCCTGTGGGTTAGGTGATAGCTGAGTACCTATTATCAGAGTAACACATGTAATTACTCAATCTCTAATACTGTCATACTCTCTTCTGGGGAGAAAGAAAGTGGAAGGAGAGAGGGGAAGAATCAAGGACAATTTCTTCTTAGGAGACCTATCCAGGCTGGGATCCTATGAGAGGTGGCTGTATCTCTTCAAACAGCTGCTCACTTAAAGAATCTTAGCCCTCAGGGCGCCTGGGTGGCTCAGTCAGTTGAGTGGCTGAGTTGAGGTCATTATCTCATGGTTCATGGGTTCAAGCCCCATGTTGGGCTCTGTGCTGACAGCTTGGCCCCTGGAGCCTGCTTCAGATTCTGTATCTCCCTCTATCTCTGCTCCTCCCCAGCTTGTGCTGTCTCTCTCTCTCTCTCTCAAAAATAAACGTTAAAAAAAAAAAATCTTAGCTTTCATATTTTCATGACTTAATCATTCAGTGCTTTTCAAAGGTCTAAGCTCATTTTTGCATATAAATTAAGTTTAAAAGGAGGATATATTTTCTACTTTCTAATGAGACTGATCTAGGAAGTAGTGAGCTCCACAGATTCTCGGCCAGTATTAGAATACTGGCTAAATTGGTTTTTACTTTAATCCCCAAACAAGGTACACATGAATTCAAATAAACACTGTCCATTCAAATGTTTTCCATTTCCCATTTCCATATCTCTAGATAGAAATGAATATATAATTAATAAATATAATGTAAATAATATATATTCATTTCTATTTTATTTCTACAATTCTATATTTAACTTTTTAGAAATCATTTAAATAGAAATATGTATAGATAGACATATATATTTTTTCACTTCTATCTAGCTATTAATGATTCCTAAAAAGTTAAATTTTGCCTTTA
Organism: Felis catus; assembly: GCF_018350175.1. Taxonomy (NCBI): domain Eukaryota; kingdom Metazoa; phylum Chordata; class Mammalia; order Carnivora; family Felidae; genus Felis; species Felis catus. The sequence continues at coordinate 763,769 of NC_058385.1, read as the reverse complement.
GTCAAAGTTCAACTTGTGAAAAGCTAAAGCAATATGAACAGTTCTATTTAACTTATTCAGAAATGGTTGGGTAAATTATTTTCCACCCCCTATAGGATGATGATTACTTGCTGTGACTAGAGGAAAAACAACTTCTCCACCCAATTTTTAAGATGCTGATGGGAAAACATTCTAGCTCTCTTCAAAAGTGTCATCCAAGGAAGCAAAATCTGTGCAGGATGGCTAGTTTAATAGGGAAAGCTATCTATATTTTTGAGTTCCTTGTTTGTTTTCAAGGATGGACCTCAGGGAGTTCCTGTATTTTAACAGAGCCATTCTAAATCACATCCCATGACAGACTGAGTGAGTTCATGTAAACACAGTCAGTGGTATCATGAGTAACAAAATCTGTTTCCATCAGAAGCCCTTTATCCTGCGTAAGAGACCTGTACACTAATAGGCGGCCCAGGCTAACATTAACCAGCTACAGCTGGTTCAATGCTATAAAAAGAACTAATGAAAACACAAACACTAAATCTCTACTCCACTTCAGCCAGGACGTCAAGCCTGCACAAAGACAACCCTTTCCAAATATTCTCTGTGAATGAACTGGCTGGGCCTGGTTTTCTGAAGTTGTTTACTGAACAGTGTGTGCAAGGACTCACTGAGCACTGAGGTGGGGGAGGGCAGGAATCCCATGATCTATTAGTGCAAAAAGCCAACTTTCCAGATGATCTTGGATTTAGTTCTATAATAAACAGGGGGCAGAGAAAATTTTCAACAGCAGGGCTAAAGTACTTTGAGCAATTTCTTAAACACACACACACACACACACACACACACACACACACACAAATACACACTTTGAATACTTAGATTTTTGTTATGAAAATATATCATTAAAGCTGAGATAAACTGATGCCTTATCAGATATTCTAAATTCTTAAGTAAATGTAAATAATTTCTTATTAAGTGAGTTACTTTCCAAGAGGAAGCAATCTTTTGATGAAGAAATTATCACTATTTTAATTCTTTATACAAGCTAAAAGGTCCAGACTTTTAGTTAGTGCAAGAAGGGATCATGGTGATTTTCTCCCATCTTGTCATCTCACAAAGGGATCATCTGGGGCTCCGAGGATCCTTAGCCCACCTGCCTTAGACCACACTGCTTGGTGGCATAAAAAACCTGGATATCCTGGCACCCCAAACTGTTTCTCTATTCCATCTTGTGCTACATGTGGCTAAATGAACATAGCCAAGAATAAAATGAACAGAGAGCCTGGCTTACTTCATAACATCATGGGTTTTGACCTGAGTCTTTTAATGTATGAGGTTATTTGCAACGTCAACTGAAAATTTAGGGAGTTTCCTTGGCACTTCTTCACGGTCTTGAATAGGCTGAAAGTGTTATTCAATAAACTATTCTGCTGGATAAAAGAGTTTTTGCCTTGGATGTGCAGGGCTGATGCTTGTGCCAGAGGCATTAATCTGCAGTGCAGATGCTAATTCATATGTCATCACCACCCCTCCCCAGAACTCCAGTCCTGTACTTCCATCTGCCTGTGTGACATCCCACTAGGGTGTCCTGTCATCACCTCCATTTCTACATTCTGCTGAGGCACTCACATGCAGATTAATGTCAGACACCAAATACACGGAGCTTAAAGAACAAACTTCTTTAAAAAAAATTTTTTTTTAAATGTGTATTTATTTTTGAGAGAGACAGAGTGCGAGCAGGGGAGGGGCAGAGACAGGGGAAGACACAGAATCCGAAGCAGGCTCCAGGCTCTGAGCTGTCAGCACAGAGCCCCATGTGGGACTCACGAACCATGAGATCATGACCTGAGCTGAAATCAGACGCTTAACTGACTGAGCCGCCCAGGCACCTCAAGAACAAACTTCTAAGTAACACATGGGTCATAGAAGAAATCCCAAGAGAAATTAAAAAATATTTTTAAATAAATGAAAATGGAAACACAACTTACCAAAATATGTGGGATGCTGCCAAAACAGTACCTAGAGGAAATTTATGCCATTGAATGCATTCGTTAGAAAAAAAGAATAATATAAAATCTAAGTTTCTACCTTAACAAATTAGAAAAAGAGCACACTAAATACAAAGTAAGCAGAAGAAAGAAAATAATGCAGATGGGAGCAGAAATCAGTGAAATAAAAAACAATCAATAGAGCAAAATCAATGGAAACAAAAACTGATCCTTTGAAAAGATCAATAAAGTTGATAAGCCTCTAACCAGGTTAACTAAGGAAAAAAAGAGAGAGGACACAAATTACAGTATCAGAAATGAGAGAGGGGATATCATTACAGATCCCAAGGAAATTAAAAGGGTACTAAAGGAATACTGTGAACAACTCTATGCCACAAATTTAATAACCTAGATAAAAAAGACCAATTTCTTGAAAGATACAATCTGCCAAAACTCATACAAGGAGAAACAGATAATCTGAATGGGCCTGTATGTATAAAAGAAACTGAATAAATAATTCATAATCTTTCAAAACAGAAAGCATTCAGGCTCAGCTGGGTTCACTGGTGAATCTGCTCAAACATTTAAGGCAGATATTATACCAATTCTCTATAATCTCTTTCAGAGGACGGAAGCAGGGAGAACACTTCCTATCTCATTCTGTGAGGTCAGCATTACTCTAATACCAAAACTGGACAAAGATATTACAAGAAAGAAAAAATACAAACCAATATATTTCTCTAAGATAGATGCAAAAACCCCCATCAAAATATTAGCAAATCATATCCAACAATGTAGAGCAGGAGTTAAATACCATGATCCCACCAAGTGGGATTTTACCCCAGTTATGCAAGACTAGTTTAACATTTGAAAATCAATTAATGCAATCCATTACATCAAGGGACTAAAAAAAGAAAAATGTGATCATATCAATAGATGCAGAATTAGCATTTGACAAAATCTAGCACCCATTCATGATAAAAATTCTCCGTAAAGTAGGAATAGAGTTGAGTTTTCTCAACTTGATAAAAGGGTATCTACAAAAAACCTACAGCTAACATCATACTCAATGGTGAGAAACTAGAAGCTTTCCCACTAAGATCAGGTACAAGGCAAGGACGCCCCCTGTCACCACTCCTTTTTAACATTTTACTGGAAGTTCTTGCTAATGAAATAATGAAAAAAAAAAAAAAAGAAAGGAAGGAAGGAAGAAAGAAAGAAAAAAAGAAAAGGAAATAAAACTGCCTTTGTTTATAGATGACGTGATCATCTATGTAGAAAATCTGAATCAACAAAAAGACACCGGGAATTAAGAAGTGATTATAGCAAGCTTGCAGGATGGATACAAGGTTAATATACAAACATTAATTGCTTTCCTATACACCTACAGCAAACAAGTGTAATTTAAAATTAAAAACATTATACCATTTACATTAGCACCCCCCTCAAATGAAAATACCTAGTTGTAATTGTAACTAATTATGCACAAAATATACATGAGAAAAACTACAAATCTATGATGAATGAAATCAAAGAACAATAAATGGAAATTTATTCTACATTCATGGGTAGGGAAATTCAATATTGTCAAGATATCATTTCTTCACAAACTGATCTATAGATTCAAAGCAATCCCAATCAAAAGCCCAACAAGTTATTTTATGGATACTGACAACGTGATTCTAAAGTTTGTATATAAAGGCAAAAGACTTAGAACAGCCAACACAATATTGAAGAACAACAAAGTTGGAGGACTGACAGTAGCCAACTTCAAGACTTTATAATATAAAGATACAGTAATCAACACAGTGTGGAACTGTTGAAAGAACAGACAAATAGATAAATAGAACAGAATGGACAGCTGAGAAACAGACCCCCTATAAACATAGTTAACTTCTCTTTCACAAAGGAACAAAGGCAATACAATGGAGCAGACAGTCTTTACAACAAATGATGCTTGAACAACTGAACATCTACATGCAAAAACAGAATCTAAAAACAGACCTTAAATCCTTCACAAAAGTTAAAATGGATCCAGATCTAAATGCAAAATGCAAAACTATAAAACTCTTAGAAGATAACACAGAAGAAAACCTAGATGATCTTGGGTTCAGTGATGTCTTTTTAGATACAACACCAAATAAATGATCCATGAAAGATATAATTTATAAGCTGGACTTAATTAAGATAAAAAACTTCTGACCTGTGAAAAACAATTTATGAAGAAAATGTGAAGACAAGCCACAGACTTGTCTTACAAACTCAACAATAAGAACAAAAACAACCTGATTAAAATATGGGCCAAAGACCTTAACAGACACCTCACAGGATAAACACACACACATACAGATGGCAAATAAGCGTATGAAAAGATGCTTCACATCATACGTCATGAAGAAAATACAAATTATAACAGAGATAAGAGGAACCACAAAAGACCCTGAATACCCAAAGCAATCCCAAAAAAGAAAAACAAAACTGGAGGTATCATGATTGTGAATTTCAAGCTATATTACAAAGCTGTAGTCATCAAGACAGTATGGTACTGGCACAAACACAGACACATAGATCAATGGAACAGAATAGAAAACCGAGAAATGGACCCACAACTATATGATTAACTCATTTTCAACAAAGCAGGAAAGAATATCCAATGGAAAAAAAGACCATCTCTTCAACAAATGGTGTTGAGAAAACTGGATGGTGATATGTGGAAGAATGAAGCTGGACCAGTTTCTTATACCATACAGAAAAATAAATTCAAAATGGATGAAAGACCTAGATGTGGGGCAGAAAACCATTAAAAGCCTAGAGGAGAACACAGGCAGCAACCTCTTTGACCTCAGCAGGAGCAAGTTCTTACGTCACCAAAGGCAAGGGAAACACAAGCAAACATGAACTACTGGGACTTCATTTAGATAAAAAAAAGTTTCTGTACAGTGAAGGAAACAATCAACAAAACTAAAAGGTAGCCTACGGAATGGGAGAAGATATTTGCAAATGGCATACCTAGGAAAGGGTTAGTATCCAAAATCTATAAAGAACTTCCAACTTCAACATCCAAAAAACAAACAATTCAGTTAAGAAATGGGCTGAAGACATGGGTAGACACTTTTCCAAAGAAGACATCCAGACGCCTAACAAACACATGAATGATGCTAACATCACTCATCATCAAGGAAATACAAATCAAAACCATGATGAGATACCACCTCACACCTGTAAGAATGGCTACACTTAACAACACAAGAAACAGGTGTTGTGAGGATGCAGAGAAAGGGGAACCCTCTTGCACTGTGGTTGGGAATGCAAACTGGTGCAGTCACTTTGGGGAACAGTATGGAGGTTCCTCAAAAAACTAAAAATAGAACTACCCTATGACCCAGCAATTGCACTATTAGATACTTAACCAAAGGATACAAAAATACAGACTCGAAGGGGTATATACCTCTCCAGAGTTTAGAGAAGAATTATCAACAACAGCCAAACTATAGAGATAGCCCAAATGTCCATCGACTGATGAATGGATAAAGAAGATGTGGTGTACACACACACACACACACACACACACACACACATTTATTTATTATGGAATATTTCACTCAGCCATCAAAAAGACTGAAATCTTGTCATTTGCAATGATGTGGATGGAGCTAGAATGTATTATGCGAAGCGAATAAGTCAATCAGAGAAAGACAAATACCATATGATTTCATGCGTATGTAGAATTTAAGAAACAAAACACGAGGGGTGCCTGGGTGGCTCAGTCAGTTAGTTAAGTGTCTTGACTTCAGCTCAGGTCATTATCTTGTGGCTCTGTGGGATCAAGCCACATGTAGGACTCTGTGCTGACAGCTCAGAGCCTGGAGCTTGCTTCAGATTCTGTGTCTTCCTCTCTTCTCTGTCCCTCCCTCGCTCTCTCTCTCTCTCTCAAAAATAAACATGAAACAAAATAAAAAAAAAAGAAAACATGAACATATGGGAAGGGGGGAGAAGAGCAGAGAGGGAAACAAACCACAAAAGACTCCTTTAAGGATTGAGAACAAACTGAGGGGTGATGGAGGGACATGGGAGGAAGACGGGCTGGATGGGTGATGAGGATTAAGGAGGGCACTTGTGATGAGCGCTGAGTGTTGAATGTCAGTGATGAATCACTGAATTCTATTCCTGAAACAATAATGCACTGTATGTTAAATAACTAAAATTTAGATAAAACCCCTAAACAAAAATAAAATAAAATAAAATAAAATAAAATAAAATAAAATAAAATAAAATAAAATAAAATAAAATAAAATAAAATCAGACACCACTACACACTATTAGAATGGCTAAAATCAGGAACACTGACTTAACGCTAGTGAGGGTGTGCAGCAACAGGAGGTCTCATTCATCGCTGGTGGGAATGTAAAATAGTACGGTTACTTTTCAAAAAATATTTTTCTATTAAACATAACATTGCTGTTACAGTAGGACATTTTACTCCATTGTGTAAGAACTTACTGTAGTCTATGCACACATATTTCACCCGTCTAGGTGGTGTCAGGTGATTGATTCAGTTTGGATGATGTTTTTCTTTGTATGTGGTATAACCTATGTTTATTTGAATATTATTATTATTTTATTTTAGAGAGAGGGAGAGTACAAGTGGGGGAGAGGGGCAGGGAGAGAGAGTGAATCTTAAGCAGACACCATGCTCAATGCAGAGCCTGATGCAGAGCTTGATCCCACAACCCTGGGATCCCCCAGTACAGCTACTTTGGAAAACAGTTCGGCAGTTTCTTAAAAACAATTTTTTTTAATGTTTATTTATTTTTGAGAGGCAGAGAGAGACAGAGCATGAATAGGGGAGGGGTAGAGAGAGAGAGGGAAACACAGAATCCAAAGCAGGCTCCAGGCTCTGAGCCATCTGCACAGAGCCCAATACGGGTCTCACACCCATGAGCTGGGAGATCATGACCTGAGCCGAAGTTGGATGTTTAACCGACTAAGCCACCCAGGCACTCCCAGTTTGGCAGTTTCTTGTAAACCTACCCTGACCATAAGATCTGGCAGTCACACTGCTTGATATTTATCTAAATGAGGTAAAAACTTATGTCTACACTAAAACCTACAAATATTTACAGCAGTTTTATTCATAATTACTGAGACTTGGAAGCAATCATGATATCCTTCAGTAGGTAAATGAGTAAAGTAAACAAACTGTAGTATATCCAGACAATGGAATATAATGAAGCACTAAAAAGAAATGAGCTATCAAGCTATGAAAAGTCACGGAAGAAACTTAAATGCCTGTGACTAAGTGAAAGAAGCCAATCTGAAAAGGCCACACCATGGAGATGGTTAAAAGATTGGTGGGTAGGGCAGGGGACACGAACAGGCAGAGTATAGAGGACTCTCAGAGCAGTGACAATACTCTGCATGATATTATAATGATGCATATTGGTCATTATATGTCCCTCTAATCTCATAGAATATAAAATACCAGTGGTGAACCCTAATGTAAGGTATGAACTTTAAGTGATTATGATGCATCAGTGAGAGTTAATCCTTGGTTAAAAAAAAAAAAAAAGGTACCATTCTGGCAAGTAGTGTTAGTAAGAAGGTATATGAGACCCCTCTGTACTTTCCCCTCAATTTTGCTGTAAACCTAAAGCTGCTCTAAAACAGTAATTCTTAAAAAAGAAAGTGGGGAGGAATAACGTAATTGTCAGATGTTAGAATCAGGATGAAAACATGAACTGATTCATGGGCGGAATCTCCAAAAACAAAATTTAAGAGAGATAAGGTGCTCCAACAGTAACTCCAAAGGCAAGTATAGAGACACTCATCAGCAACCTCAGAGGCTTTAATACAGGGGAAGAAGTAGGATTATAATGAGAACCATGTATCATGTGTGTAATATGCAGCATAGTTAGGGCCATCATGCATAAATAAAAGCAAACAGATTCTACATGACCCAAAGAGGAAGTGTCGGTTTCGAGGGTCAGAAGAGCCAGGAAAAGAGATGTAGCCTCAAGACAGGAGAGAAATTTCTCGGAGTGAGAACTGTACACACGATGAGTGGCCTGTGTCAGAGCCTGGTGTCTGGCACCGACGAGTTCAATCCTCTGCTGCAGCCGAGACTCAACTATCAAACCAGTAACTTGCAACCGGTATCTCAGGGCCAATCTAACTCCAAGATTCCATGATTCTGCAACATTTTCATTAAAAGACATTTAAATCCAGAACACCACATTAAACCAAACCAAGGCTGAAAAATCCTACCACCTGGAAACAAACATTCAGAGGTTCATTGTGTTGAGCTGTACCTTACAGCACATAAAGTTGACTCCGGGACTAAGAATCATTGAAAGTGAGGTTCCGCTATCAACAAAACTTAAAGCTGGCAATCGACTTCTGTTTTAGATCATTTATTATGAGAGTTTTTTTTTTTTTAAATAGGTAATACGTTCTTATTCTCCCTCTTCTCAACCACCTGGTTCTCCTCCCATGGGACAACTAAAGTTACCAGCTTCTTGTGTATACTTCCAGAGATATTTTATGCATCTAAAGCATTTAAATCCATTTTGTGCCCAACCGCTGTTTCAACTAAATGGTAGTATATTTTGTACATTGTTTTGGACTTTGTTCACTTGTTTTAATAGTACATCCTTGAAAATCATTTCATATTAATACATAAAGAGCTTTCACATTCCTTATTTCTAAGTGACAGTATAATATTTCATTTTTGACATGGATACGGTTCCTAAAATAGACTATAATTCCTCATGAATAAAGCTGAAGACCAGTGGAATTAAATAATAACCATTACTTTTATTTTTTAAAATTTGTTTTGTGATGTTAGGTTATTTATTTTGTGCACCTGTGGCAATTACTAAGATCTCAGTGGTGGTATGGATTTGACTCAGCTCTGCAACTGAGCATGGCATGAGGCCTAGAAAATGATATCAAGATCCCAGTAAGGAGTGGGGAGGGCTGAGAGCTGGACATCTGGGCTAGCAGAAACATCAAAGCCTAGGAAGGAAGGAATAAGAGTGTAGGGTAGGGGATGCACCCCTGTCTCTTTGCTTCCTCCCTTTTCCTTTCTCTCCCACGGACCCAGGACCCTGGGATTATGTTAGATCTGTCTCTGAAGCCAAAAGATGGAGGAGAGAGTTGGCTCTAAGGAGCCAGTGTCTAAGCCAGCTTTGTTGGAGATCCTGTATCATATGAGAAGGGTGAGGAGAGGCCATGACTATTTCCTTTTCCATTTTCTATGAAAGGTGAGAAAACAAAGACCTCTCTCTCTCCCAACTCCTCTGGAGGGCATGAGAGCAGAGGGCAGGAGAGGAGAAGGGCTGGAAGCCCTGAGGTCTCCCATGAGGCTGCACATCCCACAGCAAGGACTAAGAGTTTGGATTATATAAACACATTACTGGAAGAGCTCTAAGCCAGGATTAACAAGCATAGCTGGGGCAAGATTGCCCAGAATCTGACTGGGACCCTGGCAGTGAAAGCTGGGACTGTTGAAAACCCAACTTAAGTGTCTGGACTCAAACAGAGAATGCAAGGGGCCAAGATAACTGGATACCAGGACAGGCAGTTTGGCAGTGAGAACGAGGGGAAGAGACTCAAGATGCCTGGATCCCTGGAGAGAAGAGGATGAGAACTGGAAGGAGAAACGAGGGCTGGGAGAACCCAGGAGCCTGGGTTCTGGCATAGGAGCAAGTCAGAATTCCAGGATCTCTGTGTACCCTTTCCTTTTCCCTCCATCAGGCAGAAGAGAGGGCAGGAGAAGGGGTCAAACCACGGGTTTAGTCCCCAAGTAGCCACATGAATACATTCAGGGCCAGACAGACACAGGAATGGTGGGGGAGAGAGGAATTTAGTGCTGCATTGACCCTGGAGGGGGCTGGGAGGGGTCAGGAGGCTGGGGAGGGTGCTGGGACTTGGTCCTGGGGTTCTACGACACTGTCCTTTGTTGTGGTCTTGCACACAGCAAGACCACAGTCCTTCTCTTCCTCATCACTCTCCATGGAGCTCACACCAAATGCCTAGGTTTCTCATGAATGACAGCAGCCTTTGATGGGTGGCGCCCCATGTGCTTGTTGTCCAAGTGTCACTTGTCCATTCTACCATCTTCTCTGGCTTCTGTTTCTGAAGTTTGATGGTTAGGCTCCTGTCCTCTCTCTGTCTCTCTGGCTCAGTTCTCTCAGTGAAGGTCTCACTCAGCCGGGCCCCATGACTAAGACTGAGGAGAGGGCGGAGGGGAAGAAGGGGGTGAGACACCCTTCCCTTTCTCTGTGTCTCTGGGTTTAAGATAGTCGGTAGCGACTCAGAGCAGCAGCCAGGATCCTCCACCTTCTTTCCCCTCACCCTGGGCCTCCGTTTCCCCACCCCCGGGGCTAATCTGTCCAACCTGACTTCCAGCTCCAGTAACTATTACCATCAAAGTCAGTTATTTTGTTCTTACCTCAAAGCATACAGCTATCTTTAAAAAAAAAAATTATAATTATACAAAATAATATCTACAGCCTTTTAAAAAATAAGGCCTTGTATAGAGTAATAAATTGCTTCCCAATTCATTATGGGAAAATAACACATTTGTTTATCTTGTTTTTGTAAAACATGTTTTTGAAAGTTTAGTCACAAAATTAAATCATGAAAAAATATAGCTCTATGAAGAAAAATTAACTCCTGTTAAAAAAAAATTAACTCTTGGGGCGCCTGGGTGGCGCAGTCGGTTAAGCGTCTGACTTCAGCCAGGTCACGATCTCGCGGTCCGTGAGTTCGAGCCCCGTGTCAGGCTCTGGGCTGAAGGCTCAGAGCCTGGAGCCTGTTTCCGATTCTGTGTCTCCCTCTCTCTCTGCCCCTCCCCCGTTCATGCTCTGTCTCTCTCTGTCCCAAAAATAAATAAACGTTGAAAAAAAAAATTAAAAAAAAAAATTAACTCCTGTTCAGTGTGCAGCCTATCATCCTTGGAAACATTGTATTTTATTCATTTTGAGTTAATGCATGCACCTGAAAAGGAACAACACACTTATAACTCAAATGATTCTAATTTCGAGTAAATTTAGTTTGGTTTTCTTTCAAGACTGAATAAAAGCCGCTAAAATGTTTTGAATAGGATGAAGGAAAAGTCTTACAGTGATAGATACAGCTTCTTACAAAAGATAAAGAAATGGAAGCTAGTTCATTAATTAAAGAAAAGAAAAAAACAGGGATGCCTGGATGGTTCAGTCCGTTGGGCGTCTGACTTCAGCTCAGGTCATGATCTTGTGGTCCATGAGTTGGAGCTCCGCGTCGGGCTCTGTGCTGACAGCTCAGAGCCTGGAGCCTGCTTCGGATTTTGTGTCTCCCTCTCTGTCTGCTCCCCCCGCCCCCACTCATGCTCTGTCTCTCTGTCAAAAATAAATAAACATTAAAAAAACAGCTGGACAAATAAACTAGAAATGACACAGGGGAGGGATTCTGATTGAAACACAAACCACAAATATAAAAGCCTATTAACTCTGCAGTGATCTCTTGACTTTGGAGATTTTCATCCAACACTAAATTTTTACTGCTACTCGGTGACTAAAAATACACCAGGGGGCCTAAAGGCAATTTTTCAGGGCAGCTGCCCTGCAGACTCAGGTGCATCTCTGGCATGCAGGCCTACAAAGCAGCAATGTAGCTCCAGGAGTGTGCGCACAGCTGCTCCAACAGAGACATGACATTCATTCCAACATAGTATTTCCTATCTCTCAAATGGCATTAAGTAATCTAAGGTTAGTGTGTCATCCAGGGCACGTCTTGATATGGAGGTGACTTCTGCTCATATGTCCTAAAACAACTATATTAGGACAGGAGTTCCAGTTTCCATATTCTCTTTCTTGTAAATGCCATTTTTTTTTTTTTAATTTTTGCACTGCAGTGTGATTTGCCACAATAGGAACTAGATAAAGGTATGCTAATTGAACAATACCTCTTATCTATTACGCTATTTAACCCATGCAAAAATAGGCCTTATTATTCCCATTTGACATTACCAAAGGGTGATGTTGGGTATTCTGATGTCCAGAATAACGTTCTTCTCACTACACACTTATGTTTAAGGAAGAAATCCCAACCTTATACTTTCAATACAGAAATGAACATGAATAAGAAATGACCTTCAAAGACTTCTCAGAAATTTGGCTTGTATGTTACTTCTCTGATCCTGTAAAAATCACAGACGCTCTTGCTTCATTCAGACTCCCTTAGGTACCAACGAAGGCAGCCATGTATGCTCCAGCTTTGCTCCCAGGACTTTATGAAATGGGTGTTAAAACATACATTAATTTTTTAAAAAATAACTTCACAGTGTAGAAACCTAACAAACACTAACTCGTTAACAATCAAAGTCAACAACAACAGAGATATGCTGTTGATATCATGTTGTATGTACTCTTCATATGATCCAACGAAAATGGCACTTTACCTCCATGATCTTCTACCCCCAAACCTACACTGGTGTAAATATCAAAGACACACAAATTAAGGGATATTCTACAAAATACCTGGGCAGAAATCCTCAAAGCTGTCTAGGTCATCAAAAACAAAGACTATCTATAAACTTGACAGTCTAAAGTAGTCTAAGAAGAGATGACAATAACATGTAATGTGGTGTCCTGAATGGGATCCTGGAACGTTAAAACAACAGTGGAGAAAACCTAAAGAAATCGGAATATAGTATGGATTTTGGTTGATATGGTATCAATATAGTATAGTAATATTATAGCATATAGTATAGCATAATAAAGTACTTTAATATAGTATGGTAATAATATAATATCAATATTGGTTTAATAAGCGTAAGACTTATTAGTCTTACACACTAATGTAAGATGTTAACAATAGGGAAACTGGGTGTGGGGTATGTGAGAACTCTCTATTACTTTTGTGAATCTAAAACCACTCTAAAATAAAAAGTTTATCAAATCTAATTAAATGCAAAAGCAAAGATACATTTATAAACTCCTATTACAGAAAATACTATTGCAAAGAAGGATCAAGCAGAATGGAACGAGTTCCATAACCTGATGACTCAAAACAGTTATTTTTAATAATTTGGTTATAACACACTCTCTACTAAGAATCATCATATGTAACTAACTTCTCTGACTCTTAACCATATAATGCATAATACAAAAAACATGTTTTAGGCTATGCAGAAGAAGAATTTGACAAAATCTAATGTGCTTTCATGATAAAAACACACAACAAAGTAGGACAGGGAACGTCCTCAACCTGACACAGGGCATTTATAAAAAATAAAAAACACATTTACACAATGGTGAAAGACTGAAAGTTTTTCACCCTTAAGGTTGGGAATAAAAAAAGGTGCAGTGTTTACTACTACCATTCAGTGTTATACTAGAAATTCTACTCAGAGCAATTAGTTAAGAAAAAGAAATAAATGGCAAATAATTTGGAAAGGAATAAGTAAAAATATCTCTTCATAGCCATCAGGATAGTTGTTATTTAAAAAAAAGAAAGAAAATAATAAGTGTTCGCAAGGATGTAGAGAAACTGGAACCCTCAGATATAACAGTGGGAACATGGTGTTGGTTCTTCAAAAAGTTAACATAGAATTACCATATGAGCCAGCAATTCTACTTTTAGGGATATACCCAAGAGAAGTGAAAAACTTCAAGACAGATGTTCATAGCAGCATCATTCATAATAGCCAAAAAGTAGAAACAACTCAAATATCCACCAGCTGATAAATGGGCAAACAAAATTTGATGTATCTGTATGATGAAATATTATTCAGCCATAAAAAGACATGAAGTACTCATATGTGCTACCCCATGAATGAACTTTGAAATCACTATGCTAATTGAAAGACACCAGACACAAAAAGACCACCTATTGTAAGATTCCATTTAAATGAAATATCCAGAAAGGTAAATACATAGACACAGAAAGCAGATTAGTGGTTGTCAGGGGCTGGGAGAGGGTTTATAGGGAGGGACTGCTTAATGGGTACAGGCTTTTCTTCAGCATGATAAAAATGTGTTGGAACTATACAGAAATGGAAGTTGCACAGCACTGTGAAAGTACTAAATACCACTCAAATGTATACTTAAATTTTTTTTTTTTAATTTTTAATTTGGGGGGGGGGTGGGGAGAGGAGTAGAGGAAGGGAGGGAGAGAATCTTAAGCAAGTTCCATACTCAGTGTGGAGCCTGATGAGGGGCTTGGTCCCATGACCCTGGGATCATGACCTGAGCCAAAATCAAGGGGGATGCTCAACTGACTGAGCCACCCAGGCACTTTATTCAACCGTATACTTTAAAGGTTAATTTTATGTTATGTGAATTTCATCTCAATTAAACAATTTTAAAGAAAAGACAATGTGTGCACACACACAAAATTCATATGTTCTAAACAGGTATTTAGGGAGCCTGTCCCACAGCATCCAGTTTCTCCTCAAGAGGCAGGGACTAGAAATAGTCTCTTCTTTTTCATTTTATTTTTTATTTTATTTTGTTTTTATTTTTTAAGTAGGCTCCATGCCCAACATGGGGCTTGAACTCATGACCCCAAGATCAAGAGTCACATGTTCTATTGACTAAGCCAGCCAGGCTCCCCAAACAGTCTCTTCTTATGTAAACTTCTAAGCATTCATAAGGGGGCATGTATGAACATATATATGAAAATAAGCATAGTTGGTGTTTTTACTAAATGTTAACTGAGCAGGCTTCCCCAAACAGAGGAGATGGTGGAGTCACACTACCCCAGGGTCAGAAAGCCCTCGCAGATGGGATTTCATTGCTCCACCCTGACTCCTCAGGCTGTACTCTCCCCCACTTTCCACCCACCCAAAAGACAGACACCAGATACTCTTCTTTAAGAAGCACCTGGAAGAGGGGCTCCTGAGTGGCTCAGTCGGTTAAGCGTCCAACTTCAGCTCAGGTCATGATCTCCTGGTTCGTGAGTTCAAGCCCCATGAAGCCTGCTTCAGATTCTGTCTCCCTCTCTCTCGGGCCCTCCCCTGCTCATGCTCTGTCTCTCCCTCTCTCTCAAAAATAAATAAACATTAAAAAAAAATTAACAACAACAACAACAAAAAGAACCACCTGGAAGAAACTGCCAGAGAGCCTAGTGTAAGGAATGACACTTGCTACTAAACACAGGTTTCCTCTGCTATCTGGAAGTAGAATGTTCCTATGAAAACCTTCATCAAGTGAAGAAGCAATCACCATTAATTTACATGAAAAATTTCTGAGTGTTCTCACACGCCCAAAATAACCTCTATTAGGTTTTTTGATACTTTGGACACCTTGCTAAGGGATGCACAAAATACATCACGACAAAGCACAGATGCTCACAGACCCAGTTGGAGGCTATGGTGGCTTGATGTTGAGATGCTGGGTGTAGTTCCGAGGAAGGCGCTGTGCAGTGCCCCTCTTGGGGGGCATGTACTACGTCTAGAAGAGCTAGCTGTAGTACAAACGCTGAAGGCTATTTTTGCTTTTCATTTTCACTTTTTTCCGTAAAAGCGAAATTCCTCTTTTGGATTTCTTTTGGTTAGTAAAAACAGGCACTAAAGTAGGTCTTTTGTAAAAGCAAAGCAAAGCGAGGAATACCTGTATATAGTAACCTTTGTGCAAAGTATATCATTTCAGGGTATGTCATTCTAATCTTTTCTGAAGAAGATTCCTTAATGAGCAGAATAAAAACTGGATTACTTACATCCAAAAGTTGTAGAGATAAGACTTACTAGTGTCCTTGCTGTCACTGCAGTTTTCCACTATTTTTTTTTTTTGGTTTCAAGTTTTTATTTAAATTCTGGTTAGTTAACATAATTTTCTGCTTATCTATAGCTCACATAAAGACAGGCCCACAAGACCTTTGGATTTTCCCCATTCAGTGTCTGTGGTTTTCTTGGATAGCCAGTGTTCTTACATTATAAGTCATCTGGGTGCAAAGACTTGAGGTACAGAGTTGAATAAAATAACTTTTAAGTTTTCCAAAAGTGTGTTTAAATGGTAGAACATCCAGGAGATTAAGACATCCATTCCATTCTTCTTCCCACTCCCAAACATACAAGTAAAGTCTGGTCTTTTTTTTTTTTTGCCTCCCTGCCCCCGCTTCCCTCCCTCACCCCCCCACCCTCCACCCCCCAGAGCTTGGTACATCTGCATCAGATTCCATACCAGGATAGTCATGCACTTAAAGGAAACAAAATGGCAGCCCAGGACACAGCTCACACGGCAGCTGTGAGATCTAAGGCTACTGAAGACCTGTACTAAAAACCTATCCCTGCTGTTTTCTGCTGGATGATTCAGTCTTCTTTCTCGTTTAATTCAAATCATCAGTTCCTTCCTTTTCCGGTAATTCAGTTTTGTTTAATGTCAAAAGGTATGTTTTCATCCTTTCATCTTTTACCCATGGCTGCTTAATTTTTTCTTGACCTCTCTTAGTTCTGCATTAATTGTAACATGCTTTAAACTCTTAAATCACTGTCAGCTGGATTCTTCTCCTTTCTTTGTAAACATCCTCAGTCAAGAGCTGCGAATAGTCCTCCTTTGCTATCTCCTCTTTTCTCCTCCACCTCCCTCCTTCTTTTACACTGACTTAACACTGTACAGGGGCCTCTGGTCCAAGTGTCTCATCTTCTATAAGACTAGTGCAGACCAGACTTCACCTTTTTCCTAAAGCAGAGGATTTCTGGCAATTCTCACTGCACTAGCCTCTTTGTCAGTGTCCTTAGAGAAACAACAGCATTGTAGTACATCTCCCTGGACCAGCACATCCCAAGGAAAGGGGGAGAACACACAACTTCACATCGCCCCCTCAGCTCCTCACTCAGCTACTACTTTGCCCCATCTGCATGTACTTGTTAAGTCTCCACTACATTCATGGTCTGGTACCAAAAGATGATGAGTCACAGTGGTTGATTCCAAAGGGTTAAACAGGAAAAGCAAAATTTAAGGAAATATGTACGAGCTTATTCTGAAGGCACTGACAAGCACCCATGGAGTGTGCAATACCTGACCATTACTGTCACGATGTAATCAAGCACCTGTCCAGATATCTTTATCTGTCGCTTTCTTTTTGTACCTATGCGAATAAATGTGAAGGTTCAGAACATTTATGATATCACTGCCAGGCAAAAAGGTCCAGAAAACAAAACAAAACAAAACAAAACAAAACAAAACAAAACAAAACAAGGGCACCTGCTCCTATATCACAATGTCTGTAAAGCAGGACACTCTTGCCAAGAACTGCTGTGGAGGTTCTGTCGCTCAGTCTTCTATGGAGCATGGGGTTGATTTGGCGCTAGCTAATTAGAACTGTAGAGCCAGGAAACGAGCACAAGGATGAGCTTGCCAAGATGGCCAGCTGGCTGCCCCAAGGGCCCTGGGCCTGGCAGCAGCTGGAAGACAAGGCAGGAACCGGTCACTCAACAGAGCCAGACAGGGTGGAAAGGGGACAGCGAAGTGCAGGAGCCTAGCGAGAGCCACAGCCAACTTGGATACTACATCCAATCTCACCTCGTCTGGCTTTGGGCTACAGAGCCACGTGCCGCTGTGTGCTTGCACGTGGCTGCCCCTACAGACTCCGCCAGTCTGTGTTCCGTCTCGCATAGTTTTTTATGCTGTCACCTCAGAAAAGTACATTCCAGAACTGCAATCTAGCTCATAGGAAAGTTCTAGTGCGGCCACAGTACTGCTCCAGATTGCAGCTGCAGGCACGGAAGCGCAGGGGTGCAGACCATTAGAGGTCTCCAGCCTCTTTCAGCAACAAAAATTTCCAGGGAAAGGAGGTCAAGAACAGGCAGAAAATTCCATGCCTTCTGTATAGGGTCACTTTGAAATCATTCTCCATCTTGATGAATAACAGGCACTGGAAAATCACTAAGGCCAGGTTGAGATGCAAACTATGGTTGCACATACCATGTCTGGCTATGAATCTGGAAAATTACTTTAGCTATCTTCATCCTGTATGAAAATTTTATTTTCATGAGTGTCTGTACTCATATCACTAGGCTGTTGTCATTTCTTTTGATCTTTTTCTTCAAGTCTACCAATGATTTAATGTATAAGAAAAGAACATGGAAACTTTCATTTCAATTTCACGTTATCAATAAACTCATTAAGGATACATATTCAAGCTATGTCCGTTATAAAGATGAATCAAATGACATGGGTTGGTATTAGAAAATAGTTAAGAACTTAAACATGCTGTTTTCAAATCATCTAAAATTCTAATTCTACTCAGAAGCATTTAAAATTTCAGTCAGCTAACAAACCTGACACTCCATCAATAAAATATAAAAGTTTAAAGATGAGATAAAGGATAGAAAAATGGGTCCATTTCTGCCATCTAGAATGCGAGAAGTGACACTCACACAGACATAATACGGTGCCAAAAGTTATCCACGTGAAAAAAAGAGACGGGTATAACAGAAATATACTTAGGAACATATAGAGCAGGAACAGCATATGCAGAAAATGCACTGACGAATACTAACACTACTACACATAATCCTTACCGGCAAGGAATTTACAACCTTACAGTAAAGAATGACACATCTGTAACTAACTACAATACAAAAAAAAAAAAATAAAATCATCTCATCCAGTATCTATTAGTTCGTGTCCCTCACACTGCTTTAATACTGGATCATTTTCACCATCAGGAATCTGGGATGTTTTTATTTTTTACTTCTTTTTAATGTTTATTTATTTATTTTTGAGAGAGAGAGAGACAGAGAGACAGAGAGAGAGGCAGAGAGAGAGGGAGCAGGGCTTGACCTCAGGAAGCATGAGATCACCTGAGCCAAGATTAAGAGTCGGATGCTTAATTGACTGAGCTACCCAGGTGCTCCAGGAGTATACGATATTTTTAAATGCTTTAGACAAAGACAAAAATATACCAACCATAATTATCAGCACTATCCAGTACTGGACCCAGCATTACAGCAGTTTTTTTGCAAGGTGTTTATTACAGAGGAACTTTTATTCCTCCATCATTTAGAAGGCTGTAGTCACATGTCATACGTATGAATTTACATAAATGTTTGTTTTCTCAAGTAAACGGGCAGCAGCTCCTTGTTGATGAGGGGGTGCGGCAAGGTGGGGTGCAAAAGGTTAGAAGTAAAAACCACCTTCAATCAAGCTTCCCCTATAGCCAAGGCAACAGACTCACTGCTAACAAGAATGCTGATTTGTAATAGGATCTTCTTTGCTTATTTTACGTTTCTATAATTATAACAACATTATTTGTCAGCATTTTACGATCTTTATTTGCACCTGTTTTTTAAAATTTTTTTATTAAAACTTTTTTTTAAGTTTATTTATTTTGAGAGATAGAGAGCATGCACACATGCGAGCAGGGGAGGGGCAGAGAGAGAGAGAGAGAGAGAGAGAGAGAGAGAGAGAGAGAGAGAATGAATCCCAAGGAGGCTCCACACCCAGTGTAGAGCCTGACGCAGGGCTTGATCCCATGAACCTTGAGATTATGACCCTAGCTGAACTCAAGAGCTGGATGTTCAACTGACTGAGCCACCCAAGCGCCCCCGCACTTGCTTTTAAAGAGCTAGCAAGCCACTTTCCATTGAGTGCTTATTATATTGGAAGCATCAGATTGCAACGTAATGCTAAACACATTACATACATGACCTCAGTTAATCTTTATCATGAAGCTGAACTGTGGAAAGTATTATAATTCAAATTTCACAAATAAGGAAACAGAATTTGCCCCAAGTCTCCCTACTTAGTGGCAGAATCAGCATTTGAACCCAGCACCAGTCTGATTCCAGACCGTCTTCTGCTCTTCCCATTAATGGCCTGCCTCTACCTCAATGCAGTTTTAAAAATCTTAATTCCAATATATTTAATGTACAGTGTTATATTAGTTACAGGTGAACAATGTAGCAATTTAACTATTCTTTTTTTTTTTAATTTTTTTTTCAACGTTTATTTATTTTTGGGACAGAGAGAGACAGAGCATGAACGGGGGAGGGGCAGAGAGAGAGGGAGACACAGAATCGGAAACAGGCTCCAGGCTCTGAGCCTTCAGCCCAGAGCCTGACGCGGGGCTCGAACTCATGGACCGCGAGATCGTGACCTGGCTGAAGTCGGACGCTCAACCGACTGTGCCACCCAGGCGCCCCAAGCATTTTCAAAAGAAAAATGGTACCTGTGTCGAAAGTGATAGCCAGAATGCCCTCCCTGGTTTTGTTATTCTGCTGAATGTTTGACTTTCTCATTCCCTTATGCATCAGAAAGCACTTGCTATCAAAATCCGTCCCTCCTCCCCACACCCCATTCACTCTTCATCTCCCCCCAGCTAGCTTCTAGCCTCACTCCCCTGCATCTCCTGTTCATAAAGTTACATAGGAGCCTCTCAGCAATGCACTACATGTTTTCACTCCTTATTTTATTGGCTTCTCTGCACCACCACTCTTGGCTGTCCACTTGCACATATGGGAAATCCTATATTCTAAGTGCCTGTCACAGTACACTGGGTTTCACTCTTCTATCATTAGCCCTTCCTCTTTAGTCTCCCTTGGCTGGCCCCCTCTTTTACCAGTCCTCCAATGCTATAGGACACGTAAGTCCATGCTATCACTTCTTCTTTTCTTTGTGTCTACCTTTTCCTTAATGCGATCTTATCCACTGCTCTGGCTTTAGAGACTTACTAGCTGTGACACAACATACCTAGAAGAGGTGTGGGGAGGAAGAGCAGGGGGCACCACCTGGGATGAGGGCTGGGGGGATGTGCCTTTCACTGTATGCCGTCTAGTGCCTTTAGCGCAGCACCATGGACAAATATAACCTATTCAAGTTAGCAAATAAAATAAGCATACACACAAAACATACATACTGACCAGCTGTAGGCTGACATGTTTATCTGCAACCTAAAATCCTTCTCTGAATGGGAGATCTTTATATCCAATTTTCTCATCTGACACCTTTCTTAGATGTCTCGGGAATCTCCAACTAAACAGGTCCCGAACTGAATTCTCAAGCTTCCCTCCAAACCTCTTCTCATCCCAGTTTTTCTCACCTCAGTAAATAGCTCATCATTCCATCAAGCAATCAAATTGGGGATCATTCTTAATATTGCCTTCTACTTCACTCGCCCCACACCCAAGCCACCCCTAAGTCATCACATGCCTCCAGAAGGTGACCCTTGTCTCCATTTCTCAGTGTGCCATGTGGGAGTCTGAGACTCTGGAACCTAGGCTCACTTGTACTCCTGCAGCGTGCCTCCTCCTGGTCTCTCAGCTTCCACTGGGGCGTGTTCCATGTGCCTCCCCTGCCCTGACCATTTTCCGCCTGGCAGCTAAAGTCGTCTTCAAACCCTGTGAACTGTATTTGGGGTCAGTGGGCAGCCACGGCAACACCACTGCGGACTGTGAGTGCAGCCTATGGCTGGCTTGCCTCTCTGGCTCCCCCACTGGCCCACACACCTTGGCCACATCCGCTTCCTTCTTCTGCCTAGGAGATTCCAAAGGTATTCTCTCTTCCACTGTAATTCTCTTCCATCTGGTTTTTATCTAACATCCACTTACCTTTCAGGTGCCACCTGAAATAGTACTGCCTTACAATACCCATCCTTGAATCCTCCCCTGGCCTCCCTCATGGCGTCCTACTTTTCTCACCAGAGCACTTATCACAACTTATAATCATGAATGTATTTGTTTTTAATTGTTCTGTGCAGGACTTCCTGACGGCAATATGCTCCATGAGCATAAGGACAATGTTTGATTTTATTAATCACTGCAGACTTAGAACCCGTCCTAGGACAATGGTGGATTTTTTTCGCCTGTAGTGAAAAGGAGGAAGAAATGCAGGACAAGAGACGAAAGGAAAGGTCAAAGATGAAAAGAGAAAATAAAATACCAAG
This sequence comes from Felis catus, assembly GCF_018350175.1. Taxonomy (NCBI): domain Eukaryota; kingdom Metazoa; phylum Chordata; class Mammalia; order Carnivora; family Felidae; genus Felis; species Felis catus. The sequence continues at coordinate 741,936 of NC_058385.1, read as the reverse complement.
ATACAGAGAAAGAAAAATGTGCTCTTTCCCTGACTTCAGCTCAGTGAATTTCCATACAACTATAATGCACAATAGCTATTAAAACTATAAATGGGAGGGGCGCCTGGGTGGCTCAGTTGTTTAAGTGCCTGACTTTGGCTGAGGTCGTGAGCTGACAGGTCTGTGCTGACAGCTCAGAGCCTGAAGCCTCTTCGGATTCTGTGCCTCCCTCTCTCTCTGCCTCTTCCTCCCTTGCACTCTGTCTCTGTCTCTCTCTCAAAATAAATAAATAAATAAATAAATAAATAAATAAATAAATAACATTAAAAAGAAAAAAAACAGATGTTAAAAAACTGTAAATGGGAGATTCTGTCCTTCCAGCTTTTTGTCCAAACACAGACCATTGAGCAAGTTGTTTGAATTAAATACCCTCACAAAAAACTCTCCCATTATCAATATTTCTGTAATGACAGGCAAGTAAAAATGTGCATCTTTAAAGGATAAAATTAAATTACTTGTCCCTAAGTTAAATATCTGAAGGAGAAAGGAAGCCAATGTTTCAGAAAGGGAAAAAGAAAGGCAATGTTTAATGGCAGCCAACATGGACTGGGAGTGAGGTAACATGGTCCAGATTCTGTTCTGCCATGAGGTAGGCAGTTACTAGGGAATTCACTTACTTTTTCTTTTCCTCAGTTTCCTCCACTATAAGTTATCTGCAAGACCAGTGCTCCCATTCCACTAAAAAAAAGCCTGTTACTTTATTAGTCACGCATTTATGTAACATTCATTCAATATACAGTGGATCTAGATAAAGGTGGATCTGGGCTCTGAACAGTCCGCCTAGATTATTGGTTAGGGAGTGCCTTTGAAGTTGGGTTTTCGTTACTATTGATTTTAGTGATGTATAAAACTTAAGTTTGTATTGGTTATTCTGACCTGTAACACTCTGAGAAATCTTGTGGAAGTGTTTTTTTTATTAGCCTGAGTTAAAGGAAGTCATCTAGAGGAACAAGGGACAGGAGGCTCTTAGATGTTATATTTCTGAAATCTAAAGTATATATTTGATAACGTTTCACAGCTCAGAGGAAATGAGCCTCTTGACTGAATCTATGTGACTCTGTTCAGGACTGATTACCTTCAAATAAATTTCCTTTAATTTCAAAGTTGGCAACAATCTGGGGGTCTGCCATCAGAAGATAAGTTGTTACTGATCTTAGAAAAGTGATACTGCTAAAGTATAGGGAACAGACTGAGACTGACATCTATGATTGAGGTGCTAAGTAAAGTCAGATATAAGACTCATTACAGTGCTCCATGAAGACTCATCTGACCTCATTTGGGCAGAAAAGGGAAACTTGTTGTGGCAAAATATCTACTATATGTCAGTCATTTCTTTTTCTGCAGGCCTTAATTTCTGGCACTTTACAGAAAACACATAGTGACCAAGATTGTCTTTCAGTTCACTGATAGAAAGATCTTTGGATCTCTGGAGTATAGGTTATGATGAGAGAGCAGACCGGGGGCTGCCTTCAGTGTAAGGTGCCACTGTGCAATTTCCTGTCTGCTGCAGTCATGCCTCTGGACAAACTGACTCCCTGGGTTGCACAGGAGTCCACCCAAAGTTACAGGCAGAAGTTGCAAGTAGAAAAGACTTTTTTAAAGACTTAGGTTTATAGCTTGGAAGATTTCTAAGTCTTTAAAAAAATTTTTTTTTAATGTTTATTTATTTTTGGCAGAGAGAGAGAGAGAGAGCATGAGCAGGGCAGGGGCAGAGAGAGAGGGAGACCCAGAATCCAAAGCAGGCGTCGCCAGCTCCAGGCTCCGAGCCGTCAGCACACAGCCCAACGCGGGGCTAAAACCCAGAGACCGCGAGATCATGACCTGAGCCGAAGTTGGACGCTCAACCGACTGAGCTTCCCAGGAGCCCCTAAACCTAAGTTTTTAAATAATGTTTTCTCTTATATACATGTTACATGTGTATAAATTAAAAATTCTACATTAGAAAACATATTGCTAACTGATTCTCCAAAGCAGATATTTTGATGTGCTTTTTAAGTAGATACGTTAGCAAAGAATTAGTACAATGTTAAGTATAATTTTACTTCTATATTAATTTTATGTGTAAACTGGAGATTGATCATTGTTATAGCATTATGAATCTATAAAACATTAATAATCATTATACAATAATACCTTTTTGTACCCCAAAGATATCTCAGAAGTCTTGTCCTCAAACCCAAGCTCAGATGCCATGATTTTCTGTCCAAAGGTTCATTTTCCTACACAGTCCAGTCAATTCTCCTCAGGGCTGGGCACTTTTACCACTCCTGCTGCCCAGGGTGACCTGACCACCCCCCCCCCCACCCCCCGTCAGCTTTAAACTAAGCAGAGCTTGGTCTAACTCAATTTTACCCTCTTTCTTTCAGCTCCATACTCTCTGCAACCCTGGCATTTTGGGCTTCTGGATCTCATGATGTTATTATTTTTGTCCACCTGTATAACTGTCAGCAAGTAAGAACCTTTCTGAAGCTCAGTTTCCTCATTTGTGATACGACTAATACCCTGTACCCTCAGCACTGTACGATCTCAAGTGTGCTGCAGGAAACACAGCGCATACGATGCATATTAATGACATCTGAATAACTGAAGGCTATTTTCTTGTTTTTGAGGTTTATGCCTCGCCTTTTTTCAATCCACAACTGAGCCCAGTGTCATGTGACATGTCCCAGTGTATGTTCTCAGGCACAACCCACAGCATTCATAATGCCAACCACCAGCAGCAATTCACCAGACTTTGGTCTCCAATCCTTCTCTGATATTCATGCTCAGCAAGTAAAACAAGTACCACCAAAGGAGCTGGAGGGACAGACTTCAAGGTGCCACTCATAATTAAGCAAAGCAAACTCACTGTCACTTTCACCTTGACTTCTCATCATTGTGACTCAGTCTCAACCGTCCCCAGTCTCCTCTGAGGGTGGTCTGTGTGCTGGGCTGGAGGAGCTTTACCAAGATCATCACTGCCTTGCTTACTCAGTAGTTCCTTCTCCAAAGCCTAACGCTGGATACATTCCATGAAAAAAGCAAAACAAAACAAAACCTATGTCTGATCTCTAACTGGCTCAGATAAAGAGTATAAGACTGGTCTATAGCTATAAGTCATGATAAAAACCTTGAAAATGATAAAATCATTTCACACGCACATATTGCAAACAAAATAAATCTTTTCCTATAAATCCAAAAGAAATGTTCTCTAACTACATCTGAAGGAGACTTTGAAATCCGTAGGACTTTCAAATAAAGTGCCCATCCACCTGAGGAGGATTCATAATTAACAAAGAACTGTTTCCTGTTACTCTGTCTGAATGGCATCAGAAGGCATTATAAAAATAGGATATTGTTGTAGTTACTATTTCTTCAATATGTGTTTTCTTTTAAAATTAGACAGAAAAGAATGATTGATAAATTGATAGCCATTCTTTTAATTTCTATTATGTTGTAAATCCACCTCACTGCTTTGAAGGCAATGTCACATAGAAAGAAATATAATCTGAAAAGGTTATGCCAAGGCTCTGACATAAACTCTTCAGTCAATGACATGACTACAGCTATTTGAAAAAACACAGGAAGGACCTAAAAACGAGTAGAAAGATGTCATTCCCATAGTTGGTATAAACAAAGTACTTTGAATTATAGGTTTGGCTCATGTAGCTAGCTAGCTACACTATATACGAAGGTAGCCACTTGACACAGGGGGCTATTAAAGTTAATTAAAATTAAATAAAACTTAAAATTTAGTTCTTCAGTTCCACTAGCCATATTTCAAACACTCAGTAACCATATGTGGTCAGTGGCTACCTCACTGAATAGTACAGATATACAACATTTACATCACTGTAGAAAGTTCTATAGGTTAGAATAGCACTCTCTGAAAGCCACGGATTTACTAACTGCCATTTATTAGGTTTTTAAGATATATAAAACTTGATAGACATTGCAGTGGTCTTTTTAGGTATCATGATCACATATCTTGGCTTTTCTAGAACAATACCAGTATTTCTTGTTTGTATCACTTTCAGTAATATGAACCATTAAAGGTAAAAGTAAATGCAACAAATTAAATTTTTAGTAGGACTTTTTATATTAAGTAAACAGGGGGATTCCTTTGTTACACCACATGTCCCAAATTTTGATGCAAGAAAAAACCCAAAAAACCCAAAACTCATGTATACGGTGAATGTAGCCAAGAATTTCTGCTTTCTCTAGGAAGGGTCTCTACTTTCTCTAAGTGACTCTAGCACACATGCCTGTGTCTTGTCACTCACCGAGCTCTGGATGGGTCTGGGCCCGGTGGAACAGCTGAGCCACCTCCCTGCTGATACCTGCAGGGAAGAGAGTAAACTCTTTGTACCACCACTCGGACCTTGACTCCTGACCATGGGGCAGCTCCCTGGCTTTCCACTGCATCCAGAAGAGAGTCCCTCAGGGGAGCTTGAGCTGGGAAGCATTGCTTGGTTTCCTCATGTCCACGGGTGCATTCTGTCCTCATGGTAGTGAGATCACTACACATAACCTGGCCAAGACATGCAAAGGAACAATCTCAGTTTAACTAATAACAGCATGGCACACACCAAGTAATGATATTCTCAGGCAATTCTCTGATGTAACTGTACAACACCAAAGGAATGATGAAGATAAAAGATATGGTGTGTGTCTCTGTGTCTGCCCCGTAACTAGTGCTGCTGAGGCGGGCAATGTGAGAAATCACATGGAAACAGCAAAAAGTGTTTCCAGTCAGTGGAAGCACACGTTGTCCCGAGTCTTTGAAAACATGCAGAAAGTCCTGCTATTACAGTACTTCATGGTAATCTAGAAAATTCTTGTATGAGGTAGCAATCGCAGCAGGACAAAGTGAAAAACAAAAAATGACTAGGGTTTAAAAAATAAATCATATTATTAAGTGCTTTTTATATGCAGTGTACTATGCTGGGTACTTTATAGGCTCATGTAGCCTCCCAACAACGCTTTACAATAATATTAAATATTGTAATAAGATAACACTTCTAGAACACATCCTAGGCACTCTTCTTTATGTACTGTGCTTACTTATATAACAAACATATTTAACCGCATAGCCACCCAAGCAGGTAGATTATCATTATTACCATTTTAAAGATAAAAATATTGAGACACAGAAAAATTAAGTATTTCATGCATTTAATATCCTGTAGCTGTTTACAACTATATGTTAAAGCAGTAATACACTTTGAGCCATAAATTAAATTGATTCGAGAGCCCTCCTTTTCCCATAATCCCCTTCGTACACTTCTTTTGGTTATCAAAGGGGGAGGATGCTTGACGACATTTACAAACAACATGAAAGTCTGTGTACGTTTCTCTTTCTTATGTCCCCTCACACCACCCGTCAGTCTCAGCCTTCTGTTCGGTGCTGACTCAGCTAACTAGGCGAACCTGAGATGGTGCACCTGGAGTCACAGACACTTAGAGCTGGAATGGTGCCCAGAGTGCCCTTCATGCCTGCTGTAAGGGAAATTCAGGGGCTCCCTAAATTCATCTTGATAAATGATCATGATGGAAAGCCAATAAAATTCCAAAAAGCAATGTATAATCTCAGTGTATAATCTCAAGTTTATGTGGTTCTTTTTGTCCCAAGGGATATAGATACTCAGAAAAAGAAAAATGTGTGACTTTTTTCGTATTTAAGAACTTAAAAGCTTAAACAAAATTCTTAGACAATTACAAAATGGGAATTAAAAAAAATGAAAACTCATTTATTTTGACAGATTAGGAGAAAGATTAAAAATGAACAATTAGATGAAATACTGTGAAAGCTCACAGCTAAACACTGAACTACAGCAGGCATAACAATAATAACAAGCTGTTTGGGCATATATATTTGCTGAATATCTGAAGGGAAACCAAAGGTAAACATCTTCACTTTCAATCCCAATATTATTACAAAGCATAAAACCTCTAAACCAATGAAAGTTTACCTGGCCTTCAGGAGATTTAATTGTTAGGTTCTTAAATATAAACATCTGGGCCAAAGTGATACTTCTTCTTGGAAGGGGTGTGTCCCAACAGTGCACTTCACGTATTATTTTTGAATCTTCTTTGGTGACAATTTTCTGACAAAAGTAAGTATTCAGAATAACAGGGCAACTTCCATTTGGGATAACAAGCTTTTGCCTGGAAAAGAGAAAGAAATATAACAGTTTATTTACCGTGTTGGATTCCCCTCATGTTCTTGCTAAATCAGGAATACAAAGGGCAAAGACTCGCCTGCTATGGAAAGACAAAACTAAGCCAGCCCATTAAGTGACAGCAACAGATGAATGGATAAAGAAGATGTGGTTCATATATACAATGGAATACTACTTAGCCATAAAAAGAATGAGATCTTGCCATTTGTGACATAGACTTAAAGGGTTAAGTGAAATAAGTCAGACAAAGATAGGCAAATACCATATGATCTCACTTATATATGGAATCTAAAAGCAAAAACAAACAAAAACAGAAACAGTCTCATAAATAAAGAGAGCAAACTAGTGGTCATCCGAGGGGATGGGCTTGCAGGGATGGGCAAAATGGGTGAAGGGCATTCAGAGGTACAAACCTGCAGTTATAAAATGAATAAGCCATGGGGATAAGAAGTACAGCATGGGGAACATAGTCAATAACACTGTAAAACTTTGTATGATGGCAGATGGTATCCTATCATGGTAAGCACTGTATAATGTACAGAACTGTCAAATCACAATGTTGCATGCCTGAAACTAACAGGATATTGTATGTTGACTATACTTCAATAAAACAAACAAACAAACAAACAAACAAACAAACAAAAGTGAAACCCACCCTCACACACTGAAGAATGAATGTCAGTGGAATGAATTCTACTTTTCCAGTGTAAGTCCTGTGTTGGGATAAGGGGAATGGAAGAAGACCATGTCAGTACCTAGGTTAAAGCTTCCTCAGATCTCCTAGTCTAGTAGGTGATGGCCTTAGGATGCTTCATGAAGAAATTAAGGGAGTAAGCAACGACTATCAACAGGCTCAAAGAATTGCCCAGACATTAAAAGAAATGTTATTTATAAATAAAACCTTTAGACATTTTGGTGGTTCTAATCTTTCAAAGAACATGACATCAAGTCCCAAAGAAGCTTCCACCTTCACTATCAAATGGAGCACAGTCACAGAAATGCCTCATGTTTAAGTAGAAAAGGAGTCTGGGAACATAAAAGACAAAATTTTCCTGGTTGCATTCAAATATCAGATTTGAGAAGACTCGTCAACGCTCATTCCTCAAAAGAGGTAATGCTGCTACACATCAAGGAAAATTTAGGACTTCCACTTCCACTCCATTTAGGAGCAGACATCTTTTTCTCTAATTTATCCCATTAAGCACAACTAAAATGCCCGACATTAGATATCAACTAAACATAAGAAGATACTGAGAGGTGGGAGGAAGGCATGCCAGCTAGGCCCTAGAGACCTTGGGACCTAAGGAACAACATACTGGTGAGCTTCTGGGTTTTCTGTTTGTCTCTTATATCCCAGACTTCAAACTGAAGAAGGTGGCAACCTAATACAATGATGCATACAGATAAAAAAGCCCCTGCAAAAGCTTATTCTCTCCAACCAAAGGTCAGGGAAGGGGCAGCCTGGTGAGACAAAAAACTTTTAGAAAATGACTGTTCTATTCTAGGCAAACATCACAGAAGACCTGTGACTCACTACCACACACATGAGAAAAGGATGAGTGGGGAGCCCTGACTTGCACCCTCATCAGGCTGTAATAAAAAGTCTCTAAAGCCCAGTTGGGGTAGTGTGAGAGAAGGCAGGATAGAGTGTTGGGACTTCCATCCCTGCAGGCTTATAATAGCCTTCCCTGATCAATCCCCGCCCCTGCAACACACACACACACACACACACACACACACACACACACACACACTATGACAGTGGAGACCACCTGGGGGTCTGGACTTCCACTCCCACCTGACATCAGTAACAAGTACCCTTCCCTGCCCCTCTGGTGTACAGTCAGAGTAGGCCCAGCAGAGTGTCAGGACTTTCAACTCCACCCAGTAGTACTGTAGCTACCCTCTATCCTCACACTTTCCTCCAGTGTTATCAGTGGAAACCATGTGGGAAGCAGCACCCCTGGCCCTCCCAGCAAGGGTTATGTCAGCTGAGGTCTAGCAGGAAGCTGGAACTCACATCTGCTCAGCAGTAACAATGAGTTCTTCACCCTTCAAGTATCAATGGGGATCAAGAAGAGAATTTAGACTTTTACCTCCACTTGGCAGAAATAAGCCCCCCACCTCCAGCTCCCTCCACTTTTCTTCTCAGAGCAGTGTCAGAAAAATTTCCCTAAAACAGGTTTAAATAAGATCCAGATTCTCATATCATAATACCTTGATGTACAGGTTACCATCTAAAGTTATTTCTTATACTAAAAACAAGGAAAAAAATCTCAAAAGAAAAAAACATAATACATGGCAATGCTGAAATGACACCGAAACAGTTTTAGAATTATCTGACAAAGATTCTAAAGCAGCCATTATAAACATGCTTCAGTAAGCAATTATGAACACACATGAGACAAATGAAAAGATAGAAAGTCTCAGCAAAAAATAGGTATTTTTAGAATGGAAATTTTAGAACCAATTAATAAAATAGTGAAAATAAAAACTCAGTGGGTTCAATGGCAGAATGGAGGAAACAGAAAGAAATCAGTGAACTTGAAGATAAAAATAGAAATTAAACAATGTGGACAACAACAATAATAATAATAACAAAACCAGAATTAAAAAACAATGAACAGAACCTCAAGATCTGTGGGAAGGAAGAAATAAAAATGGAAAGATACAGGTAAGTACAATAGGCTTTCCTACTCCTGCAGGGTTTTCAAAATTGTATTTATAGTTGAAGCAAAAATTATAACAATGTCTGATATAGTTCTAAATGCATGCAAAACCAATATTTAAAAAAAATTATATTCTAATTAAGAAGAGTTAAAAGGATATAAGAGATAAGGTTTATTGTATACTTCATAAAAACTGGCAAAATGTTGACCCAGTAGACTGTGGTAAGTTATATGTATAAAATATAATGCCTAGAGCAATCAATAAAATAGCTGTAAGAAAGATACATACAAAAAAATTATATATAGATCAAAAGAAAATTCTAAAAATCGTTTAGATAACCCATATGAAGCCAGAAAAAAAAAACCAGAAATGAAAATAAAGAGAACAACATGAAGAATACGAAAAGTAAAAAGGTAGACCTATGTCTTAACATATCAATATTTACACTAAGTATAAATGATCTAAATAAACTAGGTAAAAGACAAGGATTAGCAAACTGGATTAAAAATTATGATCCATCTATATGCTGTCTACAAAAAATTCACTTCAAATATAAAGATACAGGTTGAAGGATGGGGAAAATACATCACATAAACATTAAGAAAAATATGAAAATATAGCAGGGTATCAGATGAAGTCAGTTTTAGAGCAAAGAAAATTATGCGACCAGAGGAACATTACATAATAATAAAAAGGTAAGTCTGCCAAGAAGACACAGCCATCTTAATATGCACCAAACAATGTAGACTCAAAATACATAAAGTAAAAACTGATAAAACTGAAAGGAAAAATGACAAATCCACAATTAGAAATACAGACCACACAGCTGTCTCTCAACATCTGATAAAACAACTGGACAGAATGTCTGTAAAGATACCAAAGAGTAAAAAATACCATCAATCAACAGGATCTGATAGACATTTATAGAGCATTCCACCCAACAACAGCGAAAATACACATTCTTTTACTGAGCCCATAAAACATATTCCAAGAAAAACCATATTATAGGCCATAAGACAAACCTGAATGAATTTAAAAGAACTGAAACACAGTAAACTAAAAATCAACAGGAAGAAAAGAGAACTAAGAAATAAAGAAATAAAATAACAAACAGTAATAAAAACAACACACTTCTAAGTCATCCATGGGTCAAAGAGGAAGTGCCAAGGAAAATTTTAAAAAATAATAAAATAAAACATTTAACTGAGTGAAAATGTAACTTTAATATACCAAATTTTGTATGAAACAACTAAAGCAATACTGAGAGGAAATTTTTATAGCACTTAAAGCTTACATTAGAGAAGAGGAAAAATCTCAAATCAGTAAGCTAAGCTCTGAAAAAAATGAGCTTATATGAAAAAAAAAAGACAAAATAAACCCAGAGTGGATAGAAGGAAATAAATAATAAAGAACAGAAATAGATGAAATTAAGAATAATAGAAAAAAATGCAATGAAGAGTTGACTTTTTGATATGATTAATAAAATTAACTGACAAAGGAAAGAACAGAGAAGATATAATCACCAAAATCAAGAATGAAACAGAGGATATCACTACAGACTATGAAGACATCACAAAACTAGTATGAGATTACTATTAACTGCTATATATATGAAATTATCAATAACTTAAATGAAATGGACCAATTCCTCGAAAGCACAAACTACCATAACTCAACCAAAATGAAACAGATGATTTGAACAGACCTATAAATAATAAAGATATGTATATATCTTATTACATATATAAATATGTAATTTAAAAAGTCCCAGAAAGATAACTCCAGGTCCCGACAGTTTCACTGGAGAATTTTACCAAATGTGCAAAGAAGAATTAACACCAATTTTATACTATCTTTTCAAAAGGAAAGAACAGAGAAGATATAATCCCCCAAATCAAGAATGAAACAGAGGATATCACTATAGACTATGAAGACACCACAGAAGAGGAGGAAACACTGCCCAATTCACCTTATAAAAATAGTACTACTCTAATAAGAAAACCAGATAAAGACAGTACAGAAGAAGAAGGATGAGGAAGAGGAGGAGGGAGAGGAAAAGGAGGAAAAGGAAAAAGAAAAACCACAGACCAACATACCTCAGGAATACAGATGAAAAATCCTTAATGAAATACTAGTAAATAGAATTCAGAAGTAAATGTAAGGATCATACAACATGACAAAGGGGTTAACTCCAGGGATTCAAGTCTCATTTGATATTTGAAAATCACCTCGACCACATTAAAAATGAAAAAAAGTCTTATATTTCTTCAGTAGAAGCAGAAAAACTATTTTACAACATTGAACACTGATTTATAACCAAAAAGTCAGAAAACTAGAAATAGAGTACTCCCTCAGCTAGCATTATAATTAATAGTGATGGAGTGAATGCTTTCCATCTAAGAAGGGAAACAAGGCAAGAATATTCATTCTATTTTTTCTTTTCTTTTTTTTGTTGTTAAAAAGGGGCCTATGTTCTTTCTTCATACATAGGCCATTGAATACTTTTCACAGCATTTTCCACAAAGAATAAGGGAAATGGAAAAAAAAAGAGGTCATGACAATTATTTACATTTTACAAATTGAGGGAAGGAGACTCCCAAGGGCATATGAGGTCACCTTTACCAAAGGTAAAGGAGCAAAATTTATACTCCACTGACTTCTGCTGTGCCGGGTTAATATTGCAGATCCTCTTACGCCCATAGAATTCAAGTGCCCCCAGGCCCCCAGATGGCCAAGGCCTGAGGACTCCAGGACCCACTTGACGTTTGTCCCCTTGCTGCTCACTGAGCCCATCATCTACCTCCACCTCCCTACCTATGCCTTGGGACACTGGAAGGGCCCAGAAGAGAAGATGGCATGGCAGGTGATAATGGATGCAGTTTGGCTACATGGCTATGACTACTACCACAACCTGGCAACTCTCACCCTAGCGTATGAATTCTGAGCCAACCTGCAGACTGCCGCTCCTGCAGAGTAGTAGAGTGTGTTGGAGAAGGGGGCCATGTTAGGGAACCTGAGAGTCCAGGCAGTTCTGGAGGGCAGGCTTGCATGCAGCCCACGCCAGTGGGGTCCTCACCCTTCCATGGCACTCCACTGTGTGCCTCCCATGCAGTGTACCTGGAACACAGTTTCCAGAGGGACCAGCTGACTTTCCTGTGCAGCAGTGGGCCACTGGCTCGCCTCCTCTCACCACTTTTATTCAGAGGGCTGGAAGTTCTTGCCAGTGCAATGAGGCAAGACAGGGGTAGGGGAATGACATACAGAACAAAAAGGAAGAAATAAATCATTCCCTATTTGCAAATGACATGATTGCTTGTGTAGAAAATTACAAGAGAGCAATCGACAGAAAAACTCTAGAATAAGTGTGTTCAGCAAGATTACAGCATATAAAAAATGTATTTCTATATACTATCAATGAGCACGTGGACACCAAAATTGAAAATATAATTCATTTAAAAATGCAAATAATGACAAAAAACATTTCATGTAAATCTAATAAACATATATATTACTTGTGTGAAGCTATAAAACACTGATAAAATAAATCAAGGATCTTATAGAGACATACCATATTTAGTGGCTCGAAAGACTTAATATCATAAAGATGCCAATTCTCCCCAAAAGGATACATAGGTTTAAAACAATTCCCATTGAAACTCCAGCAAGATTTTTTGCAGATGTACATTAGCTTACTCTCAAATTTACATAGGACATTAGCAAGGTGGCAGAATAGAAGATCACTACTCATGTTTCCCCTTAAGAGCAATAATTTGGTAGCCATCCGAGTGTGATAAAAGATATATAATTAGTTTGATTGTGGTAGTTATTTAACAATGTATATCAAATCACCATGTATACACCTTAAATATATACAATTTTTATTACCCATACACCTTAACAAAGTTGGAAAAAAATTTATATGGAAAGGCAAAGGAACTAGGACATCTAAAACAATTTTGAAAAAGAAGAATAGAGTGGGAGGAATTACTCTCTTTACTTTCAAGACTTACTATATAGTTACAATAATCACTACTCTATGATATTGTTGGAGGAATAGACATAGATCAATAAAACATTATAGAGAACCTATTAAGTATACTCCACGCTATACTATATGTAAGTATACAGATACATATACAGATCTGCCCAGCTGATTTTTCACAAAAGTGCCAAAGCAATACAATAAAAGAAGTAGATTCTGGATATTCATAGTCAAAAAAAGTATGAGCTTCAAACTAAGTCTCAAACTTTATATAAAATTTAACTCATTTGGATCATGAGTTCATGGATCATGAACATAAATGTAAACAATAAAGCCATAACACTTTTAGAAAAACATAGGAGAAAATCTTCAGTACCCAGGCTAGGCAAAGTGTACTTAGACTTGAGATAAAAAAAAAAAAAAATTTACCCATAAAAAGAAAAAAAAATTACAAAACTGAACTCCATCAAAGCTAAAATCTTTTGCTTTGAGCAAGACCTTTTTAAGAGGACAAAGAGAGAACCTACAGAGGTAAAATATTTGCAAATCACATATCCAAAGAAGGACTATGACCTAGAATATATAAAGAAATCTGAAAACTCCACAGTGAAAAAATGAACAATCAAATAAAACATGGACAGCTGTCACTAACAGACAATTCACCGAAGATATAAGAATGGCAAATTAGCACATCAAAAGATGTTAAATGTCATTAGCTATTAAGAAAACACACATTAAAACCAGACTTATATAGTACCTCTATACTATCAAAATGGTTAACACAAAACATAGTGACACCATTGAAAGCAGATGAGAATATAGAGAAACTGAATTGCTCAAACATTGCTGCTGGGAACGTAAAGCTATATTATATAGCCAATCAGAGAAAGGTTGGCAATTTTTAAAAACGCTAAACTTGCAATTACCATACAACCCAGTGCACTCTTGGGCATTTATTGCAGAGAGATGCAAACTTATGTTTATATAAAAACCTATGTAGGCATGTCTGTAGCAGTTGTATTCATAACAGCCCCGACTGGAAACCTAAATATCATCAATGGGTATGAATGGTTAAGCAAACTGTTTAATCCATCCATACCACAGTACTATTCAGCAATAAAAAGGAAGGAACCACTGATACACATGACAACATGGATAAATCTCCAAAGAATTCTGCTGAGTGAAAAACAATCCCTAAAGCAATACAGAAGACACTGGTGCTGGCTAAGGTTTAGGGGTCTAGTATATTCCCACAAACTCTATCCAAAAATAAATTTGTAATAGTGAGGTTTTAAGCCTATAGGCTATAGGTATGGTAACTCAGAAGTTAAGAAGAAATTGTGAGAGAAGGAGAGACAGAGACAGAGCTAGACACATACATGCAAAAAGAGACAGGAGGAAGGGAGGAACAGAGACAGAGACAGTAAGAGGCTGTAAGAAAATCAGAGGGTGGGGGTGGGGTACAGTGTCTTGCACTGTCTGGGTACAAATGCAAATATGATTCACACAGCCAGATGGATGAAAGATGTCACAAACTTCCAGCTTTTGCTTTCAAGTTAATTTAAAAAAATATGATAAAGTAATATTATTTTAATAACTAAGTTAAGAAGAAGAACGTGCTAGATAAAGTTTTTCTATTTAGAACCTTTCAGTTTACAGGTAAACATTACTAATATTAGGGGCGCCTGAGTAGTTCAGTTGGTTCAGTGTTCAATTCTCGATTTCAGTTCAGGTCATGATCCCAGGGCCATGGGATCAAGCCCTGCGTAGGGCTCTGTGCTGAGTGTGGAGCCTGCTTAAGATTCTCTCTTTCTCCCTCTGCCCCTCTCCCCAGCTCATGCGCACTCTCTCTCTAAAAAACAAAACATTACCAATATTAGAACTATGTTCTGCTCAATTCAGTCTTGTTTAAGGCCGTTAAGGTTAAACTGAATTAAAAACAGCAAACCACTCCAACTAAGTGAAAGCTTACTTTAGCCTTTCTTCTCTGATACCAATAATCACTACAATTTTCAAAGCTATTTTAATGAGTTCAACCTTCTATTTTTTCTATGTAGCCCAAACCCAAAAAAGGATATCTTCCTTACTTAATATAAGCACTATTTCAAAAGAAGGTTAATTCACTGATTTCGATAGCATTAGATATTCCTTGTCTCCTGGGTAGGACCACATGGTTAATTATGAGTAATTTATCTACAAGGTGGCATAATTCACACACACAATGCAAACCCTAAAAGGACCCATTTTTCTGATCTCTTGTTGACAAAGTGAATAAACTCATGCAAGATGCAGGATTATTGCATCAAAATGAATAAAAACAATTAATGTATTTGGCTTGCCCTCAATACAACTACATTAGATAACTGTACAAATATACCCATGATCTCAAGCATTACATTCTTGGTGTTTTTGCTTACTTTACTCCATTTCCTTCTTATTTATAGGCACATAAATAGAAGAGGCCCTTATTTAAGGGCCTCTTAAAGGTTTCAAATTCCTTGCTAATCACTATTATAAAGCTAGTATTTTTATTAGCTATTAGTTTAACACTCCATATTTTAATATTTACCTAATAGGAACATAGGCCTCTTTAATGCTAATAGTTCCCTTATCCTAATTTTAATATTTAACATCCAGTTCTACATAAAAATATTCAAAACATATTCTTTTTTTTAAAGTTTATTCTGAGAGAGAGAGTGCGCATGTATGTGCAAGTGCATGGGGGAAGGAACAGAGAGAGAAAGGCAGAGAGACAGAGAGAGAGAGAGAGAGAGAGAGAGAGAATCCCAAGCAGACTCCATGCTGTCAGCACACAATCTGCCACGGAGCTTGATCCCATGAACCGTGAGATCATGACCTGAGCCAAAATCAAGAGTTGGATACTTTACTGACTAAGGCACCTATGTGCCCCTCAAAACATATTCTTGATAAAAAAATTAACTTTGAAATTTTGTGATTCGTAGTAAGGTTGACTTGAGAGGAATCCTTTTTAGCAATAAAAAATAGAACTCTTTTAGTTTCAAATGGAGTTTGCTGATATGCAACTAACAAAAATAAACATTAAAGTGATGCAGTTGGAAAAAGTGGTATTGTTCTTAATTGTGTATCATTTTGCAATATCACAGCATTTCTGTTTACTCACTCAGCCCTCTACCTTGGTGGCTGACCCAAAGTCAGATCTTCAAGATTCCCAGGGATGGAGATGATAATATGCAGTGTCCTACTAAACAGGCAGATTTTTAAAAGTTTCAAGAACTTTTTAAAATCATTAAAAAAGATTTACCTGGTAACGATAAATCTGGACTTCTTTTATAATTAAACGAATCACTAAAGATTTAGCAAAAAAAAAACAAAACTCTATTTTGAAATGTGGCTGAGTAATTTTATATTTTCAAAAAGCACTTACATATGTATTTCAAACATTGTTAGCTTTGCTTAAAAGAAGGAAAACCCAAGGCAGAAATAAAGGTTCTTTGGCCCAGCTGTGGGGCTCTGAGAGAGACAAGAACTCAGGCCATGCTATTACAGCACGTGGCCAGCTCATCCAGTCCTGTATCTTCTGCAAGAAAATAGGGGGAGCATTTATACTAATGATGACACAAATGTTTATTTAATAATACATAAAACAAAAATGTTGACTGTACCCATTTAGTAAAATTCTTCTTGATTCAAGTTAGTCAAACTGAATTAAGTCTAGGAGAGAAAGGATTTGTAAGGAAATTTAGTTCATTACTTCAAATTACAAATTAAAACCATAGTCCTTAGAAAAGAGAAAATTTTGGAAAGTCTTCTGAAATAGATAGAACTATTTTTCATTATTGGGGTATAATTGATATATCGTGTTATATTGTTTTAGGTGTACAAAATGAGTCAGGATTTGTACATACTGTGAAATGATCATCACAGTAAGTCTAGTTAACATCCCTCACCATATATAGTTACAAAATTGTTTTTCTTGTGATGAGAACTTTTAAAGTCAACTCTCTTAGCAACGTTCAAATATACAATATTATTAACTATAGTCACCATGATGTACATTACATCTCCAAGACTTGTTTTATTACTGGAAATTTGTGCCTTTTGACCCCCTTCATTCATGTTTCCTGCCCCTACCACCCTGCCTCCGGAAACCACCAATCTGTTTTCTGCATCTATGAGCAGACATGACTAATTTTTTACTAGCATATCACTTGCTTCTTTACAAATAGTACTAAGATTTGAAAATAATCGATTCTCTAAGGTAAACATACTTGAAATCTTGTTCAAATTTCTCATATACTCACAAGTGCCCTTTACCTTGCAAAAATAACTATACAGGTAAGCATAATCTAACTAGATCCATAGGATGAAAATTTCTGAATTAGGGAATCTGAATAAGGTTTAAAATGATTTACCATAAAATGGGAGGTCTGAAATTTTAGTTACAGATGTTACTCTGAGGGTCTGGGAAATTAATTCAAATAATAACACACCTTGTAAAATATATTTGGAAGGCTAGTTGATATAGGAAAGACCTTAAAACTCTTATCTAGGTCCATTTGGTTCATTTCACTCTTTTTACTGAATACATTTCATGTGCCAGGTAGTAGGCTAGGGAGCTAGGAATCCAGTCAGAGGTAAGAAAGAAGGCTGAGTGGATGGTTTTACTGCAAAGGAAAAGGGTGTTCCTGAGTTAGGACATGCCAACTCAGACAGGATACTAAGTAAGCCCACTGGGGTTAGGGAAGGCTTCCCAGGAGAGGGAGCCAGGTAAGGGCCGTCGTGGGTCAATGAGGGCAAAAGTGCAAAAAGAGGCACAGAGGCTCCCAGAGGCTGCCCAGTGGCAATGACCACAATTTAATTTCAATGTGGTGAGCAAATATGTCTCATTGCCACATCACTGAGTCTCTGTAAAAAAATTTACACGTTCAATTTCCTTTACTAGTAGGAAGAAGTTAGAACTTCTCAGTATCTATATCTATGATTCCATCATTATTTCTCTAGGTAGTATGACCTCTTGACTTGTTTTTTAATTTTTTTTTTTTTAATTTGAGAGAGAGAGAGAGAGAGAGAAAGGGAGAGAGAGCACGTGAGCAAGTGGGGGAGAGGAGCAGAGGGAGAGAGAGAATCCTAAGCAGGATCCATGCTTAGCATGAAGCCCGACTTGGGGCTTGATTCCATGACCCTGGGATCATGACCTGAGCCAAAATAGAGTCCTGCACTGAATCGACTGAGCCACCAGGTGCCCCCAATTTTGTTTTATACTGCAATCCAATATTAGCTGCTGTAGACCTTACAATCACCTCTTGGTGTGTCTGCCACAAATGTTATGTGACAACTAAAAAAGGTTTACAGAGTATGTATGTATTGAGATGAATATTGTACTATATTTAACTAGTATTTCTAAATATCAAACTGAAAATAAAAACAAACCTAAGTGTTAAACCTCACCTGATAAATCACATATACAATGAATGACACCAGTGAACATTATCATGACACTGGGCTCCCACTGATTTTTCTGTTTAAGGAATTTGAAGAATATGCATTTACTTTCCAATAAACTCTCAGAGCATCCCTGAAATAGTGGCAGAATGGACTAAAATATGGGAGAGTTACACACACAAATGAAACACACAAAAACTAGAAAGTAACAGTCTTCAGTGGAGTCCAAGTACTAAGGTTTCTGGTGTAAATGTCTTTTTCTTTTTAATAGAGAATACTGTATGTATAATAAAAATGACAATTTGTCAAAATGTTTTCTGAAAATAGAAATGGCTGCTCAAACACATATGTTTTACATTAAGAACCATTTCCACTTCTCCTCACCTGAGATTGTTCTATATAGAACTCAAGTAAACAGGAAACAATACTTTTGTTTTTAAATGTCATTGGGACCAGAGAAGGAAAATAAAATGAAAAATCTTTTCATTTTCTATAATTTCAAAGGTTCACAGTTCTATCAATATCAACACTGACAAAGTGTGAAATACCCTGTAAACAACTTTTCAGGAAGTCTGAGGTTTGTGAGCAATGTTTCTTTTTATTTTCCCACTAGTTATGTGTTCTCAGATTTTTTGCCTCTAGCACCCGATTACATAAAAACTGTGCTTTGCACTGAACATGCTGATAAGGATGATTGTGATTGACACACAATTCCCTTAAAAAGCAAACTCTCTATTCCAAACCATAAAATAACATCAATTTGCTTGTTTACCATGTAGGAAGAATTCATGCAAATCTGTGGTGGGAGCAAAGTGGATTAATGGGATTAATGCAGTGACCCGAAGAAAACAAAGACAAACAGAATTTCCTCTTCTTTCCCTCCTTATTTTAATGGCTAGCTAGCAAACAAGGTTGGACTAGGAACTATAGTTGCCAGAAAAACATAACGTAGATTTAATTTTTCTTTTTACTGAAGACATGCTTGGGATAAACCAATCAATTTTGTTTACAGTTTAGTCTCAACTCTAAGCCTTATCGGCCCCAGGCCCAAACCTGGCCACTGTACAGTCTTTCTTCCACCACCTGGAGGAGAGGCCGGGTCATGATATGAGGAGTTAAGAGGGCTTAAGGGTGTATGTAGGGCCATACACCAGGAAACGGTAAGTGCAGTAAAACACTCTTCGTGCTACAATAGAAGGAACACTGGCTTCTGCACGGAGGCAGAGGACAGACTTCTCCATATTAATTAAGACCCTTCTAAAATGCTGTCTCTGTGAGAAGTCTTGATGGGCTGGTTCAACAATAACGAAAACAAAACAATGTTTTTTGAATGAATGTCAATCCTTCTCACAGGAGAAGCTGTTCTTTTCTCTGTGCTCTGAGAGTGCTTTTCACACTGGTTTGCTTGTGTCTGTCTCTACAATGAAACCCTCAACTACTAGAATATCTCAGCTGTTTCATTTTTATCTTTGTTTTTTAGTGCCAAACAGTAAGTACCTAACATCTGCATGGAACCCAACAGATGTTTTCTAAACTAATGGAAAAATATTTTTTATTCCTATTTATCAGATGTATATATAAGGAAGTGAATGTGCCTTTTACATAGATAATCAGACCTAATATAACTGAGTTCCATGAGCTTTAAAGTGGGATTCTGGGAACTGTACAAATTTAAAATAAGGGCTTGGAAAAATGAAAGCTCTAAGGGGAAGGATCCAGGCCCATGCAAGTCCAGTGCATGGCACAGAGTGATGTGAAAGGAAGATACAGGTTTTGGATCTAAGACATCTTAGATTTAAATCCTGGCTTTGCCACTTACTAGCTGTGTGACTGTGGACAAATTCAATCTGTGACTCCGCTTCTATGAAATGAGAGTATTAACAGGAGCTAAAGGTACTCCACAGATTTCTTGTGAGAATGAAATGAATGAACTTCACACCCATAAGGGCTCAGTGGGTGAGGCTGTCAGTGCTGCTGCTGCTTCTGTGGCTCTGAGTCTCATCTTCAGTCACTTCACATAGTCACTGTCTACTGTGCAGCCAAGACTAGGGTTATTAAGTGTCATTTCCAAGGCCTGTTTTCTTTCTCTTCCTAAAGATTAATGAGAATTACAGGCCACTAGCAGCAAATATTACTTCTCCGTTACCTGCTCACATGTTTATTTGCATAATGCCTTATTTGCTATTGATACTCGCTGCTTAGATTCTGCTGGGTCTTATAACGCTAGCCTAAATTCTTACTTAGTCCTCAGGTCTCTCAGTCTTCACTGTACAGGGTAAATACGACTACCCCAATCTTCAGAGGAGGCTAAGTAACAATCATTTCTATACCACTGGTCCATTCCAGGGCTGAAAAACAAACAAACTGGCTTTAAAGCTAGTCTATTGTTTTTCCAAGATACGAAGCTACCTCTCTGGAACAAGAGTGGGACTCACCACTTCGACAATGGCAAGAAAGGTGTTGCCATTATTCCTGGAGGAATCAAAGCACAAGAAAGGGATGTGACCCGTATCAACAGGAGCTGGTTAGCCTAGCCCACAGGATTAGATCAGGCTGACAAGAAAGCATGAAATGGGGCCCCAGGGTGCCTCAGGTGGTTGAGCTTCCGATATTGGTTTCGCCGCAGGTCATGATCTCCCAGTTCATGAGTTCAAGCCCTGCTCTGGCTGGCTCCGTGCTGACAACAAGGAGCCTGTCTGGGCTCTCCCTCTCTCTCTGCCCTTCCCCAGCTCATGCTCTCTCTCTCAAAAATAAATAAATAAACTTTAAAAAAAAGCATGAAATTTAGGTGGGACTGTAGGAGATTATACTTCCTGTTCACAGCTATCAAGTGTTGGGCAGTGTGACAAGCTGCAATGGAAGGACTTTAACTGCACAAAGGTCTGGTGATAACAGAACATTTAGACCCACTTTCTACACCTGTGCCTATAAAGCCACTGGCCCTTGTAGCTAATCAAATTTAAATAAAATAAAATAAATTTTAAAATGCAATTCCTAAATTGTCTGAGCCACATTTCTAGTATTTTCAGTGTGGCAAGTGACTACCATACCGGACAGCATCAAAAAGAACACTTTTGTTACTGCAGAAAGTTCCACGAAGCTATGTGAGAATTCTGATTTTCAGGATAAACAATAAACCACATACTGTCATTAGTAAATGCTTTTTGATCAATTGATTGATTAATTGGATTTGAAAGGGGCTACTATGCCCCAGTGACTTCTAGGGCTAACTTCACCAGCTTAAGCACCACCCATGCTCCCTGCTGTAGACACCTACACCAGCACATGGGCACTAAATCTAAGTTAGTGACAAGACAATGTTAATTATCTTTATTATGAATTTTTTAAAATAGCAAAATATCCTGCCCACCTTCTTACTCATTTAAAGAGTGAATGGGCACTCTTTCTCTCCACCAAAAATCAGATTTTCTTTAAGAAAAATTTAAAAACACAAGTCGCAAGAAATTTCTCTAAGCTGAAGAATTAAGCCAAGTTCAGGAATAAGAAATTTCAGGCTTATACTTTATTTTCCAGTTTTTTATTTGACAAGATTTGTCTCCTGTGTTCAAATCCCTTTCTTCTAGCTTCCTACCCAAATCAGACCAAGAAACTGATAAAAAAACGCTGAAGTGGAACACTGATATTTATAATTGTGTGTGCTGTTTTTAAATTCCCAGAATACAGTTTGTCTAATTCTCCTTTTATCCCAATATACACAACATTGAGGAGCAATTTATTTGTTTGAAAGTGAATAGTATCGTAAATAACATTAAAGATGAATTCATACAAGGGTGGTATGAAATATGAGAATAAACTTCCTTTGTAAACCAGAAGTCTACTTCTCTTGGCAAACCCATAAATCTTGTATCATTTCCTTTTTTGAGGCACAGGGTCACTGGGAATGGCAACTTAAAGAAAGAACCACCATGTTTCTAGCAGTGGCTATAAATTTTATGTTCAAGGCACAGATCCCGCACTTTTATTGGTCATGAAAATCCTGCCAGAACTTGACAGAAAATACAAAGAACAAAGCAGGGGGAAAAGCCTGGTTTGAAGTCACACTGGCTTGGTTTTAATTCTAGCTCTGCCACTTATTTCCTATTTTGTCTTAATCAAATCACTCCAATGTCTTGAACTTTAACTTTTTCATATCTAAAATGGGGATCATACATACCCAATGGTGTTACTGTGAGATGAGGTACATATATTCATATATACAAGGCACACATGCAGATACTTACATACAGTGCTTGGCACACACACACTAGCTATTCTTTAAAACTGTAGCTAGCATATTACTAGAAACTGACTATTTTCTAGAGGCTCTAGAAGCTAATCGAATTTTTCCAATACAAGACAGGATATCTTAGAAAAATTAAGTTTTCTCTGAGTTATTGTAACATACCCATTTCTATACACAACTGGGTAATTAAAGGTCTTAGAAATGTTCACACAGTTTTACTCAATAAAGTCACTATAAAGAATTTACAATAAAACATTTATGTATAAAATATTAATTACACTCATTTACAATAGGAGAGACATAACAAAAAATCTAAATTTCTAATAAAAAGTAGAAAAATCATGAAAACAGTGATACAAATGATAACATTAAAATTCCTAATTCAAAGGGGTGTCTTTGGGTGGCTCATTCAGGTAAGCGTCTGACTCTTGACTGCGGCTCAGGTCATGATTTATCTCATAGTTCAGGGGTTTGAGCCCCACGCTGGGCTCCACACTGACAGCAAGACAGCAAGGAGCCTACTTGGGATCCTCTCTCTCTGCCCCTCCCCTGCTCGTGCTCTTTCTTTATCTATCTCAAAATAAATACATAAACTTAAAAAAAATCTAATTCAAAAAATACACTTAATGAAATCGTGGGTAAAGCTCTTGTTATACATTTGAATTAGGGAAACAGACTGAAGGGGCGCCTGGGTGGCTCAGTCGGTTAAGCGTCCGACTTCGGCTCAGGTCATGATCTCGCGGTCCGTGAGTTCGAGCCCCGTATCGGGCTCTGTGCTGACAGCTCAGAGCCTGGAGCCTGCTTCAGATTCTGTGTCTCCCTCTCTTTCTGCCCTTCCTCCGTTCATGCTCTGTCTCTCTCTGTCTCAAAAATAAATAAACGTTTAAAAAAATTAAAAAAAAAAAAAGAATTGAGTGCATAGCACAGTCTGGAAAGAAAACTGGATACCTTAGTCTCAGTTATGAGTGGTCTCTATCTTTAAGGATCGTTCTGACACTCGCTGTAAGTCATCTTCTGAATACAAACCTGAATGTATTTGCATGCTTGTCAGCACTACTCCTCCCAGGCCAATCTTAAATCTTTATCTTTTGGTCTTTATCTCTCAGTGTGACTCTAGCACAGAAGTTTTCAAACCTTAACATGAATCAGAACCATAAGCTTGTTAAAACACAAATTGTTAACCACACTTCCAAAGTTTCTGATTCAATAGGTCTAGGGTGGGTCCTCTTAGCTGGCATTTTTGACAAGTTCCAAAGTAGTGCTGATGCTGTTGGTCCCACAACCACACGGTGAGGATTACTACTGTAGAAAAACACACTCGACCATTTACACAAGTATCTATGATACACCTCAAGCTTACCCTGACAAAACACCTGCTCAGCTATTAGGACTTGGCATGAGTGACAGGAAGCACTTCTAAGCACTCCTTCTGAGGAGGCTTTCTGGTTTGGCCCGTATTGTAGGAAAGTAGCACTTCCTCCTTTGAGTTCCATCACATCTGGTGGAGCTTTGCAATCATTACAGCTATAGTGTTTTACTGCTTTAACTTGTTGACATGAACAGCTTGGCTTTCTCATCCCCCAATTAACAATAAAGATCTTACTCTATGCCGAAGAATAAAGAGATAAAAATTACACGGTAAGTTCTGGGCCTGCAGCTCAATTACTGCAGAAAAAAACTGCAATCTGATAAACACTTTTCTTCACTTGATTAACGAAGCCTCCTATGCATCTCATCTGCAGTATACAAGTCAACAATATACACATTTTTAGAAACATCCAATACACCATTTCACATTTTTTTTTCTAGGTATAAACTGTCTATTCAGAGCAGCAGGGTGGGATAGCAGAGAGAACAAAGAATATGAGTCTAGAGATTTGGGTTCAAGTCTCAGTTTTGTCCCATACGAGACTAATGATCTTGATTATATCACCTAAAATAATAGAATCCATTTTGTCCTGTATACGAGTATAGCAACATTTATGTTAGAGCATAAGGGATACGAAAGTATTTGATATACTAAAATGCTTTATATAAAATGATATTTATTATTCTTCAAAGACCTTGGATTTATAAAAAAGTTATTCTAGAAAATTTTCAAAATAGTATCTTCTCCATAACAAACCATTTACAACTATCATTTCAATACAATTTAATGTCATTTAAACAAAACAATGATCCTTTTTTTTTAACTGAAATTGAGAAGCCTTTGGTGTAACATTTTTAATCAGAAATATGTACATTTCTAAACACACAGGTACATCAACTCTAGGATGTCAATAACCACAAACCTCAACTGTGGGAACCATCTTCAAGGAACACGGAAACTTAGAAACAAAAAGAAGTGCCAATATCCAAGATAAGCAAGGGGTCAGAGTTGGCGACTGAGTTTTCACTTACACTAATTTTTAGAAGAGCTCTGGGAGGAAGAACATGGCTCAGGGTAGGCTGAGCATTTATTGATTTCACATCAGTAAAAACAGCTAGGCAGTTGTTTGTCTAGTTCTCTAGTTTTTAAACTCAAATTGAGATGAAAAGTTGATTAAAAAAACACTTTATCAGGGCACCTGGGTGGCTCAGTGGTTAAGCGTCCGACTTTGGCTCAGGTCATGATCTCATGGTTTGTGGGTTCAAGCCCTAAGTCGGGCTCTGTGCTGACAGCTCAGAGCCTGGAGCCCGCTTTGGATTCTGTTTCTCCCTCTCTCTCTGCCCCACCCCCGCTTGTGTTCTCTTTCTCTCTCTCTCTCTCTCTCAAAATAAACATTTAAAAAATTAAAAAAAAACCCACTTTATCAATAAACATCATACATAGTAACTATTCACATGAATAATTTAATAATCTGCAAATAGAGTCAGATCACTAAAAATCAACAAAGGCAACAAGGTAACAACATACTTTAAAAGGTGTTAAAAAGGAATTCTAGTAATGGTCACCGTATATAACGTAGATCAGCTCAACAGAAGAGACAATGTTCATAGGTAAACAAGGTTTTAATGGTTCAATCTTTGATTTCACAAGGAGAAATACTACAGGATTTGAATAGTGTACTGAGAATAGAAAGGGATAAAAGTAAATGAAATGGATGGAAAATTGTTTTCCTAAGATCTACAAAATGTCCCAAATTGAAATTCCAGTTGAAAACATGTGAAATTCAGACAAAAGGATTCACAGTAAATGGCAATTAAAAGGAATCTGGGAAGACAGTGATCACAAGAGCTGAGGTTGACACTGCTAAAATAAAAGAATCAGTAAAATAAGACCAAGAAATATTGTCCTCAAAAATCATGAAGCCTAGGTTTAATTACCACAAACAGGCAATTACTAAGCTTAGTCTAGGTTCAAACAAAACAGACCTCAGTTAAACTAGATAAATGTGCAACTCTGGTTAAAGGACACTGCTTTAAATTATACAAAGAATAAGAATTCGAGATCAAAACTGTGTGTTACAGAGGAAGCATAAGTTCTCTTGAATGGCATAGCTCGCTTACACAAACAAAGAAATTAGGGCAAATAAGGACAGCAGACACCTCACCATGACACACAGCAACCAGAGCAAAACCATAGCAAGGTGTGTCATACACTAAAAGCAAAATAATACCCCAAGGTGAGCTTCAACCACCTGTAAGAGAGACACTACCCCAACCAGAGTCAGAAAAACAATTTTTGACCCTGAGAAAGTGAGACTGTGTCCCTGAAAAGGAAAACTTTCTCTGAGACTCTGCAACTATTCCAAGTCCTGGTAAGGACTGACTGGGGGAAGGGAGAAACCTCCCAAGTTTAGTTTCTCCTGACTTGCTTCTAGCAGAGTTGGCCCCTCTGACATGTCCTTCTGAGAGCGGCCTGGCTCTGGCCTCAGATGTCATGTGGTCCCCACAGATGTGGGTGTAGAACAGGGGCTTGTTTGGGCAGACACCACCCTCATGACAGACTCAACACACTGTGACACTCCCAGGTTACCCTGGAGGATTCCTAACCATGCCATATCTGAAGGAGATTTCTCTGTGACTACACCATTACACTGTCAACTCTCCAACCTTGAAGGTTAGTCACGTCAGCTTACAACACAGACTTTTAGTTACCATCACCCGCCTCTGCATCCACCCACACTTCCATGTCTCCCCAGGTGTGAGACTGTTCAGAACTGTGCTGAGCCCTCTAGGGGACAATCAGGACAAGGAGCAACTGGACGGACTGCTCTCAAAAGCTCATCATGTAGAAGCAGCCTCACTTCATAATTTAGGTACCTTATTTTAAATAGAACTTCAGCGGCATCCGGGAGGCTCAGTTAAGTGTCTGATTTCAGCTCAAGTCACGATCTTATGGTTTGTGGGTTCGGGATCAGTGTCGGGCTCTGTGCTGGCAGCTCAGAGCCTGGAGCTTGCTTCGGACTCTGTGTCTCCCTCTCTCTCTGCTCCTCCCCTGCTTGCACTCTCTCTCTGTCTCTCAACAATAAATAAAAATGTCAAAAAATAAAAATAAAAAATAAAAAAGAACTTCAAGTCATTTTATACTATAGGCTTATGTGTGCTAAACTTATCTAAATAATTACTGTGAATGGCTTTCTGCTTAGCAAATACGAAATGTTGTTTGTTAATACAAAGACAAAGCCCATAAAAATTCGTTTTCATCAATGATAGAGTCATTTTCTTCTATTCATAGGGTATCAATCATTTAATGCTTTTCTCTTTCCGGATGCTATTTAGTGGGCTTCCTTGAGGGCAGGTAATGGCAAAGCTCTAGCTCCATCAGAGACAGTGAGTCAATGTGTGTTGAGAATATGAGAGAGAAACAGACCCAGCTGAATGGAAGCCTTTTTCCTATTCAATTTTTGTCTTTAAAATAGTTCTCATTTGTAAAGCAGATCTCCAAAGAAAAACAATATAGGAATCAATTGTACAAGTGTTTATACCTTCTTTTACAAGTTTATTACTGATAATATCTACTAACTGAATTCTTGGCCTTATAAAACTTATATACACATAAAGATAAATGTGCGTTAAGGTTGTAAACTATCACTATAGTGATATGGTGTATATGTCTATACACTATATAGCTATAGTACTTACAGCTCGGTGAAATTTTTTTTTTTTTCAACGTTTATTTATTTTTGGGACAGAGAGAGACAGAGCATGAACGGGGGAGGGGCAGAGAGAGAGGGAGACACAGAATCGGAAACAGGCTCCAGGCTCTGAGCCATCAGCCCAGAGCCTGACGTGGGGCTCGAACTCACGGACCACGAGATCGTGACCCGGCTGAAGTCGGACGCTTAACCGACTGCGCCACCCAGGCGCCCCGTGAAATTTTTAACAGTAAAGATTATCTAGGTTACTTTTGTCAAAATAAATCAAATAGGTTATTGATACTATATTCTAAATAGTCTGTAGCATTTCTCATGAAAACCAAGTAATATCCAAGTATTTTATATTATTTCAAAGTTTAGACTATTGCAATTACATTCTTCTCAAGGACATTTATTGAGCACATATATACAAGAAATTACTTAGTATACCAACAGTTATAAATAATAGGATTAGCTTGATAAAAAATTTAGTCTGTTAGGAGAGGGAAAGCATAATAATGTAGATTGTTATTATGTTTATCATAATCCTGTTTAATAATTATGTTTATTATTACACTTTATATTTTATACATTAATTTAAATGAACACTTTATAAATTACTTTTCCTTAAATGACCTGATATGATTCTTATAACTACCCTGGGAGAAAGCTGACTATACAGAACTATCTTCATTTTAGAAGTGAAGACGGCATGATTTGCATAGCAGATCAGTGTAAAGGCCCAGGACTGACACTAAGGTCTCAGATTCCTAAACTGGTAGTGATGATACTATGATATGACAGCTTATGATGGCAACTAAAGGGAGCCAACCACAGCTAACAATCTATGCTTCCTATGTCCCTGATACCTTCCAACTCATTAACTCCTGTACGCCTCATAGAAGATCCTCTGGAGCAAAGACAAGTAAAGTTAATTGCCTAAAAGTACACAGCTAATAAGCAGTGGACCAAGATTTGAATAGAGGCGGGTAAGGGGCACTAAGGAATCTACTCCTGAAATCACTGTTGCACTATATGCTAATCTGGATGTAAATAAAAAAAAAAATGTGAAGCCAAAGATTGATTACTGTCATCCTCACTATAAAGATAAGGGGATGGTCACCCAGAGCTATGCAGTATTTTCTGCAGGTCACACAGCTAAAAAAGGGCTGATCAGGGACCAAAAATGAAAATATTCATGAGGCAAACCATAAGAGACTCTTAAATACAGACAACAAACTGAGGGCTGCTGAAGAAGGGAGTGGGTGGGGGGTGGGGAAAATGGGTGATGGGCATTAAGGAGGGCACCTTTTGGGATGAGCACTGGGTGTCATATGTAAGAGATGAATGACAGGGTTTTACTCCTGAAGCCAAGACTACACTGTATGTTAACTAACTTAAATCTAAGTAAAATAAATAAATAAATATAGATTTGTTTTTTAATTTATAATTTTATTATTTATTTATTTATTTATTTATTTAAATATGAAATTTATTGTCAAATTGGTTTCCATACAACACCCAGTGCTCATCCCAACAGGTGCCCTCCTCAATTCCCATCACCCACATTCCCCTCCCTCCCACCCCCCATCAACCCTCAGTTTGTTCTTGGTTTTTAAGAGTCTCTTGTGGTTTAGCTCCCTCCCTAACTTTTTTTTCCCCTTCCCCTCCCCCATGGTCTTCTGTTCAGTTTCTCAGGATCCACATAAGAATGAAAACATGGTATCTGTCTTTCTCTGTATGATTTATTTCACTTAGCATAACACTCTCCAGTTCCATCCACGTTGCTACAAAGGGCGATATTTCATTTTTTCTCATTGCCACATAGTACTCCATTGTGTATATAAACCACAATTTCTTTATCCATTCATCAGTTGATGGACATTTAGGCTCTTTCCATAATTTGGCTATTGTTGAGAGTGCTGTTATAAACATTGGGGTGCAAGTGCCCCTATGCATCAGTACTCCTGTATCCCTTGGGTAAATTCCTAGCAGTGCTATTTCTGGGTCATAGGGTAGATATATTTTTAATTTTTTGAGGAACCTCCACACTGTTTTCCAGAGTGGCTGCACCAGTTTGCATTCCCACCAACAGTGTAAGAGGGTTCCTGTTTCTCCACGTCTTCGCCAGCATCTATAGTCTCCTGATTTGTTCATTTTAGCCACTCTGACTGGCATGAGGTGGTATCTGAGTGTGGTTTTGATTTGTATTTCCCTGATGAGGAGCGATGTTGGACATCTTTTCAGGTGTCTGTTGGCCATCTGGATGTCTTCTTTAGAGAAGTGTCTATTTATGTCTTCTGCCCATTTCTTCACTGGATTATTTGTTTTTCAGGGGTGGAGTTTGGTGAGTTCTTTACAGATTTTGGATATTAGCCCTTTGTCTGATATGTCATTAGCAAATATCTTTTCCCATTCTGTTGGTTGCTTTTTAGTTTTGTTGATTGTTTCCTTTGCAGTGCAGAAGCTTTTTACCTTCATGAGGTCCCAATAGTTCACTTTTGCTTTTAATTCCTCTTTGCCTTTGGGGATGTGTCAAGTAAGAAACTGTTGCGGCTGAGGTCAGAGATGTGTTTTCCTGCTCTTTCCTCTAGGGTTTTGATGGTTTCCTGTCTCACATTCAGGTCCTTTTCCATTTTGAATTTATTTTTGTGAATGGTGTAAGAAAGTGGTCTAGTTTAATTCTTCTGCCTGTTGCTGTCCAGTTCTCCCAGCACCATTTGTTGAAGAGACTGTCTTTTTTCCATTGGATACTTTCCTGCTTTGTCAAAGATTAGTTGGTCATACTTTTGTGGATCTAATTCTGGGGTTTCTATTCTATTCCATTGGTCTACGTGTCTGTTTTTGGGCCAATACCATGCTGTCTTGATGATTACAACTTTGTAGTAGAGGCTAAAGTCTGGGATTGTGATGCCTCCTGCTTTGGTCTTCTTCAAAATTATTTTGGCTATTCGGGGTCTTTTGTGGTTCCATGCAAATTTTAGGATTGCTTGTTCTAGCTTCGAGAAGAATGCTGGTGCAGTGTTGATTGGGATTGCATTGAATGTGTAGATAGCTTTGGGTAGTATTGACATTTTAATAATATTTATTCTTCCAACCCATGAGCATGGAATGTTTTTCCATTTCTTTATATCTTCTTCAATTTCCTTCATAAGCTTTCTATAGTTTTCAGCATACAGATCTTTTACATCTTTGGTTAAGTTTATTCCTAGGTATTTTATGCTTCTTGGTGCAATTGTGAATGGGATCAGTTTCTTTATTTGTCTTTCTGTTGCTTTATTATTAGTGTATAAGAATGCAACTGATTTCTGTACATTGATTTTGTATCCTGAGACTTTGCTGAATTCATGTATCAGTTCTAGCAGACTTTTGGTGGAGTCTGTTGGGTTTTCCATGTATAATACCATGTCATCTGCAAAAAGTGAAAGCTTGACTTCATCTTTGCCCGTTTTGATGCCTTTGATTTCCTTTTGTTGTCTGATTGCTGATGCTAGAACTTCCAACACTATGTTAAACAACAGCGGTGAAATGGACATCGCTGTCGTGTTCCTGATCTCAGGGGTAAAGCTCTCAGTTTTTCCCCATTGAGGATGATATTAGCTGTGGGCTTTTCATAAATGGCTTTTATGATGTTTACGTATGTTCCTTCTATCTAGACTTTCTCGAGCGTTTCTATTAAGAAAGGATGCTGAATTTTCTCAAATGCTTTTTCTGTATCGATTGACAGGATCATATGGTTCTTATCTTTTCTTTTATTAATGTGATGTATTACATTGATTGATTTGCGAATGTTGAACCAGCCCTGCATCCCAGGAATGAATCCCACTTGATCATGGTGAAGAATTCTTTTTATATGCTGTTGAATTCTATTTGCTAGTATCTTACTGAGAATTTTTGCATCCATATTCATCAGGGATATTGGCCTGATGATACAGTTCTAAAAAGAGATATAGTTCTCTTTTTTTACTGGGTCTCTGTCTGGTTAGGAATCAAAGTAATACTGGCTTCATAGAATGAGTCTCGAAGTTTTCCTTCCCTTTCTATTTTCTGGAATAGCTTGAGAAGGATAGGTATTATCTCTGCTTTAAATGTCTGGTAGAATTCCCCAGGGAAGCCATCTGGTCCTGGACTCTTATTTGTTAATAAATAAATATTTGCAAATAAATAAATAAATAAATAAATAAATAAATAAATAAATAAATTTGAATAGAGGCAGTGTGACTTGACAACCCATGACCTTAATCATCAGGCTTACTGGCACTTGCATATCTTTTTTATAGAAATGTCTAATTTACGGTCTTTGCGTTAAAAAATGGATTGTCTTTTTCATTATTGAATTGTAAGAGCTTTTTGTATACTCCACCTACAAGTCACTGATCAGATATGAGTTGCAAATATTACCTCCCATCTGTGGGTTCACCTTCTTTGCTCCCCCAGCTTTACTGATGTATAAATGAGATTGTGAAATGATTATCACGGTCAAGCTAATTAGCATATCTATCACCTCACATAATTACCATTTTGTTTTCTTTTTGGTGGTAAGAACACTTAAGATATACTCTCTTAGCAAATTTCTAGTATACGATATACTATTAACTGTAGTCACCATGCTGTACATAAGGTCTCCAGAATTTATTTATCTTACAGTGGAAGTTTGAATCCTTTGACCAATATCTCCCCATTTCCCCCACCCCCACCGCCTGGTAACCACTCCTCTACTCTGTTTTTTGAGTTTGACATTTTTAGATTCCACATATGAGATCAGATAGCATTTGTCTTTGTGTGTCTGCCTTATGTCACTTAACATAATGTAATTTTCACTTTACTGATAGTGTCTTCTGAAGTACCAAATTTCTTAATTTAGATGATGTGCAATTTATCTTTTTTCTCCTTTTGTTGCTTACGCTTTCAGTGACAGATCTAAGACTCCATTATGAAATCCAAACTTATGAGGATATAGTCCTATCTTTTCTCCAAAGAGTTCTGTACTTTGGCTCTTACACATTTAGGTCTTTGATTCATTTGGAGTTTAAACTTGTAACAACCTAGTTTAACTAATACCAACTTAGTTTCAATATTATACAAACACTCTGCTCCTATACATCTCCGTCTTTTCCCCTTTATATAGCTATTGTCAAAGATCACATCTTCATACATTATATGCCAACTTACAAAGATTTATAGTTATTGGTATATGCATTCGCTTCTAATATAGGAAAAAAAGAGAAATTACAAACAATACCAAAAGTACAGTAACACTGGCTTTTATATTTACCTATGTAGTTACCTTTATCAGTGTTCTTCATTTTCTCTTATGGTTTTTCAAGTTGCTGTGTAATATCCTTTATTTCAGGCTGAAGGAGTACCTTTGGTATTTCTTATAGGGCAAGTCAACTGGTAATGAACTCCCTTACCTTTTGTTTATCTGAAAATGTCTCAATTTGTTCATTCTTAAGGTATAATTTGGCTGGATATACAATATTATTCAACATTTTTTTTTTGTTCAGTACTTAAAATATGTTATCCCACTGCTTTCTGGCCAAATGATTTCTGATATGAAATCAGCTCTCAGTCTTACTGAGGATCCCCTACATGATAAGCAACTTCTCTCTTGCTGTTTTAAGAATCCTCTCTTTGCCACTGGGTTTTTGACAATTTGACTATCGTGTGTCCCAGTGTGGATATCTGAGTTTATCCTGCTTGGAGTTCATTGAGCTCTTTAATATGTGTTTGTGTTCCTCAGACTTGAGAAGTTTGGTAATGATTTCTTCAAATATATATATTTTTTGTCCCTTTCATTCTTTTTAACATACATACATACATACATTTATTTATTTATGAGAGAGAGAGACAGAGAGAGAGAGAGAGACAGAGAGAGCACAAGTAGGGGAGGGGCAGAGAGAGAAGAAGAGAGAGATCCCAAGCAGGCTCTGAGCTTTCAGTGCAGGGTCCAATGTGGGGCTTAACTCACCAACTGTGAGATCGTGACCTGAACCAAAACCAAGAGTCAGATGCTTAACTGACTGAGCCACCCAGGTGCCCCTCCCCTTTCATTCTTTTCCATAGATTTCTATAATTCATTTTCCTTTGTTCTTTTTTCTTTCTGTTCTTCAAGACTGGATAAATTCACTTGCCTTATCTTCAAGTTTGCTGATCTGTTGTCCTATAAGCTCTAATCTGCTGTTTAATTTCTCTAGTGAGTTTTTCAGTTCAGTTTTGTACTTTTCCGCTCTAGAATTTCTGCTTGGTTCCTTTTTATAATTTCTATTTATTGACATTCTCATTTTATTCAGACATTGTTTTCCTAAATCCCTTTCTTTGTCATGGTCTTCTTTAGCTCATTGAACATATTTAAGACATTTAATTTAATAATTTTCACTAATTCCAATCTGTGCAGTTCATCAGGAATAGTTTCTTTAAAATTCTTATTTCCTTTGAATAGGCCATACTTTCCTATTTCTTTGTACGTTTTTTAGCTTTTTATTGAGAGTTGGATATTTTGAGTATTATGCCGTAGTAACTGTATGCTGTACTGCTGTCTGTGCTCTAAACACTTTTCGTCCTCATTTCAGCGTATTGTTAGCATTTCTATCTTGCAGATGAGGAAACCGGGCCAAATAAAGAGCCCAGAGAGGTGGGAAATGGTTGATCCAGTACACAAGGCAATTTATCATCAGATTCATGCTTTTAACTGCTATACTTTTCATCTAGAACTTCAACAGAGCCTTAAAAATCCTAAGTCTGAGTTACTCATTTTGTAAATAAGAAAAGTTCAAGGAAGTTAGTGAACTATCCAAAGGTCAAACAGAGTCTATTAATGGTAATGCATGATTATAACTTGGCTTACTAATTTCCAGCCTTTTTCTAGTATACATCGTTATTTCTCTGAACACCTGGGCATTCGGAGTGTGAATGAAAATGTTTTTCTAGGTAGAAGGATCTCCATAAGCAATGGTAGAGTCTAGAATTAATTGTCTTTAGAAATGTTGCCTATCTTCCAAAACCAGCTTGATCCTTACTTGCTCCAGGAAACCTGCTCTCATGAGTTAAGTGCAACCAGAAAAAGGCAGTCCCTACTTTGTCTATATTACCTGCATGGAAATCACTGCTTTATACTACAATTATTTATGTACTTATGTGTTTAAAACCTTTTAAAGAAAAAAGAAGTGTTTTCTATTTATCTGTTCCACATCTTTACAAATAAAATAGTCAGAACAAATATTTGCTGAATAAGTAACAATTAAAACTTTGTATCTAAGACCACAGATTAAATCTACCTAAAATACCACTTCTGTTATGTCACATCTACACTAAGATATCCTTGAAGGCTCCAATACACAGAATAAAAGTCCACAGTCCTTAATGTGGTATTTGAGCCCATTCAGTCTCCAATAGTAGCTTCCATGGTATTCACAGCTGAAACTTTTAAGTCATACATTTCTCAGTACCTAATGTGCCTTGCACATAGCAGGTACCTAATGACTAGTTATGAAGTGACAGAGGCTTAAACTATAGTAAATGTGATTTAAAATATATCTAAACAGCAAAAGAATGATTTAATATTTGTAACTGTTTTCAGAGACATTTGAAATCTCTTTCCCAGGACATCTTCAAAGATAAAAAAGACATATATCTGCCTCAGGTGACTGTCACCCCTGTCTGGAGACAAGAAGCTGGACTCTACAAGTCCCGTCTACTCTTACAATTCTAGGACTATACACTTAAAATTGCATATTAGCCACTCATTTCCCATATGAAATTTTATGATGTTTTAAACTTTTATACCAATATCTTGTTAACAAAATAAATATTAAACAATAATTAAGCAATGTGAAAGAATATTATACAAGTATTAAAGCTTTATATAAAGATTAGAATCATACATAAAACATTTAAGAAAATATTACATGAAAAAATAATGTTTCATGGAATGGTTAATTGCAACAGTAAAAAATACAAACTAGTAAAGATTAGATGAAAACATGACAAAAT
The DNA here is from genome assembly GCF_018350175.1 of Felis catus. Taxonomy (NCBI): domain Eukaryota; kingdom Metazoa; phylum Chordata; class Mammalia; order Carnivora; family Felidae; genus Felis; species Felis catus. The sequence continues at coordinate 706,365 of NC_058385.1, read as the reverse complement.
CTAAATAGTTTTATTATAATAGTGGGATAATTAGGTATCTTTTTCAATTTTAAGTACAAAATCATTTTTTCTGCGTTATATCTATAGTACCAAAAATTCAACAGAGTGGAGGATTAATCATATATAAAGCTAGTATGAAAGTTAAAAGATAAAAGTAGTAAGGGACACCCGGGTGGCTCAGTGGGTTAAGTGTCTGACTCCTGATTTCAGCTCAGGTCATGAACTCAATGGTTTGTGGAGATCAAGCCCCACACTGGGCTCTGCTCTGACAGCACAGAGCCTGCCTGGGAATCACTCTCCTCTCTTTCTGCCCCTCCCCTGCTCATGTGTGCATGCTCTCATTCTCAAAATAAGTAAATAAATATTTTAAAAAGACAAAAGTAGTAAAAATAAAATAAAATAATTTATTAAGGGATACACAAGATAAAAGATGTAAATTGTGATATCAAAAACATAAAACAGGGGTAAGGAGAGTAAAAGTGTGGACCCTTAGAATGTCTTCAAAGGCTTTTTTTTTTTTTAAGTTTATTTGAGACAGAGAGAGAGCATGAGTAGGGGAGGGGCAGAGAGAGAGAGAGAGAGAGAGAAAGTCTCAAGCAGCCTCTGCACTGTCACTGCAGAGCCTGATGTGGGGCTTGAACTCATGAACTATGAGATCATGACCTGAGCTGAAGTCCAACACTTAACTAACTGAGCCACACAGGTGCCCCATCTTCAAAATTTTTATCAACTTAAAACACTCTATTACAAAAATGTAAGTTATTATATATACAAAAATATAAAAAATAAAGAGAAATAAATCTAAGCATACCATTACATAAAATCATCAAATCACAATGAGAGCAAGAGAAGAAAAAAGGAACAAATGAAGTATGAAATAACCAAAACAATTAAGAAAATTGCAATAAGTACATACCTATTATTAATTAATTTAAATGTAAATGAATGAAATCCTCCAATCACAAGACATACAGTAGCTTAATGGATAAAAAAAAGAAAAGTCCAATTTATATGCTGCCTACAAGAAACTCTTTTCAGATGTAAGGAAACATACAGACTAAAAGTGAAGGAATGGAGAAAAGATACTAATGCAGATAGAAACTAAAAGAAAGCTAGAGTAACTATACTTCTAGCAGACAAAAGGGACTCAAAAAAAGAAAAGACTGTAATAAGAGAGATTGAAGGACATCCATAATAATAAAGGGGTCAGTCCAACAAGATGATATAACATTTGTAAATATTTATGCACCCCACATAGCAGCACCTAAATATATAAAGCACATATAAACAGACCCAAAGGGAGAAACAGAAACATACATTAATAATAAGGGACTTTAGCACCTCAGCTTCATCAATGGATAGATAGGTCATGAAGAGAGAAAATCAATAAGGCAATATTGGCTTTAAACCACACTTAGACCAAATGGACTTAACAGATATATATACAGAATATTCCATCCAAGGCAAGAGAATACACATTGTTCTTTAGCATACATGGAACATTCATCATAACAGATCATATGTTAGGTGACAAACAAGTCTTAATAAATTTATGAAGACTGAAATCATACCAAGCATCTTTTCTGAGCACAATGATATGAAACTAGAAATCAATTACAAGAAAACTGGAAAAAATCAAACATGTGGAGATTAGACAACATGCTACCACAGAAATACAAATGGTCTTAAGAATCTATTAAAAATACCAGTCAACAAATTGGACAACCTATAAGAAATTGATCAATTCCTAGACATATACAACCTACCAAGACTGAACCATGATGAAATAAGGTAATCTGAACGAACCAATTACTAGTACACAGATTGAATCAGTAACCAAAACCCTACAAACAAAAGTCCAGGACCAGAGAGCTTTACTGGTAAATTTTACCAAACATTCAAAGAATTCATATCAGTTGTTCTTAAACTCTTCCAAAAATTAGAAGAGGAGGAGACACTTCCATATTTCTTTATGAGGCCAACATTATCTTGATCCCCAAACCAGACAAAGATGCCACAAGAAAAGAAAATCACAGGCCAATATCCCTAATGAACATATTTACAAAAATCCTCAACAAAATACTAGCAAACTGTATGCAACAATACATTAAAAGGATCATGTACCATGATCAAGTGGGATTTATTCTAGGGATGCAAGTATGGTTCAACATCTACAAATCAATTAATGTGACTGAGCCACCCAGGCAGCCGGATGTTTCTTTTTACTGCCCAATGTATGCAAATCACCCAAAGAGCAAATTAGCCTTGGTCATTCGATTTCTTTTACACAAAGGTAATAAACCTAAAATAAAAGAAATTTGTACCCCATTTTACTTAATATTCTGACTATTAAGGACTGCTAAACAAATAAATAGCTTGAGTTGAGCAAGGAAATACTTTTAGTAAATTTATCTGAGAAACGATGAAATAATATATTCATTATATGTGTGCAAAACTATTTGATTTTAAGTCCTTGTATTTAAGAAAAGCACATGGACGCAATGAATTATGAAAATATACTTAACTACCAAATTTGTAGCAAGTAAATATTTGAATGTGATTTCCTAAAAGGATTAAGTCTTAGACCGCATTAAATAGGTATTCTTCCCTCTTATTTCCAACAAGAGCAACTAAAAAAATTTTCAAATAGTAACCACCCAGAAATGTCCCTATTGAAATACCTGACTTGACTTTTGGAAACTTGATCAGTCTCTCACAGAATGAGAAAAAAGTTAGATCAACTTAGAGACAGTGAGCTTCCCAGTTTTAGGAGTGTTATTATAAGACAGATAAGTTTTCAGATAAAGATTTGGGTCTTTCCAGATCCCAAACCTTATTTTCTTGTACCATTACCCCCAGCATGTAACTGTCCTGATTTACTGTGGACAGGAGCCCAAAGGTCACATGGAACCCGAAGGCAGAATAACAAGTGCTGTGTTTTAGTAGAGAGAATATGGGTGTTGGAATAAGAAAGACTTGAGCTTCAAGAAGGCCTGTGTGACCCTGACCCATTTTTCCCTGGACTTTTGTGAGAATTTAATGTAATAACACGTTTAAAAGAACAAAAGATGTAATAGTCTTTGATGAGGACGACTTATTTTTTTCCTTCACTGATGAAGGCGGCATACCAGTACTGTTTCTAATTAGCTCAATGATTCTAAATACCAGGAAGCATATTTGCTAAAAACAAAACAAAAAAAAGTCATAATTCCAAAGAGAGTTGAGAAATTCTCTCTCAACTGCAGTCAGAAACTTTCCTGATAAAATGGACAGACTCGATGTGAAGTGCATTCAGACTGGATGGTCAGAGCACAGCTGGAGGGATGGTTTATAAGCAGCAGACGATGGATGGGACTGTGACAAAAGAGTGCAAATGTTTCCTGCAGCTCGATCCTAAAAACAGGAATATTCTGTAACAAACATAAACACTAAAACAACAACAACGTCAACTTGTCTTAAAACTTTTTTTTCCCCTTTAAACAAATCTCTATACATACATGTATGGGGAAAAATAGAAAAATGGGTTCTTTCTCCTTTGAGATTAAAAAGTGGCAAATACAACATCAAGTCAATTCTGGACTGCGTGCTGTCTGCAGCCTTCTGACACCTAGCAGTCACCTGAGATGACAATGGCACAGGTTAGCTTTCTCTTTGCCGACCCCAGGGCCTTCTACTGATGTGGAGGGTCCTCTATATTTGGTCCCAACTAGCTGTCTCAACTGGGGGGTGAGGGTGGAGAGTGGAGAGAAAACTGTGTCAGTTCTCTAGGCATGGCTACATTTCCAGATCATGTCAACTGTTCTCATTTTACACCTTAAGAAAATTAAGTGTGAAATTGGCCTCTGCTGAAATGGAGAATTCATAGCCTTGCCCATCATCTGTTACATAGGTAGGATCAATATAAACAAAAGTTATTTAAATTGACTATCCTTTTAAATGTTTATTTATTTTGAGAGAGAGAAAAAGAGAGAAAGCAGGAGAGGGGCAGAAAGAGAGAATTCCAATCGAGCACCACGCTGCCAGCTCAGAGCCCGATGCAGGCTCGATCTAGTGACCGTCAGATCAGAACCTGAGCCAAAATCAAGTTGGATGCTTACCTGACTGATCTACCCAGGTGCCCTGAGTATCTTTTTTTTTTTTTCAAAAAATTTTTTAACGTTTATTTATTTTTGAGAGACAGAGAGAGAGAGACAGAGCATGAGCAGGGAGGGGGCAGCGTGAGAGGGAGACACAGAATAGCAGGCTCCAGGCTCTGAGCTGTCAGCACAGGGCCTGACACGGGGCTAGAACTCATGGACCACGAGATCATGACCTGAGCTGAAGTCAGATGCTTAACCGACTGAGCCACCCAGGCGTTCCTGAGTATCTTTTTAAATCAATGGAATATTATGGCATCAATAAGAATGGTCACAAATACAACTCAGAAGAATGGAGAAATGTATTTTATATAATGCCAAAAAGAAAGAGAAGAAAGTTATGTCTAAGGATGCAGTTAAAAATCTAGGTAAATAGTACTTTCATGGATGTGAGTATTCCAAGATATATAAAAAAAAGAATAGAAGAGGGGCGCCTGGGTGGCGCAGTCGGCTAAGTGTCCGACTTCAGCCAGGTCACGATCTTGCGGTCTGTGAGTTCGAGCCGCGCATCAGGCTCTGGGCTGATGGCTCAGAGCCTGGAGCCTGTTCCCGAGTCTGTGTCTCCGTCTCTCTCTGCCCCTCCCCCGTTCATGCTCTGTCTCTCTCTTTCCCAAAAATAAATAAAAGTTGAAAAAAAAAAAGAATAGAAGAGAGGAAATAAATATCTTTTTCTGGTTATAAAAGTGATAAATGACCATTAAATGAAGGTTGGAAAAATCAAAAAATTAGAAAGGAGAAAAAAAATCATTAGGCAGACAGCAATGAACACCATAGTATAATTGGTTCTCCTCTTTCTTTGAATTGTTACACAGTTTTAATCATGCTTCACAAAGAAAAATCAGTATTCTACCTCTTGATATTATTACAGAAATATTTATTTATAAGTCTGACCTACAGGATCCCTTCCACGTGGCATGAGCAGGAGGTGAACAGATTTCAGAAGAGATGAGTTGAGGGGCCTGCCAGACAGACAGACAGGGTAAGGAACTCACAAAGAGAGATGGGGTGTGGGGCCCACAGGAAAGGCAGGGATGAAGCAGGGGAGAGGCAAAGTTGATCACTGCAACTAGAAAGCAATCCGGAAAAAGCCAATGAATCTAAAAATTAGTTGGTCAGGAATTTACTATGGAGGAATCGATCTCAGAAGATAAGTGCAACTGAAGATCAGTTGCAATGGGCTGAGAACAGAATGTAATTCCGTACATGGTAAGAGAGGCTGCTGCCTGATTTTTCAAGTTGCAAAGGGAAGGGGAGGTAAGAGACACAGCTTGAGGGAATATGGCTCATCGGGAGATGGAGAGAGGGAAGGGCCCCAGGTAAGTGATGGAGCAGGCACTAAGAAGGTCTGGGGATTAAATGTCAGGATGTTTCAGTAATTCTGCCTGGATGCACACGGAAACTCCAAAATAAATGCAATACTTCAATTGAGAAACACTGATATGCTGCCATGCAGATATGTTCAACACTTCATAGATCTTGGTAGTGTAACCAGGGTGCATGTCAGGAGCTTGGTATGAATTTTTGTGCTTTTCAAGTCATTATTAAATTCATAGCAAAGATCTTATGAAGCACTTGTTACATGCCAGGCATTCTGCATGCTTTACCTCAATGAACCATTACGCCCATCCTACAAAGTGGTTGTTGTTAGTATTACAAGTTTAAAGTTGAGGAAACTAAGGTGGAGACAGATTAATTTCCCAAGACTGCAAAAACAGGAACAGAGAAGCTGGGTTTGAATTAACTCTGCTTTAAGCAATTGAACACTATACCTAGAAGAGACACGTTCCAGGCACAAAAGAATTGACTCCATTTTATTTTACAGCCGAGTCCAAACAGACTGTTTAACGTGAAATGCTCATTTCTTTGGAGAAAAACAAACACAGGTACTAGCTTTTAAAGTGGTAAAATATGAGAATCACTGTGGACTTAAGAACGGACAGATCACCCCAAGATAAATATAAAGGGAGAACAGAAAAGCAGTAAGAAAAAAATAAGTGTTTTTTCTGATTATAAAAGTCATATGGTAGCGGGCTTCTGGGTGGCTCAGTCAGTTAAGCCTCTGACTCTTGGTTTGGCTCAGGTCATGCTCTCATGTTTCATAAGTTCGAGTCCCATGTCAGGCTCCGGGCTGACAGTGTGGAGCCTGCTTGGGATCCTCTCTCCTTTCTGTGCCCCTCCCCCACTCATGCTCACACATCCTCTATCCCTCTTTCGCAAAACAAACTCACACACACAAAAAAGTCACACGATAGCCATTATAAATAACTTGGGAAAATCGGAAAAGTAGAAAGAAAAAAAAATCAGGAGGCAGCCAACCACAATGAACATGTTGGTGCAAAGCTGTAATTCTGGTGTAATATGCAGAAGTAATTACATTGGACTTCTTGGACTTTTGTCCCTAAGTAAACCCAAGAGATTTTTGGCAAACTGCCCCTATAGTCTGAACTTCTGGAAGGCTTTTCAGGGAACTGAGAATCCAGAAGGGACTGCCAGACGCAAGAGGACAGCTGCAAGTTGGACGAGAGAGGAAGGACATGCTGAGTTGTCTGGCACCTAAAGACCCAAGAATAGAACTTAAGTGGCTAACTTGAGGACCTCTAAAAAAGATGCTGCACCCTAAGAATCTGTACAACCTGTGGGGAGAAGCCTTCCCCTTGACACATCCGTACCATGTGTGAAAAGATATATTTGGAAAGAACAGTCAAGACCATAAAAATGTCTCACAAGGTAAAAGGATAGCAATTCCCATCAGGAGAGTCGGGTAAATGTCAAGTTTCACATTGACATTTGCATTTTATAGTTTAAGAAAGAGTTAATACCCGGGAAAATTACAAAATCTCTTTAGTTCAGTCAACAAAATGACCACTTTTGATAAGATCATCTGAAATTTTAATCAGGTATGGCCTATCAATATAACATAAGCAAGGAAACTTTACCCCTTTAAGACTTAGTATCTGTGTCTATTTTCCCCAAAGGCAATAAGCATTTCACTCTAAATAGATAGCATTGCATTAAATGTTATTCTTATCAGAAGGTGGTGGGGTAGATTACATAAAAGTAAAATCAACCACCAAAGTTTCTGTTTGTATTTGGGAAAGTCAACCTGATTGAAAAGAGAAAACCTGAATTTGGGTCATAGAAGATACAAGATGCTTCCATACCGAGTCTTTCCCACTAAGACATCCTTCATGATTTATTTCATTTCATTTCTTCACAAGGAGAGCAAGATCCTGTGAACATGGCAGCATGTGCTGCTGCCCCGAGTCCCCATCTTTACAGCGCTCCAGACACACACAGAGGATGCTGGTGTGTCAGCCTGTACTGTGTCCCCTGTCTGCTCGAATACCAACCACTGTGTAAAAGCTGGAAGACCTCACCAACTGGCAGTACCAGCCCTCCTTAGGAGAACGTGCAATTGTTTCCCTACCTTGTCATGGACATTTTACAGGCGGGAAAGCAGAGGCACGGAATGATCAGGTGACTGGCCCACAAGGAGTCCCAGAGCTGTGGAAGGGGACGGGCTCAGGTTGGCGGGGCTGTGCAAAGCATTTGTTTCCAGTGGAATGTATGTGTGAAGTTAAGTGAGACAACCGCATGTAGGCAGGGTACAATTACTTTTTACTTATTTATTTATTTGTTTTTGGTGCTCCACACTCTTTTTATTTTTTTTATATTAAATATGATTTATTGTCAAATTGGTTTCCATACAACACCTGGTGCTCGTTCCAACAAGTGCCCTCCTCAATGCCCATCACCCATTTCCCCCTCTCCCACCCCCCATCAACCCTCAGTTTGTTCGCAGTATTTAAGAGTCTCTTATGGTCTGCCTCCCCAATTACTTTTTAAAAATACATGTAGTTTTAGTTAGCACACTAGAATATAGGTGGAGATAATTAAAAGAAACAAATTTGCTCCGTACTGAATTGTTATTGTTCCAAAAACTATGTAACATAAAAATGTCCACTATTTATGTAAGTGACTTTTTCAACTCTTTACACCCAAACTTTATTTTCCTTTTGTGTTACACAGCAAATTGTTTAAAGGAACACTCCACGATAAAGTAGTGACAAACCAGAAAAATGAGTAAGAGCAAACATTCTTCAAAGACTAAAACAAACCACGTCACCAGCAACCACAAAGGATATTAAAGTCTACGATAAGGGTCTATGATAAGGGTCAGATACTGCCCAAGATATACCAGTGCATATTCACTGGATTGTTACAAGGCTAATGGGGAATTCAAACTTTTCCTCGTGTTTTAAAAACATCAAAGTTTGTTAATTATCTAGAACTGAGTTTGTAATGACAATAATCATCCGTAAGTTCTGAGTGTAACCTTAACTTGCCCATTACCTACTGGTGTCTTACTGGAATTAAGACATTGCATGGGACTGTTCCTCTTTGGGGGGAAAATAATTTGTGTTCAGCTGGAGCTAGGTAAAAGCAGCACTTTTCTGCAATAGAAGCATCAATGTATAAAACTGGTTCCTTAAATCAATTACAGAACTTAGAAGTTTGGTACATATATAAAAAGATGATAGGTGTCTTTAGTAATACATCAAAGATTCATCAACTTCAAACTGAGATGAACCTATGCACAATGTTGGCCAACAACAGAAATTAAGAATTTAAATGGTATCCGTGTAGTGGAGCATTCAGTTTATCTAGGAAGAGTTAAGCCAATACTGGTTTCTGCTCTCCTGGTTATTTGCAATTTAATATAGTAGTGCTAATGCAGGTTAAGATATTTAACCAATGAGAAATATATACATTGAAGACTGTATAACCAGTTTCTGACTTGCCTCCAGTTTAGGAAATAACCAAACACAGTGGACAATCAGCAAAAAAGACATTATCCTTCACTCTCTACCATTCATAATTTCTCTGCGACTGCCCTTTTTATTACGAGTTCATAGCAGAGGATCAGTGGCTGGCCTGCTCTAAGAAGGCATAAAGGCTTAGTTTTTGGTGTTCAGGGATATTTTTCCAATTTATTAAGATGTTCCTGCCCCCAAATACCCAGAGTTCTCTTCTCTTCCCTGTCTCTCTCATTCTTCCCATTCTATGGGGGGACATAGGCCCACAGTATCTGAACTTGGGATTCAAAATTCTTGTTCTCACAGAAATAATGTTATAATGTGGTTAAGAAGAGAAGAAGTTTTGTTATCAGTAAAATGTTACAATACATTAGTGTGAAACAGACTTTTGGGAGCTGGCCTGGGAATGAAGCCATGATTTCTATTACTGTTCTTTGGGCAAATGCAGTCTAAGTTCCAAAAAAAGAAGTTTTGGGAAGCAACTCATTCATACTTTATGGGTATATACTTTGGGGTCAGGAAGTAAAAAGTAGAAAGGTCAGGGACATGAGGACACTCTAAACTTAACTAATCTTGGGGCACCTAGGTGGCTCCATCGGTTAAGTGTCTGACTTCGGCTCAGGTCATGGTCTTGCAGTTTGTGAGTTTGAGCCCCACATCAGGCTCTGTGCTGACAGCTCAGAGTCTGGAGCCTGCTTTGGTTTCTGTGTCTCCCTCTCTCTCTGCCCCTCCCCCACTTGTGCTCAGTCTCTCTCTCTCTCTCTCAAAAATAAACATTAAAAAAATTAAAAAACAAACTCACTAATCTTCTTTTGTATCACTATAATTACCTGTGAGAACTTTTAGTCCTAAACATTCACTACAGGTTTATTTTTATTTTTTTAATGTTTATTTATTTTTGAGAGATAGAGATAAACAGAGCATGGAGGGGGGGCGGGGCAGAGTGAGAGGGAGACAGAACCTAAAGCAGGCTCCAGGCTCCTAGCTGTCAGCACAGAGCCCAACACGGGACTCAAACCCGTGAGATCGTGACCTGAGCTGAAGTCGGATGCTCAACTGACTGAGCCACCCAGGCACCCGAACCCCACCCCCCAACCTGGAGGCTTAAATTACAACATGTAGTTTGGGCATTATTTGTATATGTGTATCCAGAGGATCTCATTCTTTGAGTAATGTGAAGGCCAGATATGTTACTATAATATACATGTGTTCCAGAAAACAAAAAGCAGGAATTTTTTCAGCCTAAATATCTAGGCCCCAGATGACAGTTCTAGCTGGTGGGGGGAGGGAGGGCTCACCCTGCAGTTGGAGCAGGAGATCATACCCAGCATCTCCCTTGGAGAAGGAGGCCAGCGAGTGGGCGGAGTGGGTGGAGGCAAGCTGGGAATCAGTGCAGGACAATCATAAGGGTGAGTTAAACCAGTGACTCAGAGAAACAGCCCCCCTCCCTGGCCCCCAGGAGCCCATCTGAGGTCAGCGTGCCTTCAGATCACAGTTGTGGCTCTACACTTGAGGTCACTAGGCTTATGGGTTAGTTTTCATTAGCTGTCTCTTTTTTGGCCCAGCAGATATGGAAAGTTATCCCTGACTGACAAAAGATAATGTAACAGAAGTGGGTGTGGCCTTCAAGGAGCTTTAGGCTTCAAGGAGCTTCAAAGACCTTATGTGACCTATATAAGGTCACATAAAAACTCGTTAACATGCCTGAGCCATGTCTACTTGTCTAAGAATTTGGCTTCTACTATTTTATTCAGTTTTCATAACAGTCTTGTCAGGTAGATAAGATACTGTTAACATTCTTACTTGATAGATGAGAACTGTCTACAACAGTTTTGCTGTCAGTGACAGTGTGATGTGCTTTCCATGCTACAGTGATTTTTAGCAAATGTAGTAAAAGCTCACATACACTGAGTGCCTTGAATACCCAATCCCACAAGAGAGGAGACAGACTATTTATAGCAAAGCACAGATTTCCCTTCATGAGGGAAACCATACCATATAGTCCAAAGAATAAATGTGCCGACTCCCATTCCCAACCATTGTCACCTCCATTAAAATGCAGTGTACACAGAAAGGAATCTGACTCTATTATATTCCAACTGTCAGAGAATTATCGCTGGTGGACAAAATGAAAGGTGAATACACCACATCATTATACGGAGGTGTTGATCTCCCCAGGTCCCACTGTGCAGTGTGCCTATTTCCCCAAGGAGATTTTAGTGATGTGAGAGACTGGAATCACATCTCCTATGTTTTTTTCACGTCTTAGGTATGTAGTAAGTGCTGGAGTCCTAGTTGGCACCCACAGATGCACGTCGGAATAATTTTTTCTCAGTTCCTTCAGAAAGTCATTATCCTGGAATTGTGGTTTTACATAATGGAGTGCTATGGCTGAATTCATTTCTAACGTGTTTTCTGATTGCTTTTTCCTAAGAGTATATATACAACCTCTTCTGAAATCTGTGCTTTTAGGGCACTGAAATAATGATCCTGAGTGCAGACTGGGAGAAAACAACAGCAAAGAGTAGATAAAAGATACAATAAAAAGGGAACTGATTATACCACTTGTTATTTATAAGTATTATAGATTTAGGAAAAATCTGACTCAAAGAGGAAGTCTCAAAGGAAATTCAAAAATATGCTCTGCTAAAGGAAAATGAAAATAACTCTACATCAAAATTGGTGGGATGCAGCTAATGCAGTGCTGAGAAGAAATCTTATAGCATTAAATGCATATTTGAGGGAAGTCTCAAATCAATAACCTAAGCTCTCTCATCAATGACCCCATAAAAATAAGAGCAAACTAAACCCAAGCAAGCAGAAAGAAGGAAATAATCTAGATAAGAACAGAAATCAATACAGTTAAAAATTAAAAAAAAAATGGAGAAAATCAATGAAATAAAGAACGGGTTCACGGGAAGATCAATAAGACTGACAAACCTCTGGCAAGACCAAGAAACAGAACACACAAATTACCAATTATCAGAAATACAACAGGGCATATAACTACAGACTCTATAGACATCAAAAGAGTAATAAGGGTAGCACATAACTCTACACACATAAATATGACACATGACATGAAATGAACCAATTCCTTGAAAAAAGACAAAAGACCACAACTCATACATTTTGAAATAACAACTATCATTCACATGATACCTGATGTTTTTCAGATTTATCTCCTTGTTTGCATTCATTAGCACTCTTAATCCAGGTATCCAAAAGATCACAAATGGCTGAGCACTCATCTACTCACCCCCATATTTCCTCTTTAACAGTCTTGATCATTTAAAAACAGCAGGTAAGGGGACACCTCGGTGGCTCAGTTGGTTAAGCAACCAATTTCGGCTCGGGTCATGATCTCGCAGTCTGTGGGTTCAAGCCCAGTGGGTTTGAGCCCCATGCCAGGCTCTCTACTGACAGCTCAGACCCTAGAGCCTGCTTTGCATTCTGTGTTTTCCTCTCTCTCTGCTCCTTCCTGGCTAATGCTCTGTTTCTCTCTCTCTCTCAAAAATAAATAAACATTGAAAACAGAAACAACAAAAAAAAAAGGTAAGACAGTAATGTTTATAAAAGTTTTCTTTCTTAAGAAATTAAGAAAACTTGCTTCAATTTCCTGTTAAGATTTTCTAGACCTTCATTTGATAAAGTTCCCCAGAATTGGGTGCTTGGTTTCTTTCAGTAAAGATCAGATGTAGGTATGTGATATGTGTGCATGTTTTATAATAATTTTAATTACTGTGAAAATTAGATAAAACTGCTGTTTCAGAATCTTTATTTGAATGTGCAATACTGCCGTATACCTAATTCTGAATGTTGCTAATATTAATATAAAGAAAAATGATTAAGTACAGTATTTAAAAAAATTCTCCTACTCACTACTACATTTTAAATTGTTTCAAAAACATTTCCCTTCACCATCAGAAGATACGTATAGTCCCGTGGTGATGAGCAGAAGCATCTGAATGAGCTGAAGCCAACTGGGCCACTTACCAGCAGTGTCCATTTGAGCAAGTTTCCCAACCTATGGAATAGGGGTGGCCACAGTTTCTAACATGTAGGATTATTGGGAAGATTAAATGAGGTCATTCATGCAAAGAATTCAGTACAAAGGCATAATTATGGTATGTTCTTTTAAGTGTTAATTTAGGGGCGCCTGGGTGGCTCAGTGCATTGGGTGCCCAACTTTGGCTCAGGTGATGATCTCGTGGTTCATGAGTTTGAGCCCTGCATGGGGCTCTCTGCTCTTAGTGCAGAGCCCACTTTAGATCCTGGGCTACCCTCTCTTTCTGCCCCTCTCCTGCTCACAGGCACTCTCATTCTGTCTCTCAGAAATAAATAAAAACATCTAAATAAAAATAATTAAAACAAAAAAAGTAAAAGTGTTAATTTAGGGGCGCCTGGGTGGCTCAGTTGGTTAAGCGTCAGATTCTTGATATCGGCTCAGGTCGTGATCTCATGGTTGTGAGATCAAGCCCGTGTCCAGCTCTATGCTGAGTGTGGAGCAAACTTGGGATTCTCTCTCTCTCTCTCTCTCTCTCTCTCTCTGCTCTGCCCCTGCTCAGGCTGGTGTGAGCTCTGTCTCTCTCTCAGAGAAAAAAAAAAAATCTTAATTTTGACTCTTGTTTTGCACTGTTAACTAAAATCTGAAAATTTTCCATTATTCATTAATTCACTTCGTAATGATTTCATGAGTACCTACTATTTCCCAGACACAAAGTTTCATAAGGCAATCCCTGACATGAAGTTGCCTACTCTCCAGGGACAGTAAAGGAGGTGGGGGCGGGGGAAGGCGGGGGGAGGAGAAAATTTCCATAGAGTATGGCCAATGGTATAGGGTAATATTTGTAAATCATGCAGGTAAGAGGTATGTCTTAGAAGTTCTAAGAACTGTTGGTCTTAATGCAGAGTGGAGTTAGAGAAAGTTACCAAAAGAAGTGAAGCCAGACCTCAGCCTTGAAATAAAAACTAGAATGGTAGGCTGGCTACTGGAGCAGAAGAGTGCTGAGGACTGTTGAAAAGAAGTCAAAATACTTTAGTATATTTTTACAATTATAGTTCTTAAGTACATTTCCTCATAATATGAGCTTTCAAAAAAGTCATCCTATAGTTACAGAAATACTAATTAGGGATACTTTTAAAAAAGAAGATTACAAAGGGGGTACTTGGCTGGCTCAGTTGGTGGAGCATGTGACTCCTGATCTTGGAGTTGTGAGTTCAAGCTCCACATTGGGTGCAGAGTTTACTTAAAAATAAAAATCGCTCCACATTGGGTGCAGAGTTTACTTAAAAATAAAAATCTTATAAATAATAAATAAATTTAAATAACTCTTCTGTTTTCTTTGCCTTTTCCACTTATTTGACTGTAAAAAGCATATTATGTTTTGGATAACGTCAACACTTACTTTCCTCTGTGCTGTAGGCCAGCTTACCCATTCCCAACCAAATGAAAAATCTAGAGAACAGTTTTATTGACTGTTCCATCAGAAAGTTATGGTCATTGGGGCACCTGGGTGGCTCAGTTGGTTAAGCATCTGACTTCAGCTCAGCTCATGATCTTGCAGTTTGTGGGTTTGAGCCCCACGCTGGGCTCTGTGCTGACAGCTCAGAGCCTGGAGCCTGCTTTGGATTCGGTGTCTTCCTCTCTCTCTGCCCCTCTCCCGCTCGCATTCTGTCTCTCTCTCTCTCTCTCTCTCTCTCTCTCAAAAATAAACATTAAAAATTTTTTTAAAAAAGAAAATTATGGTCATGAATGAGTCTTATGACTTTTTCATGATATTCTTCATAGAGTGTTTAAAACTCAAACATTATCTCAGTACAGTCCCTCATTCAGTCAAACAGGTTCCAAAGGTATTTTTTGTTTTTGTTTTTGTTATGACCTCCTATCAAACATTAACTTGGGGGGGAAATAAAACAGTCAATTTACAGTGATACATTCAGCAAAATTTTTCTTACCCGATTCTTTATTCCATAAACAATTCTCCCTTTTTTTAAAAAAAAAAACTTACTCTTTTTCATTTTATTTTTTAAATAATTTTTTTAATTCAAATGTAACCTACAATATTATATGAGTTTCAGGTGTATAATATAATGACTCAGCAATTCTATACATCATTCCTCAGTGTTCATCACGATAAGTGTCCTTTAATACCCCCTCTAGCTACCAATTGTTTGTTCTCTGCATTTCAGAGTCTGGTTTTTGTTTGTATCTTTTTTGTTTCTTTGTTTGTTTTATTTCTTAAATTCTACATATAAGTGAAATTTCTCTGACTTATTTTGCTTAGTATTATACTCTCAGGCCCATCCATGTTGGTACAAATGGCAAGATTTCATGTTTTTATGCTGAGTAATATTTTATCATACACACACACGCACACGCACACACGCACACACATCTTCTTTATCCATTCATCAGTTGTTGGACACTCTCCTTCTTAATTCTCGCTCTTTCTCGTCTATAGAATTTTTTACTTCTTCCTTTAAAACCTGGATTAGGATATGGAGAAAGTTGGTCCAGTACATAGTTAGGCACAGGCAGGGTCCCTACCCTGGAAAGAGAATGCAGCTGCTAACAGGCAGTCCTAACTGGGCTTCAGGTCTGAGCCACTAAAAGACAGCTTCCCTTAGGAAAAAGGGATTCTTAAAGTTTATTTATTTTTGAGAGAGAGACAGAGTCCAAGTAGGGCAGAGGCAGAGAGAGAGGGAGACATAAATTCTGAGGCAAGCTCTAGGCTCCGAGCTGCCCGCACAGAGTCCAACGCAGGGCTTGAACTCACGAACCGTGAGATCATGACCTGAGCTGAAGCTGGACACTTAACTGACTGAGCCAACCGGGTGCCTCAGGAAAAGCGATTCTTAAGTAGACTGTCTGTTAAGTACCAAACTCCACTTCTCAGGACTGCTGGATAGGAATCTCCAAGGAGGTTCCATGTACCCGTCATTGCACCTGACTCTTCAGACTTCCAGGAATCAGTTTTTTAAAAAGCAGGGAATTCAGCTAGAACATGGCTCTTGCCTTTCATGATTAGTTTCTTATTTCATAATTACTAGAATATACAGCTGAGGTAATGCTTTAGTATACATAAGTTTCTTCAGTTGATTCACAAGTTTAATAGTCTAATGATCACACCCTTCCTCCTGGGGAGGGGGAGAAGAGATGAGTGTGTGTGGTATGAAGGGGCGAGATCACACAGAGTCTGGGAAGGGAGTAAAGAAAGAGAGGGCTGAGGTTAAAGACAGGACTTCACGATCTTTCTTCCCAGCTTCATGATCACCCTTATTATCTTCTGGCCAATGTCCTGAGCCCTTGATCCTTCCCACAAAGGCCCACAGCCCCCAAGCTTGTTATTGTTTTTGCCCTTATATCTGGGTCCAGCTAGGAAAAAAGTCACATGATGGACAAGGCTGGTAATGTAGTAAAATTACCATCTCTAATCTTAATTGTTTCTTTCATCTCCAGTTAGTCCTCTCTGCAAATCCCACAGGTGGGTTCTACCAGGCTTTGCCACTTCCCTTAAGCTTCTTACCCCATACCTCTAACCCTTTCTTTCTCTCAGCAAGAGCATTGTGCACAATTTTGTATTGGAAAAAGTGAGGCTTAATTTCCATACTCCAGCACCTGTAAGCTTACCTGGACCTAACCAATCTGCCCATTCACTGAAAAAATATCACTTACAGCAATCATGTTCTAGGCTCTATAACAGCTGCCAGAGATATAAAGATGAATAAAATACAGGATGTGTTCTCAAAAAGTCCAGCCCTCCTGTCCTCCCTCCTCCTGACTTGGAAAAGAGATGGTGTTCTTACCCAAGATGAAATTCCTCAGTGTACCTCTGTCTCTGACCTTCTCTTGTAACTCTGCCTCTTCTCCGTGTTCAATCTATTCTTATGCAAAAATTTCTTGCTTTCAGGGAGAAATAAATGTCCATGGTTCTCCAAGTTGAAGAAAAGAAAAAGGTCTTCTTTACTGTGATTTCCACTAGTCATCATCCCATTTGTTAGGTTTCTTCTTAGTCAAGCTTCTTGAAAGAATAATTGTTTGCCTCAACCTTTAGTAGTATAGCTTCCCCCAAGCCAGTCCATTAAGACACCTCGCAGTCCAGTCTCTGATGACTCCATGGTGGCTACCTAAAAGGGGCACCGTCTTTTCTTGTTTCGTCTTTCTGTCGACCACCTTCTTTTCCTGAGACATTGGATGACTATCATCCCCTCTGGTTCCTGCTGCCCCCTAACAGTGGCTCATGTTGAGGGTCTTTCCTTCCTCTTCCCCTTCTGCACAATTCTCTTGCTTGCGCCCTGCAAGCCTCACTCCACACGATGGTCAACCCCATTTGCTTCTCGGCTCCATCCCTACCTGCTGATCTGCAACTTGGGCCTGGACATCGGGCCTCTACTCTGTCCAAAAATTGATTGTATCATACAAATTACAAGTGAACCTGTCTAAATGGAACTAGACGTTTTCACTGTCTTCAGTATTACCTGTCTTGGTTAACACCCCCCATCAACTTGCAACTGTCTCAGTCAGAATTTGGAAATTGTTTTAGACTCTTTCCTCTTCCCCAACCAAACAACCCTAAGGGAGTATTGTCAACTTTAATCACCTTCCTAAGGCTTCTCTCACAACAGCCTTCTCAGTGGCCACTCTGCCTACCTCTCACTCCCTCTTGCTGTTGCCAGATGCCTATTGTACTTACAAACCTGTGCTCCTCTTACTCCATCGCTGTTCCAAGCTCCCTCCATCAAAGGGTCAGAGAGCCTGCTGTTGAAATATCACTCAGGTATTTAAGCTGCAGCAAGTCTGCAACAATGGATTCACCTACTTCTTGAAATTCTATCAGTTTTTGCCTCACATGTTTCAAAGGTCTGTCGATCTTTTTTTGGAGAAGTGGCCCATTGATCATTACAAAATGTTCCTCTTTATCCCTGATAATTTTCCTTGCTGTGAAGTCTGCTTTGTCTGAAATTAAAACAGCTACTCCAGCTTTCTTTTGATCACTATTAGCATGGTATAGCTTTTTGGATCTCTTTACTTTTTTAAAATTAAGGTGTAATTGACATATAACATTGTATTAGTTTCAAGTATATAACATAATGATTTGATATTTGCATGCATTGCAAAATGATCACCACAGTGAGTCTAGTTAACATCTGTCATCATATATAGTTGCAAAAAAAATTTTTTTTCTTGTGATGAGGACTTTTAAGATCTACTCTCTTAGGAACTTACAAATATGCAATATAATATTATTAACTATATTCATCATGCTACACATTATATACTCCTGACTTACTTATATACAAAGTTTGTACCTTTGGACCCCCGGTCACCCATTTTGCTCAACCCTTCTAACTACCACCCCTCGTCCCCCAGCAACCACTAATCTGTTCTCTGTATCTATGAGCTTAGCTTTTTTTTTTTTTTTAATATTCCACATTTAAATGAAATCATATGGCATTTGTCTTTTTCTGTCTAATTTCACTTAGCACAATGCCTTCCATGGATAACAAGTCTCATGCATGTTACAAATGGCAGGATTTCATTTTTTGTGGCCGAATAATATTCCATCATATACTTTTTTTGTATCCATCCATCCATCCATCCATCGATGGACACTTAGGTTGTTTCTGTATCTTGGCTATCGTAAATAATGTTGCAATGAACATAGGGGTGCATACATCTTTTTGAATTAGTGTTTTTTGCTTCCTTCAGATAAATACTCAGAAGTGGAATTTCTGGGTCATATGGTATTCCCATTATTTTTAATGTTTATTTATTTTGAGAGAGAGAGTTTGTGTGTGAGCATGAGCAAGGGAGGGGCAGAGAGAGAGAATCCCAAGCACGCTCCATGCTGTCAGTGCAAAGCCCACCTTGGGGTTTGATCTCATGAAACTTGAGATCATCACCTGAGCTAAAATCATGAGTTGGTTGCTCAACCAACTGAGCCACCCAGGTGCCCCATGGAACTCCTATTTATAATTTTTTGAGGACCCTCCATAGTTTTCCACAGCAGCTACAACAATTTACACTCCCACCAATAGTGCCATCCTGTTACTTTAATGTGTTTTTATGTTTAAAGTGAGTGTCTAACAGGTAACGTGGTTGCTTTTTCCACTGTCAGTCACTGCCTTGTAATTGGTGAATTTAAACCACCAATGTTTAAAGTGAATACTGATACAACAGGATTAATGTCTGCCATATTTGTTACTGTAATCTATTTATTGCTCTTGTTCTTTGTTCCTATTATTGTCTTACCTACTTTCTGCTTTCTGTGGTTTTAAATGAGTGTTTTTCTTTTCTCTTCTGTTAACATATCAATTATACTTCCTTCTAAAACCTTTTCAGTGGTTGCCCTTGAGCTTGCAATATATATTCCCAACTAATTCAATTCACTTTCAAAAAACACTATATCACTTTATGGGTAGTGCATGCACTTTATATCAAAGTATTCCCAATTCCTCCCTCCCATCCCTTATAATATCGCCGTCATTCATTTTTACATATGTATATATATATATATATATATATATATATATATATATATATCCAATGGATATACACTGGATATATCCAATCCAATATATATATATATATATCCAGTGGATATACACTGGATATATCCAATGTATCCAGTGATTTTAGCTTATATATATATATAAGCTAAAATCACTGGATACATTGTTGCTATTGTTTTGAACAAATGGTTATTTAGATCATTTAAGAATAAGAAATGTATTTAATTTTACCTTTATTTATTCCTTCTCTAATGCTCTTCCTTTCTTTATATAGATCTTCATTTCTGACCTTTCCTTATTTCTAAAGAATTTCTTTTAATATTTCTTAGAAGGCAGTCTATGTTGACAAATTCCTTATTATTTTGTTTGTCTGATCTATTGTTTCTCTTTTACTTTTTTTTTAATTAAAAAAATTTTTAAAAAATATTTATTGATTTTTGAGAGAGAGAGAGAGAGAGAGAGTGAGAGAGCACAAGCAGGGGAGAAAAGAGAGGGGGAGACACAGACTCTGAAGCAGGCTCCAGGCTCTGAACTGTCACAGCAGAGCCTGATGTGGGACTCAAACCTACAAACCACGAGACCATGACCTGAGCCAAAGTCGGACATTCAACCAACTGAGCCACCCAGACGCCCCTATTTCTCGTTTACTTCTAAAGAATATTTTAGCTGTATTAAGATCCTACACTGATGTCTTTCTTCCTGTCAATACTTTAAATGTTTCATTACACCCTTTTTGCTTGCATCATTTCTTAATAGAGTCTGATGAAATTCTTACCCTTGCTTCTCTGTAGGTAAAATGTTTTTCCCCACCCCTCTGGCTTGTTTCAAGGTTTTTGTTTTTTTTTTTTTCTTTGATTTGATTTTCTGCATTTGAATAGGATATGCCTAGAAACAGATTTTATTTACCCTGCTTGATGTTCTCTGAACTCCCTGAATCTGTAGTCTGTTGGCTATCATTAATTTTGGAAAATTCTCAGTCATCACACATAGTCCTTCAAATATTTCTTTCAATCCTTTCCGTCTTTGTTCTCTGGTATTCCCATTATGTGTGTGTCATACCTCTGTGGACCATAACTGGTCCACAGTTCTTAGATATTAAGTTCCCTTCATTCTTTTTTGATTTTTGCATTTCATTTTTAGAAGTTTCTACTGACATTTATTCAGGCTCACTGATTCTTTCCTTGTCCATGTCCTGTGTATTGATGAGCCCATCAAAGGCATTCCTCATTTCTGTTATGTTGTTTTGCACTTCTGGCATTTTCTTTTTATTTGCTTTTGGTTCCTCTGAACAACAGGCAGCTGAATGTACCACTTCCATAAAACATCCAGGCAGGAACCTGTTTTTTTTCTTTTTGTTCATATTCTGCTGCTATATGACAGCTGGCTGGCTTTTATTCAAAAGAAGACAGAAGGATCCCTGTGACCAAAATCTGTGCCTTAAATGTTCTGATTCTTTCCTTAGTACCTAGCAAAGCAGTAGCAAGGCAGCAGGATTGTTGGTTCTGTTAGTAAACTCAAAATGTATTGGTATTTATTCAATTAAACATTCAAATTTCTTCCAGTTATATAAAACTAAGTCTAAAGAAAAGGTAATCCGGCTCTAGTTCACTGGGCCAGACCAGAATTGAATAATAGAATCAGGGCAAGAAGAAACAGATATTCTGCAATGTCACCAGGGCAGGACTGTGCCACTGACCCTCAGGCATCATTTCCACACTCGTTATTTCAGTGCCATGTGGCACTACCTCAGTGGGAGGAAGCAGACCTTGGGCGCAACTACCAGACAGACCAGCCTTCCTTTCTGCTCATTCTCCAAATTAGGAGGCTCTAAGTGTAACTCAGGAGAATAACTCCAAATATAGGATTCCTAGGGGCACCCAGGCTGGTGCCCTTGTATCCTTCTGGAAATCCATCCTTACATTCAGTGAAGAAATTATCCTTTCTAATACACATTCTGCCAAGTTTGGTCAGGTGTCGTCATGGAGGTACCTGAAGTGACAGTGAGTGCACTGAGTCATATTCTTTATTACTCCAGGGATGATTAGCCCCACAGATCCTACCCACCAATCCAGAGGGGAGCCTGCATGAACTGGGGTTCCCTCTAGCACCACTCAGTGGGCGCACTCGGGGTGGACGAGCCAGCAGTGCCACAGCCCTGCCTTGTGACCTCTCCTTACACAAGTTCTTTCTTTATACACAAAACTTTGAAGAGAGGGAAAACATAAAATCTCCTTCCTACTTTTTCACTGCACTTGTTAGCAAAGCTGAGGTAAGTGGGTGATTCAGCTAATGCGAAAGCTACAATGATAAGGAAAAAGACCAGCTTTTGTGTTGTTTGGTTTTGGTTTAGGCTCTCTCCTATTCTGGTAAATGGAATATCAGGATTCTCCACAGAATCATGTGACACAAGGCAGCAAACAGCTGCCCTCTGGCACAGTATGTAAATGAACTCAGTCACCCTCTGGGTTTTCCCCTCTTCTTTCCCTGCTCTTTATAGAGGACACAGAATCATAGGGAGGAACTAGATGAAGTTTGCTCTGTACTTTAAGAGCAGGCAGGAAGCCAAACTGCAAATACAATGACTGGATTCAGTTTTACAAGCAAACACTGGAACTGAATTCACCCTAGTCCGGGAAGAATGCCTCGGATCAGAACTAGCAGGAAATCCAATTCAAAATAGGGTGTGTCATTTTTAATTCACAGTATGGCCTTTACACCTTTAATGAAGTCCTTTGGAAATAAATGCTTCCTTCTGTGAAAGGTCCACACAAAAGCCTAAATTTCACTCAATGTTATCAGAAATGCTGTGCAGGAATGTCTGCATTCCCACAACTCGCACCCTTGGCAGAGACGTTAGCTGTGCTCTCTCTCCTTTGGATACTGATTGTTAGTCTTAGAAGACATTAATGATTACTTAACTATCCCAACTCCCTTCCGACCTCTGACCCCTCTCTTACATCATGTAACTATCAACTCCACTCTTGTTCTCTGGGTCACTTGGATACCTGAATATGAGAACTCTTTGAGATCCTGAGAGAATGAGGACAGTCACATACTTTGGCCCAAACATCTCCTTAAATGTGTCAGGAGGTTTAGAAGCCTGTCTCTTATGCCTCTAGCTGGAGGGGACAGCACTCTGATGAGGGAGGGACAGGAGGGACAAACGCAAATGCCAAGAGCCTGCAGTTCCTGCGGGGGAGCATCAGGAGAGGTCACAACTTCACACCCAGTTATCCATGGTGGGGCCTTACCAACACTGTGGTTATAGGAGCCCACAGGGATTGCTGTCAGGCACGTGAAACAGTGAGCTAAATTCCAGTTACAAACATTTTCATTTGGATGTATAGGAGGAGAGAACAGAAGAAATTAAGTACGAAATAAAAGCTTCGCAAACTTAAAGGTTTTAGTGAGGAATAAGAAGCAAGAAGCTGTGTGTGTGTGGGGGTGGGGGGTGGGGGGGGGTGGTGGATATTTCTCATCCCCACAACGGCATTATTTTATGTGAACTCTTAAACATTTTATGTGATGTAGCCTCAGATGTAGAGTTGCCAGATTTACCAAATAAAATATAGGGTGGCCACTTAAATGTGAATTCTAGATAAATGATGAGTAACTTTTTAGTGTAAGTATGTCCCCTATCTTAACTGAAATTCACATTTACCTGGGTACCCTCTATTTTATTTGGCAATCCTACTCAGGTGTCAATTCTACTGAACTGATCCCTAAAATAACTTGTGTCTCAAAACACAAATAAAAAAATGAGTGCTAGGATTCTAGACCCATTGGTTTGTGAATCAAACCAATGCCAGCAAGTTGTACCTGAGCCTTCATGGCATTCAGTCCAGCTATAATGATTTTCTCCCGGGGATGTGGACAAAGATGGCATGTCTTCACCCAAAGACAGGAAAACAGAGGGGCCCACAGTTCTGTAAAAAGACTTTGCAACAGCTCCTGAATACTAAAATTTTAACACCAGAGAAACTAGGTTATGTAATGGCGTGTACCACACTTCTGTTTTCTTGAGGAAGTTAGCACTTCTTATTGAGAAGGCTGTGGCTTCGTTGTGCTGTTATTACTATTAAAAGAAAACACGTTCTTTTGCATTCTCAGACTACAGAGCAGTATGTAATAAAGAGAAAAGAGTGGCAAACCCGGACACAACGTGTTTTCAATCAGGGATCAAATGCCATCTGTGTTACCAACCAACATGAACACAGATATGCACTGAAGTCAAGAGGGCAGCAGCCCCCTGGAACTGCAGCCTGTACTGCTCTGGACTCCACATAATTTACTGAAGTTGGTGGCTATACGGAGGAATTTCTAGACAGCTCAAGTGTTAAAGTTACACCTTTTAAACCTCTGTATTCAGTTGTTTTTTTCTCCCAAAGCACACACAGTTTTCAAACCTCCATGAACAGCGGGAATGTGACTTGCTCTGTTGTATCAGTTCTCAGTCAACACTGGTTCTGTATTTGGCCACAGAACTGACGTTCCAGGCTACAGTCCTATTAAAGACCACCTCTGTGTGATGCCTCAATCTTACTGAGTTGGTTAGGGTCAAACAGAACAAAATAAGTTTTCAGTAAAATGCCAAGAAACTTCACAAAAAGGAAATTAGGTGAACATACACCAAAGTAGTACTAAGTTCAAATTCTAAAACTTTTTTTTTTTAATGCTTATTTATTTTTAAGAGAGCACAAGCAGGGGAGAGGCAGAGAGACGGACACAAAGGAGTTGAAACAGGCTTTGCGCTGACAGCAGCGAGCCTGATGTGGGATTCGAACTCACAACCGCGAGATCATGACCTGAGCTCAAGTTCGATGCTCAACTGACTGAGCCACCCAGGTGCCCCAGGTTCAAACTCTAAAACAAAAATCTCAAGGCACCTGGGTGGCTCAGTCAGTTAAGTGTCCAACTTCAGCTCGGGTCATGATCTCACAGCTTGTGACTTTGAGCCCTGCATCCAGCTCTGTGCTGACAGCACAGATCCTGCCTCCCTCTCTCTCTGCCCCTCCCCCGCTCTCTCTTTCTCTCAAAAATAAACACACACAAAAAAAAGAATTAAAAAAAAAAAGAAAATCTTTAAAAACCCCCTAATTCTTAATGTTAAATGTTGCTTTCAAAACAATTGGCAAAAATATCATTACGTTATTGTAGATTTCACACATAATACATATTAAAGAGTTTTGTTAGAAATAGTAATATGGGGAGCCTGGGTGGCTCAGTTGCTTAAACATCCGACTTCTGTTCAGGTCATGATCTCCTGGTTTGTGAGTTCGAGCCCGGAGTTGGGCTCTGTGCTGACAGCTCAGAGCATGGAGCCTGCTTAAGATTCTGTGTCTCCCTCTCTCTCTGCCCCTCCCCCGCTCACACTCTGTCTCTCTCAAAAACAACATAAACATTAAAAAAAAAAGAAAAAGAAAAAGAAAGAAATAGTAATACTAGGGGCACCTGCCTGGCTCAGTTGGTAGAGCATATGACTCTCGATACTGGGGTCATGAGTTAAAGCCCCATGTTGGGAGTAGAGCTTACTTAAAAAAAGAAAAAATAGTAAGGAAGAAAAGAAGTAGCTTTAGTACCAGGAGAAAAAAAAAAATCCATCCCAAAACAAGGATATCCAGTAAATAAAACACTTCTTAGAATTAAAAAATAAAGACAAATCATGTTTTAAAAATTTAATACTCTCCACTTTTAACTGTCTTTCTGAAAAGAGCAAAGCAATAGAATATGCACAGACAACACAATGATATTTTGTGATTTCTGATATGGACACATTTGTACCCTACCTAACCTCTGCAAATGGGGACAGGGAGAAGTGGGGTGGGGAAAGGGGCACTGTTCAGCCTAAGGTCACTCTAGCAGCCAAGAACAGCAGAACTTCCTCTTTCCCTTTGAGCTCACAGGCCCTTGCATTTCCAAGTTGGCTCTGACCAAACCTTTGGTAGCTTTTCCTGCTGCTGACAACCAAATGGGGAAAATAAATGAATTTTAAAATGATTATTGTCTTCACAAATTTGGGGAAAGAAACCATGTAAGGAGAAACACATGTGGGTAAATACAGTCACGTATTATTACGGATGCTGCCGGAACCAGAGAGCCAAAGCACACACTGAATCTAAAACAAAGAAGCAGGCGGGAACAGGATGATCCTTTTAGTACTAAAATTCTTTTTCTCCTGCTCATACATTTCTAAGAACTAGGAACATCCTTCATTAACACAAAATACTGCCCTATCTTGCTGATTAGATTAGATTTCCATCTACGAAATCTAACGGGAATGCTTCCAAATAGGAAATGCATCTCTCCTTTATTAGAAAAACAAAAAACGTCTGAGCATTTTTTCCAGTATCCTCCTCACAGGTTCTGTCTGTATTTTCTTTATCTACAGCCACCACATTCCATAATACCCAAGAAAGAAATTTCTGGTTTTGATTATTTGTTCTTAAGAAGTAAGTAGTAAGGAAAGGAAGATAGTTTATTAGTCAAAGCAACTTCAATCAAATTTCTACGGTAAAACTGAATGAGGTTATTTTCAACTTTTACTTTGGAACCATCCCGCTAGAAACAAGTCAGGTTTTGATGCCTAAGTGGATTCTATGTGATTTGCCTCTGATTTGACACCCCACTCAGGAGCCTCCCTGGTGGTAGATGACTTGGTTCCAACACTCACTCTTGAAATGCTACACACATGCATTGTCCTCTGACGAAGCGAAGCCTTTTTACTCTTCTTCAGAGCAAGGCCATATCCACATTTATATGGAAGCTGCATTGTACTGCAAGACAAGGTAATGCTGTCCTTTCAAAAGGAAAGTTCTGTAGGCATGACCCTGAAAATTTTTGAGCCTCATCCCGTTTGTTTACATTTTCTCAGGGTCATTGATACTCTCTCCTGTCATTAACAGACTACAGGAGACTCAAGAAAACTTGAGTAGGTTACCTGTGTGTTAAGCACTAATGCAAGTTTGAGATAAAAGTGGGGTGTTCATCCGAAGTCAGTTAACCAGAATACCATTCTGAAGTCTGATATGCCAGTGCCACACAGCTCTGTTACCTCTACTAGTAGTGGGACATTTAGCAAATTATTTAATCTGACTTCAGCTTCCTCATCTGCAGGTTTAAGATAATAATGCCTCCCTTACACTGTATTAGGGATTAAAAGACCGAATAACCTATACAAAGTATTAAATATGACTAGCATATTTTTTAAGGAACACATTAAGAATTTTCATGCCATCTGTAGCACACTGTTGGGCTGCCAAAGATTAGATGGAGAGAGACGGGAATCTTCTCAGACCAAGAAGGAAAAAGTCAGAGTGCAAAGATTCTTAAGGTTAAAATTTTAAATGAACAAACAAAACAATCTCGAGCCACACTTCTTGAAACTTGCCTGATACAAGCATAAAATTAAACAATTCAAGTTTTGTTCAGTTTATACCAAATACTCAAAATGTATAGCAGTTTCAGTAGAAGTAAAAGATCAACCAAACAGGTCCCTGCTACCCCTGGGGCTCACTCACACAGGTTAAACTAACCATTAGCAAACTAGGGACTCATCAGTGAGGTAGGTGATCACTAGAATGTTTATAAAACATTTGTCTCCCCATGATAGTGAGGCATATCACTTTAAAATTCCTTTTCAGAATATTTCAGGAAAACTGAGAAAGAAAACAAACTAAAAATCAAGTAACAGGATACTCCATATTCATAATCCATGCAATAAGTCTGTATTATCTGCAGTAAAGGTTATACTTTGGTAGCTAACTCTCCTCCTTCCACCAGAATTCGAAATGAATTTGTGCTATACTGAGGGTGCAAGGGTTTAATACAATGGCAAAGGGCAAAGTTAAAAAATCTGTCAGACTGTGTGCTTATTGACTAGGTTAGTTGTCTTTGTCTTTGAAACTGATCATATACTTTGGGGTTAATTTTTTAAGATCATGTCCCACAATCAAGCATTTACTTTTAAATTATTCATATACACAAGAAACAGGGCACTAATTTAGGGCAAGGTTTACAGACTATCAACACAATGAAACAAAGCAAATAAATAAATCTTTCAATGTATAGGAATACAGTATGTGATAAGAGAGATATTTAAAATGGGGAGGGATTATTCAGAAAGTGATGCTGATAAAACAATTTGGAAATAAATATGAAAATTGATCCCTACCTCATTTTATACATCAATATACAATGTAGATATATTAGAGTTACCTATAAATAATGAGACCATAAAATTACTAGTAGAGAAATGAGCATTTTGTTGATTTCACTATATCAAGATATCCTCAATTTTCTTTTCTAGTTATTTAATGTCTACACATTGTAGCTTTAGATTAAAAGCTTGGTTTATCCAAGAAAACTAAAATCAGTGAAAGTAAACATAATCATTTTAGATACTTATGAATTTGACATAAATATAGTAAAAGACTATGCTGTAGCAAAATTAGCTAATTAGAGGAGAACTCACTCTCTCTCTCTCTGAACCCTTACAGAACAGTGGCCATCGAGGGTGACCTGTGGTCACAGATGTGCACATCACATCGAGTAACTGGTGTTTGTGGTCAAAGGGAGGCCTAGAATTGGAGGAAAGAAGGCTTCATGAGGAACTTCTTGTATGTTTGTCCACACTTTTATTTTGCAGGTAACAGTAACTGTTTACCAGGGATATTTCAGAATTTAAAAGTATATTATGTGTTCAACATCATTAGTCATTAGGGAAATGCAAATCAAAGCCCTGATGGGGGCACCTGCCTGGGTTGGTCAGTTAAGCACTGGCTTTGGCTCAGGTCATGATCTCAAAGTTCATGAGTTCAAGCCTGCGTCAGGCTCTGTGCTGACAACTCAGAGCCTGGAGCCTCCTTCAAATTCTGGGTCTCCCTCTCTCTTGCCCCTCCCCTGCTCACACTTTGTCTCTCTGTCTCAAAAATAAACATTAAAAAATAAAAAATAAACTTTAAATAAACAAACAAAGAAACAAACAAACCATGATGAAATATTGCTTCACACCCATTAGGATGGCTATTAAAAATAAATAACAATAACAAGTGTTGGTGAGGAAATTGAGAAATTGGAACCCTTGTGCATTGCCAATGGGAATATAAAATGATACAGCTGCCATGGAAAAACAGTATGGTGGCTTCTCAAAAAATTAAACATAGAATTACCATATGATCTAGAATTTTCACTCCGAGATATAGATTCAAAAGGATTGAAAGCAGGGATTCAAACAGATACCTGTACACAAATGTTCATAGCAGCATTATTCACAATTGTCAGATGGTGGAAACGACCCAAATATCCATGAGCAAATGAATGGATAAACAAAAGGTGGTAGTATATACATACAATGACATATTAGTTAGCCTTAAAAAGGAATGAAATTTTGATACATGCTATAACATGGATGAACCTTGAGGACATTAAGCTAAGTGAAACAAGGCAGACACAAAAGGACAAATACTGTATGATTCTACTTATTGGAGTTACTCAGAAGAGGCAAATTTACAGAGATAGAAGGTATAACAGTGATTATCAGGAGCTGGGGTTGCAGGAGATGTGGGAGAACAGGGAGTTATTGTTTAATGGGGGCAGAGTGTCTGCTTGGGATGATGTAAAAGTTTTGAACATGAACAGTGGTAACGGTTGCATCATGTGATTAATGTACTTAATGACACTAAATTTACCTAAAAAATTAAAATGGTAAATTTTATGTTATGGACATTTTACCACAATTTTAAAAAGCATATCATGGACTAAGTGTACATACGTGAGAGTTTACAGAGTAAAGGATGTATTTCTGCCTCAACGTAGAGCAACTTCAGGTAAACCAGTCAACAAACATATTAAATATCTACATTTATGAGATATACATTGAAAAATAGTTTAGATAACTTAGTACCTAGAATAGAATCAAGTAATCGGGAACAAAAGACAAAAACCCACTAGAATGACAGACACCACAAAGGTGGTGGCTTTGCGTCACTCCTCGCTGCACAGCGATCAGTTCAAAAGGAGGACATGTGTTCTTCCTTTGGTCAACCTTCTAAAGCAAACATACAGGAAAACGGTGTTTGAAAATAGTGTTCTCTGATTCTCTTACTGCTTGCAGGCAGAGCCATTTAAATTCTTCAGAAGTGTAAGAGAAAGGTAGACTTCAGAAATGAAGGGCATCATGGCTTCTCTGAACAGCAGTCGTAAATGTCAGAAACTTGGCATGCTGTTTTGTAAGCTGTATGCACGCACAAAAGGATATGGTTTACAATATATATTTGTATTTACTAACTCTTCCTTTAAAGCAGTCTGAATATCCCTGTCATACACATATTTATATTTCCCTCATCTCCCTCATTAGATTGTTTTCTTAGCATTGCCTACTCAAATTACTTTCAATCATCAACTCTGACAGCTTTGGAATCATATGAAAAGAAACTGATCCCACAGAATTTAGCATAGATTTGAATGTCTTTCTCCTGTATGCCTCATTGTACTCTTAGATTTCTACTGCAGCAACTGGAAAGAAATACTATACATATTTATGGACACATACTCCCTCAAATAGAGTAAAAGGAAATCATCTTTACATACTCAGCACCCACCCTGGCTTGACACGGAGCAAGTTACTCAGTAAGTATTTATAGAATTTATGGGTGAACACATCTGGGATATATTAATAACTCTATGAGACCAGAGATCACTATAGAAGGTGAATTTTTGTTACAGAAAGCCCCTCTGCCCCAAATCTAGCAGTCGTTTCCATACCAAATGAATGAAGTAGAAATTTTAATCAGCAATTTTAGATTTAGGGAATTTAACAAATGTAAAATATCCAGGACAGACCCAGGCACATTAAAGGCAAGAAATCCTAGTTTTTCTCTTAAATCTTGCCAAATGATATTTTTAGTTTTTGGTACATTTTTACTATTAGATTTAGGGTTTTCTAACCAAAGACTTTTATAAAAGTATATGGCATATGCAAAGTATATGCATACTATGGGCCTTTATCTGGACCGATCCACTAGCTGCAAGCACCACTGTGACTTACATATTATAGACCCTCAGTTAGTCACCAACCCAGACTGTGGTGCCACAGGGCTCACCCACGGGGCATGAGGCAGAAGAGAACAACAGAAGGTGACTATAGCAAAAAACAACGTGTTTTCCAAATTCTAATAACAGACTGTAGAAACACAGATTTAGACACACACCTAACCCTAGAACTTCTAGTCATTTTAAAGCTATTAGTGAGGATCTTCTTCCAAGCAACAGTCTCTCCTCCATCCCCACTCCTACGTCTAAAAATAAAATAGTACATAACAGCGGCATAGTTTGCTTGCTTCAGCCAAGAGCTCAGAAAACCCCCTCAAGCCCTACTGTAGCTGGATCAGTCCATTGTATACTATGAGTCAGCACTTCTCCACATTTCTGGAAATTCCTCACCAGCAACAGGAACCCACAACAGGAAGCCAACTTTCCATTTCAATGTATAACAGGAAGTATTCAAACACATTTCACCTAAACCGGAGAGATGTTGTTAATATAACTGCTGTTACGTCAAAATAATTAAAAATCTACAAAAAGGCATCCGTTTAAAAAATAGTTTTTGTAAATCTGGAAATACAAAGGCACAAATTTTGATTTGCTAAACCAGAAAAATGAATTTGAACAAAGGTACTTAAGTGGATAGAAGACAGGAAAATACAAATTAAGTTTAAAATTTAACTCAATTACTGTCCAATTTTCTGTTGCACGACTCTGGCAAAACCTATGTTTATTATATTAAGAGTCTGCTAAATTTTGTTTTGAAAATCTGGCTTGGCCCGTAATGTGATATACAGAAATAACAATAGAAATGTAAATTATTTTGAGAAAAAAACCCTCTGCAGCAAATACTTTAACAGATACACCTCTCCCCTCAAATAATGGCTTGAAGTTATTCAATTAGCACAAAATACATTAGCAGATTCCAGAGATTTTATGTCTCAGAAGCGACTGTTTAGAAGATTGACAGACTCTAAGATAGCCTGTACATGAAGCTCATGCACCAGCGTGTCTTTTCCTCACTTTGCACTCAGAAAGCTGCTTTCGTAGTTAAAATGTCAGCTACAAGAAGTTGTTTTCAAAATGTAAGTTCAGTAAAAAGCCAAATAGCTCAGCTATTACAGTCATTAATAAATGTATTTAACATTCGTGCAGCATCAGAATGCAAGACATCTGGTTCTAATTTCAATTTTGGCTCAGAATAAAAGCGCCTCCCCCACAATAGTTTGATTATAAACTGTTCTTTTCCTCCTCTCTTTTTTTCCTCTTTGGAAGCTGTTGTCCTTCATTCTTGCTGGAAGCCACCTGACCACTGCCAGGAAGAGGAATGCAAAACATTCCCAGGAGCGGCTGTGACGTCAGCACCACATTCCACCTCTCCGCGGTTAGGGCTGTCGGGAAACTCCAGCCTCTAGCAAAATCCCTCAAATGAGATAACAGCTGAGGCCTGCACTAAATCATACTAAAAACTCCTTAATGTTCTGCTTTAAAGATAGACAGTTAAAGAGAGAATGAGAGAAAGACACACACAGAAGTAGGAAGGGAGGGAGAGAGAACAGAGCTGGCTTTATAAGGCACGTTTACTGTTAATCTTCAAAACTGTTTATTTGTTCCTTGGGGGAGAAAACAAGGAAAAAATGATTTCACATCAATGTCAGCAGACGGATCACATTAGGCATTAGTGTGTAGACAGGGCAAGATGAACAATAGAATAGTCTGGGCTTCAACTGGTAGACATTTCTCAGTTAACCCCCAAACTGGTTTCCAAAGCCCCTTACAGAACAAAGTCCTGTTGAAAGATACTTTAGACATATTAAGAAAGTAGTAGATACATATTCTTTAAAGATAAATAAGATACAAACTGAAAGATTTAAATAGTCTAAAGAAAATACAAATATAATCCTCTTACATACAATTTTCATTTGTAATTTCCTAAATTCTGTCAACAAGTGTATTTTAACATACTTACAAATATATTACACATGATGTTTTGTACTCTGCTTTCTGCATATACTGTATCATACATTTCCCCCTGGAATATTATGATCTTCTATACTTTATGAAATTTTAAAACTACAAAGTGCTTCTTGGGGAGGTGAGAGGGTATCTATTACAAAAAAAATTGCACATAACTTTTGTAGTTGTTGCTAAATGATATCCTTAGAATAAATTTGCAGGTATAGATAACTAAATTATGAAATTTCCAATGGCATTAGCTACATGCTGCCACATTAATTTCCAAAAGAACAATACTCAATTATAAGACAATTGTAAGCTTCCTGTATCCATTGTACTTGTAACTTTGTCAGTATTCATATGTATATGCACAAATAGTTGCAGATATACTTGGCACATAATAATTTGTCAAAGATACTTTATACTTTTCTGATTAATAATGAGACTGAAGAGTCCTCCATGAGCTGAATTTTGGGTAATTTTTGTGATTTGAATTTTTAGAAAAAATGTCACAATTGAAGGTATTATCAAAAAACAAATATTAAATTCATCTAATCCATCGAAATGCTAAATAAAGATACACTGAATTTGGGATCTGAATGACCCATCTATGTAAAGGCTCAATAATTACTCAAGTATAGTTATAAAAGATATTCTTATTATGTCTTTTATGGAAAAGATAATGGAGCAGAGTCACATGCTATGGGTTGGTTGAAAATAAATGCTACCAGTTAGGTTTAAGTTGGTGTGGCAAACATATGAGTCTTGACCTGGTAGATACAATACTCTCCCCCTTAGACAGCAAAGGAAAAGTCCAGAAAACAGCAAAGAATTTCTAGGACAGGCCTAGAATGCCTGTCCAAATGAAGACTGATACTCAAAGAATTTGGTATTATTTTTATGAACAGAAAATAGGAAATCTTTCTAGAGACTGCATGGAAAGATTTATAAACACTGAAGGTATTTACTGCAACCCAGAACTTTATTGGTGATGCTGAGAATGACAGAAGCCATATGTGTGAGAGTAGAGGATATATAGGAAATCTCTGTATCTTCAGATCAATTTTCTGTGCAACCTAAACTGCTCTAAAAAACGGAGTCTAGGGGCGCCTGGGTGGGGCAGTCGGTTAAGCGTCTGACTTCAGCCAGGTCACGATCTCGCGGTCCATGAGTTCGACCCCCGCGTCAGGCTCTGGGCTGATGGCTCAGAGCCTGGAGCCTGCTTCCGATTCTGTGTCTCCCTCTCTCTCTGCCCCTCCCCCGTTCATGCTCTGTCTCTCTCTGTCCCAAAAATAAATAAACGTTGAAAAAAAAAATTTAATAAAAAAAAAAAGGAGTGTATTTTTAAAAAATGGAGTTCTCACTAAAATGGCAGAATTTAAAATCTTTAAAAAGTAAATTTAAATTATTTTTAATGTTTATTTGTTTATTTTGAGAGAGAGAGAGAGAGAGAGAGAGAGAGCGAGCACATGCGTGAACATGCAAAGTGGGGGAGGGGGAGAGAGAGAATCCCAAGCAGGCTCTGCGCTATCAGTATAGAGCCTGATGTGGGGCTTGAGCCCATGA
This sequence comes from Felis catus, assembly GCF_018350175.1. Classification (NCBI taxonomy): domain Eukaryota; kingdom Metazoa; phylum Chordata; class Mammalia; order Carnivora; family Felidae; genus Felis; species Felis catus. The sequence continues at coordinate 672,335 of NC_058385.1, read as the reverse complement.
ACTGTGAGATCATGACCTGAGCTGAAATCAAGGGTTGGATGCTTAACTAACTGGGCTACCCAGGAGGTCCAAATTTAAGTTCTTCATAAAAAAATCTTAGGGGCGCCTGGGTGGCTCAGTTGGTTAAGCAAATGACCCTTGATCTCAGCTCAGGTCATGATCTTGGCTCAAGTCATGATCTCAAGGCTCGTTGAGTTCGAGCTGGCTATGGGCTCTGCTGGTGGCTCAGAGCCTGCTTGGGATTCTGTCTCTCCCTTTCTCTGCCCATCCCCTGCTCCTGCATGCATGCTCTCTCTCAAAATAGATATGTGAACTTAAAAAGGAAAACAGAAAGAAATATTTAATGATTTATCATTCCTTTCTTTTTCTCATAAGAGCCCTTTGGAGAGTTTTTCACCAAAAAACAGAACTGTGGAGGTGTAGCAAAAATGTTATATCCAAAGTCAGAGTCATTTGAGTTCATTAAAAAAAAAATCATAAAAAAATACATACATATATAAACAACTGATGAAAACAGCAAATACTATCTAAAAATGAACCACAACACCCAAGCAGTTGGTACAAGAGACAGCCCTAACATATGTGTCCAGAATCCCATTCTCCTGATTCACCTGGTGTCACAGAGCTCAACCATGGAGGGCCTTATGAGGACCATGTTTCCAGTGCAAGGAAACAGCCGGGAGTGAGAGAAAGCTACAGCTGGCCTAAGAGAATTTGGAAAAAAGTCTTCTCAGAGTTGAAGATGCTGATATGTATGAGTTACCTAAGAGCTAACTGCAAGACATGTATGCACTTCACACACAATGAAAAATTTTTTTTTTCTTTTTGGCTCCCAAACGAAGTTTTTGTTTTTTTTTTTAAAGCCCCCCCCCCACACACACACACTACACCAGAGAGAACCAGTGGGGGAGGGACAGAGAGAGAGTGGGGACAGAGGCTCCGTGCTGACAGCAGTGAGCCTGATGCGGGGCTCGAACTCACAAACCACAAGATCATGACCTGAGCCAAAGTCGGACACTTAACCAACTGAGCCATCCAGGTGCCCCCTCAAAATAAAATTTTAAAGAACAGTTCTGTTATTTACTCCTCCCTCTCTGCTTTTTGAAGGGAATACTACATTCTTTTAAAGGGATGGTCTATTTAGTAACAAATGAAGCTTTATATTAACTTAAAAACAACCCAGACTTTTGTTTTTAATTCCAGATAATAAATATCTAGCTACTAAAGGACCAAAATCTTACAATAAAGACCAGAATCTTAAAACTACCAATTCCTAGATGAAAAGTGTTTTTAAGTAGTTGTCAGTAGATGGGCCATTTTAAATCCAATGATACAATGGGAAAAAATACAATTTCCTCACCATCTGAGCACAGTGAGTGGGTCCCCTGCATGCTTACGACTGGGCAGGCTGCTGGCCTCTATCAGGCCCCAGGTCTGTCCTCAGGGCTAGTATGAGTTTTCAGCTTTTATTTTGTAGTACTGCTGAAAAATAAATAGGCCTGAGAAATGTTGGGAAGAGAAAGAAAGGCAAGTCTCAAAATTAACACTTAACACGTCCCTATTTGATTCTGAAGTGTTAAAAATAAAGTATAATACTTTAAGAACAATCTATTTTTGGAGTCTCATAGCATTACTTTTCTGTCTTAAATGTTTTCCAGGAAATACAATTTTAAAACCTATTTAAATTATATCTCAAAATAGCTAATTGTGGCATTTGTGCATTAACTCTGTTTTTGTTGTTGTTGTTGCTGTTGTTTTTTGGTTATAGGTTTAAAGGTAACAAACACCTTTCAACCTACATGGAATAAGTGAGTCTTTCTACAATATCATTCCAAATTATAGCAACTTCTACAATTGAATACTTGTTCTGTATATGGCAATATGCTATACCCATAGTTCCTGCTCCTAAGGAGTTAACAATCTACAAAACAAGAAGATAGGAGAAACCTATGTAACAGCTCTTATATTAGGAGAATATGGCAGATGCTAAATGAGAGACACTAATTTAAAAAAAAACAAGCAAACAAATTAAAAAAAACGCAAAACTATAAGGGTTCAAACACTGGGGAGAACTCATCCAGCTGGAAAGAATCAAGACAGACTTCATGAGGAAGTAGAATTTGAGATGTCTTAAATGAAGAGTTAAGACATTCCAGGAAGAGTGAGGGTTGAAATGCCAGGAATATTGAGTTGGTTCATTAACTGGGCCACAGAACAAGTAACAGAGCAACAGAAATATACTTTGGGAAAGTTCTATGAGGGAAACATAACTTGTGCACTGAGAAGCATAGTCTATTGTACACTACAACGAACTACCTAAGGATTGTGAGTATATGGGCAGCATGGCCAAAGCTATGTTTCCAAAATTTATATCAGGACTATGGCAATGTCACTGGTAAGATACAAAATGGTTTGAAGAAAACAGGAGTAAAAAGGTAGCAGTGAAAATGAAATAGAGAACTACAGAGCCATTCTGGAAGGACAGTCTATGAAAGCTTAGGCACTTATTTGTCCCTTATAACTTGGTATGCCATGTTAACCAGATTCTCCTAATCACCAGGAACAAGGAGTAAATTCATTGGGGCTAAAATGCACCATGGCTGACCTATTTCTCAGAGATGAGAGAGCGGACAGATTTTTAAAACTAACCCCTATGTAAAGGTTTTCCTTGGTTTGTTTATTTTGCAAGATACTTGTTTTTATAATTTGGGAAGAATAAAATTAGGTGTGTGGGCAGCATGGGCCACTCTTACCACACCGTGTCCTGTTTCTTTAGTTATCCAGGTTTAGTTACCCAGACTTCATGTATCAAGTTAGGAAGCAAGGGCTCCTGGAGATCTATCCTTGGAACTATCCAGGGAAGGAGTCAGACTGGTTAAAGGTGGAGACCTTGCTACCTCCTAAACTTCCTGGCCTTCTGTGGTCTGGTTTCTTTCAATCATTTTGCAGGTGGTTGTGTGCTAAGAGACCTTGATATGGAATTACTTTAAAAAACAAAACGCTCAATAATAGGCTACCTGAAATCTCAGCATGCCCACATCTCATACCCTTCTGGGAACACTAATATAAACAGCAAAGAACTATATTTAAGTCTCATTCTTTGCTCTCTGAAACTAGGTTCTGTGACTTCCCAAGATAGCCACTCTGCTTCAAAGTTTTATTTGGAAATATTCTCAGACTTTCAGAAAATATGCAAGAACACTCTTGTACTATTGATTATATTTGTGAACGGTGAACCTTTCATCACATTTGCTTTGTCACCTTTTCCAAACACATATGCACCTACATATTACCACTGTGGTTGTTAGTTACTATCATCATTTTGCTGAATGACAGAGAGTAAACTACAGACATCATGGTCATTTAATTAAAAAAAAAATGTTTTTAAAGTGTTAGGTCATAGCAAAGTTGAGGGAAAAGTACAGAGATTTTCCATATATGCCCTGCCTCCACACATGCATAGCTTCCCCTGTTATCATCATTCCCCCAACAGGTACATTTATTACAACTGATGAACCCACAATGACACATCATAATTGCCAGAGTCCATAGCTTATAATATGGTTCACTCCTGCTGTTGTATATTCTCTGAGTTTAGACAAACATACAATGAGTGATACATACCCCATCATTACAGTATTATTATACAGAGTATCTTCACTGCCTACAAATTATCTGTGCTTTTCCTCCCTTTTATAACCCTTGGCAACCACTGATCTTTTTACTATGTCCCTAGTTTTGTCTTCTCAAGAATACCATACAGCTAAAATCATACAATGTGTGGCCTTGTCAGATTGATTTCTTTTACTTAGTCATATGCATTTAAGGTTCCTCCATATCTTTTTATGGCCTGAAAACTCATTTTCTTTTAGTGTTGAATAATATTCCATTTTTTAGATGCACTATAGTTTATCTGTTCACTTACTGAAGGACATCTTGGTTGTTTCCAAGTTTTGGGAATTATGAATAAAGCTGATATAAACATCCATGAGCAGGTGTTTATGTGGACATACGTTTTCATATTTTAATATTTATTTATATGTTTATTTATTTTTGAAGGAGAGAGAGACAGAGTGTGAGTGGGGAAAGGGCAGAGAGAGAAGGAGACACAGAATCCGAAGCAGGCTCCAGGCTTTGAGCACAGAGCCTGAGGTTGGGCTCAAACTTATGAGGTGTGAGATCATGACCTGAAGTCGGACACCCAACTGAACGAGCCACCCAGGTGCCCCTTAAATTTTTTTTAATGTTTACTAATTCTTGAGGGAGAGAGAGAGAGGGGGAGAGAGAGAGAGAGAGAAAGAGAACATGAGTGGGGGAGGGGCAGAGAGAGAGGGAAACAGAATCTGAAGCAGGTTCCAGGCTCTGAGCTGTCAGCATAAAGCAAGATGTGGGGCTGGAACCCACGAACTGTGAGATCATGACTTGAGCCAAAGTCAGACGCTTAACCGACTGAGCCACCCAGGTGCCCCTCTTTTTTTTTTTTTAAGTTTATTTTTATTCTGAGAGACAGACAGCAAGTGGGGGAGGGGCAGAGAGGAGGAGACAGAATCCCAAGCATGCTCTGCCCTGTCAGCCCAGAGCCCAAGGCGGGGCTTGAACTCACAAACGGTGAGATCATGACCTGAGCCAAAGTCAAGAGTCAGACACTTAACTGTCTGAGCCACCCAGGGCCTCATATGTGGATGTATGTTTTCAATTACTTTGGGTAAATACTAAGGAGCACAACTGCTGGACTGTATGGTAAGAGTATTTTAATTTTTATAAGAAATTATTAAAGTGTTCACAGCGGTTGTACCATTCTGCATTTCCACCAGCAACAAATAAGAGTTGCTCCACAGCCTTTCATGTTATCGGTGTTCTAGATTTTGGCCATTCTAATAGGTGTGCAGTGATGTCCCACTGTGATTTTAATTTACATTTTCCTGATGACATATGACGTGGACTGCCATCTGTATATCTTTTCTGATGAGGTGTCTGTTAAAGTCTTTGGCCCATCTTTTAATTGGGTTTTCTTGTTGAGTTTTAAGTGTTTGTTGTATATTTTAGATAACAGTCCTTTATCAGATGTGTCTTTTATTTTTTTTAACTTACGTATTTAGAGAGACAGAGAGAGATGGAGAGAGAGAGTCCCAAACAGCAAGCAGTCTCTGCACTCCAGCATGGAGCCCGACATGGGGCTCAAACTCACAAACCGTGAGATCATGACCTCAGCGGAAATCAAAAGTCAGACACTTAACCGACTGAGCCACCCAGGTGCCCCAGATGTATCTTTTGTAAATATTTTCTTCCAATCTGTGGCTTGTCTTCTCCTTCTCTTGATATAGTCTTAGGCAGAACAGAAGTTTTTTTTTTTGTTTTTTGTTTTCAAAGTTTATTTATTTTTGGGACAGAGAGAGACAGAGCATGAACGGGGGAGGGGCAGAGAGAGAGGGAGACACAGAATCGGAAACAGGCTCCAGGCTCTGAGCCATCAGCCCAGAGCCTGACGCGGGGCTCGAACTCACGGACCGCAAGATCGTGACCTGGCTGAAGTCGGGCGCTTAACCGACTGCGCCACCCAGGCGCCCCAGAAGTTTTTATTTTTAATGAAGTCCAGTTTATTAATTGTTTCTTTCATGGATCATGCCTTGGATGTTTTATCTAAAAAGTCACTGTCACACTCAAGGCCATTTAGGGTTTCCCCTATATTATCTTCTTGGACTTTTATAATTTTACATTGAACATGTAAGTCTCTGACCATTAAGTTAATTTTGTGAAAAGTATAAGGCATATGTCTAAATATATTTATTTACCTACTTTGCTTGTGGATGTCTGGTTGTTGAAGAGTTTATCTTTGGTGCATCATATTGCCTTTGCTCCTCTGACAAAGATCAGTTGATTTTACTTATGTGTGTCTATTTCTGGGCTCTCTATTCCATTCCATTGGATCTATTTTTCTGTTAATTCACTATTACCATATTGGCTTGATAGTTTTATAGTAAGTCTTCAAGTTGGATAGCATTAGTCCTCCAATTTTGTTCTCCTTCAATATTATGTTTGGTATTTTGGGTCTTTTGTCTCTCCATATAAACATTAGAATCAGTTTGTTGAATGATCATTTTATTTTAAATACTTCTGAATGTATTCCCTAAGAACAAGGTCATTCCTTAGAAAACGATGGTACAATGAACACATTCAGGACATTTGACATTGTTATTATAATCTAATATGCAGTCCATATTCAAATTTCACCAAGTATCCCAATAATGTCCTTTAGAGCAATTATTTTCTAATCTACGATCACAACTGTGGCTAGTAGCAGTATTTTGATACTGAGTGTTGACTCTTTATCTTTTATACATTCAAAACTGTAAGGCTTTTTCTCCCAGCGCACATCTGTCTGGGACGATTGAGCCTTAGGTGACTCGACATCAAGAGGCACTGCATAAGGAGAACAAAGAGCCAATGTCATTGGTCTTCTTCCACCATGTTCTGCCCTAGGGAAAGGGCAGTGCTGGTGCTGGATTTGCCTTGATGGGAGCACTGCACACAGGATTATGAGGTTCATCCTCCACAGCCAGGAGCAGCTAAGCCCATCCTAGGTAAGCAGGACCACCTCACTTAGTCTTACTAACAAATTCACAGCAGTTCCAAAGAGCAATAAAAGCAAAAGACCTCCCCATATTGAGTGCTGTTGAGGGACTGCTTCATTTGTCCTCAAAGTTACTACAGTAGGTCCCCCTTATCCACGGGGTATATCTTCCAAGACCCTAAAGGACACCTGAAACCATGGATAGTACCAAACTCTATATCTGCTGTTTTCCCCCATACATATGTAATTATCATAAAATTTAATTTATAAATTAGGCATAGTAAGAGATTAACAATAATAACTAATAATAAAACAGAACAATTACAAGAATATACTGTAATAAAAGTTATATAAATGTGGTCTCTTTCCCTCAAAATATCCTATGCTGTATTCATCCTTTTGCTCATGATGATGAGAGATGATAAAATGCCTCTGTGATGAGCTAAAGTGAGGTGACGAGGAGTGCTTTGTGAAGTAGTGTTAGGCTACTATTCCCTTCTGACAGTAAGTCAGAAAGTGGATCGTCTACTTTTGGATGGGGGTGGACTGTGAATAACTGAAACCACAGAAAGTAAAACAACCAGGGTAGAGCCAGACTATTGTTATTATCGTTGCTACTTTTGTAATTCTATTCGGTTCCTGACTTTGGTGAAGAGAATAGCAGATTCCCCAAGGCAATCCCCAGCTATAGAAATTCATTCTTGAAAACCAGTTGAATCAAATTATTCTACACATGACAATCACAGAAATAGTTTGCTAATTTCACAAAGAAGTGCCAGTATTTTTAGTGGGAGGCTCTACATGGTGATTTACCAGATTCAAATTTGGTTATCAAAATACCCAAGATAAAACTCCAACTCTATCCTATCTCCATCCCAACACTCTCCTAACCATACTTCTAAGAATGCAAATGAGCCACTTGATTGATCAGAAAGAGACAAATAGTTTTAGATCATAACTCTATAATTATAATATGCCTTGGCCTTACAGCAGCAGTTATTGATTTAATTTTGGATCACAGACCATTGTGAAAATTGGATAAAGGGACCCTCTCCCTAGAAAAAGTAACATACACATGAATTTCACAAATTGTTTTAGAGACAAAAGAGTGGTACTGTTCATCAATTTCCTTGTCTTGTCTTTGGAGTTCAGCTTCTCACTCATGTCCTTTGGGCATCATCTACGTGACCAGCTATCCTAACTGGTCTATTCATTCCTCCAGGCCGACTGCTTTTGGGATGGCAGTTACTCCCAAGGATCAGCACTTGGTACCACACAGAATATTATTCAGGACTTACTAGTGTCAAGAAAAGCAATTAGCCTGCCTGTTTGGGGTATGGACTGGCTTCATAGCTTATCTGTTATGCTGACATTTCCTATGAACTCTGTTGAATGGCAGGAAGTAAAAAGGATAAAGTTAATATAAGCTAGATGATATAAACTATAAGGACTTTTTAAAAAAGATTTTATTTTTAAGTAATCTCTCCACCCAACTTGAGGATCAAAGTTACAACCCCAAGATCAAGAGTTGCAAGCTCTACTGACTGAGCCAGCCAGGTGCCCCAAACTGTGAGGATTTTTAATAGATTTAAGAAAAAAAAAAAGGAGCTAACATTAAAAGAAATAACTGAACAAAGATCTAAAGATATAATACAATCTGTTCAAAAATAAGACAAGCCTGGGGCGCCAGGGTGGCTCAGTCAGTTGAGCGTCTTCTTCTTGATTTCAGCTCTGGTCATGATCCCAGAGAAAGATTCTCTTTATCTCTCCCTCTGCCCCCTCTCCTTGACTCACCCACTCTCTTTCTAAAAAAAAAAAAAAAAAAACAGACAAACCCAAGAATATAATAAAAAGCACACACAAATGCAACAGTGATTTAAAAAAAAAATCAAGTAGTATGGCCTCTTGAACAGGTAAGATCTTTAAGGCTGAGGCAGCCAAAGAACAGCAAAGCTGGACTTGCTACCCTGACCCTGGACAATGTCCCACTGCAAAGGGGTCCTGAGGTCTGTATCCTTGGCAAAATAGCTCTAGAAGAAGCAGCTTTCACATTCACACATACGTTACCATAAGCCACATATGGCATTTGTTTTTAAATACATTTAGTTGTCTTCTCTTTTTATGTTTTCAACATTCATCCCAATCTACAGCCTGCTTTCTAAAAAAAAGGAATTAATTATTATCCAATAAACCATCAACCAAATGGAAGTTTTATAGGGTTAGAGATGACATGCTAAGATTTATAGGACTAAGGAAGAAAAGGTGCAAAAAAACTTCCTAAAAAATGGCTTCCCATAAGACTCATCTGATCAAAGAGGCAAACAACTCCAGAATAGGAAGTTCAGAGGAATCAAGGGGCTGAGCCTTTCTTGATTATTAATCTCTTCATTGTTAGGAAGCATCTTTAAAGTCTATATCTGGGATCAGTGCTCCAGTAGAGCCCAACATAAAACACTCTTAACAACATCTTTCACTTGTAATTGCCTATTCCATTATTCTTTCCCTCACTAGTCAGTAAGGTGCACACCCATGTACCCTATACAGAACAGTTACCCATGAATGTTTGCTGGTCTTGTACATGAGAATGAAAAGCAAAGGCACTAGCAGGGGATGAGAAGTAATGAGAAATTTAAGGACTTACAGGAGCTTGAAGAGAATAAGACTGCCACAGGGTAAAATGAGAGAGGTCAGCAGAGTCAATTAAAGGGTATCTGGGTCTTAGAAACAAATAAATGTCTAAAATAAAATTTCAAGCGTAAAGGTAAACATGGGATGGAGCTGCAAATTTCAGGTGCCACAGTAATCTGGACGGGCATGAGCAACAGAAGAAAAATGCATACTTTAGATTCAAATATCTGTGTGCCACATTCACCTTGTACATTACATAAACTATAAACTGAGTACTCACATTAAAGGTGACAGACATTGGACATAAAGAATCACCCCAAAATATTTATCTACACTGAGGAGAGTAATATGATCATTGTTGGTTTCGCTTACATTAAAAGTGACATTGTCATCCATTTGCAATTACTGTTCAAAGGAAGGAAGATCACTGCCATACCTAAAATGTACTTGATATATTAACAATGAAGAGTAATTTGATGTAGTCCCACTTGTTGATTTTTGCTTTTGCTGTTTGTGCTTCTGGTGTTACATAAAAAAATCATTGCTGGGGCGCCTGGGTGGCTCAATTGGTTAAGCGTCCAACTTCGGCTCAGGTCATGGTCTCAAGGTTTGTGAGTTTGAGCCCTGCGTTGGGCTCCGTGCTGACAGCTCAGAGCCTGGAGTCTGCTTCAGATTCTGTGTCTCCTCCTCTCTCTGCCCCTCTCATGCTCCTGCTCTGTCTCTCTCTGTCTCTCAATAATGAATAAACGTTTAAAAAAAATTTTTTTTTAAATAATAAAAAAATCATTGGTAAAACCAATGTTGAGATGCTTTTTCCCTATGTTTTCTTCTAGGAGTTTCAGGATACCAGGTCTTTGATACATTTTGAGTCAATTTTTGTGAGTAGCATATGACAGGGGTCCAATTTCACTTTTCTGCATGTGTTATTAACACATTAGCAGTTTTCCTAAAATATTTGTTGAAGAGATTATCCAAACTTAAAGTTTCTGCACACCAACAAAATAAAAGACAACACCTACATAATGGGAGAAAATTTTAGCAAACCATATACTGAATAAGAAGTTAATATTCAAAATACATAAAGAACTCATACAACTCAACAACAAGAAACACCTGATTAAAAATGGACAAAGGAGAGGAGCGCCTGGTTGGCTTAGTCGGTTAAGCATACAACTCTCAATTTTGGCTCAGGTTACGATACAGTTGTGAGATAAAGTTGTGCTCAGGTTACGATACAGTTGTGAGATAAAGCGTTGGGCTCTGTGCTGGGGTGTGGAGCCTGCTTAAGATTCTCTCTCACTCCCTCTCCCTCTGCCCCTCCCCTGCGTGCACATACTCTCTCCAGCTCTCTCTCTCTCAAAAATAAATAGATAAGTAAATAAATAAATACATAAAATAAAATAAAATGACAGAGGAACTAAATAGAAATTTACATAAAAAGATGCTCAATGTCACTAATCATCAGGGAAATGCAACTAAAATACTAAAATGAAATATCACCTCATACCTGTTAGAATGACTATCATTAAGACAAAAGATAACAAGTAATGGATTTAGAGAAAAGGGAACCCTTGTACACTGCTGGTGAAAATGTAAATTGGCTCAGCCACTATGGAATACAATGTGCAGGTCCCTCAAAAATTAAAAATACTTCCACTTTGTAAGCCAGCAATTCTACTTCTAGGTATATACTCAAATGAAATAAAAACAGCATACTGCAGAAATATATGCACGCCCATGTTTATTACAGCATTCACAAAAGCCAATGTATGAAAATAATACATATGCATCTAGATATGTCTATATATATCTACCTCTCCCCCACAAATCTCTCCCTCTCTCTCTTTCTGTATGTATGTGTATATATATGTACATACCCTCTCTCTCTAAATCACACAGAGGACTATTATTCAGTCATGAGAAAGGAAATCCTGCCATTTGTGACAACCATGGATGGACATTGAGGACACTATGCTAAAAGAGATAAGTCAGAGAAAGACAAATACTGTATGATAATACGTGGAATCTAAAAAAACCCAAACTCTGTAAAAGCAGAGAGTAAAATAGTGGTTACCAGGGGCTTGAGGGTAGAGGGATAGGAGAGGCAGTGTTTAAGGGTACAAACTTGCAATGAGTAGTAAATAAGTCCTAGAGATCTACTGAAGAGTAAAGTGAATATAGACAACAATACTGTATTATGATCATCAAATTTCCTAAGAGACTAATCTTAATTATTGCAACCACGAAAAAGAAAGAATAATTACGTCAGGTGATGTAGGTGCTAACTATTCCAACAATAATCATAATACAAATATATAAATGTATCAACTCAACATGCTGTACATCTTAAATTTATAAATATATTTCAATAAAAAAAGAATGAAAAACAGGGACTAAGAACTCTATTTCCAGAGACTTCCTCTTAACCTACTTCAAATGGTCCTTTTATACATTTTTTAAAAACTCAATAATGTATAGTTAGCCCTGTGGATCATATATTCAGCCCAGTTATTCACATATGTTCGTCTCCCCAAACTGCTTTCTTGCCTCTAACAGTTCCTTTTCACCTTAGGTGAAATATAGGTAGGGCACAAACTATAAAACAGGAAATATGCTAAAGGTCAGAAATTCAGTGGTAAACAAAATTATGCCACTGACAGAACAAACTGCACAACTAGAGGGAGAGAAGAGGCCACATCGTGGAAGTCAGGACTTGCGGATGTGTGATTTTGGGGAGAAAAGAATCACGGGTGCTGCAGAAGGAAGGGAGCCCTCTCAGAGAGAGGCAAGACAGAGAGAGGCACACACAGCAGATCACACAAGAAAAACACTTCCCCAAAGCCAGTGAGTGGAAAAATGAGAGGGACTGATTGTCATGAATTTTTACAACGAGCAGGGCTTAAAGACTAGAGTTTTCTAGGTCCATGCTGTGGCCAGTGTGGAGCCTGCCTGTGCTGCAGTGCTCCTGTGAAGGAGTCACCGGGAGAGATGATTCTCCCTTTATGGAGCTCAACTGGCAGAGGGGGCACTGCCTTTCAAGGGGCAAAAGAGTGGGTGGGTGTCATTATTCCCCCACCCCCCCGCCCCTTAGCATAGGCGCAGAGACACCTGCTGAAGGTGGCTAACCTGGTAACCGGTGATTTGCTGTGCTTTACTCCAAACTGCAAGCTCCTGTGCATGGTGCAACTGCACTTCTGGGAAAACCCTGCACCCACCCCAGCACAATGAGACCCTCCTCCAGAAGGCCAGTGTGGGTCCATGCCAGGCCAGCTCCCTAAAGTTTGGAGTTTTAAAACTAAGTCGGTCTGCCTGGGATAAAACACAGGTTGCACTGTGTGACTAGGCAGGCAGGCAGGCAGGCAGGCAGGCAGGCAGACAGACAGCCTGGACACAGACAAGGTGAAGACAGGGATCTGAGGGGCACCTGGAACACATAAGCAGAGATTGTTTGCTCTTCTATTAGAGACTCCCCAACAGCGGCAGGCACAAATTCTCCTTTCTGGGGATGAGGGAGGGCCATTTCCCTTCCCCATCACCCAGCATAAACAACACAGTGCCCAAAGTGGTGGCCTAAACCACTTATACCAAGCCTCACCTCCTTGTGCTCTGCAGGTGCTGCTTTCCTAGAGCTAGTGTGCATGAGAACAAGAGTAGTGGGCCTCTCCCCCAGAAGACCAGCACAAATTCCCCACACACTACAACTACTGACCATAGAGTACTGCAAAGCTTCAGCATCAGTAGAAACAGCATCAGGTCTCTTTTAACATGCAGACTAGAGCACACCTAGTTAAAACTTGCCACACTCTGACCAAGGTCAAACATTCCCCACTACAGGCAAGAAGAAACTCTGAGAGGACTGATTTGAGGGAAAGAGGAGTCAAAACCAACAGTAGCAGACTGTACACAGCATACGCCAGAAACACTTCCTGAAGCCTCAGGCCTGGACAGTATATGACCTTTTTTTCATAGAGCCATTACTCTCAGGAGCAGGAAACATAATAGGCTTTCCTACACAAAGAAGACAGAGACCTACACAAAATGCCAAGATGGAGGGATTCATCGCAAAAAAAAGAGGTTACGGCCAGTGATCTAATCGAAACAGATATAAGTAATATGCCTGATACAGAATTTAAAGTAACAATCATAAGAATACTAGCTATCCTTGAGAAAAACATAGAAGACACCAGGGAATCTCTTACCACAGAGATAAAAGACCTAAAAACTTGTCAGACTGAAAAAAAATGCTATAATCAAGATGTGAAAATGGCTGGTATAATGACCACAAGGATGGAAGAAGCAGAAGAATGAATCACTGATATAGAAAATAAAATTATAGAAAATAATTAAGTTGAAAAGAAGAGGAGAAGAAAAATACTGGATCACAAATATAGACTCAGGGAACTCAGGGACTCCATAAAGCATAGTAACATTTATATCATAGGAGTTCCAGAAGAGATGGGGGAAAAGGGCAGAAGGTTTACTGAGGAAATTATAGCTAAAAACTTCCCTAATCTTAGGAAGGAAACACATAATCCAAATTTAGGAGGCACAGAGAACTCCCACCAAAATTAACAAAAGCAGGTCAACACCAAGATATACCATAGTTAAATTTACAACATATAGAAATAAGGAAAATAATCCTAAAAGCAACAAGAGAAAAGAAGTCCTTAACTTACAAGGGAAGACAAATAAGGTTAGAAGCAATCTTCTCCACAGAAACTTGGCAGACCAGAAGGGAGTGGCATATATTCAATGTGCTGAATGGGAAAAATATGCAACCAAGAATACTCTCCAGCATGGTTGTTATTCAAAATAGAAGGACAGATAAAGAGTTTCCCAGACAAACAAAAACTAAAAGATTCCATGACCTAACTAAACCAGCCCTGCAAGAAATATTAAGGGGACTCTTTGAGTGGAAAGAAAGGCTAAAAGAGGCGAAGACTAGAAAGGAACAGAGAAAATCTGCAGAAACGACTTAACAAGTAATATAATGGCACTGAATTCATATATATCAATAATCGCCCTGAATGTAAATGGAATAAATGCTTCAATCAAAAGACATAGGGTATCAGAATAGATAAAACAAGCAAACAAAAAACTAAAAACTAAAAACAAGACCCATCTATCTGTTGCCTACAAGAGACTTATTTTGGACCTAAAGACACCTGCAGATTGAAAGTGAGGGGATGGAGAACGATTTATCATACTAATGGACATCAAAAGTAACTGGGAGTAGCCAGATTTATATCAAACAAGATTTTTATTACAGTCTTTATTTTAAAATCTACTATGGCTACTCCAGCTTTCTTTTGGTGACCACTGGCATGATAGAAGGCTCTCTACCCCCTTACTTTCAAACTGACGATGTCTTTAGGTCTAAAATGGGTCTCTTGCAACCACATATAGATAGATCTTATTTTCTCATCCATTCTGATAGCTTATGTCTTTTGATTGGAGCATTTAGTCCATTGACATTTTAGAGTGAGTACTGAAAAATATGAATTTATTGCCATTATGTTGTCTGTAGAGTTGGAGTTTCTGGTGGTGTTCTCTGGCCCTTTCTAGTCTTTGTTGCTTTTGGTCTTTTTTGTTTTGTTTTGTCTTTTTTCTCCTCAGAGAGTCCCCCTTAAAATTTCTTGCAAGGCTGGTTTAGTGGTCACAAACCCTTCAGTTTTTGTTTAGGAAACTCTTTATCTTTCCTTCTATTTTAAATAATAGTCTTGCTGGATAAAGAATTTTTGGCTGCATATTTTTCCAATTCAGCATGTTGAATATATCCTGCCACTCCTTTCTGGCCTGGCCAATTTCTGTGGATAGGTCTGCCACAAACCTGATCTGTCTTCCCTTATAGATTAAGGACTTTTTTCCCTTGCTGCTTTTATAATTCTTTCCTTCTCTGTGTATTTTGTGAATTTGACTATGATATGCCTTGTTGATGGTTGGTTTTGTTGAATCTAATGGGAGTTCTCTGTGCATCCTGGTTTTGATTCTGTATCTTTCCCTAGGTTAGGAAAGTTTTCTGCTATGATTTACTCATATAAACTTTCTTCCCTTTTTTCTCTCTCTTCATCTTCTGGGACTCCTATGATTTGGATGTTACTCCTTTTTAATGAGTCACTGAGTTCTCTAATTCTTGTATAGTGTTCTTTTTCCTTAGATTCCCTCTTTTTTTCTGCTTCATTATTCTCCATAATTTTGTCTTCTATATCACTAATTCGCTGCTCTACTTCATCCAGCCTTGCTGCTGTAGCATCCATTCAAGATTGCATCTTAGTTTTAGCATTTTTAATTCTGTTCTGACTAGATTTTACTTCTTTTATCTCCACAGAAAGGGATTCTATGCTTTTTTTCAACCCCAGCTAGTATTATTATCATTATTCTAAATTCTAGTTCAAACATATTGCTTATATCTGTGTTTATTAAGCGTCTGGCTATTATTTCTTCCTGTTCTTTCTTTTTGGGTGAATTCTTTCATTTTGTCATTTTGGAGAAAGAAAAAATTAATAAAGTAAAAATAAATTAAAAAATTAAAAACAACAAAAAATCAAATAAAGGGAGCTAGATCTAAGTGTGTTTGGACTGGTTGTTGAAAGAAATTTGATAGAACAGAGGAAAAAAAAAAGGAAAGTAAAAAATGTTTAACATTAAAAAAAGTATACAATAAAATAGAATAAAATGAAATGAGGAAAGGAAAATAGAATAAAACAACTTACAAAACATATAGTAAAATGTTTTAAAAACTTAAAAAAAATGGAAAATAAAAATAAATTTTTCTCTTTCTGTATGGAAGAAGAAAAACAAAAAACAAAAAACAAAGAAAAATGAATAGATGGATCAGCGAACAGAATGAAATCTGAACGAAATTACAGCCAGTTTCCCTAGAAGTCTAACTATGAGACACTGTATAATCTGTACACTAAATATCAGAAAGACTTTTGCTGGTCCTCTAGGGCCTGAGCTTGGTTGGCGCAGTTGGACCGGGCTTGGTGTAACAGATCCATTCTCTGCTAGGTGGCGTTACTTAGCTTACTGTGGTGGACCAGTGTTCATGTGTGCATGTATGCACATGAACGGGAGAGATGAAAATAGCATCACCCAGCTTTCCAGTCTCTGGCACTGGAACTCTGTGCTCTCACCAATCAACAATTAAGCATCCCTCCTTTGTCTCTGGTTTCTGTCCACTCCCTGCTTTTAGACTGTCCACATCCAAGTTGTCAGCGTGTCAGGGGGCACCTCTCTCCTTATGTTATATCTCATATGGGGCTGTGTTTCCAAACCCCCCACTCTGAGAGCCCTGTGGCTTGGACCCACTCTGACTTGCTGAGGGAGTGTCATCCCAGGCAACGGCTGGGTGCCAGCTTGCCCCCAGGAACATTTGAGCGGCCACGCTGTTGCAGAGGTTCAGAGATTGTGGCCAGGTGCTTGCCTGCCCCAGGAAAAGTTCATGCGATCATGCAGCAGCAGGGGTTCAGAGATTATGGCAAAACACAACACAGAGGCAGCGACAGGTTTCACTGCACTGTGGCATCTTTGTTCTAATGCCAGCAAATGTGCTGTTCTCTGGGGTCCCCTGGGACCTTTGCCTGTGGGGAGGCTGCACAGTCTCTACCAAATGCCCTCTTATCAGGGAAACCACTTCTCCCCGTGTGGCCTTTGGACCCCTCAGACCTCGTTGCCTGCTCCTGGGGATTTTCTCTTCCACCAGAGCACTACCAGGTATTGAGCTGCAGAATTTCTGACTCTGCTCTCCCCTGTTTATAGACTATTAATGATATTGAAACCCTCTCCTTTCTCCATTCTTTTTCAGTTCCTTGTGGGTATTTACACTCTTTCTCTTTCTTTCCAGCTACTTTTGGGGAGGAGTGCTTTTCCTCTATTCTCCCCCCTTTCTCTGTCCTCTCTCCGAAAACTCAGCTCCCTATCCTCTGTGGTTTCTCTCTCCCCCAGTTCATTTCTCTGCGCCATGTACCTGCTGAGTTCTGTGGCTCAAGTTACAGAGATTGTTGTGTTAATCCTCAGATCAATTTTCTAGGTGTGCAAAATGGTTTGGTGCCGATCTAGCTGCATTTCAGAGACAAGAGAAGCCAAGAACTTCCATGCTGCTCTGCCGTTTTGGTCCCTCCCTTCCAGACAAACAATATTTTAAACCAAAGATTGTAACAACAGATGAAGAACACTAAGGATCTGTCCAACAAGATTTAATGATTGTAAATATTTATCTCCAATCTGAAAGCACTGATGTGTATAAAACAATTAATAACAATCATAAAGGAACTCATTGGTGGGGCACCTGGGTGGCTCAGTTGGTTAAGAATCCAACTCTTGATTTTGACTCAGGTCATGATCTCACATTTCATGAGATCAAGTCGCAGGTGGGTCTCCACGCTGAGCGTGGAGCCTACTTGGGATTCTCTCCCCCCCTCTCTCTCTGCCTCCCCACCCCCCACTCCAATCTCTCTCAAAAACAAATAAATTGATTAAAAAAAGCTCATTGGTAGTAACTGGTAATAATATAGCTGGTAATAATTGGTATTAATTGGTAAATTTGCATTAAAAGTAGGGGGCTTTAACAGCCCACTTATAGTAATGGACAGATAATCTAAAGCAGAAAAATCAACAAGGTAACAATGGGTTGAACGATATCTGGACCAGATGGACTTAACAGATATATTCAAAAGATTTCATACTAACGCAGCAGAATACACATTCTATTCAAGTGCATATGAGACATTCTCCAGAACAGATCACATACTGGGTCACAAATCAGGGCTCAACCTGTACAAAAAGACTGAGATCATAGCGTGCATATTTTCAAACCACATTACTATGAAACTTGAAGTCAACTGCAAGACAAAATTTGGGACGGACAAAAATACATGAAGGTTAAAGAATACCCTACTACACACTGAATGGGTCAACCAGGAAATCAAAAAAGAAACAAAAAAAAAAATACATGGAAACAAATGAAAATGAACACACACAATCCAAAACCTTTGGGAGGCAGCAAAAGCAGTTATAAAAGGGAAATATATAGCAATACAGGTCTACCTCAAGAAGCAAGAAAAGTCTTGAATATGCAATCTAAACTTACACCTAAATGAGCTAGAAAAAGAACAATAAATGAAGCCTAAAGCCAGAAGGAGTGAAATAATAAAGATTAAAGCAGAAATAAATTAATATAGGGAAAAAAACTAAACACATCAGTGAAACCAGAAGTTGGTTCTTTTAGAGAATTAATGAAATTGATAAACTCTAGCAATACTTACCCAAAAGAAAACAGAAAGAACCTAAACAAAATCACAAATGAGTGAGGAGACCACAACCAACACCACAGAATTACAAACTATTATAAGAAAATATTATGAAAAATTATATGCTAACAAATTGAGCAATCTGGAAGAAATGGATAAATTCCTAGAAACATATAAACTACCAAAACTTAAACAGGAAGAAATAAAAAACTTGAATAGACTGATAACAGCAAAGCAATTGAATCTGTAATAATCTCCCATCAAACAAAAGTCCAAGGCCAGATGGATTCCCAGGGAGATTTTACTAAACATTTTAAGATGTATTAATATGTATTCTTTTCAAACTGTTCCAAAAAATAGAAATGGAAGGAAAACTTCCAAACTCATTCTATGAGGTCAGCATTACCTTGATTCCAAAACCAAACAAAGACTTTACTAAAAAAAAAAGAATTACAGGTCAATATGCTTGATGAAAATGAAGCAAATATTCTCCATAAGATATTAGCAAATAGAATCCAACAGTACATT
The DNA here is from genome assembly GCF_018350175.1 of Felis catus. Lineage (NCBI taxonomy): Eukaryota > Metazoa > Chordata > Mammalia > Carnivora > Felidae > Felis > Felis catus. The sequence goes on along the minus strand of NC_058385.1, from coordinate 653,357 downwards.
AAAGAATCATTCATCACAATCAAGTGGGACTTATTCCTGGGCTGCAAGGGTAGTTCAATATTTGCAAATCAATCAATGTGATATACCACATTAATAAATGAAAGGGTAAGAACCACATAATGCTCTCAATAAATGCAGAAAAAGCATCTGACAAAGTACAGCATTCATTCTTGATGAAAACCCTGAACAAATTAGGGATAGAGGGAACACACCTCAACATCATAAAGGCCATATATGAAAGTTCCACAGGTAGTATCATCCCCAATTAAGAAAAATGAGCTTTTCCTCTGCAGTCAGGAACAAGATAAAAATGTCCACTCTCACCATTGTTACTTAACATAGTACTGGAAGTCCTAACCTCAGTAATCATACAGGAAAAAGAGAAAAAAAAGGTGTTCAACTGACAAAGAAGTCACACTTTCAGTATTTGCAGATGACATCATACTCTATATAGAAAACTTGAAAGACTACACCAAAAAATTGCTAGAACATGGATTCAGCAAAGTCGTAGGATAAAATATCAATGCATAGAAATCTGTCACATTTCTTTAAAAAATTTTTTTTTAGTATTTACTATTTTTGAGAGAGAGAGAGAGAGAGAGAGGCAGGGAGACAGAGGTTCTGATGTTGATACTATCTGCTGATAGCAAAGAGCCCGATGCAGGGCTTGAACCCACAAACCGTGAGATCATGACCTGAGCTGAGGTCAGACACTCAACCACTGAGCCACCCAGGCACCCCAGAAATCTGTTGCATTTCTATACACTAGTAATGAAGCAGCAGAAAGAGAAATTAAAAATATCAATCCCATTTATAAATGCACCAAAACCCATAAGATACCTAGGAGTAAACCTAAACAAAGAGGTAAAAGATTTTTACTCTGAAAACCACAGAACACTGATGAAAGAAATTCAAGATGACATAAAAAAATGGGAAAACATTCTATGCTCATGGATTAGAAGAGCAAATGCTGTTAAAATGTCTATACTACCCAAAGCAATCTACACTTTTAATGCAATCCTTATTAAAATATCACCAGCATTTTTCACAGAGCTAGAACAAACAATCCTAAAATTTGTATGGAACCAGAAAAGACCTCGAATAGCCAAAGTAATGCTGAAAAACAAAAGCAACGCGGGAGGCCTCACAATTCCAGACTTCAAGCTGTATTACAAAGCTGTAGTCACCAAGACGGTATGGTACTGGCACAAAAACACACTCAGATCAATGGAACAGAATAGAGAACCCAGAAATGGACCCACAAACCTATGGCCAACTAATCTTTGACAAAGCAGGAAAGAATATCCAATGGAATAAAGACCGTCTCTTCAGCAAATGGTGCTGAGAAAACTGGACAGCGACAGGCAGAAGAATGAACCTGGACGACTTTCTTACACCATACACAAAATCAACTCAAAATGAATGAAAGACCTAAATGTAAGATAGGAAACAATCAGAATCCTAGAAGAAAAAACAGCAACAACCTCTTTGACCTCAGCCACAGCAACTTCTTACTAGATATTTCTCCGGACACAAGGGAAACACAATAAAAATGAACCTACTGGGACTTCATCAAGTGAAGGAAACCATCAACAAATCTAAAAGGCAGCCTATGGAATGGGAGAAGATATTTGCAAATGACATATGATAAAGAGCTAGTATCTAAGATGTATAAAGAACTTATCAACTCAATACCCTGAGGCCAAATAAACAAGTTAAGAAATGGGCATAGGACAAGAATAGACACTTCCAAAAAAGACAGCCAGATACCTAACAGACACATGAAAAGATGCTCAACATCACTCATCATCACAGAAATACAAATCAAGATGACAATGAGATATCACTTCATATCTGTCAGAATGGCTAATATTAACAACACCGGAAACAACAGATGTTGGCGAGGATGTGGAGAAAGGGAAACCTTCTTACACTGTTGGTGGGAATGCAAACTGGTGCAGCCACTCTGGAAAACAGTATGGAGCTTCTTCAAAAAGTTAAAAATAGAACTATCCTACAATCCAGCATCTGTACTACTAGGTACTTAATCAAAGATAATTCGAATGAACACATGCATCCCAATGTTTACAGCAGCAGATCAACAATAGCCAAATTATGGAAAGAATCTAAATATCCATCCATGGATGAGTGGATAAATAAGAGGTTGTGTGTGTATGTGTATACACACACACAATGGAATATAATATATAATGTATGTGTATATATACATATACATACAATGGAATATTACTCAGCCATCAAAACAAAAGAAATCTTGCCATTTGCAGCAATGTGGATGGAACTAGAGTGTATTATGCTAAGCAAAATAAGTCAGTCAGAGATAGAAAAATACCATATGATTTCATTCACATGTGGAATTAAAAAAACAAAACAGATGAACCTAGGGGGGGACAAAGAAAAAGCAGGTAAACCATAAAATAGAAAACTACAGAGAACATAAACCATAAAGCATAAAAATATAGACGACAACAGGGTTGCTGGAAGGAAGGTGGTGGGGGAGTGAGTTGAATGGAGGATGGATATTAAAGAGGGCACTTGTTGTGATGAGCACTGGGTATTATATGTAAGTGATGAATTTCTAAATTCTACTCCTGAAACTAACATCTGGGTGGCTTAGTTGATTATGTGTCCAACTCTTGATTTTGGGTCATCATGATCTCAAGGTTGTGAGATCAAGACCCATGTCTGCACTGAGTGTGGAGCCTGCTTAAGATTCTGTCTCCCCAGACTGGAGAGAGGGAAGATGGAGGCGTAGGAGGACGCTGGGCTCACCGCGCACCCTGCTGATCACTTAGATTCCACCTACACCTGCCTAAATAACCCAGAAAACCGCCAGAGGATTAGCAGAACGGAGTCTCCGGAGCCAAGCGCAGACGAGAGGCCCACGGAAGAGGGTAGGAAGGGCGGCGAGGCGGTGCGCGCTCCACGGACTGGCGGGAGGGATCCGGGGTGGAGGGGCGGCTCGCCGGCCAAGCAGAGCCCCCGAGTCTGGCTGGCAAAAGCGGAGGGGCCTGACGGACTGTGTTCCGACAGCAAGCGCGACTTAGCGTCTGGGAGGTCATAAGTTAACAGCTCTACTCGGAAAGCGGGAAGGCTGGAGAACAAAGGGAGGGAGAGCTGCTGAGCCCCCGGAAGACAGAGCTCAGTTTGGTGGGGAACAAAGGCGCTCGCCAGCGCCATGTCCCCCACCCATCCCCCAGCCAAAATCCCAAAGGGAACCAGTTCCTGCCAGGGGACTTGCTCGCTCCCCGCAAACACCCAACTCTGTGCTTCTGCAGAGCCAAACCTCTGGCAGCGGATCTGACTCCCTCCCGCTGCCACAGGGCCCCTCCTGAAGTGGATCACCTAAGGAGAAGCGAGCTAAGCCTGCCCCTCCTGCCCCCGTGCACCTTGCCTACCCACCCCAGCTAAGACGCCAGATCCCCAGCACCACAAGCCTGGCAGTGTGCAAGTAGCCCAGACGGGCCACGCCACCCCACAGTGAATCCCGCCCCTAGGAGAGGGGAAGAGAAGGCACACACCAGTCTGACTGTGGCCCCAGCGGTGGGCTGGGGGCAGACATCAGGTAGGACTGCGGCCCCGCCCACCAACTCCAGTTATACACCACAGCACAGGGGAAGTGCCCTGCAGGTCCTCACCACGCCAGGGACTATCCAAAATGACCAAGCGGAAGAATTCCCCTCAGAAGAATCTCCAGGAAAGAACAACAGCTAATGAACTGATCAAAAAGGATTTAAATAATATAACAGAAAGTGAATTTAGAATAATAGTCATAAAATTAATCGCTGGGCTTGAAAACAGTATAGAGGACAGCAGAGAATCTCTTGCTACAGAGATCAAGGGACTAAGGAACAGTCACGAGGAGCTGAAAAGTGCTTTAAACGAAACACAAAACAAAATGGAAATGACGAAAGCTCGGATTGAAGAGGCAGAGGAGAGAATAGGTGAACTAGAAGATAAAGTTATGGAAAAAGAGGAAGCTGAGAGAAAGAGAGGCAAAAAAATCCAGGATTATGAGGGGAAAATTAGAGAACGAAGTGATACACTAAAAAGAAATAATATACGCATAATTGGTATCCCAGAGGAGGAAGAGAGAGGGAAAGGTGCTGAAGGGGTACTTGAAGAAATTATAGCTGAGAACTTCCCTGAACTGGGGAAGGAAAAAGGCGTTGAAATCCAAGAGGCACAGAGAATTCCCTTCAGACGTAACTTGAATCGATCTTCTGCACGACATATCATAGTGAAACTGCAAAATACAAGGATAAAGAGAAAATTCTGAAAGCAGCAAGGGATAAACGTGCCCTCACATATAAAGGGAGACCTATAAGACTCGTGACTGATCTCTCTTTTGAAACTTGGCAGGCCACAAAGAATTGGCACGAGATCTTCAGTGTGCTAAACAGAAAAAATATGCAGCCAAGAATCCTTTATCCAGCAAGTCTGTCATTTAGAATAGAAGGAGAGATAAAGGTCTTCCCAAACAAACAAAAACTGAAGGAATTTGTCACCACTAAACCAGCCCTACAAGAGATCCTAAGGGGGACCCTGTGAGACAAAGTCCCAGAGACACCACTACAAGCGTAAAACATACAGACATCACAATGACTCTAAACCTGTATCTTTCTATAATAACACTGAATGTAAATGGATTAAATGTGCAAACCAAAAGACATAGGGTATCAGAATGGATAAAAAAACAAGACCCATCTATTTGCTGTCTACAAGAGACTCATTTTAGACCTGAGGACACCTTTAGATTGAGAGTGAGGGGATGGAGAACTATTTATCATGCCACTGGAAGCCAAAAGAAAGCTGGAGTAGCCATACTTATATCAGACAAACTAGACTTTAAATTAAAGGCTGTAACAAGAGATGAAGAAGGGCATTATATAATAATTACAGGGTCTATCCATCAGGAAGAGCTAACAATTATAAATGTCTAGGCGGCCGAATACCGGAGCCCCCAAATATATAAAACAATTACTCACAAACATAAGCAACCTTATTGAGAAGAATGTGGTAATTGCAGGGGACTTTAACACCCCACTTACAGAAATGGATAGATCATCTAGATACACGGTCAATAAAGAAACAAGGGCCCTGAATGAGACATTGGATCAGATGGACTTGACAGATATATTTAGAACTCTGCATCCCAAAGCAACAGAATATACTTTCTTCTCGAGTGCACATGGAACATTCTCCAAGATAGATCATATACTGGGTCACAAACAGCCCTTCATAAGTTTACAAGAATTGAAATTATACCATGCATACTTTCAGACCACAATGCTATGAAGCTTGAAATCAACCACAGGAAAAAGTCTGGAAAACCTCCAAAAGCATGGAGGTTAAAGAACACCCTACTAACGAATGAGTGGGTCAACCAGGCAATTAGAGAAGAAATTAAAAAATATATGGAAACAAACGAAAATGAAAATACAACAATCCAGACGCTTTGGGATGCAGCGAAGGCAGTCCTGAGAGGAAAATACATTGCAATCCAGGCCTATCTCAAGAAACAAGAAAAATCCCAAATACAAAATCTAACAGCACACCTAAAGGAAATAGCAGCAGAACAGCAAAGGCAGCCTAAACCCAGCAGAAGAAGAGAAATAATAAAGATCAGAGGAGAAATAAACAATATAGAATCTAAAAAAAACTGCAGAGCAGATCAACGAAACCAAGAGTTGGTTTTTTGAAAAAATAAACAAAATTGACAAACCTCTAGCCAGGCTTCTCAAAAAGAAAAGGGAGATGACCCAAATAGATAAAATCATGAATGAAAATGGAATTATGACAACCAATCCCTCAGAGATACAACCAATTATCAGGGAATACTATGAAAAATTATATGCCAACAAACTGGACAACCTGGAAGAAATGGACAAATTCCTAAACACCCACACTCTTCCAAACCTCAATCAGGAGGAAATAGAATGCTTGAACAGACCCATAACCAGCGAAGAAATTGAATCGGTTATCAAAAATCTCCCAACAAATAAGAGTCCAGGACCAGATGGCTTCCCAGGGGAGTTCTACCAGACGTTTAAAGCAGAGATAATACCTATCCTTCTCAAGCTATTCCAAGAAATAGAAGGGGAAGGAAAACTTCCAGACTCATTCTATGAAGCCAGTATTACTTTGATTCCTAAACCAGACAGAGACCCAGTAAAAAAAGAGAACTACAGGCCAATATCCCTGATGAATATGGATGCAAAAATTCTCAAAAAGATACTAGCAAATCGAATTCAATGGCATATAAAAAGAATTATTCACCATGACCAAGTGGGATTCATTCCTGGGATGCAGGGCTGGTTCAACATTCGCAAATCAATCAACGTCATACATCACATTAACAAAAAAAAAAGAGAAGAATCATATGATCCTGTCAATCGATGCAGAAAAGGCCTTTGACAAAATCCAGCACCCTTTCTTAATAAAAACGCTTGAGAAAGTCGGGATAGAAGGAACATACTTAAACATCATAAAAGCCATTTATGAAAAGCCCACAGCTAACATCATCCTCAATGGGGAAAAACTGAGAGCTTTACCCCTGAGATCAGGAACACGACAGGGATGCCCACTCTCACCACTGTTGTTTAACATAGTGCTGGAGGTTCTAGCATCAGCAATCAGACAACAAAAGGAAATCAAAGGCATCAAAATTGGCAAAGATGAAGTCAAGCTTTCCCTTTTTGCAGATGACATGATATTATACATGGAAAATCCGATAGACTCCACCAAAAGTCTGCTAGAACTGATACATGAATTCAGCAAAGTTGCAGGATACAAAATCAATGTACAGAAATCAGTTGCATTCTTATACACTAACAATGAAGCAACAGAAAGACAAATAAAGAAACTGATCCCATTCACAATTGCACCAAGAAGCATAAAATACCTAGGAATAAATCTAACCAAAGATGTAAAAGATCTGTATGTTGAAAACTATAGAAAGCTTATGAAGGTAATTGAAGAAGATTTAAAGAAATGGAAAGACATTCCCTGCTCATGGATTAGAAGAATAAATATTGTCAAAATGTCACTACTACCCAAAGCTATCTACCCATTCAATGCAATCCCAATCAAAATGGCACCAGCATTCTTTTCAAAAGTAGAACAAGGAATCCTAAAATTCATATGGAACCACAAAAGGCCCCGATTAGCCAAAGTAATTTTGAAGAAGAAGACCAAAGCAGGAGGCATCACAATCCCAGACTTTAGCCTCTACTACAAAGCTGTAATCATCAAGACAGCATGGTATTGGCACAAAAGCAGACACATAGACCAATGGAATAGAATAGAAACCCCAGAACTAGACCCACAAACGTATGGCCAACTCATCTTTGACAAAGCAGGAAAGAACATCCAATGGAAAAAAGACAGCCTCTTTAACAAATGGTGCTGGGAGAACTGGACAGCAACATGCAGAAGGTTGAAACTAGACCACTTTCTCACACCATTCACAAAAATAAACTCAAAATGGATAAAGGACCTGAATGTGAGACAGGAAACCATCAAAACCTTAGAGGAGAAAGCAGGAAAAGACCTCTCTGACCTCAGCCGTAGCAATCTCTTACTCAATACATCCCCAAAGGCAAGGGAATTAAAAGCAAAAGTGAATTACTGGGACCTTAGGAAGATGAAAAGCTTCTGCACAGCAAAGGAAACAACCAACAAAACTAAAAGGCAACCAACGGAATGGGAAAAGATATTTGCAAATGACATATCGGACAAGGGCTAGTATCCAAAATCTATAAAGAGCTCACCAAACTCCACACCCGAAAAACAAATAACCCAGTGAAGAAATGGGCAGAAAACATGAATAGACACTTCTCTAAAGAAGACATCCGGATGGCCAACAGGCACATGAAAAGATGTTCAACGTCGCTCCTTATCAGGGAAATACAAATCAAAACCACACTCAGATATCACCTCACACCAGTCAGAGTGGCCAAAATGAACAAATCAGGAGACTATAGATGCTGGAGAGGATGTGGAGAAACAGGAACCCTCTTGCACTGTTGGTGGGAATACAAATTGGTGCAGCCGCTCTGGAAAGCAGTGTGGAGGTTCCTCAGAAAATTAAAAATAGACCTACCCTATGACCCAGCAATAGCACTGCTAGGAATTTACCCAAGGGATACAGTAGTAGTGATGCATAGGGGCACTTGTACCCCAATGTTTATAGCAGCACTCTCAACAATAGCCCAATTATGGAAAGAGCCTAAATGTCCATCAACTGATGAATGGATAAAGAAATTGTGGTTTATATACACAATGGAATACTACATGGCAATGAGAAAAAATGAAATACAGCCTTTTGTAGCAACATGGATGGAACTGGAGAGTGTGATGCTAAATGAAATAAGCCATACAGAGAAAGACAGATACCATACGGTTTCACTCTTATGTGGATCCTGAGAAACTTAACATAAACCCATGGGGGAGAGGAAGGAAGAAAAAAAAAAAAAAAGAGGTTAGATTGGGAGAGAGCCATAGCATAAGAGACTGTTAAAAACTGAGAACAAACTGAGGGTTGATGGGGGGTGGGAGGGACGGGAGGGTGAGTGATGGGTATTGAGGAGGGCACCTTTGGGATGAGCACTGGGTGTTGTATGGAAACCAATTTGACAATAAATTTCATATATTAAAAAAAAAATATTCTGTCTCCCTCCCTCCCATTGCCTCTCCCCTCCACTCAACGTGCTCTTTCTCTCTTAAAAAAAAAAAAAAAAAATACACTGCCTGTTAAGTAACAGGAATTTAAATAAAAACTTGAAATAAAAAGCAAACAAAAACAATATAATGCCCTAAAGGAGCTTACTGTCTTGAGCACCAGCTTTTGGTGTTCCTTGGGGCCCTGTCCTTAGCCACATGGATGACCTCCACTACCTCCCAGGGATTTATGGCTTCAAATTTCATTTGTAGATAAAACCGTCTCCCAGCATTACTTACTAGCTAAAACTCTGACCATAAAACATCTCTACTCTTCCTGTTTTCTGGACATCCTCAGTTAAAAAATAATCACTTCTATTGCTTTTATTAGGAAAATTTCAAATATGGAGCAAAGTTGAAATAATCTTACAGGCAATATCTATGTACCCACTGCTTAGACTCCACCATTAACATTTTACCATATTTAACACATCATCAGTTAACTTACCTCTGATGCATTTCAAAATAAATTACAGATATCAGTAAATATCTGTTTCAAATACTTTAGCTTGCATATCACTAATGACATTCAATAGTTTAAAGTTTCTTTAAAGGTAAAATTTACTACAATGCAATGCATAAATTTTAAATGAAACTTCACTGAGTTTTAACACATGGACATGCTTGCATTCTTCACGCACCTATCAAGGTACTGAACATTTCCACCATCCCCAGAAAACGCCCATCAGGCTCTAAGTCCTCCTTTTCACCAGTAATCTTGGAATCTCAGAGCTGTATTACAATTCTCTATTTTTCACTTGGCATATGAAACAAATATCAAATTCGGTTTCCTCAGATTCCTCAATTTCCTCAGATCTCTCTCATAACTAAAACTCCAAATGAAATGTAATGATCAAAAATAGCACTACATCTTACATTAGTCGTAACATCGTGATGTTGTTAAAAGGAAGTGATAGGCACCTGGGTGGCTCAGTCGGACTCCTGATTTTGGCTCATGTCATGAATTTACAGTTCGTGAGTTCAAGCCCCATGTCCCCATTTCGGGTTCTGCACTCACAGCATGAAGCCTGCATGGGATTCTCTCTCTCTCCTTCTCTCTTCCTCTCAAGATAAACGTAACCTTTTCTTTTAAAAAAGGGAAGTCAGAAGATAACAGCACCCAGCACACATTACAGAGCAATGTTCCAAGATAGCTCCAGTGCAGATGATTCTTGTGGTAAAGTCTTTCTGCAATTACCATGCATCCTGTTCAATAATCCCATGAATGCAGGTGGCTGCAGATCCATCATTGCCAGTCATATTGAATTAACTTTTGCTTTTAATTTTTTTAATGTTTATTTATTTTTGAGAGACAGAGAGACATAGCATGAAAGGGGTAGGGGGAGAGAGAAAGGGGGGGAGTCACAGAATCTGAAGCAGGCTCCAGGCTCCCAGCTGTCAGCACGGAGCCGGACGCGGAGCTCGAACTCACAAGCTGTGAGATCGTGATGTGAGCTGAAGTCAGACGCTTAACCAACTGAGCCACCCATGCGCCCCAGCTTTTGCTGTTATAACAAAGATAGGTTGTATTTATCAGCATTCCATTAGAAAGGTACTGACAAGTTTAATAAAATCAGTATTAAAGCCTCTAAAGTTCGGACATCAAATGATCTGGTGAACACTTGAGTAGTTTTCTTCTGACAAACCTGCACCATTCCCAACAAAAGGATTAATCACTGTGAAGAAATGAAGAGGACTCCTCTCAAATGACTCAGGACTCAGGTATTTGGACCTTTCCTGCTCATTCGGCAAGCATCAGTAACAAGAGACTGAAATCCAAGCTAGACCACATGGGGAAGCACAGACAGGCTTCCTGCAAATCAGTGGAAACAGCTAGGACATTGATGCAAGATTGTACGTTTTCAGTTTATGTGAATGAAGCTGTTCACCATTTCAACATTTGATGTCATCCACCAGCTAGACATTCACTGTCTGTCATGCAGAATGCTGGAATTTCTTCCTTTTAAGAGCCACAGAATTCATGGACAAACCATTCACTTTAATAAAATGATGTGTGCTGTTACATACAACATTTCCTACCTTAGGTAATTAAATGAGGACATACTTATTTAATCAAATACTTAACCCACACAGAAAGAGATACATGTTTGTGTGTAAGATACAACATTTAAGCAACTCTATAAACACTGCTTGATAACACAAATAAAATAACCACTTAAATCACCTTCTTCCTCATTTTCTACGTTGGATATTAAAATCATCTTGTCTTTTCTTCATATTCACCTCTGTGCCTAGCACAGTGTCTAATACCAAGCAGCTCTCATTAATAGTGAATGGATGTATTTTGATTCCTTAGATAGATGCAAAACAGGCAACTAGTGGCAAAACAAAGGGATACATTCTTCAAGATATTTTTTCTTCTGCCCTTTGGCTCAAATGAAAGGAATTCACCCTTTTAAGCTGGTGTCAAATTCATTTTTTACTGTGATTTACTTTACAGTTCAAAGCACAGTGAGACACAATGGTCTGGAATTTGAAATGCCTTTACACCAGGTAGTCAAAACATGCATCATTTTAAAAACACAGAATAGTAAACAATAAAGAAACTATCACAGTCCTCATAGCACTATGGACTTAAACTGTTTTATTAAATGCTGTTCAAGTCTTGAACACAAGCTATTGTTTTTTCTTCTAAGATTTTTTTTAAATTCAAGTGAATTAAAATATAATGTAGTATTAATTTCAAGACTAAAATTTAGTGACTCATCACTTACATATAATACCCAGTGCACATCACAAGTACCCTCTCCTTCCCCCCAACTCAGCAACCCACAGTTTGTTCTCTGGTTAAGTCTCTTCTGGTTTCCTTCCCTCTCTGTTTTTACCTTATTTTATTTTTCCTTCCCTTCCCATATGTTCATCTCTTTTGTTTCTTAAATTCCACAGATGACTGAAATCTTATGGTATTTTTTTTTATACCTGACTGACTTATTTCGCTCAGCATAATACACTCTAGTTCCATTCACATTATTGCAAGTGGAAAGATTTCATTCTTTTTCATCGCTGAGTAATATTCCATTTCTCCCTATACCACATCTTCTTTATCCATTCATCAATCAATGCACATTTGGGCTCTTTCCAAGATTTAGCTATTGTTGATAGTGCTGCAATAAACACCGGGGTTCATATGCCTCTTCAAATTGGTATTTTTGTATCCTTTAGATAAATACCTAGAAGTGCAATTGCTGGGTCATAGGGTACGTCTATCTTTAACTTTCAAAGGAACCTCCACAGTTTTCCAGAGTGGCATTTCCACCAACAATGTAAGAGGGGTCCCCTTTCTCCGCATCCTCACCCACATCTGTTGTTTCCTGAGTTAATTTTAGCTATTATGACATATGTGAGGTGGTATCTCATTTTGCTTGATTTGTATTTCCCTGATGATGAGTGATGGTGAGCATTTTTTCATGTGTGTTAGCTATTAAGAGTATAGATCTTTTTACCTCTTTAGTTAGGCTTATTCCTAGGTATCTTATGGTTTTTGGTGCAATTATACAGGGGAATGATTACTTGATTTCACTTTCTGCTGCTTCATTATTGGTTTATAGAAATGCAATAGATTTCTGTATGTTGATTTTTTTTATCCTACAACTTTGCTGAATTCATGTATTGGTTCTAGCAATTTTTTTTGGAGTCTTTTGAGTTTTCCATGTAGAGTACCATGTTGTCTCTAAAGAGTGAAAGTTTAATTTCTTCCTTGCCAAATTCATATGCTTTTTACTTCTTTTTGTTGTCTGATTGATGAGACTAGGACTTCTATCTAGTACTATGTTGAACAACAGTGGTGAGAGTGGACATTCCTGTTGTATTCCTGACCTTAGGGGGCAAGTTCTCTGTTTTTCCTCACTGTGGATATTAGCTCTGGGCCTTTCATATATGGCTTTTATGATATTAAGATATGTTCCCTCTATCCCTATTTTCTTGAGTTTTCTTTTTTCAAGAAATGATGCTATACTTTGACAAATGCTTTTTCTGCATCTATTGAGAGAATTACATGGTTCTTACCCTGTCTTTTATTAATGTGGTATATCAGGTTGATTAATTTTCAGATATTGAACCAGTCCTGAGCCCAAGAATAAATCCCACTTGATTGTGGTGAATAATTCTTTTAATGCACTGTTGGATTCTATTTGCTAGTATCTTATTGAGAATTTCTGCTCAATGCTCATCAGGGATATTGGTCTGTAACTCTCCTTTTCAGTGGAGTCTGTCTGGTTTTGGTAATGCTGGCTTCACAGAATGAGTTTGGAATTTTTCATTCCAATTCCCTCTGTTTCTGTTTTTTTTGGAACAGTTTCAAAAGAATAGGTATTAATTCTTCTTAAATGTCTGGTAGAATTCCCCTGGGAAGCCATCCAACCCTGTACTCATTTGTTAGGAGATTTTTTATCACCATTCAATTTCTTTACTGGTTTTGGGTCTGTTCAAATTTTCTATTTCTTCCTGTTTCAATTTTGGTAGTTTATATGTTTGTAGGAATTTATACATTTCTTCCAGATTATCCATTTTGTTGGCATATAGTTGCTCATAATATTCTCTTATAATTGTATTTCTGCAGTGTTGGTTGAGGTCTCACCTCCTTCATTTGTGATTTTACATATTTGCGTCCTTTCTCTTTTCTTTTTGTTAAGTCTGGCTAGGGCTTTATCAATTTTAATTCTTTCAAGGAACGAGCTCCTAGTTTCACTGATTTGTCCTACTGTTTTTGTTTTTAATCTCTACATTATTTATTTCTATCATTTTGATATCCCTCTCCTTTGGTCTTAGACTTTATGTGCTATTCTTTTTCCAGATCCTTTAGGTGTAAGGTTAGGCTGTACATTTGAGACTTTTCTTCCTTCGTGACATAGGCCTGACTTGCTGTATACTTCCCCGTTATGACTGCTTTTGCTGGATCCAAAAGGTTTTGGACTGTAATGTTTTCATTTTCATTGGCGGTGGCTGCTGCTGCTGCTGCTTTCTCCTCCTGTTCCCCTTCTTCTCTTCCTTCTCCTCCCCATCCCCCTCCTCCTCCTTCTTCTTCTTCTCCTCCTTAGGACTTCTTTAATTTCCTGCTTAATCCATTCATTTTTTAGCAGGATGTTCTTTAACCTCTGTGTATTGCTAGTCTTTCCAAATTTTTTCTTGTGGGTGACTTCAAGTTTCATAGTGTTGTAGTCTGCAAATATGCATGGTATCATCTCAATCTTTTTGTACTGGTTGAGGCCTGATTTGTGGCCCAGAATGTGATCTATTCTAGAGAATGTTGCATGTGCACTCAAAAAGAATGTGTATTCTGCTGCTTTAGGGTGAAATGCTCTGAATATATCTGTTTAGTACATCTGGTCCAGTGTGTCATTCAAAGTCATTGTTTCCTTGTTGATCTTTGGCTTAGAAGATCTATCCATTGCTGTAAGTGGGATGTTAAAGTCACTTACTATTATTATATTATTATCAATGTTTCTTTAAGTTTGTTATTTCAAAATAATTTTGTAATATGTATTTATTTTTGAGAGAGAGAGAGAGACAGAGAGAGAATGAGAGAGAGCAAAAGCGGGGGAGGGCAGACAGTGAGGGAAACACAGAATCTGAAGCAGGCTCCAGGCTCTCAGCCGTCAGCACAAAGCCCAATGCAGGGCTCGAACTCATGAACTATGAGATCATGACCTGAGCTGAATAAGGACACTTAACTGAGTGAGCCACCCAGGCACCCCTCTTTGTTATTAATTGACTTCTATATTTGGCTTTCCCAAGTTGGGGGCATAAATATTTATAATTATTAGATCTTCTTGTTGGATAGACCTTTTGATTATGAAATAGTGCCCTTCTTCATCTCTTATTACAGCCTCATGGGATAGAACCTTAAGGACTTCACTCACAGTGCCCATGTGTTCAGGGTAAACCCAAAATATATCTCTTTGAGGACAACTGTGGTTCTGCTGCAGGTATGACCCTATGCCTGCTACAGACTGAATGTCTGTGTCCCCCTCAAATTCACATTTCACATCCTAACGCCCAATGTGATGGTATTTGGAGGTCAGATCTTTGGGGGTCATTATGTCACAGTGGTGGACCCCTCATAAGTGGGATTAGTGGTCTTATATAAAGGACCCCAAAGGACTCCCTCTCCCCTTTGCCATATGAGGACACTGAAAAGGCACTGTCTGTGAACTAGGAAGCAGGCTCCCACCAGATGCCAGGTCTTGATCCTGGCCTTCCCAAGCTCCAGAAATCTGAGACATAAATTTCTGTTCTTTATAAACCACCCAGATTATGGTAACTTATTATAGAAGCCTGGATGGACTAAGAAAGCACTCTTCTGTACAGAGCCGACTGGGCACTCCATTTAGACACATATCACTTTTAGACTCCTCACTTTCACCAGTCTCAGTTCAGCTGGCTTTTAAAGTACAGATGGCCAATTTCTGCCTAACCAAGAAACAAACAATATCTTGAACCTGTTCCTCATGTCTTCTCTATCTTTGTGAAGGTGCAACCAACTATGCAGTTATAAAAACCCCAAACTTCCAAGCTAAAAAAATTCAATCTCCCTTCTAATCCTTCATCCTCCTGGATGCTCTCAGGACCCAGCTGCTTCTGCCACCACTATTGCCTCAACTAGCTGGCATGTTCACTGCCCTTGACCTGGTCACTGTAAGAGCCTCTTCACTGCTATGCTTGTTTCTAGCCTTGATGCCCTATCCTGCTCCCAACCCATTCTTCACATTTTGAGTGAATTTTCAAAACCACAGACGTAATAATGTAATCTGTGTCCCCTCTGCCCCCCAGACTGAGTCTTGACTTAGCACACAGCACAGGCCCCTCAGACTCTGGGTGTTGACAGTTCTAGCTTCACCCATGGCCACACCCTCTCTTCTCTGTACTGAGCCTCTTTCACTTTCCTCAAATGAGTTATCTTGCTACAAATAGTTTTACTTGCTGTCCCCAATCCTGGCTGGATCCTTCAACTCATTCTTTGCATATCAGCACAGCTCCACCCTCCTGAGGCTGCTTGTGTCAGGGGCTCTCTCTGCCTTCCCAGGTTCCCTGTGTGGTTCTAGGTACTCTCTCCACCCATCCTGCTTTAGCTGGCTGCTTACGGGACTGTCAGCTCCATTAAGGTACTGACATGAGAGTATCCCCTGTACTTGGCACTCTAAAAAACATCTGTTGAATGAAACAAAAGAAAGCAGAACAACTTTAAACTCACTGCCACCTAACAGTTACCAAGAGATAGGCTAAAAGAAATATCTGTTGAGAATTAGCTTTAAGATTTTATTATTTTATACTTTCCTCTAGATATCCTAAAGAGTACTCCTGGATTAAGTATATGAAGACCACAGGCTTTTTTTTTTTTTTTTAATCTGTATGTAAAAAGAATCAGGTTAATGTGAATTAGTTTAATGTGAAATAAGTTAATGTGAATAATTAAATAGTTAAAATTCATTAAACATCTATTATACAGACACTGACTCTTTCATTAAATTTAACATACTTGAAATATTTTTATCTTCATTTCACTCAGGAATTATGCTCAGAGATGCTCAAAACATTCCCATGCTAAGACAGCCAATGGACAGTATAAAATCCACAATCTCTCGGAGTAACCTCGAGCCCTTATGCCGGCAGCTTGCACCAACAGATATTAAGAGGAATAATTCCTACTAACCCAGTTGTTATATTTGTTATACTACATTATTTTATTTCTGTATTACAGCTTTGTCCTTATAAGGAAAATGTCCTAAGGTATCACTAGCAGATACTCGTAGTGCTTTTCAAGTGTGCTGGATCCGTTTGCATATACAGCCTTGAGCCTTAACACTGTTTCCTCCTTTACCACCGTTTGCTTACTTCTCTTCCAAGTAGATTTCCATACTTGAAACTTTATATTTTTTAAGCCATCTAAAATCCATTTTGGAATAAGATAGGATATATAAATAAACAAATAAATGTGATTTGCTCACTTACGTCCATGAAGAATGAGAAGTACTGGGCAGAGGTGGTGGTCTAGGGGTAACAAGTCCCTAGGCAGGCAAGTTAAGTGAGGTGCAAAGTGCCTGACAGGCAGAAGAAACAGAAGGCAGCAAGTAGGAAACTTAATAACTCAGAATGTCACTGAATGGAGCTTCCAACTTAACAACTGTAGTTCAACTTCAGTTACTATTTGCTGAGCTTCTGCTACTCACCGGCATCCTTCTGGGTGCCATTTTCATAAACTCCTTGAACAAGCTAGTGACATAGCTATTAATGCTCTGTGTCACAGCTATGCAAAAGAAAAATCATGGCAATCAAAGAGCCTGTCCATGCACATGAAATGTCCTGACTTTTCCAGCTGCTGTCTGAAATTTAGGCTTTCAATTAGCCTGCATTAGGGAGCTGATGGGGCAGGCAATTCATAGTCTTCTGAGTCTGAAAGGCATATGGTCATTTCTCACACTTTTGGGACACTAATGGGTTTTGGCACACCCTCAAATAATGAAAGCCACTGAAAGCCAACAATGGTGGCTTAGAAATCACAAAAATTTGAGAGATGACTTGGAGCTCAGGCCAGGCTGACTGGCAAAGTACATTTCCATGAGGCCAATTTGTTAAGATTGGGAGGGGTGGCTATTTTATCTACTGCATAGAACCCAACACAGAGAGTCAAGAAAAATGAAGAAATGAAGGATACATTCTAAAACAAAAGAACAAGATAATGCTCCAGAAACTAACCTTAATGAAATTGATATGAGTGACTTATTGACGAGAGTTCAACACAATGGGTATATAGATACTAACTGAGAACAACGCACGAACTGAGAATTTCAACAAGAGATAGAATATATCTTAAAAGTACCAAACAGACAACAAAATGCTGAAGGATATAATCACTAAACTGAAAAAATTCACTAAAGGGTTTCAAAGAGTCTAGTTAAAGTGGCAAAAAGGATCAGTGAATTAAAAAACAGAGCAGTGGGGGGTACCTGGGTGGCTTAGCTGGTTGAGCAACCAATACTTGATTTTAGCTCATGTCATGATCTCACGGTTCATGGGTTCAAGCTTTGCATCAGGCTCTGTGCTGGCAGTGCAGAGCCTGCTTGGGATTCCTCTCTCTCTCTCAAGATAAATAAACTTAAAAAAAAAAAAAACAAAAAACAGGGCAGTTGGGGTGGGGGTGAGGGGAAAACCAGAATAGTGGAATTTATCCAAATAAAATAACATTGATCCAAATAAAGGAACAGGGGCAGCTGGGTGGCTCAGTCGGTTGAGCAACTGACTTCAGCTCAGGTCATGATCTCAGTTTGTGAGTTGAAGCCCTGCGTCAGGCTCTGTGGTGACAGCTCAGAGCCTGGAGCCTACTTTGGATTCTGTCTTCCTTTCTCTCTGCCCCTTCTCCGCTCATGCTATGTCATGTCTTTCTCTCTCTCAAAAATAAATAAACATTAAAACAAACAAACAGAGAAACAAAAAGGAAAAAAGAATGAAAAAGAGTAAAGATAGTTTAAGAAACTTCTAGGATACCATCAAGTGGATAACATATGCATAAGAGTAGTCCCAGAGGGAGAAAAGAAAGAAAGAACAGAAAGTATATTCACAGAAATAATGGCTGACAACTCATCTAACCTGGGGAAAGGAACAAATACCCAGATAAACAAAGCCCAAAAAAATTAAAACAGGATGATCAAAAGAGACATACAATGAGGCACATTATAGTTAAACTGTCAGATGTTAAGGACAAAGAGAATCTTAAGAACAGCCAGAGTAGCATAGTATAGCAAGGAAATCACCCATAAATGGAGTTTTCAACAGAAACCTAGTATGTCAAAAGGGAGTGAATGATATATTGAAAGTGTTGAAATAAAGCAATTGCCAACCAATAATATTCTACTTGTCAAAGTTCTCCTTCAGAACTGAAGGATATTTAGAATTTCCCAGACAAACAAAAGCTGAAGCAGTTCATCACCACTAGACTGGCCTTGTAAGACATAATAAAAGGAATTCTTTAAACTGAAATGAAAGCACTCTAGTTAGTAACATGAAACCATATGAAAGTATAGAATTCAGAGGTAAAAGTCAATATATAGTTAGTTCAAAACAATCTAAAACTAATTATTGTAGATAAATTAGAATTCTAGTACAAAAATTAAAAAAAGGTATTAAAAATACCTACAACTACAGTAATTTGTTAATGGATACACAATATAAGAAGATGCAAACTGTGACATTAAAAGCAAAACTGGAGTGTAAACATTTTGTTTTTCTATATGTTCAAGCTAAGCAGTTATCAACTTAAAATGGACTGTTGTAACCATGACATGTTTATGTAAGCTTCATGGTAACTACAAAACAAAAACCTATAGTTGTTAAACCAAAGGTAAACAGAAAGGGATCAGGACACAATACTGCAGAAAATTATCAAATCACACAGCAGGAGAAAAAGAGGTAGAAAAGAAAAAAGCAGCCTGAAAACAGTGAACCAAAAAGGCAATAGTAACCAATCAAAAATAACTTTGAATGTAAGTGGACTAAATTCTCCAATCCAAAGACCTAGAGTAGCTGATAAAACAAACAAAGAAAAACAAACATCATGTTGTATACAAGAGACCCACTTCAGCTGTAGGAAACAGACTAATGAAGCGATATAAGATGATACTCCATAAAAAATGGAAAGCAAAAGAAATAGGGCTAGCTACACTTATATCAGACAAAAAAGACCTTAAAACCAGAAACTGCAACAAAAGACAAAGAAGGTCATTATATAAGGATAAAGAGGACAATCCAAAAAGAGGATAAAATAATTGTTAATATTTATGCACTTTTATGAGCACCTACAAATACAATGTAAACATACATTAAACATTAACAGATTGGGCGCCTGGGTGGCTCAGTCGGTTAAGTGTCCGACTTCGGCTCAGGTCATGGTTTCACAGTCTGTGAGTTCGAGCCCCGCGTTGGGCTCTGTGCTGACAGCTCAGAGCCTGGAGCCTGTTTCAGATTCTGTGTCTCCCTCTCTCTCTGACCCTCCCCCGTTCATGCTCTGTCTCTCTCTGTCTCAAAAATAAATAAACGTTAAAAAAAAAAATATTAAAACAAAATAAACATTAACAGATTATCCAGACAGAAAATCAGTAAGGAAACTTTGCACTTAAATGACGTGTTAGACTAGATGGACCTCAGTATATATAGGATATTCCATCCAACAGCAGCAGAACACATATTCTTCTCAGGTACATGTGAAACATTCACCAGGACAGATCATATGTTCGGCCACTAAGTATGAAATGATATATAGCATCTTATGATCCTAGAAATCAATTAGAGGAAGAAAGCTGGAAAAATTCACAAAAGTGGAAATTATGGACAACATGCTACTGAATAACCAATGGGTCAAAAAAGATACCAAAAGAGAAATTTGAAAAATATCTTGATACAAATGAAAATACAAAACACCAGAACTTAAGAATGCAGCAAAAAAGCACTTCTAAGAGGGAAGTTCAGAGTGTAAATGCCTACATGAGAAAAAAAAAAAAATCAAGTAAACAACCTAACTTTATAACTCAAGGAATTAGGAAAAGAACAAATTAAGCCCAAAATTAGTAGGAGGAAGGAAACAACAGAGATTACAGCAAAAATAAATGAAATAGAGACTGAAAAGACAATGGAAAAAAAAAATCAATGAAACTAAGAGCTGTTTTGTTGAAAAGATTTACCTAGATTTTTCAAAAGAAACAGAGAGAAAGGAATTAAATAAAATCAAAACAATAAAGTCAGAGATGTTATACAACTGATACCATGTAAATACAAAGAATCGTAAGAGACTACTGTGAACAATTTTATGTCAATGAATAGAACAACATAAAAGAAATGGATACACTTTAGAAATGTGCAACCTACCAAGACTGAATCATAAAGAAACAGAAAATCTGAATAGGCCAATTACTAGTAAGGAGATTGAATCAGTAATTAAAAACATCTAAAACAAAAGTCCAAGACCAGATGGCTTCATGGGTGAATGCTACCAAATATTTAAAGAATCACTACTAATCCTTTTCAAACTCTTCCAAAATATATAAGTGGAGGGAACACCTCCAAATTCAGTATATGCAGCCAGCATTATCCTGATACCAAAATGAGACAAGGACACTACAAGAAAAGAGAATCATAGGCTAATATTACTGATGATCATAGATGCCAAAATCCTCAATAAATATTGGCAAGCCCAGTTCAATAATTCATTAAAAGGATCATATGTCATGATCAAGTGGGACTGATTTCAGGAACGCAAGGATGGCTGAACACCCACAAATCAATCAACACGATGCACCACATTTACAAAGGAAGGTGAAAAACTCTTACGATCATCTTAGTAGATGCAGAAAATGAATTTGACAAAATTCCTAATCTATTCATGACAAAAACTCTCAACAGACTGGATACAGAGGGAATGTACCTCAACAAAATAAAGGCCATATATAATAAATAAGCCCATAGCTAACATCATACTTAACAGAGAAAAGCTACAAACTTTCCCCCTAAGATCAGAAACTACTCTCACTAATTTTATTCAACATGTACTAGAATTCCTAATCAGAGCAATTAGGGAAGAAAAAGAAATAAAAGATATCCAAATCAGAAAGGAAAAAGTAAAACTGTCTCTATCTGCAGATGACATGATTTCATATATAGAAAACAGAAAGGATTCCACCAAAAAGACTGTTAGAACTAACAAACAAATGCAGTAAAGTGGCAGTATGCAAATCATTATACAAAAATCAGTTAAGTGTTTTACATTAACAACAGTCATTCCAAAAGAGAAATTAAGAAAACAATCCCATTTATAATTGTATCAAAAAGAATAAAATACCTAGGAAGAAATTTAATGAAAGAGGTGAAAACTCTCTAAACTGAAAACTGTGAGACATTAAAAGAAATTGAGGAATATACAAATAAATACAAAGATATTCCATGCTCATGGACTGGAATAATTAATATTTTTAAAATGTCCATATTAGCCAAAGCAGTCTATAGATTCAATACAATCCATGTCAAAATTCCAATGACATTTTTCACAGAAATAGAAAAAAAAATCCTAAAATTTGTATGAAACCATGAAAGACTCCAAATAGCCAAGGAAAACTGGAGAAAGAACAAAGCTGGAGGCATCACACTCTCTGATTTCAAACTAAATTAAAGCAACAGTGGAAACAGTATGGTATTGGCATAAAAAGACAAGTAGATCAATGGAACAGAATAGAAAGGCCAGAAATGAACCAAAATTGGACCCCTATCTTACACCATGTTCAAAAATCAACTGAAAATGACTTAAAATTTGAATGTAAGATCTAATACCATAAAACCCTTAGAAGAATAAGATTTGAATATAAGATCTGATACCGTAAAACTACCACAAAAATGAGTAAGTGGGACCACACCAAACCAAAAAGCTCCTGCACAGCAATGGAAACCATTAACAAAATGAAAAGGGAGGCTACAGAGTGGAAGAAAATATTAGCAAATCCCACATCTGATAAGGTGTTAATATGCAAAATATATCACAAAGTCCTATAACTCAATAACAACAACAACAAAAAAGCAATTAAAAAATGGGCAGAGGAAATAAAGAAACATTTTTCCAATGAAGGCATCCAAATGGCCAAGAGGTATAAAAAGGTGCTGGGCATCACTATTCAAGGGTCCCCTTTCTTCACATCCACACCAGAATTTGTTATCTCTTGTCTTTTTCATGATAACCATTCTAATAGATGGGAGGTGATACCTCACTGTGGTTTTGATTTCACTTCCAGAACATAAAGTTGCTTCCTCAAAGATCTAAAGTAACTTAGCAAATATTAAAGACTTCTTTTCTATAAAGGTGTGTGACAGGGGCAGCTGGGTGGCTCAGTTGGTTAAGCTTCCACTCTTAATCTCAGCTCAGGTCACAATCTCATGGTTCATGGGTTTGAGCCCATATCAGGCTCTGTGCTGACGGTGCAAAGCCTGATTGGGATTCTCTCTCTCTGCCCCTCTCCCATTTGCACGCATGTTCTCACTCTGTCTCTCTAAAAATAAATAAATAAACTTTAAAAAAAAGTGTCCATGACACTACTGTAAAAACAATACTAGATACAACTCAAACAGATCTGAAAGCCAGGAATTTTGAATTTTAATTATAAGCCAGCCACAGATGACTCAGTTGGTTTCATCAAACTATACTTAAATTGTTTAAACTCTGCATTCTCATCTGTAAAGTGAAAGTGAAAATTCTACCCGCATCGCATAAAAGAGAGCAAGTAACAAACTAATTCTCTGTTGGACCGGATTCTCATTTCTTAAATTAAAACAATTATTTCTAAGATCCTTAGGATTCTAGATGCCAGAACAAAATCAAATAGGCATTTATATTTTTTGTTGCCAGGGGACTAAGGTAAACTTTGCAAAGGGAATATAGATTTAGAACTCTGTTTTTACAATTATTGACTTGTCTGAAAGAGAAAGTATGCAAAATAGCAACCTGACCTATTTCACAGATCTCCCAAAGGCAAAGAGCTGACCTTCAGTTCCATCGGAAAGAGGCTCAATGCTGAGAATCAGCACTGGCAATGTGATAAAGTGACTGGGGTCGGCATAATCTTTTAGGCATTGACACTCCCACTATTTCACTCTTCGGATTATTCTTGTAAGATTGTATCCCTAAGGATGGTAGCTTCTGTGCCTGGACGCTGCTCTCCAGAGGTGAATTCAGAGGAGGGGAATGACCTCTCCCCTGCTCTGTAGGAGTGGGCATCTTTGCAAATGTGCATGAGTCACTTTTGCAAGTTGCAAGCATTGTACTAAAGAGAAGGGTCCTGTGCTGCCGAATCCAGCCCTTGTCACAGGCACCTGGAGGGTGGAGTGGGTGCAACCTGGCACAAATCCTGGCTCTTCTCCCAGAACCACAACCTGGGACCACAGGCAGGACACAGCCTCAGCTTCCTCCCCTGCAAATGAGGTCGTCTTGCCTCACACAAGGTTAGTGGGCACTAAATGGACTTGTGTGATTGAAGCACCAGCACAGAACCTAGTCTGCACAGGTGCTTAATAAATAAGAGCTACTGCTCTGCACCGGCAGAGACTTTACAGTAGCCACATATGAAACAAGGTCAAGTGGCCAGTTTGTGGGGGTCTCCGGGAACCTGCTCAGGTAATGAAGCCTGTATTAGGCTAAACACGCAATTGTTTCTTGGACAAGTGAGTGGAAGGTAAACCTCTTTTACTGAGTGCTAAGGGCCAGCTGTGGCACCAGCTCATATAAATTCCACATAAGTCATCTCCATTAATTCTGTCCACAAGCTTGTGGGTCTTCCGATCAATTTTCTTCACTCAATAAGGAATGCTGATGCTGAAGGGACTTTTCACAGTGTCACCATCTAAGGCCGTGCAAGAGAATGTCTCCTGTAAAATCAACTGGAAGCCCGGTGATCATGCCTGCTTGTACTTACTTTCCTTGTCTGTTTGGCAATAATTTAGCAGGAGAGCTCTATTTTTAAGTGACAACTACCTGTCTCTGCCACTATTCTATACACCATACTACATACTACTGCTGTATACTATGTAATCCCTCTGTCCTATAAGGCTGTGGACAGAGGATGAAAACTTCCCGAGAATTTTTATCTTAGCTGAGGATGAAGATCTACTATGAAAGCACTATGTGCTTTCATAGCTGCAAATACTAGTGTACATATCCCCACCCCCACTTCTGCTTCCTCAAAAAATGAGTTGGTTTTCCAATTTCACGGGGATCATGTATGGTCATACAGGTCTTGTAAAGCCAATTTCCACTTAGGCTATAAACACCAGCCTTGCACTCAAGACGCTCACAGTGAAGAAGGAAAGACAGGTGTACATTGTAGGTGGTTTTTCTATTGAATGTGCTATAATGGAGGCATATGGAAGGAACCATGACGGCACACAAGAGAGAGCAACCAAGTTTGCCTTGAGTTGGGAAAAAGATGGCAAGGAAGGTGCAAAGAAAAAGAGCAGGAGAAGTATGTTTTGTCGTGTACCAGGGGAGTATGAAAAAACACTCCAGGCAGAAAGGACAGTGCCCACAAAGAGTAGGAAACAGTGTAGATGCTGAGTGACCACAATAAGTCATTATCATTTAGACAGTAAGACCAAAAGCCACCTCTATTCTAACCTTTGTGTTATCTTCTAGGTTATTATGTTGAAAATAATAAAAAAGAAAAATTAAGAAAAACTTCTTTATTCTAGCTGAGGCCTGTATGGGTATAGCATGTTATACTTCTATAATGTAAATACCCAGAAGGTGAAGAACATGAGTGTATCCAAGATGTTTTAAGCAAGAAGAAATCTGTAAACTGTGAAATACATTTTTGTTCATATATATTATTTAACCTGATGGTTGCCAATGTGTTTGTGATTCTGAAAGAATTAGTGAGCTCAGTGGAGTGTTCTTAAAGAGGGACACACACTAGGAGAGCAATGCAGTGACATCTATCACCCCTTCTCTGCACAGGAGCTCGCAGGTGAGTGTACCTTGGTGGCAGGGAACTCAGGGGCCATGCTCACTAACACTCCATCTTTGAAAGACCATGGCCAGAGAGCAGAAATTTTTTAAACAGTGAAACTTTTTGTTTGCTCTTCCAGTCTTTACTTTTGCGATAAAAAGTACTCATGGGCCAATTGGGAGACTGCATTAGATATGAAACATTCCATTCATTCAATAATGTTTAATATTTAACCACAAGTTGATTGCTTTAACTGTAATGTTTTTAACAGGGCTTCAAAGCTAGATCAAATTTGGCTTGTGTCTCGGGCAAGTAGCCACTCAGGTTGCATCAAAGTTACTTATGTTAAGATCAGTGATGTCAAGCCTCTCTGAAGTAAATAAACCTTGCTCTACATAGAAAAAAAAGTACAGAATCCTCTGACTTTAATGCATCACACATTTTCAGAAACAAGTCAATAGTATATCTCATCTCTAGGACTTCATGTAGTTTGCCCCACATGTATATTCTCAGTAGCAGTGCCGTAGTTGATCCTTTGATACTTATATAATATTCTGCAAAATAATTTCACAGTTCTCTATGAAATTTTCACCTGAGTTTTACATGATTTTCATATTCAATCACCACATGAAAGTTGAAGCCTCCAAATCATACAGTTAAACAGCTGACTCCTGAACAACACAGGTTTGAACTGCAATGGTCCACTTATCCATGGGCTCTTTTCAATAAATACATTGAAATTTTTTTGGAGATTTGTGACAATTTGAAACAACTTCCAGACAAACCATCTAGCCTGGAAATATCTAAAAACTTAAAAAGGTATGTCATGAATGCATAAAATATATGTAAATATTAGCCTATTTTATCATTTGCTACTGTAAAATATATACAAATCTATCACAAAAAGTTAAAACTTATCAAAACACACACACTTTTACAGATTGTACATGGTACCACTCGTAGTTGAAAGAAATGTAAACAGACATAAAGGTGTAGTATTAAGTCATAACTGCGTAAAGTTAACACTAACACATGCTGTTCTACTGTAATAATTTCCCAGCCACCTCCTGTTGCTATCGTGGTGAGCTCAAGAGTGTCCACTTAAAAGGCTGTGTGATGCTAACTACCTGCACATGAGCAGCTGGTATCTCCAGTAAATTGCTGATGGCAGTAAAAAGTGAGCTCTCACAGTTCTCGTTTATTTTTCTTCATGGTTAGGGCAATATTGTAAACCTTAAATAACACTAGGAGACCCATAGGAAGTGCTACTAGTGATATTGGAAGTGCTCCCAAAAAGTAGAGAAAAGTTATGACATTATAAGAAGAAGCTGAATTGCTTGATATGTACCCCAGACTGAGGTCTACAGCTGAGGTTACTCACTATTTTAAGAACTATTGTAAAAAAAAAAAAAAGAAATTCATGAAGCTGTCACTGCAGCCATGCCAGTAGGCATGAAAATCTTGTACTTTTTGCAAGATACCTTTCTACCTTATATTGAAAATGCAGTTTTTATGTGGGTGCAGGATTGCTTCAAGACAGGCATGCCTATAAATTCTAATATGACTTGAGAAAAAGTCATTATATGACAA